>NC_138036.1:53498301-54698301 GCF_964106645.2 Podarcis pityusensis
CAAATCAGCACAAATGAGGGAGAGGGGAGCTATGTGTCCCAGTTCCATTCCACATCTCCCTCCACAAATCAGAGGGTGGCGACTTGCACTGAGAAGCCTGCTCCACTTTTGCAGGCGGCTACATGACTTAGAATCCTGTTTTTCTGGGGTTCTGCATCACACATGGCATTCACATGAGGAAAGCAGGCTCTCTGCTGCAGGAAACCATTGTCCAATTCACAAAATGCAATGCAGATAAGGACTGGGACTGAGGCAGCCCATTTCTTACGATTCCTTCCTCTCACCTGTCCATTTAACGCAGAAGATAAATACCTGAACAGGGCTAACTTTCAGCATCAGCAATGAGTTGCGCATCCCACAATCATTTTCCAGAGAAACTCCCCATCCATGGGTTCCACCAGAAAGCAAGAGAAACAGAATTATTCCGCAACTAGTGGCCGTGTGGGGGGGGGGGCATGATGTGCAAGGAAAAGCAGGTGTGTGAGAGATTTTTTCCCTAAAAGAAAATGCGCACAAAAGCACTTGGCAAAAGTTGTCTGCTCAACAAACACAGGAAAATATCATGTCCTTTATATAATTTATGAGCATGTCTCTGAAACTGAGCCAGGATTTGAAACCCTGTTCTTCTCAGCTAGACCTGATCTCCACAGCAACAATTCTGAGGTAAACAGAAAAACCCTCTAAACAGAGAAACCCTCTAAAAAAACCCACAACAAAAACTCCATTGAGAGTATGTGCCTGAGAGTGCTTTTCCCTTTCTCAGCTTAGGCTATACCGGACACTTCAGCCAACAAGTGGGATCATCTTAATAAATGGTCCTGGTTGCGGGCACGACCCTCAACCCTGTCCCCCCAACCCTGGCGTGGGTGGAGCCATCGCTCTCACGCCAGGGTGGCATCACAATTACCCAGGGCTATTGCCCAATCATTTTGAAGAGTGATTGTGGGGGAAAGAGGCAGCGTGATGTGTGCCAAGCACCTGCTTCGCACTTCCAAACACCCGCCCACCCTCCCTTTAATTTAAATGTCCTTTGCCCTTGCTTTGGACTTCGGTTGGTTACCCGACTTGGGACCGGGTAGAAATTTTTCCATTTGGCAAATTGGCAAGGGCCACTTGGTTTTTGCCTACTTCTTAGCAATCGTCACAACTTTGTAAGGTTTGGCGGTTAGGCATTGGCTTATTGTTGAGTGGGGGAGGGGAGGTCAGCCATCACCTGCCCCTCCATTTCAAGGGTATTCCGTTAAAGGAATCCGGGGCCTAGATCTTGTCCGAAGTCCGGTTGAGGGGCTAGGGCCAGGCCAGGCCTCTGGGAACACGAGGGGAGATGCAGGCAGGTTCCCCCGAAGCAGTTTCCCTTTGGGAGGTTTACCCTTACAGACTTCCTGCAAAGGGAGCAGGAGTCAGCTATAGTCTTTTGCCAATGCCTAAGCCGTGATGGCGCGGGTGGCGCTGTGGGTTAAACCACTGAGCCTCTTGGGCTTGCCAATCAGAAGGTCGGCGGTTTGAATCCCCGCGACGGGGAGAGCTCCCGTTGCTCAGTCCCTGCTCCTGCCAACCTAGCAGTTCGAAAGCACATCAAAGTGCAAGTAGATAAATAGGTACCGCTCTGGTGGGAAGATAAACGGCATTTCCGTGCACTGCTCTGGTTCGCCAGAAGTGGCTTAGTCATGCTGGCCACATGACCCGGAAGCTGTACGCCAGCTCCCTCGGCCAATAAAGCGAGATGAACGCCGCAACCCCAGAGTCGGTCACGACTGGACCTAATGGTCAGGGGTCCCTTTACCTTTAAGCCAATACCACTCTCATTTCCTGTAATCAATAAAGTTGTGGCCAAAAAATTTGCCCAATAACCTTAAACAAAAATTCTGTGTCTGTGTTAATTTCTTTATGCTACTGGGGGGGTTGGCTTGAGGGTCTTGCCACACAACCATTGAGCCACTCTCAGAAACCTTGAAGTAGAATGGCAATATATCTGTTTACGTGAAAAATTAGGATTTTAGCACCCAGTGAAATAATTGCACAAACACTTCAGTGCACACTGCCACCAAACTCCTTGCATGGATCTCTCCATAACCCACAATCACATAATTTATTCTGTACACAAAACATGAAAACTAAATGGTTATGTTCAGATGGGATGACCACACCTGTATTTACTTCAGAGTGCCTCCTTGCAGTGAGAAACTATAATTGACTGCAACTTGCTGCACGTGCACGCAGTAAAATAGATTAGTGTTGACCTGAAATATTTCCACACCCTATGAAGCTAGGGATATGAAGCTAGGGCAGGGATATTTTCAGATGATTTGGGGCAGAATGCTTATTTGAATCTTTGCTCCCTCATACTGTCTGTCAATACCAACCCCCCTCCAGCTGTAAAAATATTCATATAATGAATATTCATTATAAAATATTCATATAAAATATATGTTCATATAAAAATATTCATATAAGTATTCATATAATCCTTTCAAAAAAAGCATTTATATGTTGGGTTTTTATGTCTCTTAAACATGCAATCATACACACACACAGAGAGAGAGAATGAGAATGAATTAGTTTGCATTAGATTCTTCACTGTTGCTTCCATAAGTTGGCAGCAATGCCAGTGTGCGAGTTAAATTTGCCTACAGCAGCAATTGCACTCCAAAATGCTGGTGGACACGCCCCCCCCCCCAATAATTGTGATGTCCTTATTCTGCTTGCTTTATTTTACTCATTCATTTTTATTTTTATTTTTAATAAAACAATTCTATCTCACCCTTCGGTGCACAAGCACTACTCAGGGAGTCTTATGACATTTAAAATCATAATTTCATAAAAAAAGCAAGGAGAGTGAAACAGCAATTAAAATCACGTGTAAAACAACACAAGCCACATACAACAAAAGCCAGACAGAAAAAAAGTGGTGCTTAGTCACCAAAAAGAAAGCCAACTATACTTCACAAGGAAAGGTATTTCATATTCTTGGTGCAGCTACTGAGAAGGCCCTGTCTGCTTTGTGATGATACTATGTTGGTGATTGCGAGGCAGTTTCATGGCATCTTTAACCAAGCATTTGAGCGAATACAGCACATGAACTTTCAGCTCTGCTCTGAACTAGAAAGAAATGCAACTGTCTCACATGAATATCTACGTGTGAAGTTATGTTTCTGCTTTGACACATTTTCTACGCACATTTTCTACATTTCCCTTCTGTGTAAGAGGTGTGCAATATTTGTGATGGCCCTGAGTTATTCAGATTGGCACTAAACGTGCCCCGCACGGGAGGATAAGCTGCTAAAAAAGCAGCATTCAACGTGAAACGTCCTTCCTGAAAAGCAAAAGGGGGTTTTTGATTAAAAAGATGGTATCTTTCTCTCGCACATGTGCCCACAGATAGTATTTCAAAGGAAAAGACAGTTTCAAACATTCAGGGGTTAATTCTGAAGAGTGGAAAGCCATTAAATATTTATTTTGCCTGTGTCCTTGTAAAATTGTTTTATCTGTTTCATTTTGTTGTGCTTTTATACATCATTAAAATACAACAGAATTTTAAGTGCCACACGGGGCCAGGGTGGGCATCCGCATGGGCTTTTGCCAACGCTTCTAATTAGTTTTTACGTGAGCAAACTATGCATTACACTGAAGGGCAAGTCAAGAAATTATGCTGCTTTGTGGTCTTTCAAGGTAAGGTTTTCTGCATCACAGCCTGTCTTAAGTTCCAGAATTCAGGTTTTCAAACATATGGCAGAAATAGCTAGAAATCAGCTAGAGACCAGAGTGGATCACTCTGGAGTAGCTGAGAATGAAAACAGCTGCCTTTCCCATCCTGTATTCTTCCTCCAACTCTACAATTCTCTGTACCAGATGTGATGGTGATATTGCATCCCTCCCAGCCGCTGCCCAAAATGGTGGCATTTACTCAAAAACCCACTTCACAGCTGGATGCGAATCAGCAATCTGTTCCATGGCTGTCTCTGTACCTCAACAAATATGTTGCTGGAGTGAGGAGCATGTAACTTGCCACAGTCACCTTTATGGCTGTGGCTGTGATACCGACCCTGTCAGAAGGACAAAGCCAATTAACTGAGATAGAGCCACTGTCACAAAAGGCAAAGAAGAAATGTTTCTGTGCTCCCAATTAGCACGCACGAGAAAGCATGGGAGATGTCTCTATAAAAGGCAGCCGGCGTTTCCCAAGGGATAACCCGACACTCTTAAATCACAGTGAGACCCACATTTGCAAAAATTATCTCCATCTAGCGAAAAGCAAATGTGATAGTAAAATGTCAGAAACTGTACAATCAGCAAAATCAGGTGGTAAAGTTTTTCCCAGGCAGTGTCAATTTTGGTTATAGGTGTGTACTGTCTGTGTACAGGCCAATAGAGAAGCCAAGCCTTTTCTCTGGTGTGGAATTTTTCTTTCTGTAGGAAGTTTTTAATTTTGTTTTATGGGAGAGCTTGGAACAGTATAAGCTTGAGCAAATCTGCAGATCAGTTGCACACTCTTGTGCCTTAAAGCCTGTGTCATTTTATCAAAAGCAGCTGAGTTGTGTTGCGTGGCATCAGGTTTTTAAAAAAAACCAGATACAGCCTGTTAGAGAATAGCATGACTGTAGGTGCATGTACAAGCACCTAGCAGCTCAAAAGCAGTTCAAAAGCCTGCCAGTGCAAGTAGATAAATAGGGATCGCTGCGGTGGGAAGGTAAATGGCGTTTCCATGCGCTCTGGTTTCCGTCACAGTGTCCCGTTGTGCCAGAAGCTACTGTTAGGTCCATCATGAGACGTCCGCCAGCTTCCAGATGCAGATACCAGCAGCCTTCAAGCAAGCAAACTTGCCTTAATATTGCTCCATAGCATCCCACTGCCAGAGGATTGCCTCCTTCCATTCACCAGTTTGCCTCCTCCAAGTGGAAGAAACCTGGGCAGTGCTGAATGTCACATCCATTGCCAGGTGTGTCCTGCTGGAAATAGAAAAGGGCTTTCCCCTTAGCCTGCCTCAGTTGCCAAGTGCTTTTGTGACATCGCAAGAAACCCACAGCCAATGGCAACAGCTAGGGAGGCATCATCTTCATTGCTTTGTGCCTCACAATGGCAGGTGGACCTATCAGTGATTGCGTGCTTGTTTATTCAGGAAGCAGGTGGCACTGTGGCCTAAACCACTGAGCCTCTTGGGCTTGCCAATCAGAAGGCCAGTGGTTTGAATCCCCATGATGGAGTGAGCTCCCATTGCTCTGTCCCAGGTCTTGCCAACCAAGCAGATTGAAAGCATGCCAGCACAAGTAGATAAATAGGTACTGCCGCAGTGGGAAGATAAACAGAGTTTCCATGCGCTCTGGTTTCCATCACGGTGCTCCATTGTGCCAGAAGCGATTTAGTCATGCTTGCCACATAACCCGGAAAGCTGTCTGTGGACAAACACCAGCTCCTTTGGCCTGAAAGTGACATGAGTGCCGCAACCCCATAGTCGCCTTTGACTGGACTTAACCTTTACCTTTTTTCTTTTTACAAATATGTGCATTAGAGTGTGGTTCATGCATCCATCTTCCCCTTCCATTCAGAGATGGGATTTCTGTTTTCTACTTGGATGGGCATGGTCTCCAAACAGTAGATGAGCCCCCCTAATCCAGAGCACAGTTTAGAATACTAAAACCCAAGGCAATCCAATGAAACTGAATGGCAGGAGACGAAAAGAAAGCATTTCTTCATTCAAATGACAGTTAAAACAGTTGAAATTGACTAACACATGGTGAAGTGGTGGCTGCCAACTTGGACGGCGTTAAAAGGAGATTAGACTCATTCCTGGAGAATCAATGACTATGAGTCAGTGTGCCTCTCAATAATAGTTGCTGGGCAACGGAAGCAGGAGAATGCTGTTGAGCACATATTATGTTGGTTGGCCTCCCATAGGTATCTGGTTGGCCACAGTGGGAACCAAATGCTGGACCAGATAAGCCTTTGGCCTGATTTGGCAGGATTCTTTTTTATGTTTTCAGTGAGAATTCAATTATCCTCTTTCAGGGCTCCAGTTATGAATAGGTTTCTCATTTTTAGTATTTGCAAATAGGTCAGTTGCAGAAGTTTTTGATTCCATTCCCAGTATTGCTGAGGAAGTGGGTTGTGGGTGTTTAGCTGAATGATGGTCAACCATAATATTTATGTTATCTATGTTATATATGTTAGACAGCATATTTTCAAATGGCTGCAGCCATTTGCGGACCATATTTTGCAAATCATTTTGCACCTCTTCAAACTATACCGTTAATAAATGCTAAGCGTCATCGTGAAAACGCACAGACTTTAGAGTGAAGCTGTGAAGGTTTGCTAAATCTTCTGCAGCACTTAAAAAAAAAAAAGAATTTGGAGATTAATTTTCTCAGTTCTCTGAGGATTTGACTCTCTTTCAGTGTGCCACTCCACAAAAGAGATTAATCTACTTGTTTGCTTTTTTTCTTTGAAATGATAGAATAAATGTTTATTTTCCTAATAAACAGCCATTCAACTGTGTCTAGTAAGGAAATTGGTGCATGTTCAATATTTGATTGCTGTTTGCTTATAAAAAGATTTTTTTCCTGTTATTACTTTTCCATTTGCAAAGTAAATATAACAATACCTTCACTTTCAACTGTATTGTATTTTCATAATTGTCATAAGATTTATTCAGACTTATTTATTCATGTTTGTTTTATTAAAGAAGTATATAGTCTATTAACTCCGTGAGAGCTTTGGAGTTGTATTTTTGGAGTAGGCTAGGATCATCATAAAGCTAGTTAGATTTTTTTTTTAAAAGAAAAGATCTGCTGTTGTTTGTTAGATAGTTTCCCAAATAAATACAACAAGCCTAAGATAGCCTGCAGTCAGGAACAATGCAAATGTATGTGATATTAAATACTACAATTCCAAGTGACAGGCGCTTAACTTAAAATTGCCACTTTCTCCCTTGCTGGCTCTGTTCCTTTGCTGGATGAATGTGTGACAGATTTGATGAAAAACTGGCAGATTTAAACCATTGCTGTAAGAATTTTTGCAGCAAGACTCTGATTTTTTTGGGAACTGCTGGGTTTGACTTGAATGGCTAGGCAGCAAGAGAATATGTCCCCTGCACTTCTGTGTTCTTTATTTTCTCTCAACCAGCTGCTCTATATTCTAGGCAGTTGAATACACATCCTTTTAAGTATAATGGTATAATGGTATGGAGAGCTGCTGCTGTGTTGGTCTCAAAGTATCAAAGAAACAAAATAGATACAGTGGCTCAATCATGCAATTTTGGGACATCAAAGACACAGAACACAATATGGAACCAGAATGGGATTTTGAGTCCTTCATAAGTAACTGGCTAGGTCTGCGAGCGATTTTAACTGTCTGCATAGTGCAATATTAAACACAGAAGACTCTTGCTATCGCTTGTTACTAACTTTCATATTTAGTAAATAAGGCATTAGCTTGGTATGCAAAACCTGTCTTTGAACTCAGTAGGAGATTAGCCAACAGAGAGCACATTAGTACTGCATTATGTAAGGAGAGCAATTTTCCTCAGGTGTCGTGAAGATTAATTTGTTAATATTTGTCAATGCAGGCCTTTGATCATGTAAAGAGTTCCTTCTAGGCAGTGGCGTAGCGTGGGTTGTCAGCACCCGGGGCAAGGCAAGTAATCTGCACCCCCTAACCCGTGGATTTGCGCCCCCTAACCCTAACCCCCAGATGTTGCGCCCGGTGCAGCCGGCCCCCCCTGCACCCCCCACGCTACGCCACTGCTTCTAGGCTGTAATGTAGGATTTTGAATGGAAAGGAAGGGCAGACGAGAGGTGGGGCTCTGAGAGAGATGCAGTATTTTTATTTTATTTTAAAGGTTTTACATGGAAGTGAAAGTGGTTTGTGGGGAATGGCCTCACAGGCCAAACTGAAACCAATGGTGGGCCTAATTAGGTCTGCTGGATGTTTCCCATCATAGAGAAGAACAAGACTTGCAAAAGCAGACCACCATGGCTTTTGCAAGAATGTGTCCTGTCTGTAACCCAGTGGTTCTCAACCTTTTTTCTCTGGGACACACTTTCAGAATATACATTCGCTTGCACCAAATTTTTAATTGATAAGAAATACATTGGAAGGCAAATGAATCTCTTGGCAGTGCTTGATTTATAGCATAGAACTGCTTTAACACATGACCACGGGAAATCCAGAAATTATAAAACAATGCAGCTACGTAAGAACAGGAATCATTCCCAAATCATTCCCAAAATAAATGAGTCTTCTCCAGCACTTTGCTCAAATGGCAGCTCTGGATCATTGCTAGGATTGTCCTCAGTATCACTTGATGTTCTTGTTCTCATCTTGAAAAGATGTCTATCTATATGACCCTTGGTGTCCCAACTCTACCATTCTTTGATTCTATGAGACCGTGTGCTCAAGCAAAGAAGACAGACACACCCACAAATTCACAATCAAGGCTCCAAACAGCTCAGACAAGCGACCAGCCTTAATCCAAAGGACACAAGATCTCTATCTTTGGTCTCCGCCACCAATCCTCACAAATCCCCCTGTTTACAAGTCCTGGTCGTGAACTCCCAGAAACTGCAGTCAGCTAATAAATAAATAAATGTGAATCATTATAATTCTTCATGGTGCTATTAGTAATCATTTAAACAGCAATGCATCTTGGATTATTTAGGCACTGCCAGTGATTGTGCTATATATCACAGGAGGTCAGTTAATAATAAATTCTGAATACAGGTAGTGGTGCATTTGAAAGTGGTGCCTTTTGGAACGGAGAAGAATCAACTTTGACTTTCTCCCTATCTGGAGCAGTGAATAGAGAAAGATTACTTCATCCCAACTATAAAGAGCCCTTTAATTTGATATCTGTGCCTGCAATCAGGAAGCATTCGAGTGTAGAACAAACATGTTGAGAGCATACTTGAAAATAAATGTGAGTGATTTAGCAAGGCGCAAAGTTCCCTGTTTTAGAAGTTTGTGGTGATTATATGAACAAGCTTGAGAAAAAATAGGAGTACCGTGAGGTGACCAAATTATGAATCTTTCATCATTTTGCTTTTAACCTTGAAATTGCCCATAAAGACAAGCTTCCAAGTAGATTCTTCTTTCGCATGTTTCTGCTTGAATGATAGCAACCCACATATTTTGTTTAACTTCTTGATTTCATAAAAATAATAGGAAGTTCTACTACAGAAATGAAAGAGATGGTGTAAACAGTTATAAATCAAATAGAGGGGATTAGTAATAGAGCAATGTTTGGGGTTTCTCTAAGGGCTTTTTGTTTAAATATCCCCCCCTTTGAAATTGGTAAAGAGATAAGTAACTACCGTATATTTTGCTCTATAAGACTCACTTTTTCCCTCCTAAAAAGTAAGGGGAAATATGTGTGCGTCTTATGGAGCGAATGCAGGCTGCACAGCTATCCCAGAAGCCAGAACAGCAAGAGGGATTGCTGCTTTCACTGCGCAGCAATCCCTCTTGCTGTTCTGGCTTCTGACATTCAGAATATTTTTTTTCTTGTTTCCCTCCTCCAAAAACTAGGTGCGTCTTGTGGTCTGGTGCATCTTATAGAGCGAAAAATACGGTATACATCCTTTAGAAAACACCTGAAGTTAGCCCTGGTGTTCATTTGATGTCTACTGACTAGGGTATCCCCAAATAACCCCTGATTTTTTGAATTTTATTGATACTGATGTTGTATTTTATGCTGTTTTGTGCTGTTTTTAAGTCACATTTTAATCAATGTTTTATATTTGCTGTTAGCCGCCCTGAGCTTTGTTTTTAAACTTGGAAGGGCATGGTATAAATAAAAATGTATTATTTATTATTATTATTATTTCACTTTTCAAAACAACATGCAAACAAAACATGCAGTCATCCTTCAACATGCCCACTTCTCTGAATTTTACAATGAAGTTCCCCAGTTGAGGAATGTGGGTGGAAATTCTACCTGCTTTGTTCCACCTTCTAGTCTCTTCTTCTCAGTTTGCATTGTATTGTTTTATGTACTGTGGCTTGCTATTGTTTTATTGATTATAGTTTAGAAATTATTGATTGTAACTGTTGAGTCGATTTCTGTTTAACTTTTCTATGTTGATATTATTATTATTATTTATTTTATACTGTCCTAATGATTGTTGAATGTTACTTTTGTGATGTAGGTTGATTATTTCAAAATCTTATGTTTTGTGTTGTTTTTATGATGTTAGCGCTCTGAGGAGCCGAGGCCTTGGCCGAGCAGGGCGGGATACAAACAAAGTATTATTATTATTATTATTCATGTTTTATTATGTTTTTATATGTGTTGGAAGCCACCCAGAGTGGCTAGGGCAATCCAGTCAGATGGGTGGGGTATAAACAATAAAATGATGGTTATTATAATGATGATGTGGTAGGACATCCCTGTTTTCATTGAAGAAATGTTGGAAGGTTTATATACTGCTTAATATTTTAAAAATCTATATTATCTACCTCTATCCCAGTGTACACTACACATTTTAGCTGTAACATTGTTCAAGTGCTGTCCTTTCTATGAAAAAGGCCCGGTATTTTTTTGAAAGATTTCTTTAGTTCTTTTAAAAATTATTCATGAACAGGACTAGGCTTTTCTCTGAATATCTTAAAGATCCTGGATGGGCTGTGGCAGAGCACAGGCCCTTTCTTTTCAAGAGTTTTCAGGCAGGATTAAAGGCAGTTCCCTGCCTTTGAAGTTGCCTTAAAAACTCTTAGAACAAAAATATTTTCCCTTTTATAGTGTAAATGAAGGCTCATCATTAAGGGTTATGTTTCTCCTGGCCATGATTTCCATCATGCAAATAATAACTTATTCTAGTGTTTGTGTCCCCCGCCCCCACTGTTAAAGTTACCGGCAACTTTGGCCAGCCAGAAAAAGTTGCTTTTATATATTTGGACTTGTATTTGGATGTAGGAGTAGTTTTGTCCTTTCCTATGTTAAGCATCTAGCTCAGGGGTCAGCAACCTTTTTCAGCCATGGGCCGGTCCATGGGGGGGTGGGGAAATATTCCTATGCCCCACAAATAACCCAGAGATACATTTTAAATAAAAGGACACAGTACACAAGAGACTAGGGAGCTGCGGGACTTGACATCTTTCCGCAGGGCCTGCAAGACAGAGCTGTTCCACCTGGCCTTTGGTTTGGACTCAGTCTGACTCTTAGGTTTTCCCTCCCCTTACGGTTTTGATCCATGGGCTACTTTTAAAATGAGGCTTCATTTTAAATTTCATTTTAACCTGTATTTTAAATTGTCCCCCCCCCTTATGTTTTTATTGTAATTTTACTGGTGTTAGCTGGCCTAAGCCCGGCTCTGGCCGGGGAGGGCGGGGTATAAATAAAATTATTTATTTATTTATTTATTTATTTATTTATTTATTTATTATTATGTAAAAACACGCTGATTCCCAGACCATCCGCAGGCTGGATTGAGAAGCCGATTGGGCTGCATCCGGCCCCAGGGTCTTAGGTTGCCTAGCCCTGATCCTGCTTGATATAACCAGTGAGGGCAGTAGGTATAATGTGGAAACAATGGGAGGAGAGGTGGATAGAGGGTCTGGCTAGCCTGGAACTAGTCAGGCTGCAGAAGCCTAAAACAGGGTGATGGGGTGCTGAGTGCTTGACAGTATACCTGAAGAAACATCTCCACCCCCATCGTTCTGCCCAGACACTCAGGTGCAGCGCCGAGGGCCTTCTGGCGGTTCCTTCTCTGCGAGAAGCCAAGTTACAGGGAACCAGGCAGAAGGCCTTCTCAGTAGCGGTGTCTGCCCTGTGGAACGTCCTCCCACCAGATGTCAAAGAGAAAAACAACTACCAGACTTTTAGAAGACATCTGAAAGCAGCCCTGTTTAGGGAAGTTGTTAATGTTTAATAGATTATGGTATTTTAATATTCTGTTGGAAACAGCCCAGAGTGGCTGGGGGAACCCAGCCAGATGAGCGGGGTATAAATAATATATTATTATTATTATTATTATTATTATTATTATTATTAACAGTGTAATCCTATGGATATCTATTCACAGCTTCAGACGTAGGTGCCATTAAGTCCAATGGAAATAGCTCTTCGGAGCATCCCTTCCCTTGGCACTTACTGGGATCTTAAAGTCAGTTTGCAATGGGAATAAATGACTGGCTGAATCAAAGAATCATAGAGTCAGAAGGATCTTCTAGTCCAACCCCCCTGCAGGGATCTCAGCTAAAGCATGCATGGCAAGCGGCCATCCAACCTCTGTTAGAAAAACTCCAAGGAAAGAGAGTCTAACCTCCCGAGAGAAACTGTTCCACTGTCAAACAGAAAGTTCTTTCTGAGGTTTAGTCAGAATGTTGTTGTTGTTTAGTCGTTTAGTTGTCTCCGACTCTTCGTGACTCCATGGACCAGAGCATGCAAGGCACTACTGTCCTCCACTGCCTCCCACAGTTTGCTCAAACTCATGCTGGTAGCTTCGAGAACACTGTCCAACCATCTCGTCCTCTGCCGTCCCCTTCTCCTTGTGTCTTCCATCTTTCCCAACATCAGGGTCTTTTCCAGGGAGTCTTCTCTTCTCATGAGGTGGCCAAGTACTGGAGCCTCAGGTTCAGGATCTGTCCTTCCAGTGATCACTCAGGGCTGATTTCCTTAAGAATGGATAGGTTTGTTCTTCTTGCAGTCCATGGGACTCTCAAGAGTCTCCTCCAGCACCATAATTCAAAAGCATCAATTCTTCGGCGATCAGCCTTCTTTATGGTCCAGCTCTCACTTCCATACATCACTACTGGGAAAACCATAGCTTTAACTATACGGACCTTTTTCGGCAACGTGATGTCTCTGCTTTTTAAGATGCTGTCTAGGTTTGTCATTGCGCAGGAGATACTACTGCCCTCCTTTTCTCCTCCTCTCTTTCTGTCACTTCATTTCTCCTTCCCTCCTGTCTAGTCATCCTCCTCACTGTTTCCCTGTTTACATTGTTGTTGCTGTTGTTGCGTTGTTGTTGTTAATTGAATTTATATACTGCCCTATACCCGGAGGCCTTATGGTGGCTCACAGAATAAAATCAAGATATAAAACCACAAAATACATAATAAAAATAAAATCAACCCAATAGCACCCCCCCCCAAAGCCACATTAGAAAAGGGTGTTGGATGTCAATAAGATCAACCAAAGACCTGGTTAAAAAGGAACATTTTTGCCTGGTGCCAAAAGGTGTATAGTGAAAGTGCCAGGCAAACTTCCCTGGAGAGAGCATTCCACAGATGGGGAGTCACTGCAGAGAAGACCCCGTTCTTGTGTTGCTACCCTCCAGACCTCTTGAGGAGGGGGCACACAAAGAAGGGCCTCAGAAGACGATCTCAGGGTCCAGGTAGGTTTATATGGGAAGAGGCGGTCCTTGAGGTATTGAGGTCCTGAGCCGTTTAAGGCTTTATGGGTCAAAATCAGCACTTTCAATTTGGCCATTTGCTGCTGGTGAGTTCTCCTCCTTCCTACCTCACTCTGGGGAGGGGCCAAGGGGGTTCTTCCTCCGAGTGAGCCATTTTGCACGATGTGGCCAAGAGAGTGCCTCTGCCAGCTCCACTCTGCCACACTGCCTGGAAGTTGTCTTTAAATTTAGGAAAGTGGCTTTATCACATCTCTGCGATACATTACAGCTGGGTGGAATAGGGAGCAGGATCAAATAGAGGTGGCCTGGCAAGAGGTTACGCACTTTCAGAAGGCAATATCACTTCTGAGAGTCTTGGGGACTGGATAAAGTATTCTGCTGGGCTGCATGAGATATCTGGGACCAGTGCTTTTTTCTGGGGGGACACAGGGGTACACATACCCCTAAAAAAATTGTGAGTCTTTGTGCTTTTGGCCAATTACAGCGGTACCTCGGGTTAAGTACTTAATTCATTCCAGAGGTCCGTTCTAACCTGAAACTGTTCTTAACCTGAAGCACCACTTTAGCTAACGGGGCCTCCTGCTGCCTCTGTGCCGCCGGAGCACAATTTCTGTTCTCATCCTGAAGCAAAGTTCTTAACCTGAAGCATTATTTCTGGGTTAGAAGAGTCTGTAACCTGAAGCGTATGTAACCTGAAGCGTATGTAACCTGAGGTACCACTGTACTGTATTCATTTTTCCCAATTTGAACTATAAAATGGTGGTTTTCTTGAGTCAAAATGAGAGTACCCCTAAACATTTTTTTAAAGAAAAAATTACTGTCTGAGACTGGTGTTTCCCAGCCTTAACCACTTATAGTAGCTTGGAGAAGGGTATAATTACAGTAGATGGGACCCTGAATAGGAAATTCCCTGTTTGGGGGTAGATATAAATTGCAACACATGGTTGCAGGTTCCACTTTTTATCTCTTTGTTTGCCACACTGGACTAAATGAGTTGTATCCACAATGCTGACCCAGTGATTTAACCCATAATACCAATACACGAAGGACAGCCTAATAAAAATGTGAAGGACTCTACAAATTAAAAGTGTAGATTAACTTATCAGTAGTAGGGTATAAATTTCTTTTTCAGAAGAGAAAATAAGTACTTTGTGGCAGATGAAAACTGCTTTAAGATCATGCTGGCTGGCATTGCAAGGTCATGTCTATCACATAATGTTTATGCTTGGACGGTAAAAGGTAAAGGTAAAGGACCCCTGGAAGGTTAAGTCCAGTGGCGCTCATCTCGCTTTCAGGTTGAGGGAGCCGGCATTTGTCCGCAGACATCTTTCCGGGTCATGTGGCCAGGATGATTAAACCGCTTCTGGCACAATGGAACATCATGATGGAAACCAGAGAGTGCAGAAACACCATTTAGCTTTCTGCTGCGGCGGTACCTTTTTATCTACTTGCACTGGTGTGCTTTCAAACTGCTAGGTTGGCAGGAGCTGGGACAGAGCAACGGGAGCTCATTCCGTCGAGGGGATTCAAACTGCTGACCTTCTGATTGGCAAGCCCAAGAGGCTCAGTGGTTTAGACCACAGCGCCACCCGCATCCCTAGATAAATATTACCCCTACCCCACAGTGGTATCTATTTATCTACTTGCACTTTTGGGCGTGAATAAACAAGCACACAATCACTGATAGGTCCAACCACCATTGTGAGACTCAAAGCAATGAAGATGATGTCTCCCCAGCTGTTTCCATTGGCTGTGGGGTTCTTGTGATGTCACAAAAGCACTTGGCAACTGAGTGGATATAAAGGCAGGCCAAGGGGAAAGCCCTTTTCTGTTTCCAGCAGGACACCCCTGGCAATGGATGTGACATTCAGCACTGCCCAGGTTTCTTCCACTTGGAGGAGGCAAACTGGTGAATGGAAGAAGGCAATCCTCTGGCAGTGGGATGCTAGGGAGCGATAATAAGGCAAGTTTGCTTGCTTGAAGGCTGCTGGTATCATTGGTTGGAAGCTGGCGGACGTCTCATGATGGACCTAACAGTAGCTTCTGGCACAATGGGACACCTTGACGGAAACCAGAGTGCATAGAAATGCCGTTTGTGCGGATTCGAACTGCCGGCCTTCTGATTGGCAAGCCCAGGAGGCTCTGTGGTTTAGACCAGCATTGTCGATCGGGATCGACTTGTAGATCATGTGATTGTTTCTTGTAGATCTCTCTCTCTCTCTCTCTCTCTCTCAGAAGCAAGTGGGCACTAGGCAGGCGGAAGTGTACTTAGAGAGGCTGGGCCAGAAAGAGAAGCCCTGTACGCTGGCCCCTCGAGAGAAAGGGCTGGTGTGGGTCCAGAGAGAGAGAGAAAAAAAGAGAGAGATCTGCTAAAAGAAAGGACACAGTAGCAATGGCTGAGCAACCCAGCATGGACAATAGTAGAGGGGTAATAACCTCACTCCTCAAATCCTTATAAAGAGTGCAAGCCAGAAGCACATGAGCCACTGACTCCCCATACTGCCATCTCCACATGGACATAACCTTTTTTCCAGTGGAATTTTTTGAAATCGACCCTCAAGTACAGGTGAAGGCAGTATATTCAATCTTGTGAAAGTGAAAGCGCGTCTGTATTTTGGAATTGTTATTTTTTGCCGATAGGGAGCCAAAGTGTCAAACTGACTGGGTGGGAAATCATCATACCATGGACAAAATTTCCTTATCGTGGCCAAATTATTCTGTCGCTCAATATCATATGGGCACTGTCTAATTATAACAGTGTTAATAACTGTTGTGGTGATAAACCAGAAAAGTAAAGCTTTTGGTTTACAATTTTGGTCCAAGCGTTCTCATGACAATCTTGCGATACTAAGGGTAGTAGACCAGTGGGGTTTAAATTTAGACGAAGGCGATAATTCAATGTCCTACACTAAATCTGCCATTCAACAGTGGGGAGATTAGCCTCCAAGCGCAATGAAGCATTTGGAACACAGGATGCAGCAGAAAAAAATTGCCTTCCGACAAATTTGCCTACCAGTAGGACGGAGGTTAACATGGATTTTTTTTGGGGGGGGGGGGTTAAGGACCAGAATGTATCACCTAAAGCAGGATCCTTCCATCCCTCCAGACCGGTTGCTGGAAAATCTCACTGGCTGCTGAATTATGCAAAAACAACTGCAACCATGCGTGCAAGTGTCCCTGTGAAATGTTTTAAAGTATGTGACTGGCTTACAAGCAAGATGATTAATTCCTTAATACAAATCTGAGTGTAAAAATAGATGAAGGTAGCAGTACCTCATGACGGCTGTACGTGTTAGGGAATAATCCCTTTTATTTCACAAATAGGGGAAGATGACTTAACTGGATGCCCTGAATTGTGTGTTTTGATTTTGAGTGCATCTATCAGAGTCACGAGGCTTTCATATCATTCTCTAATCACCTGCTTTCGTTAGTAATGTAGGGAAACAATCAGGGATCCTTACTTAAATGCAGACTAATTTAGCTCTGCTTTTGAAAAAAAATGAAACGAAATTCATAGTTTTGCTTAATGTTTCCCCCTGGTTATTATATTTATTTCCAGTTTATGTCATCCTGTTAAGTGGACTAACCCCTCTTCACCTTTCACCTCTGTGGACCCTGCTAAGATGAAGGTCATTTCCAGATTCTTCAAGTACCTTCAAGTTCTTCATCATCCTTGGCTTTTTTCCCAGGCTGAAGAAGAACAGAATACAAAACAGCTGCTCCCCCACACTGGCTGTTTAATAAAACACACAGAAAGGCTTCACTTTGCTCACTCTTCATTGTGTTTCCTCTATAGTTAGGCAGCTCTCCAATCAATAAGAGTAATTAAAATCATCCATTATCAAGAACATGGCCATTTCACGGAGCACCTTTATCTCGGAGCACTTTTCTTCTTCTGCTACCTCAAATTGCTTTGCGGTCTTACAGATCTAATGAGAGTCATCTTATTGCGGCTTCTTTCTACAAGTCATTAGTACCCATTCATTCATACTTTGCCTTCCATATATTAGCCCAAATCATTTGGCAAACATCAAGGCTCCCTTCTATCTTTCCAGTATCGATGGGATTATAAGGTCTGCTCTGCCATGAAAATAATAACGTATTTTTCCGTCTATAAGACGCTCCCATGTATAAGATGCCCCCTAATTTTTTGGACTCACATTTAAGAAAATGGGGGGAGACGGCCCTGTGTATAAGATGCCCCCTAATTTTTGACATTATTTTTAAGGAAAAAAACCTAGTCTTATAGGATATTATTATTATTATTATTATTAATGGGCGGTATTATTGGGTTGTGGGGGGGTATTATTGGGTTGTTGTTTTTATTTTGATTATATATATTGTAGTTTTTATGTTGAGATTTTCTGTGAACCGCCGCGAGACCTTCAGATATAGGACAGTATATAAATTTAATAAACATTATTATTATTATTATTAAATATTTTTATCCTTCTTCTCAGAAGCAGTGCCTAATAATAATAATAATAATAATAATAATAATAATTTATTTTTTTTCCCCACCGCCGCCACCCATCTGGCTGGGTTTCCCCAGCCACTCTGGGCAGCTACCAACAAAGTATGAAAATACAGTAGTCTGTTAAACATTAAAAGCTTCCCTAAAGAGGGCTGCCTTGACCAGCTGGGATTGGAAAAACTGAAAGAAGGGACCCCAAATGTTGCAGGCCATTCAGAAGATCATAAGGAGAGTCCCCGAAATAATAATAATAATAATAATAATAATAATAATAGTAATTTAAAAAAATATTATTTATTTATACCCCACCCATCTGGCTGGGTTTCCCCAGCCACTCTGAGTGGCCTCCAGCAAAATATTAAAATATAATAATTCATCAAATATTAAAAGCTTCCCTAAACAGGGCTGCCTTCTTCCTTGTTCCCCCCATCCTATAGCCGTGGAATGTTCTTGTCATGTGCTGCAATACATTCATCGTTTCCAAACCAGGGTGGGTGAAGGGAAACTGTGTTTCTAACCATTCCCCATTTCTTCATTCTTCTCCTTCCCTAATTTCGGTGTAAAATTGCTGTTGAGTAAATGTCTACGCAATTGCTGTCATCATCTGCAGCTGAAGTGTCGTCAAGAGATGTGCCATCATTGAATCTGGCTACTAATCCATCTCTATCTGTCATCCTCTGTTCCTATTATGGGTTTTTAAAATAGGCTCAATTTCTGATTAAAAAGTGATCTGTCTAGTAAGGCAGACATGCTGATTTTTAGCACTAAGCTCAGTACAGAAGAGATAAAAGTATCTTTGCTAAATGGAATGACAGGATCTCAGTAATCATTAACATGCATGAATTATACAGTCACTGCTAAACCTTTGGAAATCAACAAATACGTTTAACACAGCTCATGGGGACAAAAAGAAAAACTAAGAAATTAAATCAAAATAGTTCTTGTACCTTTGCTCTCTTTCTTCTTTTATTATAAGATTTTTCATCTTTCTTTTTCCACCCTCTCTCATGCCTCCTTGCACATAAATTTTTCTTTCAATATATATTTGAAAGACTCTAATCCAAAGGTTTCGTATGAATAAAGCTACCGTTGCAAGCTTCACCTGAAGCAGGATAACATTCTAAAGCAGTCTCCTCTTTAATCTCCATTCAGATTGCCTCTAGCAAAGTTCTATAAGAGAATCCAAAAGGCAAGGAAGGTATGCTATTTTATTTCAATGGTGAAATAGAGTATTTTGCTATAGCTATTCCATGGAATGCAAAAGAAAGAGAGCGAGAGAAGATGGCGTTTCACACATACACAAATTCTTAAGTTCATTATCACATCACTTCCTCTGATATGAACAGCAACACTGAGGTCAATAAATGTAATTTCAGAAGGTTTGTGAATGCGTGCATTTAGCTTGATTGCTTTTTTTTTAGTTTTAAGGTTTAGTTTAGGTTGCTGAAGGTACACTTGATGTGACTTGATACGTATTTAAACTATAAAATTCAGAATGGACTGAGCATTTGGTTGCAAAGAAAGATACAGTTCTTTCAACCTCAACTGCACTTGACAGCAGTAGCAGTAGCTCCAGCAAGTAATTGCATGTCTTTTGGGGCAAGGCAAGAATGATAAAGCGTGTTCTCCCTGAAATGAGAGCACGTTTTGCGGTGGGGTCTGCCAAGCCAACCCTCTGTTGCCAGGCAGGTAAAAGTGAGCTGGCCTGGGGCAACGATTGGATGGCCGGGTTGCTGGGGCAAATTGCATGTTGCAATGTGGTGGGTGGGACCAAAGGCTTTAAATATTGGGGCACATCTTTTGCTTTCTCTTTTGCTGAGTGCATTGGATCACCCTCCCGCCCACCCTGAGTTCCGGTTGACCTTGCTATGCCTGTCATGGGGTCGACTACCTTGGGGCAGGGGCCTAGTAGGAATTTTGTCCATTTGGCTGATTGGCTGGTGCCATTTGGTTTTTGCCTACTACTTAGCAATTCTTCACAACTTGTAAGGTTGCGGTTAGGCATTGGTTATAAAAATTGGTTGGAGGAGGGGTAAGGATAGGTGGTGTGGAAGGGAATTCTATTAAAGGAATCCAGGGGCTTGCCACGATTTCGTCCAATCCCTGAAATGGGACCAGGGCCGGCAAGCTCTGGGAAGCAGGTTGGGTGAGCGGTGAGGGACTGTGACTCAGCTCCATTGCTCCCCAATATTGTTTTCCCTTCACTGGCTTCCGAGGGAGTTCGGAAGTCACTTCTGTCCCAGGCAGGGGGACAGATAGTCTTAACCAATGCCTAAGCAACCACTCACAGATTATGTATTTTAATAAAGTTGTGGCCAAAATTATGCCAAAAAAACTTAAACAAAAATTATGTGTGAATTGTGAATTATTTTGAGGGGTGGCTTGGGGACCTTGACATGCAATGCCACTTTTGCATGGTAAATGGAGAAACAAGCAGGTGGACAGCAGTGACTGGCCTACATTTTGGGGGTTCTGCAGTTTAGACTGTCATGTTAGCCCTTCATAACAGCAATGAAGTCTCAGTAACTACTGCTATCTTCTTCTATGGGATTATTGCACGACAGATCACCACACCTTTACAACATTTGTGCTGCTGACTATCAAACTTTGTGATTGTAGAAATATGCACCCCAAAACTTGAGTGAAACCGCACAAATGGGGTCTACCGCTCAAATTTTTGAAGAAATGTGGACTAAAATTGCTTCTAGGGCCCCTTTGGGATTAGGTGCCCTGAAGCTGAATCTTCCTTAGTGTCATTGTCAATCCTGTTGCAGATATTAATATTCTGCTCTTTGAAACAATTGGAAGCATAAGAACTGACTCTTTTTGGAAAGGAATCATTGTCCAGGTCCATAAAAACATGATTCAAACTTTTACTGACAGAACTCTTCAAAACAAAACATAAGCATCAAAGATACAACTAAAAATATCCATACTATATCTTGTGCTGTCCAGCACAGGCTCAGCATCTTAGAAAATATGAATTAATCCAAACAGACCTATAAGCAGAGGTCTCTCTCTCTCTCTCTCTCTCTCCACAGCCTGCACTCCAGCTTCCAGGCTGTTTACTCTCCCTTCAGGAGAGCTTCTTTTACATCCTGTCTCCATGAAGCTTGGTGAGACAAAGACTAAAGGCAACTCCCTTCAAAATGGAAATTTGCAACTCAATACCTTCATCACATGATCTACGGCTACAACACTCACATTTTAGTTACCAGAGAACAACAGTCAGTTAATCGCTAACCAATTAAGTAGTTCAGAGTCCCTTAGAAAATCTACTGTGGAAAAACCCCAGTGTTACACATTATAAGCCTTCATTAATACACACACATTTTTCATTTCTGTGTGAATTAAATCAATTATACTTAACATGGACAGCCTGTCTTTACTGTGGAGTATGTGGTGGTCTAAGCACCATTGAAAGGCAAGCAGTTTTGGAAATTTAATGTGGAGTTGCTTTCTTCCAGCCACATCATACATTCCCACCATATCATAAAGCTTTGATGAGTGGAGCCTCTGCTGTCCTGCAATGCCACCACACCAAGAAGGGTGAGCGGATGTTTAGACCACTACTCTGTTCACAGCCGCCTGGTAGTTAGCTTCACTTATCCCAGTGAGACTTACTTCAGAGTAGATGTGCGTAGGATTTGTGTTGTGTTAGTGCCAAAAAGAAGGTGCTTTTGTAACAGAGAAAATTATTTTCAAAAGCTTAGAATAAGTTCTTTTCGGGAGTAACTAATGTGTAGTTACAGTCCACAGTCATTTTAAAATATGAAGCTTCAATCTCCTGAATAGGCTAATTCTCATATCCTGTGGAGAAACATTATTCTTTACTGTGGCAGCTTGAAATAGTAAATGCATTATGATTTGGACCGAGCGTAGTTTGCAGGTTACCTCAGGTCAAAATCCCCAGAGACATTTATAAAGTTGCAATTTCCCCCTTTTTTCCTTCTCCTTTTCAGCTACTCTGCAGGAAAAAAGGTAACACTAATGGGAATAGCCTTATGGAAAACTCCCCTGCTGTTATGAATATCTGATATGCTCTACAGCTTCCCAGAAGTTGAGTTTGATACCTGCAGAAAACTTGCAAAAAGGCAATCCAACTTTTGCAGAAGCTGTGCGTGTTCTTTCGAGCAGGGCGCTATTGTAGGTTGACAATAACCATCCTTGACTGCGATCAGCTATTGTTATTTTCTATTTTAGGCCTGCTTTGCATTTTGTTGTTTTGTGCTCTTATTTTAGGGTAATCTAAGGTGGTTTTAAGAGACGCGGGTGGCACTGTGGGTTAAACCACTGTGCTGCTTGGGCTTGCTGATCGAAAGATCGGCGGTTCGGATCCCCGCGATGGGGTGAGCTCCTATTGTTCGGTCCCTGCTCCTACCAACCTAGCAGTTCGAAAGCACACAGTGCAAGTAGATAAATAGTTACCGCTCTGGCAGGAAGGTAAACGGCGTTTCTGTGTGCTGCTCTGATTTCACCAGAAGCAGCTTAGTCATGCTGGCCACATGACCCGGAAAAACTGTCTGCGGAAGAGGACAAACGCCGGCTCCCTCGGCCTTTAAAGTGAGATGAGCACCGCAACCCCAGAGTTGTTTGCGACTGGACTTAATTGTCCCTTTACCCTTTAAGGTGGTTTTAGTTGAGCACAGAATGGAAGACTTGTGACCACACTATCCATTTAAAGCACCAGGACGCCGCTTTGTCCAGTCATGGCTTACCCCAAATAATTTTGGAAACTGTAGTTGAGGGTGATGAGAGTTCTTTTGAGGCCCCTGTTCGCCCTCCCTGAGCTACAATTCCCAGTTTCCCATGTGAAGAGAAAGAAAATAGTTTAACAACCATTGTCATTCAACAGGTAGCTGGTGGGAAGCAAAGAGAGACCAGATAGAAGGAACATCTCTGCCCCGTCTACCTCCTCACCCCATCTAATGCAAAGAGGGGTTGGATTGTGTTCTTAGAGCTCAGCTACATAAAACTATTCAGACTTCAAACGTTCTCCTAATCTTGATGCCTATAATTGCAGGGCTTCCCCTGAGTTGAACCTCTTTAATTCCTGAATGCTTCCAACTGGGGAATTATTTTATTATTGGCTATAGAAAATATATATGAGGTGGCTGCATTGGAAACAGTTCAAGGTAAGCAGAAAGCTCTGTTGTCCTGGGACCACTGCCAAGCTGGTGATGGTGAAAATCTGTGGTTAAGCATCTCATTGAAGAAAGAAGCTTACATTTAAAATAAAAATAAATCTTGAGTTTATCCCAAGCTTTTCCTGTTTAACCTTTCTTGATATTTGGACTGTTATGGTGTCTTTGGGTATTTGTTTAGCTTAATGTAAGAATGGAGTCTGAGAACCCACCAGGTTGATGAAGGCTCTTTATGCATTGGTAGATAAAGAGGTTTTCTTGAATTATTCAGGCCTCTCAAATATGGAGTCGAAAGGGCTAACAAACAACTTTGTAAGTGCTTTAGAAATGTCAGTATGTCAGCACAATTATAATTGATGTCTGAGTCAGAACATTTAGGATTCCTTATGGAACAGAGTTGTCATGGGTAATCGAGTTGAATATCTGAAAGATGTTCTAGTGGTACCATAGAATAAACGACTCAGATTTCCTCAGGCTTTAATGCAACATTCAAGGGGAGGAGAAACATAATTTATTAAATGTGAATCAGCAGAACAAAGTGCAAGAAGACCAAGTTTAATATCTGTACATTTCTGCCCTTAACATTTCCCTCAGCTCTGACAGCGAGCCATAAATTTAGTTTGGGGGTGGTGGTTTTACACTTTAAAAGAGTATCATGTCTGCTAAAGGTCTGATAAGATGTTATAAAATGCTCTGCTGCAAAATTGAGAAAAAATGCTTTCTATATCTGTGAGGAGCAACTTCCAAGAAGAAAAACATATGAAAAATTATAGTGCAACTTATGTGAGTTGAAAGTTATTTTATGAGCCTCAAACTTTGTACAGTGTGTAATTGTTTGTTTTTCTTTAGCTTTTGAGGGTTCAGCTTGACGTTACATGAAAAGTTGTGCATGAAAATCCCAGAAGCCCATTTCTTTGTCACAAAGCATTGCAATTTGGAATAGAAAAGTCACGGGGGCTGCATTTTGCATGGCTTTATTGTGTGGTGTGTTTTTTTATTAGTGATTGCAAAGCGCTCTGGAAATTTTGACTTGAAGCAATATAAGTGTTTTAATTTAATTAACTAAACAAACCCAACATGCCACTTGATTTGCATAATGAGAAATCAATTTGCACAATAGTTATTTAATTTATTTTATTTATAAAAGTTACTTACGTTACCACTGCCCACTCATATTAATGCTGTATGTGCTAGTTTGCTGTCCAGGTTTGAGGACTGGAATATGGCAACCCTACGCAATGCACACACCCTACATTATGGTGCATTTGTGGGTGCCCAAATAATCCCATAATTGTAGCTGCAAAAATGGTGGCATCTGATGCTACTATATTTTTTCACATGATTATTTCAACAGCTTTCTAGGGAACAGTTTCCCAGTAATGCTGTCTTTCTGTTTTTGTTGGTGTCTGGGGAGAAGGAGTACCGCTCCTGGAAACACTTAGAAGTAGTAAAGAGCTTTCTTCAATATATTTCTCTTCCAGATCCTTTTATCTAAAATAACCTAATTTAACTGACTGGATACACCAGAAATGTTGTGAGGCTAATTTAAATAAAATAAGCTTCAAAAACACATCTTTATGCTATTTTGTGGAATGCCTCCAATAACTTCTCTGTCTCCTGCTTTCTGTAAAATAGCAGGGGGTTCCCTTCAGTATATTGGTTTTATGTGGCTGGGGGGTGGGATGTACAAAATGGAGATTAAAATAAAATAAAGAACATTATTCCTACCTCTTCCCCGGGAAGTAGCAATACAATCCACACTTTACTCCTTCCACGAAACTGACTTAACAAACGAGGCATTTTGGTTTGCCCTAAGCATATCTGAAGATGATTTACAACCCAGTAAAATCAAATTATTTGAAATTATGCTGATGATTGCCCCATTGACATAAATATGTAATAGCCATCTGACATGGCATTGAATCTGAGCTCTGATCACTGATGTCACTGGGCTTTAATATCATTGCATGAGGCCTGAAAGGAAATAAATAGTACTAAAAAAGAAAAAAAAGGAACTTGTGATTCATTATTATTTTTAAAAGTCGGCTATTTTTCGATTAAACAGCTGAGCCTGCAGTATGTCTCTGTCTGACCTGCTCATGTATATCATTTATGCAGCCATGGTTTCAGTCAATCAGTTTAACTGTTGAGGACAAGAGCAGGAAGCCCTAGTGACAGCTTCAAGGTAGAAGAAACCAAATTAAATGCTATCCATGTATTCGTTACTTGGCAGTATTGGTCAAACAATGTCACCCACGATATGCTTCGAATATTGCATTCTGTGAGTCAGATGATAAATATTGTGTGTTATTACGTTAGGGTTTTTTAAATAAAAAAATCTGCCCTAAGGCAATTAGAAATGGCATACTTTTCCTACCCCACAATGAACCCCACATTAAGTAGTCACTAAATATACACCTTTAGGAGCCAGGCAAAAGTGTTCCTTTTTAACCAGGCCTTTGGTTGACCTGATTGACATCCTAAAAGGTAAAGGAACCCCTGACAGTTAAGTCCAGTCGCGAACGACTCTGGGGTTGTGGCGCTCATCTCACTTTACTGCCCGAGGTAGCCGGCGTTTGTCCGCAGACAGTTTTTCCGGGTCATGTGGCCAGCATGACTAAGCCGCTTCTGGTGAACCAGAGCAGCACACTGAAACGCCGTTTACCTTCCCGCCAGAGCGGTACCTATTTATCTACTTGCACTTTGATGCGCTTTCAAACTGCTAGGCTGGCAGGAGCAGGGACCGAGCAACGGGAGCTCACCCCATCATGGGGATTTGAACCACTGACCTTCTGATCGGCAAGCCCTAGGCTCTGTGGTTTAGACCACAGCGCCACCCGCATCCCATGATTGACATCCTATACCCTTTAAAAACATGGCTTTGTTTGGGGGGTGTTATTGGGTTATTGTTTTTATTTTGATTTTATATACAGTCATACCTTGGAAGTCAAATGGAATCCGTTCTGGAAGTCCGTTCAACTTCCAAAACGTTCGAAAACCCAAGCGTGGCTTCTGATTGGCTGCAGGAAGCTTCGGTTGCTTACCCCTGGTGTAGAGTAAGTGAACAAGTGAAGTCCAAGAATCTCCCCTCAAAATTCCTTCTCAGACCCTGGAAAACAGAAGATTACCGTATTTTTCGCCCTATAGGACGCCCCGGCCCATAGGACGCACCAAGTTTTTTTGGGGGGAAATCAAGGAAAAAATTTTTATTCCCCCCCCCCCCCAGGTTTGTGCAGCCATCCCCAAGCTAGAAGAGGGAGACGGAGCGCTCCGTCTCCCTCTTCTGCCTTCAGGGACAGCCTCTCTAGCCTCCGTGGGGCAGCGGCTTGCCCCGCTGTCCCCCGAGTTTGTGGGGCTGGCGGGGGGAGAAGCAAGCTTGCTTCTCTCCCCCCCCCAGCCTCCAGATCAGGTCGGGGAATAGCGGGGTGGCGGCGCTCCACCTCCCTGCTATCCCCCGAGCTTGTGGGGCTAGACCAGGTCCGGGAATAGCGGGGTGGCGGCGCTCCGCCTCCCCGCTATCCCCCGAGCTTGTGGGGCTGGCGGGGGGTGGGGAGAAGCAAGCTTGGGACATCCCACCGGGCTTGCAAGACTTGCGGATAGCTTCCTGAAGCCTGGAGAGCGAGAGGGGTCAGTGCGCACCAACCCCTCTCGCTCTCCAGGCTTCAGCGAAAGCCTGCATTCGCCCCATAGGATGCACACACATATCCCCTTCATTTTTGGAGAGGAAAAAGTGTGTCCTATAGGGCGAAAAATACGGTATCTTGTAGGCCCATACTGCAAAGGGGCAGCAGGATGGATGCTTAATAAAGAAGGGAGAATGTGGGGTGGGATGTGGGGTGAACATGGGGTGGAACATTGGGCAGAATCGTCCTCAGCTTGTAACATCTACCCCTAGCAGATGTCACCTCTTCTTGCAGGGGGAGGAGGGGTATAGCAAATTAGCCTCCTCCCTGCCCCCCAATAAACAGAGGAAAAGACATTGTTCCGGCTACAAGTGGAATAATTCTTTTCTATTTGACCTTTCTCTAAAAAGGTTTTTCTTAAATGAGCCAGCATGTCAGCACCCTGGAAGCATTTGTGAACAATAGGGAAATTAGAATTTTCTAAGTGATGGATGTTTAACAATTAGGGACCTTATGAAGCAGGTGTGATAACTTGAAAGGAAAGTATAGGCAGCGACTCTCGAGAATAAATGACTCTGAGAGTTGGATTAATAAAACATGGGCAAAGAGAAAGTGAGTATCCGGGTGGGGAGATGATTTGGGAAAGTGTGGGGAGATGGAGAAAAAGAAAAAGCTCAATGAAGAAAAGGAATATAGCTTAAAAACCTGGACACAAACTCCCAACTTGCAAAATTCTTATTAATTAGAACCTTCTTTTCATGTTACCATCATCCAGCACCATAGTTTCCTGATACTCTGTTTTGTTTTCAATATGAACTGCTGCTGCAGATGATGATGATTCAATTTCTGAAAAATTCAAAGTGGTTTACTTCATAAGAGAAGGCAGTTTTAACACGAAACATCATAATGTTAACAGATTAACAACCACAGAAAGCATTAGCCTTGGGCAAAAGTCTTGTGGAAGAGGTATATCTTGCAACCTCCTCTAAAAGTGATCAAAGTGAGCTACTTATCACTTTAGGGAGGGCTTTCTACTATTTCAGTTAAGGCTGCCTCCTGGCCTTCATTCTCTGGACTTCTTGAAAAGAAAGCACAGACAACAAAGCCTGTTGAATAGATCTTAATGTATTCAGTGGTCTGTGTTTGCCTGAGCTTGAGTCTGGACTAAGGATTCTGAGTTCAGTATTCAGTGTTCATACTCGATACATGATATCCAATCACAGAACATTTCAGGATTTGGGCCTCCACCATTGGCCCTTAAACTCTGACTTATGATTCGCAGCTTGGAAGTTTAGATAGCCAAACACGTTGGGAGTGGGAGTGGCCCAGGCCTTCAGAAAGGTATATAAGCAGTTGTTTCGCCCCTGTTGTCCAGTTATGTAGTTCAATAAAGGTTCTTGCTGTTATCACTCTACCTTGCCTTGTGGGAACCCACCTACAATTCCCTTAACTTGGGAGTGTGTTCACACAAAAGATGAGGGCCTCAGACTAGGAAAGGCTCTAAAACCAGCATCTTGAACTGGTATCACAAGCAAATTGGTAGCCTATATGACTCATGCAAAACACCTGTTAGAGAACAGGCAACTAGCACTGTGCACCAGGGGTAGATCTAGACACTGGTTAAAAAATGCTATAAATAAGTCAGAAATTAAAGCGTTAAAACAACAACAAAGCCTATGTAAAAATCCATATAAACTCCTTTTTGGTCTCTGGCACCATATGGTGTTGGATGTTTATAAAATATTCAAAACATATTCTTGTGACGAATGTGGGATGCTGTGGTCCAACCACAGATACCAGCAGCCTTCAAGCAAGCAAACTTGCCTTATTATCGCTGCCTACCTGAGCGGTGCTGAATATCACATCCATTGCCAGGTGTGTCCTGCTGGAAATTAAAAAAAGGGCTTTCCCCTTGGCCTGCCTTTATATCCCCTCAGTTGCCAAGTGCTTTTGTGACATCACAAGAAACCCACAGCCAATGGCAACAACTGGGGAGGCATCATCTTCATTGCTTTGAGCCTCACAATGGCAGGTGGACCTATAAGTGATTGTATGCTTGTTTATTCAGGAAGCAGGTGGCGCTGTGGTCTAAAACCACTGAGCCTCTTGGGCTTCCGAATCAGAAGGTCAGTGGTTCAAATCCCCATGACGGAGTGAGCTCCCGTTGCTCGGTCCCAGCTTCTGCCAACCTAGCAGTTCAAAAGTACACCAGTGCAAGTAGATAAATAGGTACCGCTGCAACGGGAAGGTAAATGGCGTTTCTGTACTCTCTGGTTTCTGTCATGGTGTTCCGTTGTGCCAGAAACAGTTTAGTCATGCTGGCCACATGACCCGGAAAGCTGTCTGTGGGCAAACACCAGCTCCCTCGGCCTGAAAGCGAAAAGAACACTGCAACCCCATAGCCGCCTTTGACTGGACTTAACCATCCAGGGGTCCTTTACCTTTTTACCTTTTTATTATATTGCGATGGCCATTCGCTGTAAACAATAAAATCTACCGACTGGCAAGCCAAGATGTTACTATTGGTATATAAATCCTTGGAACAGTTTACTTGTGGGATCTCCTTGCCACGTATATGTCCATTCAGTCGCTTTTGATCTACAGAACTGGCACTGTTACAGGTGCCACATAATACTTGTTTTGCAGTTGTAAGAAATCTTTTTATGTAGTCTTTGGAACTCCCTGCCTATTGACATCAGGCAGCTGCATTCCCATGAACTCATCCTACACTTGAGTAGGACCCTGGCAGAGACACATGCCCAACTGGCATGTTCTCTCCCTCTTGGTCAATCGTTTGAGAGCTTCAGAAGCTTTCTTCAGCCCGAACATCACAGTGACCAATGCCAAGAGACATCGGCACACTTAGGGATGCGCAGAGTTTGAGCAGCTTGTGTATCAGACCTCAGCAACTCAGCATTTTGGCTAATCTACTTTATTTACATATAAACACACATGGAGCACTGCAACATGGCTCCCTCTCTCTCAAGCATCAGACACCAAAGAGAAAAAAACAAAGGACAATAGTCCCACTTCACGGAACACAGTAACACAAACATCCTGTCTCCATCACTTCCCACTCTGTGGAGTCAAAACATATACCGTCATGTGAGAGACAACAATCCCATGACTGCAATCACGGAACAGGAATTTTAACAGCTTTTTTGTGTTCCATTGTGCCAGAAGCTGTTTAATCATGCTGGCCACACGACCTGGAAAGCTGTCTGTCAACAAATGCCGGCTGCCTCGGCCTGAAAAGTGAGATGAGCACTACAACTCCATAGCGGCCTTTGACTGAATTTCACCATCAAGCTGTCCTTTACCTTTTTTTATTTCTTTCTCTTTTTTTTACTTTATTCTGATGAATGTAGCTGAGTTCCAGTTGAAACCTCCAAATCACCTAAGGGTGGACTCCTGTAGATGATATAATCAAGCTTGAAAGTTACAAAAGCAAAAGCTCAGCATAGCAGCAGAAGGACCTGGGAGCTTGTTGGCAGTAACTGCCATTTGCTTCTAAGGATGCAGCAAGGAGACCAGGGAGACCAGGAATACCCCTAGTTTCATTGCCTGATGTCACAGAGACTCATAGTGAGGTCATGCCCCAGCCTAGACCATGGCCATTTGTTCTCAGTATCATCTCCAACTTGTCTGGATTAACCTGTCCTCCCTCAACCCTGAAAACACTGGTTTGTGACAGATACAGTTACTCCTGGATTATTTGCAGAAGACATAGAGAACTGGAGATGGTTGGTATATTTAGGAAACTCAGATGACCTCTGAATGTCTGTAACTGGCAGCCTGGATATCAGGCATCTAAATTGTCAACCAAAGGTAACAGGTAAGATCTTGATTTACCATAATGCTGCAGATGATCTTTAAGAAGCATTTGCAGTGGCTTCCTAGATTGCAATGCAGGAAGTGCCAAGATCAGAGCTTGGATATGTAGATCCATTTTGTTGCCAATATATATCAGTCTCAGTAATTCTAACTCATGACCAGGGAATGAAGCAGGGATCAGGATCTAGGATCTAGAATCATAGAATCATAGAATCATAGAGTTGGAAGAGACCACAAGGGCCATCGAGTCCAACCCCCTGCCAAGCAGGAAACACCATCAGAGCACTCCTGATATATGGTTGTCAAGCCTCTGCTTAAAGACCTCCAAAGAAGGAGACTCCACCACACTCCTTGGCAGCAAATCCCACTGTCGAACAGCTCTTACTGTCAGGAAGTTCTTCCTAATGTTTAGGTGGAATCTTCTTTCTTGTAGTTTGGATCCATTGCTCCGTGTCCGCTTCTCTGGAGCAGCAGAAAACAACCTTTCTCCCTCCTCTATGTGACATCCTTTTATATATTTGAACATGGCTATCATATCTAGGGAGCAACCTGTGCAGCAGAACCGAATAACAGGTGAGGTGCAATAAAATCAGTAAAATTTTGCCACATTTAAGTCTAGGCTCAGCAAAATTACTCAAAATAGGACCCAAGATGGACACATGAATCAACCCTCATGCTGTAGTTTTAAGTGAATCTCTTTAAAACCTAGTCACTGTTCAGTATGAAGACTTGTTTGTTTAAGGTCTGTGAAGTACCTCAAGTAAGACATTGTCAGGCCAGCACTAATGTTCAAAGAGGAAACAGAACAGAGTGTATTATCTTCATTAGTTTCAGAATTATTAGAGGGCTTATGAATGTGGACCTGCACTATACAAAGTAAATACAACTTTCAGTGTTTGGTATTGTGAGAGAAAGAGAGGCAGAGATGGGAAACCACAGACTGCTGTTCTAATGCTAACATTTATTGTGATATGTGTGCCCAATGATTTTTCAAGGGCAAACTAATCTTGCTTTTTTTATTCTGACGGCAACGGCAGCTCACTTACATAATGTCCAAATGATTCTGAGCCATGTGACAGACAAAATGCAAATAATATTGTATTGACCAGTCAAACGTGTACTTTGCATGTGAAAATAAAAGCTGAAGAGGTAATATTTGGGCACACATACAGGTTTAAAAACACACTGGTGAAAATGATATGAAACTCAAAGCAAGCAGCGAAAGAAGACGGAAAGGAAAACAGCTGAAAGAAATGAACATTCGTCTCTCAAATTATGAGCATTAGCACTGCATAATGTGTCACAACTTAATGGAAATGAGTCAGCTCTAGACCTGACAATTTGAAGAACTATTTTTGAAAGGTGTGAGGAAAATTTAGAAATTAGCCTTCAAGAGCTAAGAGCTGAAGAGTAAGAACTGTATTTTTCTCCTGTTTTGAGATTTAGTTTCCGACCTTTCTCTGCTGGTTAGAACTGAATATATTAGAGAATGGAAAGACAGAGCCTCTTCTACACTTCCTCTGGTAGTAGGCAGTACATGAATCGACATTTGCTTTATATTTGCTGCTTCCAGCCACATCTTCCAGAAAATTCTTAATTTGCTGAGGGAAAGGCAACCTTCCCTGGAATCCCTGCCTCCTCATCTTAAATGGGTGATATCTGAAAGAAAATCTGCATGTGCTCAAGGATGAACGCATCACCAGCCAGATTCTGTTCCTCATAGGACTCCTGCAAAATGGTTCTTCGTCAGTATGTAATCCTCAGCTCAAGTTAAACACCAAAGATACTTGTTTACAGTGGTGGCCAATGAAGTGGCCAGGGGATAATTTGGATATCATTGGCCTGTACCTGCTGAAGCAATGCCGGCTGAACAGTAGCAATGTGTATGCAGAATACCGATCGGATTGCTCCCTGCATCAATGTCCATGTATAAGACTATGTTTTTTCCCTTAAAAATCATGCTAAAAAGTGGGGATCATCTTATACATGGGGTGGACAATGGATTGGTTGCTGCTGCGGCTGTCAGTGGCTATTGTGCATGTTATTGGTTGCTGCGTCAATGGGTGGTGTTGACTGGCTGTCAGTTGGGTGGGCGATAGGCATCTTTCGGTGGTGATGGGACAGACAGAAGGCAGATTCTGCAATGCATGCGGGTGAGTGTTTTTTGGCAATCCCCCCTAAAAAAAACTCAACAACCCTGGGTGATCCTCTGCAAAAAGCGCAACATCTCTGTGCCATCTCCCCCCATTTTCTTAAATTGAGTCCCCCAAAATAGGGGGCATCCTATACATGGGGGCGTCTTATAGACGAAAAAATACGGTACTCACTTATTCGCACATATTAAAAGAAAAGTTTACTTTCCTCTCCTTCCTCTTCACCCACCAGAACCCGTAATGAGTTTCCCTTCATCTCTCCAGACGAGCTTTGGAGATGGTTTAGATTGTCCTATTTCAAAAAGCGATAAGCCGGACACAAAAGTTGTTGAGGGGTTGTTTTTTTGGCCACTTTTTTGCAAAACAAAATGAAGTTTTTTTGGAAATTCACCCAAATATGCACTTCCATCATGGGTTCCCATACATCCGAATTTCCGCCCAGACACTGTTTCCAATGGCCAAATCCCAGCTATGTCTCTATATGGAAACTAATATTGCATAGAAGTTCACAGCATGCTATTCTTTGAAGGAGAACTACTTGAAAATGATTTACAGATGGTATTTAACTCCGAGTAGTCTTGTATAAGACTGAATCAGATAAGTGCTGGAGATGCAATGAGACTGAGGGAACGTTTTTTCATATGTGGTGGACTTGTAAAAGGGTAAAAGAGTACTGGGAAATGATTCATAATGAATTGAAAAAAATGTTTAAAAGTACTTCCCCCCAAAAAATCCCAGAGTCCTTTCTGTTGGAGATATCTCAGACTGAAATTCCCAGGTGTCAAAAAAGGTTATATATGTATGCTACTACTGCATCCCGTGTTTTGTTAGCCCCCAAATGGAAAATGAGCGAGGTCCCAACCAAAGAAGAATGGCAACTCAAATTGACGGAATATGCACAGCTTGCAGACTTGACTTATAGAATAAGAGAACAAGAAGAACATACCTTTAGAGAAGATTGGAAAACATTTATTGAATACATGGGAAATAATGCTGCCAGTGTTTTCAGCTGTACACATTTAAGATAAATTCAACAGTGTAAATAAGTTTTGATGGATGCAATAATGGAATACTGAATGGTATAGTTTCTGTAAAATATGCAGGGATTTATAATATGTAAAATGAACCACAGAAAGAGAAGAAGGGAAGTCACTGATATTTTAAAGATGTAAAAATGAGTACTTTAAATTGTAAAACAGATATATATATATACAGTGGTACCTCGGGTTACATACACTTCAGGTTACATATGCTTCAGGTTACAGACTCCGCTAACCCAGAAATAGTGCTTCAAGTTAAGAACTTTGCTTCAGGATGAGAACAGAAATCGTGCTCCGGCGGCACGGCGGCAGCAGGAGGCCCCATTAGCTAAAGTGGTGCTTCAGGTTAAGAACAGTTTCAGGTTAAGAATGGACCTTCAGAACGAATTAAGTACTTAACCTTAGGTATCACTGTGTGTGTGTGTGTGTGTGTGTGTGTGTGTGTGTGTGTGTGTGTATACATTACTGTTGCATGAGTGGTGGTCGCTGTACCCTTGCATAAAGCCTTGTTTAGCATGTTGCTTTTTCTTTTAATATTTACACTTGCTGGTTTCTTGGTGTATTTCGTTTTCTGTTTTGACTTTGTGAGCCTTTTTTTTTTGCCCGTCCCAAACAAAGCAGAATAATGCCATGCACTAGAGTACGCATTTGACACACTGCAGAAAAATTAAATCTGTACTTGATGTGCTTAGGAGAAACAAAGCTTCATTTGTTCTTAGTGTGATTCTTTTCTCCATTGGCATAGAAATATGGGCATTAAGTAGTTGTTTGAAGGTTCTGTTATACTGCCAGCAATGTAGCCTGTTATGCTTTATGCCTGAATCACTTTGATATATACAGAATATTATTTTTAAGTTTCCCTCTCTCTCTCTCTCTTTTTTTTTAATCTAACAAGGAAGCTTCAGGGATATTTTTTGCACTGAAGATTCACAGGGATTTTTTTATCATTTTTTTATACTAAATGCTTCATAAACATCTACCAGGTACATTGTTATGATGTCAGCAATAAAACGAAGGTGAGCTTGAAAGTAACGTTGCAGTCAGTAAGGCAGGATTTTAATTATACTCATCACCTTCCTTGCCACCATCACATGCCTCTCTGTTGCTGACTACATCTTTTGTGACAGGTCAATGGAAGGTGACTTCTTTCCACTTTTCAGTGTATTCTCAAGTGTACTGAATTTTTTGCCGCCGTGATTACGCAGAGTTGGCTTCTGATGCCACTGCTATTAGCATATGTTACAGCAGTAGCCCCTCTTTTCCATGCAATCTGTGAAATTAAATGAGAGGTGGGGACCCTCGAGCCTCAGGGTCAAATGTGGCCCTCTGGGCCTCTTTATGTGGCCCCCGGTTCTCTTCCCAGGCCACATGCTCTCTGGAGCCCTACGTCTCACCAGCCTTGCTTTTCACATTCATTGAGTGACGGTGGAATGTTAATGTAAACTCTGATACTGCTTCTAGCTTGCCTAGATGGTTTAGAAACTTCAGCTAGTACAGAATTCAGCGGCCAGGTTGCTTAAGGTTATTTGAGCATATTACACTGATCCTGGCCCAATTGCACTGGCTACCAATTGGTTTCCAGGCTCAGTTCAAAGTGCTGGTTTTGAGCTATAAAGCCTTAAACGGTTCAGGACCGCAGTACCTCAAGGACTGTTTCTTTCCATATGAACCTGTCCAAACCCTGAGATCATCTTCTGAGGCCCTCCTTCGTGTGCCTCCTCCACGAGAGGTCTGGAAGGAGGCAACACGAGAACGGGGCCTTTTCTGTAGTGGCTTCCCGTCTGTGGGATGCTCTCCCCAGGAAAGTTCGCCTGGTGCCTTCATTATACACCTTTAGGCACCAGGCAAAAATGTTCCTTTTTAAACAGGCCTTTGGCTGATTGACATCCAATACCCTTTTAAAATCTGTTGGGGAGAGGGAGATTATAGGGTTGTTTTTGTATTTTGTGTTTTTATATTGTGATTTTATGTTGTGACCACCCTGAGACCTGCAGGCATAGGGTGGTATACAGATTTAATGAATAATAATAATAATAATAATAATAATAATAATACAGAAAGAGATTTCGTGTGGGAGCAAGGTTGAGGGGAAATACATTTCTGTTCTCATCCTGAAGCAAAGTTCTTAACCCGAGGTACTATTTCTGGGTTAGCGGAGTCTGTAACCTGAAGCGTATGTAACCTGAAGCGTATGTAACCCGAGGTACTACTGTACTTCCTTCTGGCTTGGATTTCAATTGTGCCTTCTGCATATCATATGCAGTAATGGTTTAGTTTGACTACCTTTTCCCCTTGACCTCTTAGTCTGACCCTGCTTTGTAAACTGCATTGCATGGTGCATGGAAAGATTCATTAGTTCATCAGTTACTTCTGTGAGATTATCTCCTTTCGCCAACTGTCGGGTATCAGTAGGATGACTGATAAAGAGTTGATAATGAGATTACGCTTGAGGTTATGACATTTTAATGAGGATATACCGTTTCCCATACAAAAGGAGTGTGCACAGAGGGAAGAGATGAAAGCGGGCTTTAATTGTAGCGTTTCTGCTGTTGAAGCATAAAGTGATTGCACATTGGGTGCAGTTTGAATAAAAATTTGAATAACAAGTCACACACACACACACACCATCCAAGTGGCTGGGATTTCAGAGCAATCTTCACAGGGCAATTTAGAATATAAGTTTGATGAAAGAACCCGGAAGCTTGGACTGTAGCCCTATGGATGCCCACCTAAGACTCAATAAGCCCCAACACATTGTAATCTTTTCTGAGCAACTATGCATAGGGATTCTTGAGATGCAAGACAAGCACATTGGCTTGCACTCAGTAGATCTTGGGTGACTTCAATATTGGATCACTGCCATGCACTCAATGCAGGGCTTCACTTATGCTTGACCCAGAAACTGCAGTTGATACAGAATGCAGTAATATCCTTGCTGACGGGAGTGAGATTCAGTTGCCATAAAAAGCGCCTCTGCTCAGAGAGCCATACCGGTTAATGAATTGTTACTGGGCCCAATTCAAGATGTTACAGGGGCGTCAACTCTAGGGGGATCTGCACCCACAAAAATTGTTGTGGGTGCTCAGCACCCACACTGCAGGGCCCCCTACACAACTTCTGGTGCTTTGGGAGGCACCGGAAGTCAGGTTCCACAGTCTCGCGATACCTCAGACAGCATCTCTGAGGCCTTCACGAGACCTCAGATATGCTTTGCGAGCTCTCAGAACCACTGGAAGTCAGGTTCCGTTGCCGAGGGGCGTGTATGATGTCATAACTGTCATTTAATTCTACTCAATATTGATCCAGAGCAGAACTCCAATGTATAGTTAGCAGAGTAAAAACTTAAACAACGTTGCAGGGTTCCCAAAAAATAGACCAGAGGCAATTGTATTTCATCCAGCAGAGCTTGACTGCTACTGAAGGCAAATGTGCATAATGGTCACAAATCCAACATATTCAGGATTGGCACTGTCCATAAGAAACCCAGTTGCAGCACTTAACTTACAATAACTTATAATAAGTCTAAACCAGGGGTAGTCAACCTTTTTATACCCACTGCCCACTAATGCATCTTTCTTGATGGTAAAATTTCCTTACTGCCCACCAGTATTCGATGGAAGGAGGATTCAGCTTGTGCCGTAGAACCCCCTATCGCCCACCTAGAATCCTGAAACGCCCACTAGTGGGTGCAAGGAACCAGATTGACAACCCCTGGTCTAAACCTTAACACTAAGCATACTATGTACAGAACACCACACCAGAAGGAAGGAAGATAGAAAGAGAAAGTAAAACCCAGTCTCCTTCTGGTTTCTTATTACAGTCAGCATGACCTTCACAGAAGAGATAAGAGAACCAGTTTCAGCCAGCTGTACTCAGCTTCTCTGAAGGTATAACCCAAACATCATGAAGCTTCTTTCACACAGAGAAGCTTCCAGAACCCTCTTGAATTAAGTAGAATAGGAAAGATCTCTACACATCAGATCAATACTTTCTGTACTAAGAAATGCAAACTGACAATAACATCACATCGCAACGTGACATCACAATGTCCCATATCCTGGGGCCCAAGTTGGCTCCCCTCAGATGTTCTAGTTGATAGCTAGTCCTCCTTTTTTGCAATAGTTTCCAAATTTGATATGTAGCCTTTTCATACCAATTTGGGTTAATGAGATGTGTGCTGTGCCATCTGCATAAAGCAAGAATGGGATCTTCTGTTTCCCAACTGAAGGGGGGAAAGCATGAGATGAAGAGGAAAGCTCCTGGCGGATATAATTTATATAAAGATTGAATGGGGTGGTGACAAGATCATAGCTGTCAACTTTTCCCTTTTCTTGCGAGGAATCCTATTCGGAATAAGGGAATTTTCCTTTTAAAAAGGGAAACGTTGACAGCTATGCAAGATGGAGCCTTGTTTGACACCCTTTACTGTTGGAATTGAATCAGATATAAAACATGTCCTGCCAGGAAGGTCTGCAGTTCAAATCCCTGCAACGGTGTGAGCTCCCATTGCTCTATCCCAGCTCCTGCCAACCTAGCAGTTTGAAAGTATGCCAGTGCAAGGAGATAAATAGGTACTGCTGCGGCAGGAAGTTAAACAGCATTTCTGTGTGCTCTTGTTTCCATCACGGTGTTCCGTTGCGCCAGAAGCAGTTTAGTCATGCTGGCCACATGACCTGGAAAGCCGTCTGTGGACAAATGCCGGCTCCCTTGGCCCGAAAGCGCGATGAGCGCTACAACCCTATAGTCGCCTTTGAGTGGACTTAACCGTCCAGGAATCCTTTACCTTTTTACCTTTTTACTGTATTGCGATGGCCATTGGCTATGAACAATAAAATCTATTGACTGGCAAGTCAAGATGTTAGTATTGGTATACGGTGGTACCTTGGGTTAAAAATTTAATTCATTCCGGAGGGCCGTTCTTAACCTGAAACTGTTCTTAACCTGAGACACCACTTTAGCTAATGGGGCCTCCTGCTGCCACCACACCACCGCTGCACAATTTCTGTTCTCATCCTGAAGCAAAGTTCTTAACCTGAGGTACTATTTCTGGGTTAGCAGAGTCTGTAACCTGAAGCGTCTGTAACCCAAGGTACCACTGTATAAATCCTTGGAACAGTTTACTTGTGGGATCTCCTTTCCACGTATGTGTCCATTCAACCGCTTTTGATCTACAGAACTGGCACTGTTACAGGTGCCACATAATACTTGTTTTGCAGTTGTAAGAAATCTTTTCGTGTAGTCTTTGGAACTCCCTGCCTATTGACATCAGGCAGCTGTGTTCCCATGATGCTTTTCTGCGCCTTCTTGAAACTTTTTAAATTTTATTTTAAGGCAACACATATCCAGACACATTTATGTTGATGTGTTTTCACCTTTTTTCCTGATAATTTTAACTATCCTCAAGTGTTTTTAATTGTTCTTAACTATTTTTATTGATTTTTTTAAAAAAAAATAATCTTGGGAACTGCTTAGAGGTTTTAGTATAATTAAACAGTATACATTTTTTATTCAAGAAATAAATTCATAACCGGTGGAGTGTTTTCAACATTAAATAAGTATGTTCCTGCTTGGGCAGCTTTTCCTGGAGAGTAAGCAGGCATTCCCACATCTTTAAGAGCAGGCCCACGTGAAACAAATATTTATCTGGGAATAGTCGAGATCTGAGGATAACAGTGCATGTATCAATGTGGTCTGACAGGCTTTTTTCAGAAGAGAGCAGAGTTGGTGAGCCAACCAAAATTGGTAAATTTGACATACACAAGTGCTGATTTGGGGTGAGTAGGTGCATATTTAAAATATTCACCAGAATTATGAAAATGTACATTCAAAATCACTCCATGATAAATGATTGTTTCATTTACTGCCCATATAATAGAGGTTGTACAGATGTTGATGGATAGCTTATCCAAAGCAAATATCGATCCCATCCCTAATTAAAACTCGAATGTGTAATAGGAGCATTTTAAAACAAACTTCTTTCACATGCAGGGAAATTTACTGCTATCCGGAGGGCTCACACAAGGCTTATAAACCACTTGATTCCCACTTAAGCTCTCAAAATAAGACATAAAACACTGTGCCAAAGTACTGAATTGCTCACATAATGCATACATATTAACAAATTACTAGCAGGATGCGCACAAAATGGCATCGGAGGTTGTAAGATGTTGGGCTCATTTGCAAAGTAGCCAGTTCCTAAGAAATTCCAGGCTGTCCCCCCCCCCTTTTGGGGGTGGGGAGTAGGATGCTGATGCAAGAAGTTTAGTCCCTCTCAAGAACATTCAGCCGTTGGTTAGAAAGAGACCAAATCTTTGTATTTCTTGCTCTTTAGATTTTGTAAATATATGCAGAAACACCCTGCTGAGTCAATTTACACAGCCATAACTTACTCATTTTTAAAAGAGCTTTTTTACTGGGCCAACACATTGCCCTTTAAAAAATAATAATAAGCAAGCCTAAAGCTTTTCAAGAAAGCATTAACACCTTTGTCAATCAAGCAAACCAAACATGTATTAAAATATTTCATTTTCTCAAATGAGACCATTGTTTTCATTCTATGTTGGTGACAAAATATCAGAAAGCAGGACAATCAACTCCTACTATTTTACTTGATAGTTAACAGTTTACACGTGATGATTATCCGTCACTGACTGCTTGCAATTGCTCCATATGTCAGCTGCCTCTATACTGTCTGCAAGGACAAATTTTTATGTGCAGCATCTCACTGTGGTTAAACTGGGAAATTTCCTCGACGATTGACCATTGCCCTGGACAGTGGGATGAACATATGCGTTTCCATCTGTTTCTGTCTTAATACACCTGAGAGAGCACATTCTAATATATTTTGTCTGGAGCAAACTGTGTGAACCTAGGAAGCTGCTTTCCTAGTGAGTCAGAACTTTCATTCAGCTAACTCATCACTGTTTCACAGTAGCTACCAAGCGTTTCAATTTTTTTATTTATACTTTTCAGGTTTATACATTTCACTGATTTTACAATCATTTTGACATTTCAAAACTTGTCTTCCTTCCCCCTCTCTCTGCGGTTCCTTAAATTTATTTTTAATATCTTCTGCATATCCAAATTAACTTAATTCACTCATTTATTCATCTTCTTTAAATATATACTCTTCTTTTGAAACTGCAGGTTATTACAATAATCCTGCCAATGTTCTTAGATGTTTACAATTTATCTGTAAATATCCAATAAACCATTTCCATTCTTTTATAAAAAGTTTGCTATCTTGATTTCTTATTTTTCCATTAAGTTTCACCATTTTTGCATATCCCATAAGTTTTTGTATCCATTCTTCCTTTGCTGGGATTTCTGCTTCTTCTTTTTTTTAAAGATATTTATTAAGATTTTTTGAAATATTACAGTGAAAATGAAAAAGAAAAAAGAAAAATACAAAATAAAAACAGTTAAAAACACACATATTTTCTATTACTTATTTTCCTTTAGCTTGTTTCCCGGACCTCCTCGTACCTCCCTTTTTTGTATTCCACTTCAATTTATTGGTTCTGCAAATCCTTACCATTAGATTTTAACCCATTTATAACCCCCCTTTTTTTTCATATTCTCTTAGAGCATTACAGCTGGAAACCGCTTAATTACTATCCAACATCATTCTATCATTCATTAATTTTACAATATTTCTGTAAATAGTCTTTCAATTTCTTCCAATCTTCTTCCACCGACTCTTCTCCCTGGTCTCGGATTCTGCCAGTCATTTCTGCCAATTCCATATAGTCTGGGATTTCTGCTTCTTTCCACTTTGGAGCAAGTAACATTCTTGCCCTTCACGAATTTGTGTGTCAACCTTGCACTAATATTTTCTGTATCGTTCCAATTTTTTAGTATATGTGCTGCCGAAGCGAGCACAGCTCCCTGGCATTTCAGACCCAGGACTCCGCTACATTAGCAAAGAAACAGTGATGTGAAGGCACTATAAACAGGCAAGACCATATGGAACCAGAGAGCATGACATTTTAAAATGTGATTTTCCATAGGGATTTTCTTTTCTTTTGTAATAACCATCTAATTTCTTTTGAAATAAAATCTGTGCTGAAGTCTTCTTCTTCTTCTTTGGTGATGACTCGTAGCCAAGTAAGATTGTCATCCATGAACACAGTCTTAATGGTGTGACTGTAAGCGACTGTGGAGGACAATTCTGGATCCACACATCCTTCCACAGTGGGGACATATGTTTCCGGGAGGGAGTTTATCACGGTGAAGGTTTCCCAAATGTGCCTTCCTCTTAGCACGTTTCTCCGTTTCATCCTGAGTTTGAGCGTCTTCAAAGCCCATGACACCTTTGGTAAAGGCTGTTCTCCAATTGGAGTGCTCGCAGGCCAGTGTTTCCCAATTGTCGGTGTTTATACTACATTTTTGGGGATTTGCCTTGAGAGAGTCTTTAGAACTCTTTTGTTGACCACCAGCATTACGCTTTCCATTTTTAAGATTGGAATAGAGTAGTTGCCTTGGAAGACAATAATCAGGCATCCACACAACATGACCAGTCCTATGAAGTTGATGTTGAAGAATCATTGCTATGACACTGGTGATCTTTGCTTCTTTCAGTACACAGGCATTTGTTTGCCTGTCTTCCCAAGTGATGTGTAAAAATTTTCAGAGACACTGTTCATGGAGTCTTTTGAGGAGTTAGAGATGGCGTTTATAAGTGGTCCATGTTTCACAAGCATACGGTAAGGTTGGTAATACAATAGCTTTGTACACAAGCATTTTGGTTTCCCAGTCCTCAAACCAGGGAATACACTTCAACTGTGTTATGTACTGAGTTGAATAGGATCCAAAAGGCAGCAGTCTGATTGGTCCTAGAACAATAGGATTCAGAATGCAGCAGTCTGATTGGTCCTAGAACAATAGGATTCAGAATGCAGCAGTCTGATTGGTCCTAGAACAATAGGGTCCAGAATGCAGCAGTCTGATTGGTCCACAGGAGCCACCCAATCCAGCTCCAGGTGGAAGTGAATCCGCAACCTGATTGGCCTACAGATGAATCCCGGAATTAGCCAATCACGTGGGGCCCATTGTGTAACTAATGTATATAAAGCAGACATTCTGGGGGAACTTCCATTCCTCCTCACCACTATGAGCTGAATAAAGAGCATGAAATCCACTCTCGACTCCGAGTATATTTCAAATTGGGAGAGAGCTGCACTCGCAAAGCTTAGTCAACACTGGATTTTGGCATCAGTGTCGGCTCTTGTGCAAAGATAACTGCCCAGGTAGTTTTAATTTTAGCGTTTTGAAATAAAATCTGTGCCGAAGTACTAAAGGAAGCTAATATTTAGCCACAAGAGCTATTCCATAAAGAATTAATGTATGCCTGAGCTGCAGATGCGGTGTTGGTATCAGTGTTCAGTACCATAATAAGAGAACAGAAGAGAAGAAAGGGTTGGGACCTCCAATGACAGACAACAATGGCAATGGCTTCTGGAGTGTCAAGTGTTCAGTGGAATTTCCCAAACATCTCCAGCACAGCAACCATAGGGGACACCTATGCAGGACAATTCATGGTCATTGACTAGGGTTTCTAGTCAATATGTGGTGGACCTGTCCTGAAATATAAAAAAAAACTGGGACATGGTCTATGAAGAACTAAAGAAAATGCTCAGAGAAACATTTACTAAAAGACCAGAGGCTTTTCTACTGGGCATTATGACAATAAACATCCCTAAAATAAACAAAAGTGTATTTCTTTATGCAAAAACTGCGGCTAGAGTATTAATAGCCAAGTATCGGAAAGGAAACCAGATCCCAACTAAGGTAGAGTGGAAAAGAAATTTTGTGAATATGTTGAATTAGCCAAAATGACAGAAGCAATAAGAAAGCACCTGAGCTCAAGGGTGAAAAATGAATGGGATTGTTTTAAAAATTACATGAGTAAACAAGGTTCCCAAATCCCAAACTTGGGTGTACCTGGGGTAAATTTCACAAAATAAAAGTTAATTGGAGGAGATATCCTATACAAAGAAAAGGTTGAAGGTATACTGGAACACAGTACAAAGAAAAGGAAATTAAGAGAGACAAGATGAAGCTGTTAAGAGGTAGAGGGAAATTAAGCATGATAGAGAAATAGATTATTATGAATATGTATAGAAAGAGAAAATAGATTATGTATGTAATTGTAAAGGAAAAAGACGCTGTAAGATCTGTAAATTTTTAAATTGCAATAAAAATTTAATAATAATTTTTAAAAATTCATGGTCATTGACTTCAACCCATACCTTGTTATTGTGCTCCAGCTCCTAGCTTTGAGCCCAAACCAGTGATGAGGGAAAACTTACCTCCAGTTGCTCAGAAGCTTGGACCAGATGAGGACAGAGACTTGGAAGTCCCACATGAACAGTCCCAGATTGTGACACCAACAATGAACTTACATAAGCACATTACAAACAAAAAATGTTCCTAATGTCATGAACTGTCTTGAAATAGGACAAGCACATAATGTGGAGTTTGGGAAGATTTTCTAAGAGTACTATTGCATTTCTGATTTGCTCTATGATCTTGGAAAGAATATGAATCTCTGCATTTCTTTTTAACTAGCTGCCAAAGCTGCCTCAGGCAATGTGCTGTCAAAGCTAGATCATATTGTTAAACTGCTATATTCAAGCAGAATTTCTTCAAAAGCAATGAATAGCACAGGTGAGATTTGCACCGTAGTTGTTCATTCTTATTTGATAGTCATCATATCACACACTGTGTAGATATGACTTCTGCCTAAGAGCGATAGTGTTTTGAAAGCTTCAGGTTGTATCCAGCATTAGTCATACTCAGAGAAGGCCCATTGAAATATATGTGGCTAACTTAGGCCAATTAAATTCAATGGGTCTACTCTGAGTGAACTTTAGTGGGTTACATATTTTCCTATTTTTTCAGAGCCCAGGCCAGTTTAGATACATTTGATGTGTGACAATATCAGAACTGTAAAATGGTAAAGTACTCCAACTAAGGCAATTCCATAATTTCATTCACAGAGCAAGCTCTCACAAAATTCATAGACTTTTAAAAGTGTGTGCTAGAACTAGCTTATACTTAAAAGCCCTCAGCCATTGTTGATCACTGGATATGGTCATGGATCTTAATGAAGTTGACAATAAAATATGGGGAATTTATTGCACATAAACACATCATCAAGCATGACGTGAATCAATACTTTCAAGACAGCAATACAATATGAATGCTTGAGTATGCTCCCAGCTTAAGTCCTTACACGGTCAAGTTCTTGACATAATGTGACAATAGGACACATGACAGATTAAAAACAAGAGAATTAAGTACACATCAGATTACGCTATCATAACCAGTACATCAGGCAGGACATTCTGAAACGGATCTCAGCTGCCACATTTCGGTATCTTTACCATTACATTGTGAAGTTGCAGAGTTGCGTGTCGAGGTCCCCAATACACCCCCCAAATAAAACACAAATGACACTTGATTTTAGTTTAAGGTTTTTGGCATAATTTTGGCCACAACTTTATTAAAATACAAAAAATGTGAGTGGTTGCTTAGGCATTGGTTGCGACTATCTATCCCTGCCCATTCGCACACCTGTGAAAGTCAGAAAGGGAAAACATTTTGGGGAGAAAGATGGAGCTGGTTACTATGCCCACACCTCTCCCCAAATGCTCCCAGGAGTTCTTGTGCGGCCCTAGCCCCTTGACAGGTGTTTGGATAAAAGCATGGCGAGTTCCTGGATTCCTTTAACGGAATTCCCTTTCCGCAGCAACCATGGAGGGGCAGGCACAGCCAATCCATGCCCTACCACCAACCAATTAATAAAACCAATGCCTAACCGCAACCTTAAAAGTTGTGACGATTTGCTACACAGTAGGCAAAAACCAAATGGCACCAGCCAATCAGCCAAATGGACAAAATTCCTACCAGGCCCCTGCCCCAAAAGCAGACAACCCCATGACAGGCATAGCATGGTCAAGCGACCAACCCTGAAAATAGGGAGGGTGGGCAGGTGATCCGATGTGCGCAGTAAAAAGAGGAAGCTCAACACTACTCGCAGGGTATTTAAAAGCTATGGCTGTCAATCATGAAATGGCAACATTTAAATCTCCCCAGCAATAAGTAGAGCTCAATGATAATGGTGGCCAACCTCTTTTCCTGCCCAGCAACAGTGGAGTGTCTTGTTAGCCCCCACCGCAACACATGCTCTCCATGAAGGAGAACACGCTTTGGGACTTATTAGCAAATCTGGCATGTGACACTTAGGCTCAGTTGAGAGTAGAAGGGACCAGCTCACTCTACAAAGCTGTTGTTTTTCTTTAGGTGCTGCTCTATCCTATTAATTTTGCTGTGTTTTTCATCTTGGGCACCTAGTTCCAAAAAGCAGAGAATGAATGAAGGCACCAATTTTGTCTTTGCCATTTGGAAGATGGTCTGGCCAACGCAGGAAAAGGCCAACGCTCTGCAGGTCCCAGGTTCAATTTCCTGCATCTGCAGGAAAAGATGAGAGAAGAGCAGTGTCTGAAATCCTGGATTTCAAACTTTCTAGTGATATGGGTGGTGAAAAAGATACAAGAAACTTTCCTTCCATGAACTTCAGTACGTTGACTTAGGATCCAAGCCAGCATCTTTTGTGAGGAAGCCTGTTGATGTCTATATCATGTACTAGAGAAAGTATGAAGGAGAAGTCCTCCTATCAGAGACATCTCCCTCTTCCAAAAAGAAAACATATCAAAATGTGTGTGGGCTTTTTTTGTTTTTCTAGGATGAGTTACTTGAGGTTTAAAAGAAATGCATCTGCACAAAGAACCATGGAGGGAAGTCTTGTATTCAACTCTTTCCTTCTATATTACTTCCAAATCTCACCTGTGATGATAACAAGCACAGAGAATTTTAGCCCCCACAGATGTGTTACAGAAAATCCAAGCAATACAAAAGCAGTGTTACTAAAGAAGCCACATTTCAGCTCTAACTATATCACACAGCATTGCGCTCACTATCGTAAATGTTTGATTTTTTTCCTTTTACCTCTAAACCTTAGGATATCTGAATTTACATTGCATTGTTACAGACGCTTCTTTTCATTCTCTCAGCTCAATGGCAACATCCCCTGGCTAAGTGAATTTGACTGCAGGTTTGATCTAGGAAACTTTAGACTCAGAAACCCCATGAAATTCACAAGAGAAGGATAGTGATGGATGAAAGATGTGTATTGTGAATACGTTCTTTTAACATTGAATTATTATTTTTTTTAAAAAAAGGTTTGTAGTCCTGTAGTAGTAGCCTGAGGGTTGAAGCATATTTAATGTGACATATTTGACTCCAAACACGTCATTTCAGAAAATGAACATTTCAGGGGCTGGAAATGCTACATGTAATAACTTAATACACAACATCTTATTCTTTGTGTTCAATGTATAAGCTTTGCTAACTTCATGTGCACAGTTCAGGGCCTTCTTTCATTACAGTTCTCAAAAATGTTCAGTGGTTTGAGGTCATTTTAAATCCCTAGTTCTTGTCTTATATGGGCTGCAACATGCAGAAGATGGTCATAAAATAGGTAAAAAATACAGGATAGTTATTTCCCTGTGCAATTCTGCTGCTGTGCCCAGCGATGTTGAGGGACTGCAAAAAACTTGGGTTTGGACATTTGGGATTCTGATTTATCAGCAAGGTTTGTGAGCATTCCAGGCAAGCGCAAAGGGTTGAGGCTTGGCAAGCATTCATTGAAAACCTTTGCAATGTGCCCAGATCTACCTCTGCTGCCTCCCCCTTTCATCTATCAGTCACCAGCAGAACATATTCTCTTTCTGGAAGCTGAAGAGGACTGGGTAATAAAAGACATAAAGGTAAAGGTAAAGGGACCCCTGACCATTAGGTCCAGTCGTGACCGGCTCTGGGGTTGAGGCACTCATCTCGCTTTATTGGCCAAGGGAGCCGGCGTACAGCTTCCGGGTCATGTGGCCAGCATGACCAAGCCGCTTCTGGCGAACCAGAGCAGCGCACGGAAACACTGTTTACCTTCCCGCCAGAGCGGTACCTATTTCTCTACTTGCACTTTGACGTGCTTTCAAACTGCTAGGTTGGCAGGAGCAGGGACCGAGCAACAGGAGCTCACCTTGTCACGGGGATTCAAACTGCCAACCTTCTGATCAGCAAGCCCTAGGCTCAGTGGTTTAACTCACAGCGCCACCCGTGTCCCTTAATAAAACAAATACTGTGCACTAAATACTACATAGGGCTGAGATCTCATTTGCCTACCCTTGGATTAGACCTATGTGTAAATATATCCTTATCCTCCCAGGGCATTCCATCATGCACACATGGAAGGTAGGTAACCAGGCAGATAGCGTACTCTGCGATGATCCCACAGTGGTCTGGGCCAGGATTCTGGACTGGCAAGAGCCAGTGTAAGCTATAGCACCCCAAAGAGTCCCTACTGGTGTAGAATTGCTCTGGCAGTACACTTCTAATCTTTCATAATAGTAAGGCACCTATGGGCCCCATGCTTTTCAGGGGTCTCACAACATCAAATCAAAGTACTGTATTTTTCTGTGTATAAGACTAGGTTTTTTAACAAAAAAATTAAGTTTAAAATTGGGGCTCATCTTATACACGGGTAGTGCTGTGGGGTGTTTTCTTAATTTGGAGTCACCAAAAATAGGGGGCGTCTTATACATGGGGGTGTCTTATACAAGGGAAAATACGGTAATACTGATTTGATTGAAAGAAAGTTACAATCAAGCTTTCTTTTTTTAAATATTTTTTTTTATTAATTTTCAACTACATCCAATAATAGCCTCATTATAACAATTCCAAATTATAATACAATTACTAATACCAATCATTCTAATACTGAATTATATAATTTAGGTGGGCCCTCATGTGCTACATTCGATAGTTTGATGATTTTCTTTATTTCTGCGTTCCAAAATCTTATTAATTTCAATTACATTCCAGTCAGAAAAACAATCCCTTATACAACAACTGCAATATTAATAGCTTCCATTTGTGTTGACACATTAAATGATTTACAGAACTACAAGTGAAGCACTCAAACTAGATCCTTGTTCTTCCTGTGTGGCAGTTATTCTGTCCATGGTATTTCTTCCTGTCCTTGTAAAATGTTATGTGTATCTTTTCCCGGTTGTTGCTGTTCTCCATCAAGCTTTCTCGGTTCAATGTTATCCCACTAGACCACACACACAAAGGGGCCTAGGGGCATCCATAGGGTTTAATACAACAGTGCTCCGAAACTAACAATGCTTACTGTGGGGAAAGAAGTAGACTTTATTGGAAGTCTGACTATGAAAACCACAGACCCAGCTCTTTCTCTCCCTTGGAATATTGAGTAAAACAAAAGGCACAACATGTTGTTGTTGTGCTCTGTTTCCTCCCCACTTTGTAGGGTGCAGTTTCCAGGGGAAAAGAAAACTTGAATACAGTGGGATCGCATCAAGCACTTAGTTTTAGGCATTGGCTATAGCGAGTTTCAAGGTGCCTGTGTCAGGTGGCAACCACTTATGACTCGCAAATGTGTTTTTCCAGCATAAGATGCTTCCGAGAAGCACTGATCACAATTGCAGCTGAATGCAAAGGCACACAAATGTTTCAAAGTTCAATGCCCTTTTTGACTTTGAGTTCTCCTTCCCTCGCTCCTCATGTAGCAATATCCGGCTCAATAAATGTGTGTGTCAATGAACATTACCTGAATTTCGTTATGGTGAAATATTGCTATAATGCACTGCTATGGACTGTTTATTGAGTTTTTTTAAGGAAATGGATGAAAAGACAAAATCAGTTTCCGCTACCCCATCTGACAATTTTGGCATGATAATGTCTGTGCAGCAGCTAGAATGCAAAGGTGAATATGAAATGCTGCTGTAAATATTGGTTCAGATACTGGCCTAGGGAGCAATATGTAACCTGTTGTGATATGCATGACGGCTGGTGCGGTAGGAAAAGTGACAGTCCATTGTCATGCCTTCTCCCCACCCATCACCCCCATAAACACACCACCACATAAGAACACAAGAAGACCCCTGGTGGAACAGGCCAAACATCTGTTCCAGCTTTCTGGTGTTAAAGTGGCCAAGCAGATGCCTATGGAGAGACTGCAAGGAGTGCCTGAACGCAACAGTGCTGTCCTCACTGCTGAGAGTAGGTGGGTAATAATAATAATAATAATAATAATAATAATAATAATAATAATATATTATTATTATTTATACCCCGCCCATCTGGCTGGGTCCCCCCAGCCACTCTGGGTGGTTTCCAACAAAACACTAAAATACAATAACCTATTAAACATTAAAAGCTTCCCTAAACAGGGCTGCCTTTAGATGTCTTCTAAAAGTTTGGTAGTTATTTTTCTCTTTGACATCTGGTGGGAGGGCGTTCCACAGGGCGGGCACCACTACCAAGAAGGCCCTCTGCCTGGTTCCCTGTAACTTGACTTCTCGCAGCGAGGGAACCGCCAGAAGGCCCTCGGTGCTGGACCTCAGTGTCCAGGCAGAACGATGGAGGTGGAGACGCTCCTTCAGGTATTCTGGGCCGAGGCCATGTAGGGCCTTAAAGGTCAGCACCAACACTTTGAATTGTGCTCAGAAACGTACTGGGAGCCAGTGTAGGTCTTTCAAGACTGGTGTTATATGTTATATGGTGTTATGAGCTCTTTATGATGTGGGTGGGCATTATTATATTGGAAGATGTTTAGTAGGGAAATAATACCTTCTTTTGTCTGTTGCCAAGCTTCCAACATCATCAGATGTCCCTAAGTTCTAGCATTAGGAGAATGGCAGAAAAACTTACTGCTACCTGTTTTCTCCAATAACTTTTTACACCTTGTTCATGTCCGTTTTTACTAGACATTTCTCCGGACTAAAAAGTCTCGAATGTGGTAGCCTTTTCTCGTAGGTGAGTTGCTCCATCCCATGAACACTTTGGTTGCCCTTTCCAGGACCTTTTTCCAGTTAACCAGAACTATTCTAAGTGTACTTGCACCATGGGAAGAGTGCAAATATGTCACAAGAGCCATTGGTTCAGTCTGTGAAGACAGTGGATCTAGACCAGGCTTCCTCAACCTCAGCCCTCCAGATGTTTTGAGACTACAATTCCCATCATTCCTGACCACTGGTCCTGCTAGCTAGGGGTCATGGGAGTTGTAGGCCAAAAACATCTGGAGGGCCGAGGTTGAGGAAGCCTGATCTAGACCTTAACACTGAGTGCAAGTCAAGCCCTCTTGATCTGCTGCCTGAACCTGAGATTGGCCACCTCTGCCTTAAAGGCTCTCCATTCTTCTGGAAGGACAGTCAAACCCAAAGGTGCCTAGCAGAGCAAATTGTCTGCTTCTAGCACTCTGAAAGACCTATATCTCATTCCTTTTGTTTTATCAATGTTCAACATACGATGGAAAACAGCCTGTCTGTTCTCTCCATAACCCCATGGAATTGCTGTCCATGGATTCCAGCTCATGAGGCCTGGACACATGAAAGTCCAACAGACATGATTTACACCACTCCATTTCATTCAGTTTCAAAGTAGCTGCACTAAGGGGCCTCTGTGATTTAAAAAAAACATTTGTCATCTCTGGAATCTGGACCCGTATGTATCATTTGCTAGTTGTTTGAAAATCAGATCTAGGCACACTCAGATTCCTGCAGTTTCACTCTGTTGTTATTCTGTATTTCTGTTGCGGCTCAACTTCTGCTTATCTCCTGACAAGAAAGAGAATTCCGGAACACTGATAATGGGTTTTGCGCAAGAAAAAAGTCTTTCATTTCTTTGACTTTTATAAATCTAGAACAAATAAAAGATCAGCTTCCAAAATATATTGGGCTGTGTTTCTACAGAAGCTCACAAAGACTCCTGTGCACTGCAGAAGAAAGCTAAAATTGAACACCTGAAAAAAGAGAATAACTGCTTCAGCTAGATAAAAAAGCGTATTTTTTAATTACTCATTTCATCCCGCAAGAGACCTCCAGCGCACTCTTATGCATCCTCAACCATAACATCAAAAGCCCTTTAAAAATAACTGCTTCATTGGAAAGCTGCTATTGGCTATTATTTTTTAATCTTTCATACCACATGAGGGCTCCAGTGCCCCTGCAAATCATAAATACGGCAAAAACTTTAAAACCCCTTCAGAAATAATTGGTTTAGTTGAAGATTACTGCCTCCATCTGTGGAGGCAGAGCATTGCCACCGTGGCTACTAATTTTTGATAGCCCCTTCTTCCATGAATTTGTACAATCCCCTTTTAAACACATCCAGATTGGGAGCCAGTTCCATAGTTTAACTATGTGCTGCATGAATGAATACTTTCATTGCATGAATTAATACCTCCTCTTCTTAAGAGTCCTCTTTTACCCCCCAAAAAACTAATAATATGAAAGAGAAACATCCATCTGATTTCAGTGATAGGTCCAGCATATGAGTTCGGATTTAGCTAGCAGCAAAGTACTGACATTCTTCACTAAAGATGGTGGGATGAAATCTGCCGGAGAAATGAGCCTTCAAAGTACAGAAAGCTAATGAGCAAAATTCAAATCACACAAGATCCTCTTCATTGCAAGTAGTTTCTTAAACTAAAAATAAGGCCATGTTATTACATCTTCCCTATATTTATTCAGAAATTCCTCTCTTTAAAGTCCTTCCTATTTTTGCCTTAGGGACAGAGATGGATAGAGAAGGAGGGTAGGTTTTTACTAGAGCAAAATGTTCTGGAGAGAAAGAAATCCACACCAGCATCACCCCACTGGTGTGGAGTCCCCGCTTCTTCATGTTGGATGTGCGGGTAACAGTGTGTCAGGAATGAGCCAGCTCCAAGCGAAGGTTTGCAGCCAACGGCAGAAATCAGCCAGGAACAGAGAGGCTTAGATGTTAGTCAGGCAGGGGAGAGCCGGCAGCTGCAGACTTCGGCTCTTCCTGATCTTATGGAGAGACTAAATAAAAAAAATCCTTCCAGTAGCACCTTTAAGACCAACTAAGTTAGTTCTTGGTATGAGCTTTCGTGTGCAAGCACACTTCTTCAGATGGTGTATCTGAAGAAGTGTGCTTGCACACGAAAGCTCATACCAAGAACTAACTTAGTTGGTCTTAAAGGTGCTACTGGAAGGATTTTTTTTATTTTGACTATGGCAGACCAACACGGCTACCTATCTGTTATGGAGAGATTGATAAGGCAGTAGTTGAGAGCAGGCTAGAACGCAGTCAAAGCTCACAGGAAGCACAAAAAGACACGAACAGTCTCAGAGACAGCCTCTCAGAAAAGGAAGAGGTGGGAACTGATCCACTAAGTCTGAAGAGTCGGTGAATGGGAGGGCTGTTAGATAGGAAGCAAAACAAGAGATGTAAGGGTTGTAAGTTCAATATCTTCTGTCAACGCTGGAAGCAGTCTTCAGAAGGGTCATCTTGAGTAATGATGCTGGAGGCTTTGTTAGAGCCATCCAGAACTATCTGTTTGTTTTTGGAATAAATCCTCCTTTTTAATTACCTACGCTTACTGTGTTATCAAGCTGGGAACCTAGACTCCTGGCACAGTGCCACCAGCAGCAGAAACACCCAAAATGGGTCGAGAGAAGATGGGACTGAGCCAGCCTGGGATTAATTCAATCCCAGTTCAGGTCCCATTTCTGTGACAGGCCCAATGGCTGCACCAGATTCACGCTGACACAGCAGTTTGCCTGGCCCTCACCTACCACAATAGGTGTTGTGCATGGCAAGGCTGTGGATGTGGCAATTGTGTCACCACTTTCTACAGCCCTGCACAGCTGGGGGGCAAGTTAGGATTGCTCTCTAAGTCTTGGAGTAATTTTTACAGGTTCTGGGGAACCATTACCACTCTGGTTAGGGAGATGTGTCTGCTTACACATCTGCAAATGACTTTCCCATGTTCAGGGAACAGCCCTTGTGGATTGTATCTGATGTGGTGGTGGGGAGTTTAGCTCACATGCCATTGTTACCCCAGTTCTATTCTGCCAGAGGACACTTAGTCCAGAAAAGCTAACCCTGAAACCAGCACATTTCCCAAAATGCACAGGGGCCATTGTGTGCATAATTTCAGGTCATGTACAGTGGTACCTCTGGTTACAAACTTCATTCGTTCCAGAGGTCCGTTCTTAACCTGAAACTGTTCTTAACCTGAAGCACCACTTTATCTAATGGGGCCTCCTGCTGCTGCTGCACCGCCACTGCACGATTTCTGTTCTCATCCTGAAGCAAAGTTCTTAACCCGAGGTAATATTTCTGGGTTAGCAGAGTCTGTAACCTGAATCTGGTGGTTCCCTCGCTGTGAGAAGCCAAGTTACAGGGAACCAGGCAGAGGGCCTTCTCGGTGGTGGCGCCCGCCCTGTGGAACGCCCTCCCATCAGATGCCAAAGAGAAAAACAACTACCAGACTTTTAGAAGACATCTGAAGGCAGCCCTGTTTAGGGGAGCTTTTAATGTTTAATAGACTATTGTATTTTAATATTCTGTGGAAGCCGCCCAGAGTGGCTGAGGAAACCCAGCCAGATGGGCGGGGTATAAATATAATATTATTATTATTATTATTATTATTATTATTATTATTGTTGTTATTGTTATTGTTATTATTATTATTATTATTGGAGCTCCCCAACAGAGTTCTGCAGAACGTCCTCTGGTGGCTCCAGTCATTCCTTGATCTCTTCAGAGCTAGTTCCAAATGTCAACTATATCAGCCCAAAGCTTTCCTGCACTGTGCCTTCCGCTTTCTACTCTCGAGGGTTTTATTGTGTGTGCATGAACTTCTGTTTGATTCCAGAGCAATAAAGTGGAGAGATTCCTGTGTGAAATGGATATACAAGATTATGGTGTGATTTACTATGTAGCAGCAGGCTTTCCTTATCCAAAGCAGCAGGCTATCCTGAGTCTACTGTGGTGTGTTTTTAAGGAAAGGGAAAGACGAAAATCACTATGGTAAAGATAAATAAAGCCTGTCTCCGCTCTCCTCCCCTTTGGTCTGCCCCACTGTCAATACTCACATTCCCCGTAGTACATTTTCAGTGCTGTCCAGTTCATTTGTAATGGGCTGTTAACTCTGAGGCCTAGTTTAATTCGCTGTTTAAACGCTCACATTGTTAACAAATTTAACTGCTGATCCTTGTAGCAGAAACAACCAATTAATGCGCTCCATCCATGGTATCTATGCATGTCTTATTTACTCTGTGATTTTATCCATTTGTTACTTTTTATGCACAAAGGGAAAGCTGAAGCAAATTGTCCATCAATTGTACTTTAAGGACGGGCAATTTAAATTAGGGGACACAATTTGAGTGCGGACAAAACAGCAGGTACAGGTCATATACCCTGTTGAGCCCTTCATCATATTTTACTGCTGGTTGCTTTTTAAACTATTGCTTTACATCCATGCGTGGTTTTCATTGCCCTTCTCCCCATTGTTTGCAGTCTCATCTTTTCCCACTTTGTTGGACAAATTTGCCCCAGGGATCTTCCCCAGAGGGAGTCAATTGCTCTGTGAGAAGAATGAGTCTGACACCGAGATCAGGCAAAACCAAATGTTGTTTATTCTCAAGACAGCACCGCACGGGTAACTCCCCAACTCATGCTGTAAAGAGGGAGGGCCCCATCCTATTTACATCAAAGGTACTTTGTACCCAAAATCAGTCCGGATTTCCTTCCTACATTCTCCTATTGATTAGGAGATTGCAATTTACAGACTTCCCGGTCTGCCTGTTTCATATTTTCCCCTTGATATGTATCCCCTCCATTACATGATCATGCTGATTAGCTCTAGCTCCACCAGGGAAGGTTTGACTAATATTCATATCCCTTTTAAGCAAGCACAATACAGTAGTACCTCAGGTTAAGTACTTAATTCATTCTGGAGGTCTGTTCTTAACCTGAAACTATTCTTAACCTGAAGCACCACTTTAGCTAATGGGGCCTCCCGCTGCCACTGTCTGCCGGAGCACGATTTCTATTCTCATCCTGAAGCAAAGTTCTTAACCCGAGGTACTATTTCTGGGTTAGCGGAGTCTGTAACCTGAAGCGTATGTATCCTGAAGCGTATGTAACCCGAGGTACCACTGTAGTTTTCTAACTGTTCTCCTACATTTTCCCTCGTGATTCCGAGTCACCCACAAACCTTCCTAATACAGTGGTACCTCGGGTTGAGAACTTAATCCATTCTGGAGGTCAATTCTTAACCTGAAACTGTTCTTAACCTGAGGTACCACTTTAGCTAATGGGCTTCCTGCTGTTGCCACGCCGCCACCATGTGATTTCTGTTCTCATCCTGAACAAAGTTCTTAACCTGAGGTACTATTTCTGGGTTAGTGGAGTCTGTAATCTGAAGCGGCTGTAACCCGAGGTACCACTATAGGTCATTATCTTTTGACTATTCTCAGCGATTTCTTAACTTGACTTATTACCACAAGTTTCCTCTTTCTTTGCAATGCAAGCAGTTACAACAGCAAGGCTTTCGAACTGCTAGGTTGGCAGGAGCTGGGACAGAGCAATGGGAGCTCACCCCATCATGAGGATTCGAACCACCGACCTTCTGACTGGTAAGCCCAAGAGTCTCAATGGTTTAGACTCCCCACCCCACAACGTATCCTGCTACAGTAGGTTGCTCTGTTTACATCACCCCATGAAATCAAATGTTCCCAATGATTAAGAGTTCCAAAGCAGTCCTCAACTTCTCACACTGGACTGCTAGCTACAGTGCACAAGCCTCGAAGCCAGCTTCCCTTCTCAAAACATCTCTAAAAGGCAACATTTTCAGTGGGCATACAATAGCCCACAAGGAATCTGCATTGTGTTGCAAATTACCCCAGTTCTTTTCATGTCCAGCACTTTGCCAGATGTTCATTGTGCAAGGGTTATAAAAGTTAAATGCCTGTCTGAGAAACAGACTGCAGAGCCTGCCTCAGCTAAATACCAATCTCTCCTATATATACAATATTCTTTGCTTACAGCTAATATAGCCTGCACTGCTACAGTCATTTCTTATACTCCACCCCGCCCCAGATTTTTAAAGCATGACAAATAATTTCATTCCTTAGAATGTTTTAATGCAGTTCCAGGGGTTTCAAAAAAGGGCATTATTATGCTAAGTGTAACTATACTGACCATTATTCTTTAAATGAATCTGTCTAGGGTGTTTAATTTTCCATAAAAACCAACTGGTGTTTTTCCCCCTAACCTTGACTAAATGATTGTCAACAGATTACTCTTTTCATTGTTGTAAGGTTTCCGAGTGTACTTCAGTTAGCAAAGTTGAGACGAAATATACCCCTCACTGGGAGGAGGTCACTAGAGGTTTATTGGCATTGTGTATTATTTGCATGTATTTACAGAAATAAAGATTTATCATAGGTAGACACAAGTTAAGTGCTTCAGCAGACAGCCAAAGCTGCCTACTTCCACATCAGGTCTCTGCGGTGACAGACAACACCCAAGAATGCTTTCAGAACACAAAGTCATCTTTCTGTGTCTCTTGTCAGTCCCTCTCCTTTTGTTTTCTTCTTACACAGAGATACCTAGATCATATCATCCTCACCAGGTATGTTGACAGGGCATGAGGAAGTATTTCCTGTAGTGTGGTGGCAAATTTTGAAGCGAAGGAGCTGGTCATCACAGCTCCCAAAGCCTCACTTCCAAAAACAGTGTACAAATGCAAGCAGCTGCATTGATCCATTATTACACACCTCTTCTTCTTCTTTGATGATAACTCATAGCTGAGTAAGATTGTCTTCCATGAACACAATCTTAACAGTGAGTCCGTGACTGTGGAGACCAATTCTGGATCCACACGTCCTTCCACAGTGGGGACATAGGTTTCCGGGCGGGAGTTGATCACGGTGAGGGTTTGCCAAACTTGCCTTCCTCTTAGCATATTTCTCCCTTTCGTCCTGAGTTTGAGCATCTTCAAAGTCCATGACACCTTTGATAAAGGCTGTTCTCCAATTGAAGCACTTGCAGGCCAATGTTTCCCAATTGTCGGTGTTTATACTACATTTATGGGGGATTTGCCTTGAGAGAGTCTTTACACACACAAAGAGAGAGAGAGAGAGAGAGAGAGAGAGAGAGAGAGAGATGCCACCGAGGATCAGACGAAAGCACAGGAACCAATGCCTGGGACATCCATTTGAAAAAAATAAAGCCTTATTAATTATAATATTCAATCACACAGGCTCCTTGGGGATGCAGTTGTCATAGATGGATGCTCAGTCAAACTAGATGGCCAGTCTAGTAGCACAGAGAGATGGATGGAGCCAGGAGATGGAGGAAGCTTCCCACTGCTCCTTGGGTGCTACAGATGTCTCTGTCCCCAAAGTACTTCTTCTTTTTCTGCCTCCTGTTCAATTCTTGCCTCTTGGTCTTCAGTCCCCTCCAAGACAGCAAACCCATAAAAACACTGAATATTGATAACACATCAAAAATTGTTTAATGTGATGACACATTCAGAAAGTCTTGAACTTCTTCCTAGAGCATCTACCAAGTTGTTTTGGTACCAAGTTGAAAAAGTAGAATCTTCTTTAAGAGATGCAAGGCAAGGTTCATTTAGTAACCAAATCTGTATCTCAAATAACTAAACTGTCTCCAATGGATCCAAACCACCAACATTGTTTAGTGTGTAACCATACAGATTCCATACACTGGCAAACACATTGTATAATTGTCTATCCTAAATTGGCTCATGTCACAGAAAACATTAAGCAGAATAGAAGTTCTCTCTAGTTCATTCCGGGCAATTTGCAGCAAAAAGCTTTCAGAGTCTGCAGACCTTGATCACCACATTTAAGGGAAAAATTGGAAACCTGATGAATAGAAATAGAAGCAAATACTTGGGCAACCAACTGGACAGTGAGTCATTGTGCTCTCAAATGCCTTCTTTCCCGCCTGAAGAAAGGAGTTTGATTTTGTGCAACTCTTAGATTGGATCAGAAAATAAATATTTATAAGAAGAAAAGTACTTCATTTAAGCCGCATGGCCTAGATGAATTCTTTTCCTCTTATGTTCCTGACAAGTTATATTAGTTTGCTGACAATCTAAATTATGGAACATCTAACATGTGGACAACTATCAAAAGGAGTCTACATTAGAATCATATTAAATATCTGGGACACACAATTTTCTGTGCATGGGAAACCTGACACTTTGCATCAGTGTGGAATACCATGTCTTCCTTGCTAGAGAGAAAGGAAAATAAACACCAGATAAACAGCTATGGATTCATTTTAACTCTCTTTATTCAAACACAGAACCAAATGTGTCTTTTGATTTGAAAGCAGATGTGTAACATTTGTTAGAAATAATTCAGAATGAGCAAACAGACCCATTATCAGAATTTAATTTAATATGGTGACCATCCATTGAGAGCAGGGAATAGGTAATCTAGCCAATATTAGACACGTTAGAAGAGTGTGAAGTGTGATTATTACCCAAGGCCATTTTGTATCAAAATAAGTAGGTATGTAAACAAACACAACTGTTTAATCACATTTGCTTCATCTTTCATATGCATATGATGTTTTCACATGTTTTCGATCAGAAACCTGTTTTAATAAAAAAAATACATTTCTGAAGCTCAATGTGTGTGTGCAATGGTTGATTTATCTTGTAATCTGTAATCAAGTAGAATCTAAGTCAATCACATGAACTTTGGGAATCCCAGGGTTTGGGTCTGCAAATCACAATTTGCTAAATTTTATACTACAAAGAGGGACGCAGGTGGTGCTGTGGTCTAAACCACTGAGCCTCTTGGGCTTGCCAATCAGAAAGTCGGTGGTTCGAATCCCTGCAACGGGGTGAGCTCCCGTTGTTTGGTCCCAGCTCCTGCCCACCTAGCAGTTTGAAAGCACATCAAAGTGTAAGCAGATAAATAGTTACCGCTCTGGCAGGAAGGTAAAAACAAAAACAAATTGGTGTTTCCGTGCGCTGCTCTGGTTCACCTTATAAACATTTTTAAAAATTCATTACGAATAATTATTATTAATAATGAATAATGACACTGCCTTTTTCTAGATGAAAGAGAAAAAGAGAAATCACAGAAATTTCCTCCAAATTTTTCTTTCCCTGAGAAATTTTGACTCAGTTTCAAATTGAAGTTTAGCTATGGCAAGTCCAATGCTTTAGTTTGTAAGAGTTGTCCTGCATACCCATGTGTAACCTCAGTTAATTTTCTTGAGACATTTTAGTACTTCTGTATAGACCTAATAAAATACTTCATTAATTTTTAGCAGGAAATTAAACACTTCATGAAAGGTCAGATTGCAATTCAATATTTTAAAAAACCTTCTGTGTACATAAAAAACCCTAGATTATTATGTGACAGTTATGCTTCAGTTATTCTTTCTGCTCCCATCAGTGCAGAAAGATTAAAAACTAGAAAATACCTGATGAAGAACTAGCAAAGACCAGAAGGAGTAATATTGGACTTTTATGCCATTAATAAAGAATCTTACAATTCTTCAGTAAATTTAATGTTCATAAATTACTAACAGAACTGAGACATTAGATCAGTTGTAGACCACATACCACATAATAAAATACATAACACCGTTACAACTTTCATCCTGTATAATGATAATGCGGGTGGAAAATGTTCATAAATATATATTTTAGGTGTCCACTTAATAGGCATCCATAATGCTCAGTACTCTGTTTAGTTTTGGCAATTCAAGGCAAAAATCTATTTTAGAATGCATCGCTAGGCTAATAAGTAAAAGGAGAATCTCTTCAGCATTTCCATGCCCAGCCATCTTTATTAAAGCAAAAGCAAGCATAAGTCTCATAGCTTTCATAATGTGTGTATGCCAACCGAGCACATATTAAAGCTGACCCACGATGACATCACCAATATTTTCTGTACTGTTTTCACCATTCTGCTATGCATGGACTGAATAATAAGTGTTTCTAAATGCCTGCCAGATACAGAACGCATTCATTTAAGCAACTTTTCTGCACACAAGAATCAGGTTTGTCAAGTTGTGGGGATATTTCCTTCAGGAGGACTCTCTTCACCCTCCTCCCATGTGAGGAGAAGATATGGACCTCTATGAAATTTACAGACTGTATATTGTTGAAAGAGAATTACATGAAAATGATGTATAGGTGGTCCATTAGGCCTGCAAAACTGGCAAAAATGTATAAAACAGAACAAAAGAACTGTTGGAGGTGCAAAGAAGGGAAAGGTACATTTTATCACATGTGGTGGGATTGTAAGATTATTTTTTAAAAATTGGGAAATGATATACAATGAACTGAAAAAAATGTTTAAAATAACATTTATCCCCCAAAAAACCCAGAAGCTTTTTTGTTAGGTATTTTAGGACAGGAGTTGCCAAAAGAAAAATGGACACTATTTATTATGCTAAAACAGCAGCAAGAATTTTAATAGCCAAAATTGGAAGACTGGAGAAGTACCATCAAAAGAACAATGGCAAGAAAAGTTGATGAACTATGCAGAGTTAGCAAAGTTAACGGACAAACTGCGTGAAAAGGACAATGGTGATTTTGAAAAAGAATGGGAACCCTTTACAGTATATTTGCAGAAACAAACAAAAAACAACAACACAAAAAATGGACTCGTTGGCAGGATTTAAATAAACATTTACAATTTTATTTACAGAGAACAAGAAGTATAACAATGTGATAACATAGTATTATATAGAAACAGCAGAAGGTATCATTTGATGTAACAAACCAGAAATGGAAGCTGAGGGAAGTCAACGGGGGGGGGGGGGGGATTGGAAAATGAATGTTTAGTAAGGATGTTGGATATTTATCATGAGAAAAGAAAATCAATAAAAATTATTATTATTTTGAAAAAGAGAAGAGATGGACCTCACATGGGATAAACCAAGGTGTGTGTTCTCCTCCTCCTCCGGGCTGCCACCATCAGGCAACACTGCCTCTGACACAGGGGTGGCCCATCTCGTTTCGCTGCCTGAGGAACAATGGGAAAGTGCCACCTTGCATGTGTGCTGCTCACCATGACCCACCCCTTTGCGAAAGCCACGCTTATCGGGGTCGCTTAGCTGTGGCTTCTGTGAGATTCCAGCGAGAACTCGGGAGACCCCTGTGAGATCTCATGGAGGTCTCCCTCTGTGAGATTCCACAAGGGTCTTGCAAGATCTCACCGGAATCTACCACAACCACTTCAGTGGGGAAGGAGATAGGATCTGCCCATGTGATGCTCACCTGGTGGAAACTCTAGCTCAAATGGCCCTTAAATGTAAAATGTATGATGATCTTTGCCAACAATTTTTAGACCATCTATGTATTCCAACATGGAAACCAGAGACTGAGGTTATACGCTTCTTATTATGGGGAGAGACCAGGAGCTCACCAAGACAGTAGCTAAGTTCCTCTATTTGATGTTTCGTTGCTGAAGTACGCTACAGGATCCTGCCCTTGCTGGAGACCCACAGAAATGAAATAGATTGCTCGCCTCTTCTTCCCTCTGGCAAATGACTGTACTGTTGAAATGGCAACGAGATCACACTGGTCTATTTATTTTGAATGTTTGTAAGTGATGCCAATAAAGGTTTGATGCTGCTGATTATTTCAGTGGGTGAGGTGTGCCCATGGAGGAGACTCTTGGCATCTGCCATCTGAGACACCTGCCTCAGTTTGCCTCATGGAAGTGCTGGCCCTGATCTGTTATGTCCCCAGACCAGGAATTGTCAGAACCGCCCTTTCTCAAATGCTAGCTTCTATAAAAATGGTTGGAGCATAGCGTGGAAAGGAAGTTACAGATTGAAATGCTGCTTCACTTCCAAGTAGAGCTGAACCAAAATGGATCCTGCCATTTTCATTTCAGTTCAGTTCTGCTTGTGGTGTTTAGATTTGTGGCAGAAATGAAAAATTTGCCCGTGAGGAAAACTATCAAGATGGAGGAGTTTGGGGAAGATGGAGAATTAGTTCAGTTCCATCCATGCATATGGTCCAGACACCATCTTATAGTCTTGCTAATGTCTGTGACACAGTGCATTCTCCTCCAATTAATGATTTGGCAAAGCAGCCTTGGAACCTAATTCACAGCCCAGTCAATTGATAAAAAACACTGGCAAATGGAAATATTGTGGGTATGGATATGAGGAGGGATACAAGATTTGTTTGATGGATGTCATGCAACTCCTGGAGGAAAGTGATAACATATGATAACTCTGTGGTAAGCTTGCAGGATGGCTTGCTCCGTAACTGGATGACTTGTTCCATAACTAGGTTGGCAGCATTGACATAACCCCTGGATTTGGACTATGATTTGTTAATTTTTCTCAGGCAGTGTCATCATGTAACTTTCCACAACATAAACCTGTCACTCTTTCATTGCTGATTATTTTGGTCTCCGCTCACCAGTCTGTGGATTGATTTATGGGCGAATCGTCCAAGCCCATTCATATAGGTTTTGTTGCCTTTTATCTCACATAGCTGGCGACAGCTCGTGCTTTTGTCAATTGCTTGTTATTGTTCCAAAAGAAGGTAAATCATGATCTGTTCATTTCTCTCTGGAATGACAGAAACATCCTTGGGAAAGGAGCCAAGACTTTCATTTTCTTGGTTCAAGGATCCCTGTTAATTCTTCTCGAGCTCTCAGTGGCTTTCGATACCATCAACCATGGTATGCTTCTGAAGCGACTCTCCGAACTAGGGGTGGGTGGCTTAGATGGTTGTTCCCTGAGGGTGTTGCTTGGGGAATGCTTTTCAGCCCTGTGGAACCTTCAATATGGGGTTCTGCAAGGCTCAATCAATCTCCTACTTTGTTTAACATCTACAGGAAACTGCTGGATGGGGTTATCCAGAGGTTTGGAGTACATTGTCAACAGTATGCTGATGACACTCAGCTCAATTTCTCCTTTACATCAGCAGGTGAGGCAGTGGAAGTGCTGGACCAGTGTCTTGCCTTGGTAAGGGACTGGATGAGAGCCAACAAACTGAAACTCAATCCAGATAAGACTGCAACACTTTTAGTGGGTGGTTCCCATGACTGGATGGGTGAGAGATCACCTGCTCCTGATGGGGCCCTTCTTCGTGTGCCTCCTCCTCAAGAAGTCTGGAGGCTGGCAACATGAGAACGGACCTTCTCTGCAGTGGCTCCGTGTTTGTGGCATGTTCTCCACAGAGAGGTTCGCCTGGCACCTTCATTATATACCTTTAGGCACCAGGCAAAAACATTCCTTTTTAACCAGGCCTTTGGTTGATTTGATTGCCATCCTATGCCTTTTTAAATGTATTGTGTGCGTGTGTGTTTTGGGGGGGATTATTGAGTTGCTGTTTTTATTTTGATTATGTATTTTGTGGTTTCATATTTTGATTTTATTCTGTGAACTGCCCTGAGACCTCTGGGAATAATAATAATAATAGTAATAATAATAATAATAATAATAATAATAATAATAATAATAATATAATTTATTTATACCCCAGCCATCTGGCTGGGCTTCCCCAGCCGCTCTGGGCAGCTTCCAACAAAATATTAAAATACAGTAAAATACAGTATAGCACGGTATATGAATTCAATAAAGAAGAAGAAGAAGAAGAAGAAGAAGAAGAAGAAGAAGAAGAAGAAGAAGAAGTAGTTGTTACTCTGGCAATGTATGACCTTGTTGATACTGCCCACATTTTCAAATTATTCACAGAATAATTTTAATTCCTAATGCTCTTTTGGTATTTCTGTTCCTCATTCTGAATGTATTGTCCTTAACAACAAGGATGCAAAAGAGATTTGGATGTGAGGAAAGAATGACTGCTCCCCGCTTAAAACAGGGGGCGAACTTTGCGTGGACGCGCGCAGCCCTGGATCTGGAGCGGCCCCATCAGCATAGGCTTGGCTTTGCCTTCCCTCAGGTGGGATACCTGGAGGTCTCCGCCTCCCTCAGTCAGTTGTCCAATCCCACCTGGGGGAAGCGTTGCCAAGGAGACCAGGCCAGATAGGGGAGGGATTACCTGCCCACACAACAGAGGGAGGATCTTACCTGGGAATCCTCACTTGGCTCCAGAGCTTCTCCCACCCTACCCACCCTCAGTTAACGTCTTCTTTGCAGGTTAACTTTTCTTCATTGGTTTTACAGGTACTTTTCTTCACAGGTATGCGGCGCTGCTACGTTAAGTTCGCTGTTAAAGGGCCGGAAAGGAATTTCCCTGCATTGGCAGGTTTCGCCTTTCCCGTAGCAAAACGTCACAACTTTGGTGGTATCAGGCCTTGGGCGGAATCCTTTAGTCCATCTTCCTCTTTGCGGCGGCGATACCAGGGTTCCCCGTTAAAGGGGTTTCTGCAGGGAGGCTTTGACCATACGCCGAAAGGTCGTCATTGCTCTCCCCTGCGGCGGCAGCGTAACGGGGGCGGCTATCTCTGCTTGAACATATGTTCTCCAGAGCCGGCCCATCCCCCCCCCACACACACACTGGATAACCCTGATGCTCCCTAGGTCCCCGGCTGGGGACTGGGGAGGGAGAACGCCCAATGCCTGAGCCAAGGTCTACCCACATTTGAAATTTAATAAAGTTGTGGCCAATTTAATCCCATAGCACGTTGTCTTGAGTCGTTATTCCACATGACGGGGGGGGGGGACCGCTCGGGATCTGGGGACTCCGCCTGTCCACGCAAAATACATTTCAGTGCTGCAGTGCCTCAGTGCACAAGCAAGAAGTATAAAAAGCAAATGGCATTTTGCAGAGAGGGATTTGAAGACGTAGAGCAGGTCTAAGAATGGGAGAGCAGGGGGAAGTATGGGAAGAAAAGTGCAGGGGTGCCTTCCAGCCTCTATCTTAAAGATGAAGGAAATATGTATGTCAATAAATTAATTATGTGGTCAAAAATGGAATATATGGCCCATTAACTTTGTCGTAATAAAGCAGTCTCACAGAATCTAGGAAAAGCCCAGAGAGATTTGTGGGTTGCAGCCATAGCAGTGCTGAGATTCATAAATATGAAACACAGCACCAACTGCTTGAGGACAGATCTGTCAGTGGCTACCAGCCAAACATGAAAGCACCATATCCAGAGGCCATGTGGAATGCAAACAACATGGGCTGCCCACCTTGATTTTGTCCTGCTCTTGATCATAATGAAATTATGAATGTGAATAATGAATAATGAAGACAGGGTAGTGGGTCAAGATGGAGCTTTTTTTTGACTCAACAAAGCATGTTCTCATATTTTCAGTTGCCTATACGTGGAAATTAAGGATTGTATAACCTTTATCAGTACTGAAACCCTTTAATATCAATATATTGTGTTTGATGGCAAGCTAATGTCCCATCAGTTCCCCAGGAACCAACTCTGACCCTGTTCAGAAATTACCATTAGACATATTACATTACATGTGGTTGGTATGTAACTCTTTGGATCATTACACACACCATTTCCCCTCTTTAATGACGACAAATCTCCCCATCACGATACATATTCTGGATTATAATCCTGTGAAATCATCTCCTGTCTCTCCTGGAAAAGGTGCAGTATATCTCTGAATGAGCTACTGACTGGTAATACAAATTTCTTTCTGAGACATAATCGAATAACAAATCATTTACAAAAGATAACATCACAAAATTAACATTTCACGTTCTAATGAGCCATCTCCAAGTGATGGATTATAGTCCTCACAAGATGTTCAAACACAAGCAGTGCCCTGTACAACATCTCATCTCATCTCATAGTTAAAATATTAAATAAAAGTGAAGAGCAAGCTGGGCCACGGATAAATCTCAGATGGGTCTTTCTGAGGGTACATGGAGCACTGTAATGTCCTTTTGATATGTGTGCTCAGAATAAGTGGCGCCTTACAAGCCCATATGAATCTGAAGTGTAAGACGTGACTGGGTCAGAGATTGTGGGAAGGTTGCAGACTCTTCTTATTTCATGCCACGATGCTCAGTCATCCCTATAATACATGGTTGACTTCACATTTGGAGCTTCCCTGTCATTCATCAAACCTGCTCAAGTGGTGCTCACTTGCAGTTTATAATGGAAGCAGAGTCCCTTGAGTGAATTACGGCTCTGTGTTTGCTTGGAGGCTGTATATTATCACGCGGAGCTGATGTGGAAGTACTTTTTACATGAGAGGGGAAAAGACACTCACATTTTTACTCTGGGTGATCTCATGCTTATTTTCCTTTAAAGTGGGCACTAGAGTGAGAAAAAGAATTTGGATGTATTCCATCCCATCATGCATCAATTTATTTAATTTATTTTTAAGAAATACACATTATGAAATGGGGGCACTCTTTTCCTTCTTCTCCAGTGGGGCCTGCGAACCAGTGGGACAGGTTTTCTTTTCCCCTGTACTTCCTACAAGTGCCTCAGATCTGTTCCATAGGGTCAGGGGTCCCTCCAAAGAAGATTTAGAGGGGGTCTTCAGGACAGAAAGGACCACTCACACAGCAGCTGTCAGGCATAGAGAATCCTCTCCACCCCTGTAGCATCAGACGCAAGAAAAAGAAGCAGTTCAGTTTATAGTCTTTTGGTTCAGGCATGTGGTTACAAGACAAAGAATCCATGTCTCCACACAAAAAGAGACATTGGCTACTTTATTTATTTTCCATTTAATAATATATATTCACATCATCATTATCCTCCACTTTACCTCCCTGACTCTTTAAAGCATATCGACTTCCTTCCCTCCTGTCTCACGACTTTCAAAATTAACCTTTATATCATTGCATTTTGTACGTTTTCCAATTCCAATTACACTCATTACAAAATAGCTCAAAATTTAAATAAATATAGAAAGGTAGAAAACTTGGAAAAGATGGGAAAGATTGAGGGCACAAGGAGAAGGGGACGACAGAGGACGAGATGGTTGGACAGTGTTCTTGAAGCTACCAACATGAGTTTGACCAAACTGTGGGAGGCAGTGGAAGACAGGAGTACCTGGCGTGCTCTGGTCCATGGGGTCATGAAGACTCGGACACAACTAAACAACTAAACAACAAAGAAAACTTCTCATTACAAGTCTTCTGGTAACCCTGCTAGTGATGATAATTACTTACAATAATCTTTCAAATATTGTATAAATTTATTCCAGTCCTTTTGGAATACTTGATCATGCTTGTTTTGGATTTTTCCTGTCAGCTTCGCCAATTCTGCAAAGTCCGTCATCATCTGGCTCTCTTCTTTTGTTGGTACTTCTTGTTTCTGAGACATTGGCTATTCTGAGCCTCTCCTCTTCCATCCACAACAACATCCTGACAGTTTATGGGAAGTCCCAGGAGTCTTACTCCTTCCCATCCTTTGATCTTGAATACATAGGGACCTAAAAGCCCTTGGTGAAGGATGATCTTCCAGACTTCCCAGCGAGGTCTCTGTTGGCTGTTCTTTAACTCCTCCCTCCTTCTCTTCCACTATCTCATAACTAAGCATTTCTTCACGCAGCTGTGAAGCAGCCCTGTCTCCTTACTCTTCTGAAACTGCTGGAGACATTGGGGGGGGGGCAAAACTTCCCACTCCTCTTCTTCTTCTGAGAGGAGCTGAGCAGACTGAGAGGACCTTTCCCAGCTCTCCTGTCCAGGCCATTCCCTGACATCAGCCTATCCACATCATGTACTGAAGAGAATGCTCCTTAACAGCAGTACAGTGGTACCTCAGGTTACAGCTTCAGGTTACAGACTCCGCTAACCCAGAAATAGACAGTGCTCCTGAAGGTAGGAGTCTATCAACTGATGAAGATGATCATCCAAATGTCATAGACCAAATGGAGCAAACATCATGCAGACCTAGTGGTGGGAGGAAAAAATCCTTAAATAAGAGTCACGGGGGAATGATTAATGGACTTCAATGTCTGTACACTAATGCGCAAAGCATGGGAAATAAAGAAGATGAGCTTGAGCTCTTGGTACAGCAAACTAAATATGACATAACAGGCATCACTGGAACCTGGTGGGATAAGTCCCACGATTGGAATGTAATAATGGAGGGATACAATCTATTTCAGAGAAACAGACCAGACAAGAAAGGAGGAGGAGTGGCGTTATATGTCAGGGATATGTATACCTGTGAAGAGATCCAAGATTTAGAACCTCAAAGCCAAAGTGAGAGCATTTGGGTCAAAATTAAGGGAGAGAAGAATAACAGTGACCTCATTGTGGGAGTTTACTATAGATCCCCAAGCCAAACGGAGGACATAGATGATGCCTTCCTGGAACAGATGGCCAAGCATGCAAAAGGAAGGGAGATAATAGTAATGGGGGACTTCAATTACCCGGATATTTGTTGGATGTCAAACTCAGCCAAGAGCATAAGGTCAAACAGATTCCTCACTGGCATTGCAGACAACTTCATTGTCCAGAAAGTGGGAGAAGCAACAAGAGGAACAGCCATTTTAGATCTGGTCCTAACCAATGTTGATGACCTGGTTAGTGGGGTAGAAGTGGAAGGATCATTAGGCGCGAGTGATCATGCTCTTCTGAAGTTTACTATACAGCGGAAAGGAGCAGCCAAGCATACTAGGACTCAATTTCTTGACTTTAAGAAAGCCGACTTCATAAAACTTAGGGAAGTGCTGGGTGAGATCCCATGGACAGTAATACTAAAAGGAAAGGGAGTTCATGATGGCTGGGAGTTTGTTAAGAGGGAGATAGTAAAAGCACAACTTCAGGCAATACCAATGAGATGGAAACATAGAAGGTGCCTAAAGAAGCCAGGGTGGCTCTCTCCCTTCCCGCCTCTCCTGGGCCCACGCTTCCTGCCGCACCCCAATCGCAAGCACAGCCTTGGTCAGCTGATCCATCCCCTGTGGGTGGGGTGCGCGGGAAAGCTCATCCTTAACTGTTGGGGACAACCCCTCCTCAAATAACATTTGTATGGGTTCAGAGTCCAGTTGCCACCCGAGGCGGTGAACTATCATGGCAAAGCACGACCAGTAGTCTCTAACTGACTGGTTCCCCTGTTTACAGCTCATCAGTTCCCGCTCAGTCACACTTTGTTGTACATCGCTGGAAAACATTGCGTCCATTGCCTGGAAGAATTTCCTCAGGTCCTGCATGGCGGCATTCTGCGTCGCCATAAGGGGCCTGATCCATTCCCTGGCCCCATCTTGCAGGTGACCCACAATATATGCCACCCTCGCCGCATCATCTCCAAAATCGTCATGCTGCAGTTCCAATGCGTACTCTATTTCCATTCGGAACACACTATAGTCCTGCGGCTTCCCTCCAAATTTGTGCACCAGTCCCGGTACCTTCCTTGCTATGGGGGTGGGCCTGACCTGTGCATCTTGAGACCGCCTTTCGTCCAGCCGTGCCGTCAGAATGGCCACATGCTGCTCCAACTCTCGGTTCCTCTCCACCAGAGTTTGCCCTCCAGCTGCTCCCTCCTGGGCGCTCGCTTCTCCGGTTTTGCTCATGATGCTGCCTGCCTGCTGCTGCGCACGAGCAACTTTCAGGGACTGACGGATTGCTGTAGTGGGTATGAGTTACTCATGCGTAAACTGGTGCCTCTCTAGGCTAATTAGCCTTGTTAAACCTTTCTGACTGCACAGCCCTTTCTCATCGTGGCTGCCTCAGTCACTGGCAGAATCCGTCAGTGGGCGTTTCTTGAACCTCTTCCAACACAAAAGTTGTTTGACACCCAGTCTCCTCCTCCTCTCACTGCGCGGGAGTCTTCTGCGCAGGGAGGGCATGGGTAGCGGAGGACGTGTGCCCTCCTCACTGAGGTCCAGTGAAGAGTCCTGGAGCCCTCTCTCCGATTCCCCCATCTGTCCCCCTTTATCCCTGGTGTTGCGCTGATTTGTTTCCCCCTCTACTGAGCTGTTTCTCCCCCTGCTGCTGGGTCCTTCGCCAGCATCATCTAGGAGCCTCCCCTTCGCCTCTCGCTCCGATGTCAGTTCCCTGACACGTTGTATGAACACAGCTTAAAAACCCAGAAACACAGGGAGTGCACAGAAAATGGAAGTGTGAACACTGCCCAATTGTGCTTCTACCTGCTGGCTCCGACCCCAGCCGCTACTGGCTTGCAGCCGTTGACTTGAAGAAAATGGGGCCCTGAAAGAAAAAAGATTGCCCACTCTTGCTTTAGAGTAACCTGTCTTCACAATGTAAAATGTAATTAGAATATCTTAATGATACACTACCAGTATGTGGGTGCCTAATGATCAATTCGGTCACAGATAGTTACATTTTCTTCATTAAAATTAAAGGGAAAACCAATCAAATTAGAAGCACCCTCATAAAAGTGGCAATCAAGGCATTGTCCTTAGAATCCTTCAGCAAACTTTCTCTTCTTTCTGTTTCCCCTAGACAACAGCAATAAACATAATAACAGAGTCTAATCAGAATTCATCATTAGGTCTCAACTCGGAAAGCCAGAAATCAATATACTTATTGCTGTGTTTTGCCAGAAACATATTGCAAAGGGTAGAAAGCCTTTAATATCTCAGAGGTAGTTATGCAGCTCTTTTTATAGGTTGTGAAATGTGAATTAGATCTATAAACATTTATGCTATTTTCACAAGTGGCTCTCAAATTGGTTTTTGCATTTCCCGCATCTGTAAATTGAATGAAAAAACACACTACATTGACTAGAAGAATGTGTGTTCCATTTAAGCATGGCTTCCTTCTGTTTTGTAGGCCACATCAGTAGCATTCACAAAGTGATGAACTCGATATTATAGTTCTCCACAATGAAACACACACCACAACTTATTCTATTGGCTACAACAGAATTCTTCCTTCAGATCAAACTTGAGCCATGGGAAGATTTTTCAGGTTCTAAGGAAGGCCTCTGCAGGCATATGCGTGCCCATAGGATTCACATTGGAGATGTGAGAGTGAATAGAGTGAGAGTTCCAGATCCCCACCTCCTCTTTTCCAAGATATTCTTGTTGACATCTATCAGCGTCGAGAGACAATGAGGAAGTGAATCTTTGGGGTGAAGTCAGACTGTTGGAAGGTTGCAGCATCTTCTGTGGCTGTAGAGACCAATATGGGGGAGAGATGTTTAGTTGCAGCTGGGGCAGACGAAGGTGTCTGGTTGTGCTGCTGCAGATGCACTATGGCGTTTCTTCTCTCTGTGCTCCTCCCAGCAGTAATTTTTCCTCTGATCACTGCGATGGATACACAACCTGACAGCCTTCATGTCAAATTTGCAGACATTTGCAGTGATCTGGTAGACCTTCATCTTGATATTTATTATTCATGAACATCCCATTTTCCTGCAAACTTTTGGCACAGGATGTGGGTGGTGCTGTGGTCATAACGACTGAACCTCTTGGGCTTGCCAATCGGAAGGTCGGAGGTTTGAATCCCCGCAACAGGGTGAGCTCCCGTTGCTCTGTCCCAGCTCCTGCCAACCTAGCAGTTGGAAAGCAAGCCAGTGCAAGTAGATAAATAGGTACCACTGTGGCGGGAAGGGAAACGGCGTTTCCATGCACTCTGGTTTCCGTCACGGTGTTCCATTGCTCCAGAAGTGGTTTAGTCCTGCTGGCCACATGACCTGGAAAGCTGTCCAGAAGCTACTGTTAGGTCCATCATGAGACGTCTGCCACCTTCTAATCACAGATACCAGCAGCCTTCAAGCAAGCCAACTTGCCTTATTATTGCTCCCTAGCATCCCACTGCCAGAGGATTGCCTCCTTCCATTCACCAGGTTGCCTCCTCCAAGTGGAAGAAACCTGGGCAGTGCTGAATGTCACATCCATTGCCAGGTGTGTCCTGCTGGAAATAGAAAAGGGCTTTCCCCTTGGCCTGCCTTTATATCCACTCAGTTGCCAAGGGCTTTTGTGACATCACAAGAAACCCACAGCCAATGGCAACAGGTGGGGAGGCATATCTTCATTGCTTTGAGCGTCACAATGGCAAGTGGACCTATCAGTGATTGTGTGCTTGTTTATTCAGGCAGCATGTGGTGCTGTGGTCTAAACTACTGAGCCTCTTAGGCTTGCTGATCAGAAGGTCAGCAGTTTGAATCTGTGTGATGGAGTGAGCTCCCGTTGCTCTGTCCCAGCTCCTGCCAACCTAGCAGTTTGAAAGCACACCAGTGCAAGTAGATAAAAAGGTACAGCTGCGGTGGGAAGGTAAATGGTTTTTCCGCGCGCTCTGGTTTCTGTCACAGTCTTCTGTTGTGCCAGAAGCGGTTAGTTATCCTGGCCACATGACCTGGAAGCTGTCTGTGGACAAACGCCAGCTCCCTCCGCCTGAAAGTGAGATGAACACCATCTGCTCCCTTAGCCAGGCAAAAACACTCAAGGAGGGTGGAAAGCAGAGGTGGGGAGCCTTCTGATGGCCATATAGAGAGGCCTGGCAGACCCCTGGGAGACCCCTGGGACTGAGATTTCCCACCCCTTGTCTAAGTTCATAAACCCCCACCCTACCCAGGCATCTCCCAGTTTGGTTTGGTTTCCCCTGTGAGACTGAGTCTTCCTTTTAAGAGTCTAAAGCTGCAATTCTGCATCGCCTTTACCTAGAAAGAAGCCCCCTTGAACTCGATGAGGCTCACCTTTGATTAGACATTGGATGGGATTATGTTGCAAAAGAGTTAAACTTTCAAAACTGGAGATGAATAAAAGCCACATTATGAAACACAGCAAGTTCCTCATTGAATCCTCTACCTAATTTTCTTATTTCATTCAGAAACCACACCTGTCAAAGCCAATCATTCCAAAGCTGGCAGGCTGCAAGAAGCTATGCTGGTTCCTAACAATCACCTATCAGCCGCCTAGAAGTGGATGGTCGATTAATTTTCATGGATTGGTATCTTGTGACAGGAGCATATAAATTTCTCTTATAATTGCTCTTGGATTAAGGGGGAAGGGAAGTCCATTCCATTTATTAAATAAATATGTTGCCTTTCCCCCCCAACGAGTCACAATAATTGAACAGGACTGTAACAAATCCTCAGATTTCCTCTTCAAACCACAGTTCCTCCTAACGTAGCAGTAATAGGAAATTACACCACAAGAATTTTTTTTTCCTTTTTCTTTTACACACGACCAACATGTTTGTATATCTGGTTGGCACAAATCACTGGTCAACAACAAATTTGTTGTCTGCATTTTTTTCAGTTGATTTAGGATGAATCTGATGTGCTGAATCCAAAAATCAATTGGTTTTGCTCAATCAGGTCAAGTTTGTGAGCTATGGCCACATGTCGTTTTTTTACGTTTTTGTTCACATGTACACTTGTGTGGAGCATTTTAGAAGAAGTTGGTGGGGGTAAAATGCCATGTCGAATAATTGTTTTGATTGAAAATGATTATTTTAATGACAAGAAGTATTCAGATCCGATAGTTCTGGGTGATTATGTCGAAAAGGGATCAGTTTGAAGTCCTAAAACCTCGAAATCTTCCATAAATTGGTGCGGCTGCGATCAACAGAAAGAACCGGAGCAGCCTCAAGTATCCTGATCTTCAATCAGCACGTTGTCCTGTAGCTCATTGTGATGAAATTCCAGTGCCTATCTTCGGAGAACTTCCTGACATTAGTGACAAAGATGCCTCCAGTGTTGAAGGACATGAAGAAGAAGAAGTGGTTCTTGAAGATGATGTTCCACATCCATTTTCCCAAAAGGAGTTGAATGATCTAGTTCACAACCTCAGCTTGTCAAAGGACTCTGCCGAACTGTTGGCATCCAGATTGAAGGGAAAAAACCTCCTCTCTGACAGTGCTCGCATCAGCTTCTTCCGCAACAGGCATCAAGAGTACTTCCGTTTTTTCTCGGAAGAGAAGGACTTGGTGTACTGTGCAGATATTGCACAGCTTCTGCTCAAGCTTGGAGTGCCACAGTACGAACCCAAAGATTGGAGACTGTTCATTGACAGCAGCAAGCGATCACTGAAATGTGTTCTGCTACTCAACGGCAACCAGTTTGCCTCTATACCCCTGGCTCACTCGAGTACACTGAAGGAGAACTATGAAGCGGTGAAGTATGTGCTGGAGAAAATTGGTTATGATCAGCATATGTGGTTTATTTGTGTTGACCTGAAGATGGTGAACTTTTTGTTGGGACAACAGTCTGGCGTCACCAAGTACCCATGTTTTCTGTGCATGTGGGATAGTAGGGACCGTGCTCAGCATTACACGAAGAAGGACTGGCCTGTGCAGGAGGAATTGGTGCCTTGCAAAGAAAGGAACGTCATCAACGACCCTCTGGTGGACAGAGACAGAATTCTTGGCAACAATAAGGCCAGAAACTACGCAGAACTTGTCAACAACATGCTGACTGCTTTCAGAAACCTGGGCTGCAACATGAGCGTCAAGATGCACTACCTATTTTCACATATGGACCGGTTTCCTGAGAACCTGGGTTCAATGAGTGACGAGCTGGGGGAGAGATTCCATCAGGACATGAAAGAAATGGAGACCAGGTATCAGGGTCACTGGGACGCAGTCATGATGGCTGACTATTGTTGGGCTCTGAAGAGAGACCTCCCTGCCGCTGAGCATTCCAGGAGTTCCAAGAAACGGAAGTTCAAGCCCTGAAGTTTGAAAAATGGTGAAGCAACATGCAATTTACGTGTACCTTTATCAATGCCCACCATTCAGTTTACAGTAAACCTGACCTGATGGAGAGAAACGGATGCCATTTCCTGATTCAGCAGTGCAAAAATACCCTAAATCAGTTGTAGAAATCTAGACAACATTCAAAAAGTAATAAATTGTTACCCAGTGAATCTGCGAGTTAACTCTTAAATTAGCTATGCTAACATATGTAATTAAGTGTTAACCCACAGATTATTTGTGCCAACCAGATATACAAACATGTATAACTTTCCTCAAGTGAGTCACAGGGTTACTATCATGACATATCACCCAAGTCCAAAATGATTATTTGGTACAATTAATCCTAATAATAATTATAATTTATTATACATTTAAAGCACTCTTACATCACATAGCTTCTCCCAAAAAAATCCTGGGGACTGTAGTTGGTTAAGGATGCTGAGAGTTTTTAGGGAACCCCTCGCCGATTCCTTTGATTCCTAGTAGTTTTCAAGACTACATTTCCCAATATTCTTCGGGGTAAGCCATGACAGCTAAAATGATATGAGCAGGCCCTTGATATATGCAACCTGCTCTTTGTATAGTCCTCTTGTTGTGAAAAGATATTGGACCTCATATTTGGTTTTTTTTTTATAGACTACTGACCCCTCCACAGAGAAAGAGGGAGAGGGCAGACTAGCTCAATTCAGGTGAATCACTCATGTGTTCTGTCACATCAATATGTCTCTGATATTGCACACCGTTGAGTTTCACAGCTTGTATGACCCGTCCACATACTGTTAGATCACATGATGGGGTCACCGGGTCACCCCACTCCAAGTGGCACATAGTCAAAGATGTCTGACTCAGTATTACACAAGGAAAAACCTATCCTATGATGTGGTGGTGGCAATTTTCTACACATCTCAAATATTGGCCTATTCAGCTCTAGGTTGGACAATATATATTTCATCCTAAGTACCTGGTAAATAACGTGTTTGTACAGTGATAATGAAAGTACTTGGACTGCAGGTTGAAAGAGTCGTAACATTTAAAATATTCAGATAGCACATATCTGAATATTCAGATGAATGATTTATAGAAATGTAGACTTCCGAACGTCAGTTTTAGAAAGAGAAGTATGCTCATCCTTTCAGGTGCATCGTCGTTGCAGGACAGCAGAGGCCCCGATCCCCAGAGCCCGAGTCAGAGAGGGCCTATCAGACACCGGATCCTAGCCTGCATCCCAGATTGGCCAATGGGGGTGCAGGCCAGGACACGGGCTGGGCCGTGGAGTAGAGCCAATGGAGCAGGAAGTCTTCCCTCAGGTCCTCCCCCCAGGGAAGTTCACCTGGCACCTTCATTATACACCTTTAGGCGCTGGGCAAAGGCGTTCTTTTTTAACCAGGCCTTTGGTTGATCTGATTGACATCCTATGCCCTTTTAAAATGTGGCTGCCAGTCAGTGCAAGACAATACTGGACTAAGTTAACCAGTGGATCTGTTGCCAGCCAGTGTTGGCAATGCTGAATTCGGGTTGATCTTGAGAGCTGTTGCCAGTCAGTGTAGATGATAATGAACTAGATTAATCAATGGAGCTTCTGCCAGTTGGTGTTGGTAATACGTAAGAATTGCTGGCAGTCAGTGTAGACGATACTGAACTAGGTTAACCAGTGGAGCTGCTGCTATTGCCAATAAGCAACTAAGCTGAGTGATATAGCTGCTGCCAGTCCAGCGGATAATAGTGAGCTGGGTTTATGTGCTGAGCTGCTGCCAGTCCATAGCTGTCAACTTACAGATTTGAAAATAAGGGACCAGCAACCTTGAAAATAAGAGATCAGCAGCCAAAATAAGGGACCTGCAGCCTCACCTGTTCCAGGGACTCCAGTCTTCCTGTCCTCCTGCAGTCTGGTCAAACTCATGCTGGTAGCTTCGAGAACACTGTCTAACCAACTTTGTAACCAGAGGTTCAACTGAATAGAATCTGAATCACATGTACCACAAGGCCTATGTAGCCTCAACTTAAGATGGCTCCCCGGCCTGGCTTTGCACTGCAAAGTTTGCAGCAGCACGTGCAACAAAATGCCGCCCAGCATTCAAAAACCCCCTCAGCTTGCATTAACTAGCCACACACACACAGCCTCCCCCCCTTGCCACGAGATTACCAGTCACCCACCATTTTAGTCAACCAGCTCCTTTCTTTCCCCCCATAAGTCAATCAAAGGAGCCTCCAAAACAAATTCAAAAGCCTCCCCTCCCACGAGATCGCCTTTCCTTTTCCCCCACCATGTGCCCCCGCTCCAGACATACCTTTTCGCCTGCAAGGGTGAGTGGGCCGTCGATGATGTAGCCATCCGATTCCGATCCGAGCACTCAGCACAGGTATGTTCAACTTCTGAGCCCCTCTAAGCCAAAGGCAGAAAGCCCAGCCAGCAGCCAAACGAAGCCTCAAGGAAAACCACTGTCACCTCTCCGCTGGGAAGCGCTGAGCAAAGGCGAGTCCCCAGGCAACGCAGCCGATTTGATCAGCACAAGGCATGCAAGCTCCACCCCCCAGTCGTTCTTAGACTTCTTATTGGGTGATCAACACAGCCAAGCAACACAGTTGGAGCCTCCCTCCTCCCTGGCTGGCTGGCAGGGAGGGAGAGGAGATGCTTCCTTTGAAATTTAAGGGGCATCATTTAAGGGACATTTAAAGGACATCCATCAATAAGGGACAGCAGCGGGACATGGCGCTGGGATAAAGGACTGTCCCTCCAAATAAGGGACGCTTGACAGCTATGTGCCAGTCAGTGTAGACTGTATAAAGCTAGCATCCTGTTTGTACCATCTGGTGGCAAAGCTTTGACATTGCTGTATGGTTTTTCTTCTCTTGGGGTTAGTAGGGCCCTCTGTGCATTTTCTTACTTCGCCATTTGTAAAGTACTTCTACTGGATGAGTTATTTATAGAAACACAGACCTCTGAACGTCAGTTTTAGAAAGAGAAATTAGAGTGGGTTGTCACATGACTTTAGGCTTTGCAGAAGTCGTCAAGGTTGCTATTGGACCATTTGGTTCCCCCTTGTGTTCTTACTCAGCAAAAAAATAAATCATTTTGGAAAGGTGATCTAAGACAAGGGCAAAGCCAAAAGTAAGTTACAGGTACACCCAGTTCTGACAAGTATGTGTGTGAAATCATTTTTGATTTTTTAATAAATAAATAAATACACACACACACAATTTGCGTCAGTCATGTCCTGAATTTCAGTTTTATTTTGAGATAACCTATTTTCCTAGCCAGGTGATAAGAAGGTCAAATACCTGCAAATCCAATTACCTTGAAAGATGACCTACTTTTCAACAATAGATTCACCTGCTAATTAACTTCCCCCAAAAAACCCATTGCTCATCACATATACTATTAATAAATTTGCAAGGAAACTGTGTCTCCACTTTTGACAGCAGTATCAATGGCAGTATATTACCTTTGCTTTTCACTTTCATCCAGCCATGTTGGCTCAAACGAAGGTTTTGTGAAATGTCTGCCACTCAGAATCACCAGATTTTTCAAAACAGGTGTTAATCTGAAAGTACAAAATCAGAAGACATTCCTAAAAGCTAGGGATTTACTTGTGACTGACTAGACACCATCAGAAAGAGGCTGCCAGTTTCAAAAAAAATAGCAATGCTAATTTTTCTACTGTGAAGTATGTCTTGTAATATTCCACATGAAGTTCTGATTTTAAAGCTGGACAGAATGAGTTCCCTAAGAAGACACAAGTCCTAAAATACATCTTCCTTCCTTCCTTCCTTCCTTCCAGAAAGAAATCATAGGAAGATGAAGGACACATTCGTTCATTCCCGTGTTATTAATTATTTTTTCATTACAACTTTGGTTGCGGGGTGTCTCTGGTCAATGAGGTGTGGCAGGGTTTTCTCAAGAGCCAGTGTGGTGTAGTGGTTAAGAGTGGTAGACTCATAATCTGGTGAACCGGGTTCGCGTCTCCGCTCCTCCACACGCAGCTGCTGGGTGACCTTGGGCTAGTCACACTTCTCTCAGCCTCACTCACCTCACAGAGTGTTTGTTGTGGGGGAGGAAGGGAAAGGAGAATGTTAGCCGCTTTGAGACTCCTTCGGGTAGTGATAAAGCAGGATAGCAAATCCAAACTCCTCTTCTTCTTCTTTTTCAAGACCCCAGATGGTTCATGGCTTTTGGTAGCAGAGGAATGAGACAACCAGCAAGGGTGAATGGGTGGGTGGTTTGTATTTTCTGAATGATCTGAAGAGTTTAGTGGTAGCTCTTAGCTGGTAAAAAGGGTAAAAGCTTGTGATCTGAATATCTCATCCCTGAGGCTAGTAACTCACCTTTATATTGGTCCTATTAGCCAGCTTTGCACTGACGTGCCAGTTTAATAATGTGGTCTGTTTAGTACCCAGACTTCGTATTGTTCCTTCCTTTGTCCATACAAAAACTGTACGGTACTACTTTTTGCTGATAAGTTTCAGGGTGGAGTGGGGAGAGAGATACTATCAAAATACCCTACTAAGAACTGGAGAGTTTTAAGAGAAAGAAGCAACTACAGCTGATGGAACTAGTAACATCGGGAAAATAATTTTATCTTCCATCTTTTATAGATTTGGTCTGGGCAGAGGTGGAGATTTACCTTATCTGCTACTGTCAGACAATTACCATAGAACCCGTACAGATAACATTTGCTGCTCCAGTTTGCGTGCAAAACTCTTTCCTTCAGCCTGTGCTCTTTTTCTTTGCTCTCTTATTAATATGGGTCATCAAAGGGAAAAGAAAAATAAAGTAGTTTGTCCTAAACCATGCTGCAGGAAAGGGATATAACTCCTTACGTTGCCATCAGCTGGACACCGTCACTTCATATATTCAGTGTCTACCGTTTTCAAGCTTCGTTCGGTGATATTATAGACATTCATAAATTACTTCTCAGCTCACTAGGATAGGTTTCTAGGTGGAGGAAAAAAATGACCCTACATTTTACATAGGAATGGCTTGGTTTTTTTAAGTATGGAAAATGATTGATAGAAGTCTTTCTTCCAGTTGCAGAAAATAGTTTGCAGTAGTCAGAGGGAATCTAGGGATTATTCAGCATGGAAAACCCTTTTGAAACATCAGTCTTACATGCCCATCGTGTATAAAATCTCTTCAAAAAGCTATTCTTATCCTTTTGACTATACATCAAGTATTCTCAGCAAGTCTAGACTTTTGAAGGGTTTAGTCTAGAAAATGTATTTACTTCTTTTTCCCCACAATCCGTATTCACGTTTCCATCACAAAACACCCTCAAGCAGTGGTAGTATCCGAAATATATATATATGGGCACAGAGGGGGAAGTTCATTTTAGGGTCAAAAGCTTGTCCCAGATATTTGACTTCTGCAAGATATCTGACTTCTGCAAGATATCTGACTTCTGCAAGAAAAATAGTGATATAGTTCACATTAGCATTTCATTTTAAACATATTGTTACAGCATCTGTCTGAAGCCACATGTGAGTCCAGCACTCGCATGTATTCAGATGCACACACCAACAAGAGGTGAGGGATCTTTTCCTACAGTTATAACATCCATCTGTTTGTGAATATGCGTTTGCCTCTATTACTACTGAAATAAAACTCCTGACACCCGGTACTTAATTCTGGACTGGCGATCCTAAGGACATCTTAAATGCCAGACAGGCAACCCAGTAATTTTTAAGAGGCATACAAATATCTTTACATTAAGATTCTTGAGAGACACGTTAACAAAGAAAGCTTGGTTTATTATATGACATGAAAATGACAGAATACATATGTGCCGTTTTAGACAGTAAAATTGCAATTTAAGTAGGCAGCAAATACTTCCATAGATGCACACCTTGATCTAAAGAGTGGAAGAATCCCTACCTACTCTCAAAAGCCTACAGAAGTGAGCCTGGCAATTTTGCCAGCAGCATTCACACTAATAGAAGTTAATGTAAGTTGTGGAGGTGAGAGCATACCTGTCCTTAAGCACATGTGTGTTTGTTCCTTTTGAACAATGAATTAAGGTCCTCGGCTGGGGACAGCAAAAATGACTGTTTTGAATGTGGGCTATTTTCTTGGTCAAGGCATGGAGAGGAACTGAGCAGTTAGTTTTACAGTGCTGTTGAATTCATCCCATAATTTCCTGTCCTCTTCTCACCTCTCCCATCTTGCAAATGAAGTGTTTGAATGAAAATCACCCTAGTCGGCTGTGACTGAACTGGCAATCTTTTGTCTGCTTTTGTCTGCCTTACCATTCTATTGATGGTCTCCATTCAGGAGTTAGAAAGCACAGTACTTGGCAACTTGATTTACATGTGTTAAACTTTACAAGGTGAGAGGGACTCAGGAGATGCCTGAATGCCTTTCAGAAGATGGGGCTCAGATCAGGCTCGTACCAAGGTCAAGCAATAATAATAATAATAATAATAATAATAATAATAATAATAATATATTATTTATACCTTGCCCATCTGGCTGGGTTTCCCCAGCCACTCTGGGTGGCTTCCACCAAAGTATTAAAATACAGTGGTCTGCTATTAAACATTAAAAGTTCCCTAAACAGGGCTGCCTTCAGATATCTTCAAAAAGTCTGGTAGTTGTTCTTCTCTTTAACATCTGGTGGGAGGGCGTTCCACAGGGCAGGTGCCACTACCGAGAAGGCCCTCTGCCTGGTTCCCTGTAACTTGGCTTCTCGCAGTGAGCGAACCACCAGAAGGCCCTCAGCACTGGACCTCAGTGTCCGGGCAGAACGATGGGGGTGGAGACGCTCCTTTATGTATACTGGCAAGGTTCATAACGGGGGAACGCTCGTCAAATTTAAGTTATGTCAATCTTTAGACTTATGCTGTGATCTACAGAGATGAAACAGACAATAAGTTCAGATTGAAACCCATACCTGTTCACAATAAAAAAGGTAAAGGTAAAGGACCCCTGGATGGTTAAGTCCAGTCAAAGGCAACTATGGGGTTCTGGTGCTCATCTCACTTTCAGGCTGAGGGAGGAGGCGTTTGTCCACAGAAAGCTTTCTGGGTCATGTAGCCAGCATGACTAAACCTCTTCTGGCCTAACGGGACACCGTGACTGAACCCAGAGTGCACAAAAAGATCGTTTACCTTCCTGGCACAGTGGTACCTATTTATCTACCTGCACTGGCATGCTTTCGAATTGCTAGGTTGGCAGGAGCTGGGACAGAGCAACGGGAGCTCACTCCGTTACGGGGATTCGAACTGCCAGCCTTCTGATCGGCAAGCCCAAGAGGATCAGTGGTTTAGACCATAGCGCCACCTGTGTCCCAAGCAATGGGAGCTCACCCCATCACTGGGATTCGAACCGCCAACCTTCTGATCGGCAAGCCCAAGAGGCTCAGTAGTTTAGACCACAGCACCACCTTCACAATACTGGGCACAAGTCAATGTCATGCTCTGAAAGAAATTGCCTACATGATCTGCTGTTGCTACCAGGGAAGGAGAGGTGGAATGGCATGGCAGTGGGGAAATTAGTGCCATGGAAACTTCTCTGTCATCTCAACTCTCTTCCTCCCAGTAAACAGCAGCAACTCAGCTGTCAGGAGTTCAGGTGAGCATCACCACCCCACCATGCTGTCCAGATTGGTTTAAAGACTAATGTCTTACCGCTTTCCTCTCCCACAGTCTGTGTGCATATTTGTAGAAAGTAAGGTACTTGGTTGGAAAAATCTGTAAGTCTCTAGTTGAAACAATGGTCTCTAATCTCTAGTACTCTTTCCTCATACAATAAAACTTTCAAGTCAAAGCCTACGTCTGAGACTTACTGTCTCCGCTAAGGTGGGAGCCCAATTCTTTGTTTTATAGCGAGGAACTGCTTAGCATTGGAACTGTGCTTTCCAGCTTCATCCGTGATGCATTCTGGAAACGGACTCAGCTCTTAAAAGACTCTTAGAATTACTTCCTCTTCAGTTGTGTGGGCAATTTCTTTTAGAAAAGTCCCACTTAAATCGTGTCTGAAATTCCGTATACAATGCTTGCCATCTCCCCTTATTAAATGTCTGCCTATATGAGCTATAAAATGTTTCCTCTTGAAATTTTCTAGCCCTCTTGAAGTTTTATCTCTTATGTACTCCCCCTGCCCACTTTAATTCTAAGAACATTTAGGAGGCCTCAAAGTATCTCAGAAGGATAATTGGAGAGTATTAGTATCAAAGCCAGTTCCTCCCCACCCACCCTGGTGAAAGTTGATTTATAAAGCTGGGCGCAGGCTCCCTCCCACCCACAGTGATGCTGCGATAAAAGGCAGGAGGGATTTTACATTTAGACAGTCCTTTAAACTTGAGATACAGAGAATATACTTATTTTGGAAGAAGGGGTGTAACAATGAGATGGAGGAAATGGTATTTCTGATAAACAATGCAAGGACAGCAAGAACACAATCCAGACCCTGTGTTGGGCTCCCTCCCACACAGATGCTTCATTGGCCATACTGATAGTCATTCTGTACTTAGAGACCTGCAAAAAAAACCCCCAAAAAACAGAGGAGGGAAGGGAGAGGAGAGAGGAACAGAGGAGAGTCTTCCTTCCTTCCTTCCTTCCTTCCTTCCTTCCTTCCTTCCTTCCTTCCTTCCTTTCTTTCTTTCTTTGCCGAGCCTTGCTTTTCAAGGATCCCAAAGCAGGTCACATCAATAAATGATGGGCTACACCATCAGGCCTATGAATTAAAATGACAAGACACACAAGGGTAGGGGGGTGGAAAGGCAAGGCAGAGGAGATTAGTTACTCAAGGTCAGAACAAAATGGCCAGCTTATAAGTGACCATTGACATCCAATTCAGGTTGGATTGATTTTCCCTTGCTGGTTTTCTTGCTTAAATAGCAATTGGTGGTGCTTGTTCCTTTGGCCAGAGTGCCCCTTTTCTTGCTTCTGCAGTCCTTGAGTAACCATCACTTGGAGATTTCTTTCATACAAGGAGGTGGGAAGAACCTTACAGTTGCTCTTTTTCTGGCCAATGGATGGAGCCAGGTTGGTCTCTCTCTTGTCTTGATGCTATTCCAGGGAGGTTGATGGTGTAGCTGTTGGTCCCCAAGCTAATGACAAGAGCCAGAATGCGAACATTGAAATTTGTCTCATATTGAGACACATCTAGCTCAGAATTGCCTGCATTGCCTACAGTAGTTCTCCAGGATTTCAGGCCAGGGGTTTGCCCAGTCCCAGGGCAACTGGTCCTTCAAGACTAGCCTCACAGAAGGAACTCCACTTTGACATAGAGCTGTGACTGGGAAATGTATGGCTGAGACCAGGTCTGAATTCAGCAGGATAGGATGCAACTGCTTTAATCCAGGCCGTCTAATAATCTAGGATTCCTCCTCCCTAACTGAAATGCATTTGCTCATATTGATCGCTTTTTGCCTGGGCTCCTTCCTTTCCTCCCAACCATTTGTTGTGTCATCTGCTGTTGAAATTTCGATTACAAGTCGTCAGGGGAGACAACAGCCCGTCCATCTATTCTTCTGTAAATCAGCACACATCCCAATGGTGCCATAGCCATAAATAATTAAAGAAGTGAATTCCTGCTATATCTGATCAATTTTTATTATGAGATCTCTTCTGAAAATAATTGTATTCAGAACGGCCTTTGAAATAGTAAGGGAAAATGTAAATGACTATTTGTGATGATGAAAGAAAGAGCAAACATGCCAGTGAAATGGCTGCTTTAAGCATTCGTTTTAGTAACAAATGAATGGAGTGGGGGGGTTTTTGGGGGGGAGAAAAATCAATTTTAGAAGATTGGCCAATAACTCTTTGAGGAGAGTATGATCTCTGTGGTTCTAAGGGTTGCCTTAATGCACTAAGATCGGTGCGTTAGAAACAAACACTTCAAGATTATGAGAAAAGCATGATTAGCACTTCAGTGTGGCTGAAAGTAGAGTTCATAGAAACCATGTCTGCAGCTTCTGCTTCTTTCTCTGGGTCTGCTGCTGTAGTTCAAAGGAAGCCCAAACCTCATAATTGTAGCTCAGAAAGACAAATGTCCTTCCATTTTCAAGAGACTGAAAAGTGGATGCGAAAGGTTACAAAGCAATAATAACTTTTAATGGTGACAGAATACTCAAAGGAGAGCCGTTAAGAAAACAGCATGAAAGAGAAGGAAATAAATTCTGACTGAATCACTTGACTTCGGCGCTTGCAAGTTATAACACGGTTGAAATTTAAATGGGGTTGTGTCACATCTCTAAAACTAAAAAGAAATGAGGCTGAATGGTTTATAGGAGTGATCTGTGGGATTAAAAGCTTGGGAACATTTATGTTAACTCGTCAGATATGGGGACAGCCACATTTGGTTTGTCTCATTTCCTGTTGGATGTGGGGTCTGATTTAGCATCCAAAGGGGCCTGTGGGTGAGGCTAGCTGAATCTCCCCCAGTTTTCACACATTTTCTCCCATTCCATCACCTTAAGCACATTTCTCTCAACCAGAAGGCTCATAGTGTCAGAGCTGAACTGGTGGCGGAAGACAAGATCTTTGGGTGACTCAAGGTGGATTAGTAAGGCAGGGGAGGAGGGAAGTTAATTTGTCCCTTGGACATTAAAACTGATCTGCTGCCTCTGCTGTGTCACCGCCGGAGCATGACCTCAGCTTTTTGGACTTTTGGGTTGGAAGGATCTCCAGTGACAGAGAGTGAACGAAAGCCTTAGCTCTAGGCTGTGAGGGGAAATGTCTCCTGAAGATGATTTCATTTGCATGAGGTCAAGCCGACTGCAGAAACTCTCTGCTTATGTCAGCGTTCCATATAATTTCTATTCATAAATATTAGCAACAGCTGTACAAACCTTGATAGATTATGATTTTAAAAGGCAAACTCACTTATTTATATTCGTTCTTCATTGCACATTCAAGGGATGTTAACAGTTCGCTTGAAGAAGAAAAGGATAACGGGGTGTGTTTCAAAGGCTATTTCCTATAAGAACTGAAGACTCGTGGCCAGAACCCATTTTCACAGCCAGCTTCAATGTATTGGTCGCTTCTCGGTCTGATTACAAGCCCACTTGAATGCAATTTTCATGTGCAGATTTTTACAAATTGCAGATTAATGCTGGAACAGGATGGAGCTTATTAACAAATGAATAGGAAAGTGACACACACCAGACTGCTTCATGCCCACTCTTGAATTTCAGCACTCTTCTGCCAGCCATTTGCAGGAATATGCTATGGGTATCCCTTCATTTGGGGTGGAGAGGCTAAGAGATTATGGCTTTTGTAAGAGCAGCTACTGATTACATGGAAGAAATGAAGACCTGAACTGAAAACATTAGGGTCTGCAGCTCAGTTGCTCAGCCATGAAGACAGGGATGGGGAGCCTAAGGATCATTAGATATTGCTGGACTCCAGCTCCCATCAGCCCCAGCCAAGAGGGATGAATTGTGGAGAATTGTGGAGTTGGAAGGGACCTTGAGGATCATCTAGTTCAACCCATGAAATGCAGGAATATGCAACTGTCTCATATGGGGACCGAACCTGCAACCTTGGCATTATCATCACCACACTCTAACCAACTGAGCTATCCAGAAACACCTTGAGAGCCACAAGTCCCCCACCATGACACTAAGGTATATTGGCTCTCAAATGAGCACACACTTGCAGTGCATAATGAGTGTGGTTCTGGAGACTTGCGGGCATCACAAACAGAGGCTCCTGTGCTAGAGGTGGTCATGAAAGTGGGCTTTCATTTGGTATCTAGACCTCGATTCCCTTTGCCTTTCACTTGTCATCTGCATCAGTGCAAATCCTCTGACAGTATCTCCTCCCGATGACAAGGTGAGCTTTTTATATCCACACCAAAGTTAATTTGTTCTGTTGTAAATGCTCACATATTTACTATGGATGTGGCAGCTCATAAAGGGTCACTTTGTCTATGTACCTCAAATATATTCCCAGATCTAGGGCAGGTTTACCTCTACCTACCATAATTATAATGTGTTATGTTACTTGTTTCCATTGATATTTTTACTTTCATAAACTGAAAATCCATTTAGCTAACTGCCCCAATTTTTATACTTGGCAGCTTATTGCAAATACTGAGGACCTTACTGGGACAAACCTTTTATTATGTATCTTATCTGGCCTTGCTCTTTCAGGTGTTGCCCTTGAATGGGAAACTGGCCGGATAGGTTTGACAAGCATCTTGCCCTCAATCATTCTGAGTTTGGCACTGCCAGTTATTTGTAAAGTATAACAAACTTCTCAGTTTCCAATTCTCATAGGCTAGAACAGCCAGCTTTGAGGGCTCTCTTTTACTAAATCAGAACTGTATTTCAGTTCTCCCTTGGCCTATCTTAAATGGCCTCTCCTTTTTAGAGAAGGCCATATTATGTTTCCTAACTAGGGGATGTAAGCACACAGGAAGTTACATTATACAAAGTTTGATTATTGGATCATAGATTCATAGAATTGTATCTAGTCCAACCTCCTGCAATGCAGGAATCTCATCTAAAGCTTCCATGACAAATGGCCACCCAACCTCAGCTTAAAAACCTCCAAAGAAAGAGATTCCAAAACCTTCCCAAGGGAGACTGTTTCACTGTCAAACAGCTCTTACTGTCATAAAGTTGACATTTAGTTGGAATCTCATTTCTTGTAACTTAAAGCCATTGGTTTGAGTCCCACCCTCCAGAGCTGGAGAAAATGAGCTTGCTCCACCTTCCATGTGACAGCTTTTGAGATATTTGAAGATGGCTATCATATCTCCTCTCAGTCTCCTCTTTTCCAGGCTAAACACACTCAGCTTCTTCAACTGCTACTCAGAAGGCTTGGTTTCCAGACCCTTGATCATCTTGGTTGCCCTCTTCTGCATCCTCTAAATTGTGGTGCCCATCTAGCTCAATGTTGTCCATACAATAATGGACAATATTGTACAGTGGTACCTCTGGTTAAGTAATTAATTTGTTCCGGAGGTCTGTTCTTAACCTGAAACTGTTCTTAACCTGAAGCACCACTTTAGCTAATGGGGCCTCCTGCTGCTGCCCCACTGCTGGAGCACGATTTCTGTTCTCATCCTGAAGCAAAGTTCTTAACCCGAGGTACTATTTCTGGGTTAGCGGAGTCTATACCCTGAAGCGTATGTAATCTGATGTGCATATAATCCGAGGTACCACTGTGCTGTAATATTTTCCACAGTATTGTACAGCAGTTCTACAGGGGACATTCTCAGCCCTACCTAGAGATGTGTTGCAGGTAGAGGGATTCACGTCCTATTGCTACTTTCATATAAAACTTCATCAGTAAGCAAACTGCATTTGAACTAGTATGGGCGCAACTGGAAATATTTATGTAGGCCTCATACCATGCATCAAAATGTTGTCAGTTTCTCAAATCATGATTAAATTAATTGAGGATTTGTAAAAAAAAAAAAAAAAAAAAAAAAAGGCAGAAATGCTGCTGTTTCTAAAGCATAAAACATCTGCAGTCACTATCCCATTGCATGTTTTCACCATTGGTGTGTGGACTGTGGGAATACATTCATTCTTAGGTTACAGTATTTCTGGTGCCTTAATAGTTTTGCAATCTTCCATACTAGGACCAAACCACATGGATACAATGACAATGGGAAAAGAAAAGAGAAGAAAAAAGGCACAAGTTTAGCGATGAATATGAAATTTGTGATTTTATTTTAAGAGTGCATTACAGTAAAAACTGGAGTGTTGGCTTTAATGCAATCACATTGTAAAGCCACCGGCAATCATCTGTTCATAAAAAGAAACGAAGACTTCTTAAAGGAAGAGGAAGAAGCATGTTTAGTTTGCAATTTTTCTGGAAGTTTGTAGTGAATTGGGAAGTTAGGTACAACTCTTTTTCTGTCAACCCCCGTTCCCTGCCCCTGAATGCCAAATACAATAGTCTTCTTCAGAAGACCCAGGACTTCTGAGCTTCACTTGCAATGTGATGCCAGCATCACTCCGACAGCATGGAACTTCCCCTTCTGCTTATGAACTGTGCAGATGGGTGAAAGTGCAGCAGCCAGCAGAAAACCCCCAAATGGGATGTAGGAAGGGGAAGAGTCTTAGTTGGCCTTGGATCCTGAGCCAGCTTCACAGCCATCCTGTGATGGCATCAATCCCAAACCAGGCTTGATCACTGCACCAGCTCCAGGGTTGCACAACCATCTGCCTACCCACCAACTTTCATCCCGGTCACCATGTTCAGCATGGCTAGGAATGTGGGTGGCACTGTGGTCTAAACCACTGAGCCTCTTGGGCTTGCCAATCAGAAGGTTGGTGGTTCAAATTCCCACAACAGGATGAGCTCCCGTTGCTCTGTGCCAGCTCCTGACAACCCAGAAGTTCGAAAGCATACCAATGCAAGTAGATAAATAGGAACCTCTGCAGCAGGAAGGGAAACTGTGTTTCCATGCACTCTGGTTTCCATCACGGTGTCCCATTGTGCCAGAAGCTACTGTTAGGCCCTTCATGAGACATCCACCAGCTTCTAATCACAGATACCAGCAGCCTTCAAGCAAGCAAACGTGCCTTATTATCGCTCCCTAGCATCCCACTGCCAGAGGATTGCCTCCTTCCATTCTCCAGGTTGCCTCCTGCAAGTGGAAGAAACCTGGACAGTGCTGAATGTCACATCCGTTGCCAGGTGTGTCCTGCTGGAAATAAAAAAGGGCTTTCCCCTTGGCCTGCCCTTATATCCACTCAGTTGCCAAGGGCTTTTGTGACAACACAAGAAACCCACAGCCAATGGCAACAGCTGGGGAGGCATCATCTTCATTGCTTTGAGCCTCACAATGGCAGGTGGACCTATCAGTGATTGTATGCTTGTTTATTCAGGAAGCAGGTGGCACTGTGGTCTAAACCACTGAACCTCTTGGGCTTGCCGATCAGCAATTTGAATCCCTTGACAAGGTGAGCTCCCGTTTCTCTGTCCCAGCTCCTGCCAACCTAGCAGTTCGAAAGCACACCAGTGCACGTAGATTAATAGGTACCACTGCAGCAGGAAGGTAAATGGCATTTCTATGCACTCTGGCTTATGTCACGGTGTTCCATTGTGCCAGAAGCAATTTAGTCCTGCTGTCCACATGACCCGGAAAGCTGTCTGTGGACAATTGCCGGCTCCCTCGGCCTAAAAGCGAGATGAGTGCTTCAACCCCATAGTCGCCTTTGACTGGACTTAACCGTCCAGGGTCCTTTACCTTTTTTTAAACCTAGATAGGGTGGTCAAACCTTGCTTTGTTAAACTCTGCCAGGGTTTTAGTTAGACCTAAGAGTTCCTTCAAACTCTGACTAGTACATGGTAATATATTACATCCCCCAATGGACTATATCAACGGAAGGAAGAAGTTAAAATCACTGGAGAGCTGTGACTCCCATGAAAAAGAGCAGTCTCATATCTTTTACTCTTCTCTCCCCCTGCTAATGTTTCATAAGTAAAAATGCAATATGCAATGTAGTTCCACAAGCAGCTGCTAGGGAAATAGAGGGTGCCACGGGCGCAACAGCCCTTTTTCCTCTCACACCGTTGGTCCCACTCTAACTTAGATAAATTGCCCCCACCTCACTGAACAACACTTTACCTGAAGGTTTCTTTTCCTTTCCTCTTAAAATTCTAGCCCAGAGTGTCCTGCGGGCGACCTTTGTGAGGGGATATTTAGTAAGTTGTAGTCTCAGACAGGTTTTCTTTAAATAAACAATAAAGATTTATTTAAGGCAAGATAGTATATAACACAAATCGATTAAACTTAGGTTACTTCAGGCATACAGTACGATTACACTTTAATTCGTCCTCAGTTGTTTTTGCATTATAAGTTTGGTTCCTTTATACGGTGATACTTTCCTTCAGTTATCCACCCCTTTTAACAATCCTGCTCCTGAGGTACCTTAAGCAATAGACCCAAAGGCTCTCCACACACCCCTCCCTTCACTGGGTTTGGGAGTTTCTTCTTTTCCTTAGAAGATCTCCCCTCCAGACTAGATTTGAGTCCCAAGTAGGCTGTTCCTTTCCAGCTCCTACTTCTCCTGGCTCAACCTCTGCCTTCCAGTAAAATTTCTGGTCTATTCCTCCTACAGGACACCACACTCTGTCCTTCACAATACACTCAGAGTGGAAGTTTCTTCTTCTTCTTCTTCTTCTTCTTCTTCTTCTTCTTCTTCTTCGGGAAGCTTTTAATGTTTGATGTATTACAGTATTTTAATATTTTTTTGGAAGCTGCCCAGAGTGGCTGGGGAAGCCCAGCCAGATGGGCTGGGTACAAATAATAAATTATTATAAATTCTTCTTCTTCTTCTTCTTCTTCTTCTTCTTCTTCTTCTTCTTCTTCTTCTTCTTCTTCCCAACTCTTTCTTGCTTTCACTCTTTCTACCTCAACCTGTCTCCCTATCTGTCACCCGACATCTCCAACCTCTATTCCAACCCACTTCAACCAACCTCACTCTAACTTCTCTCAAATCCTCTCCTTTAAAACTCTCCCTCCTGGAACCACAGCCAATCAGAGGCTGCCGTTCAATAACCATTTGCTGGCAGGGAAAGAAGGAACTTTTTTTTTTTTTTTTTTTTTGATCCAACTGATCCAGCAAAACCAACTTTTTGTCACAGAGGGCAGGCAGAGAAACTTGAATTTCAATGTCATCACTTCAGGGATTGCAGAAAAAGATATTGGTATGCTACTGAAAAGAGTAACCCCACAGATATTGATACAGACGCATATGCATCTCCCTGTGGAGACCAGGACATAAGAACAAAGGTTAGCAGCAAACATACAGCCTTCTGCATGCAAGTATTCAGGTGAATGAATGTGACACTTTCCCCTTTACATTTTTTTGTTTGAATTGGTCTTTTTTGTTTTTCAGGAACTTTCACTGTCCCCATCATTATTTATTTAGAATCCAATGCATGCCCACATTTTTTATTTTTTTTTGCCCAAGAGGAAAATGTGGATAGATTCATTGATTAGCTTTTCATGCTTCATAACCGTATTTGGTATAATGTGCTATTAAAAATTCCATGGGAGTTTTCCAAAAGGCTTTCCTGTAAACTCTATTTTGAGTAACAGAGTCATTTAAATTTAAATTAAATAACCTGTTGCTTCTTACCCCCCCGCCCCCTCTGCCATTAGAGGCTGGTAAGAATGAAAATGAATATCCCCAAATTACTGTAACTGTTCTTGTGGAACAGGCAGGGCATTGTAAGAAGCCCATCCCTGTCGCTTTTATTTAAAGCTCTGCTTCTTGCTCATTATAGTTACGCTTTCCATTTTGCATGTTGAGGGAAACCCAGACCTCAAATGACTCTGAGGGAAACATTTGTAGGATTTCTCTTTATTTCCCCACCCTCTCTAAACACTTTTGTCTTCCATGGAATTTTGAAGAATCCTTTAGAATTTTCTTTAAGGTCAGTGAATATACTACATACTGAAACTTCATAAGCTCAGGTATGAAGCCGTGTTGGTCTGACACAGTCGAAATAAATAATAATAATAATAATAATAATAATAATAATAATAATAATAATAAAATTGTCCAGTAGCATCTTAGAGACCAACTAAGTTTGTTCTGGGTATATGCTTTTGTGTGCATGCACGCTTCTTCAGGTACACTGAAACAGAAGTCACCAGTACCTTCTATATAGTGTGAGGGTGGGGCGGGGTTTTTCTCAGAAGGGTAGTAGATTTTATTTATTTATTTCATAAGCTCAAACAGTCACGTGTAGCAGATCATAGCAGCTTAGTCAATGGAGCCTTCCCAAGCTTTCCATCAAGGGAGAAATCCTATGCCCAAGCAGCTGGCGTATGTTAAGTCAGCACAAAGTTACACCAGATCCAAACCTCATAAAGCAATAGGGCCAGGGGTGGAGCAAGGTGCGGGCAGTGGGGGCGGGTCACCCTGGGTGTCATCACCAAGGGGGGTGACATTTGGTGCACTACTCCTGCCTGCCCCGAGCTGTCAGGGGAAGGGGGGGAGTTGTGCCGCTTTGCCAGCGGCCTTCCCCCCTTCCCCCTTCGTTTTGACAGCCCTGCATTCCCAGGCTGCAGGAGGAGGCATGGAGGCAGGCAGGGAGATGGTGGGATGGAGGCTGGCGAGTAAACAAGCAGAGGGTGGAGGGAAGGAGAGAAGCAGAAGCTCCTTCAAGTCAGGATCCAAACCCTGTAAACCCCCAAAAAACTCAACAACTTTGGCCGACCCTCCCCTTAAAAAAGCTCAACAATGACAATGTGTAGATCACAGTCAGTATTTTTATACTGTGAGTAGATCGCAGGCTCTTGGGAGTCCAACTAGATTTCAATGTGGGGGGGGGGGGGTGACAAGAAATTTTCCGCACCGGATACCACCTGACCTTCCTACGCCACTGAACAGGGCTGCTGCTGTTCTGCTAAGCCTGGCAGGGAGAAAACAAGGTTTAAGCACATAATCACTTGCCCCTCCTGCGGGTTTCATCAACTGAAGGAATGGGTTTCTGTGTAGTAAGTTTAAAAACTGACTCAACCCCCCCTTTTGTTCTTTCAAAAGAGAGCACTTTTAAATGTGTAAAACTTGAATTGTTGAGCAAAACCATAATAAGGACACAACTGCATAAACAGTTCTGTCCTTTATCAGGACAGGCAAGGGATGGCCTTGGCTCCCCAGGGGAACAACGAAAACACGTCAGAACTTTATCTTATGTGCTGACCACAAAATACGCACAAGACCAATGTCCGGGGGAAACGCCAAAAGCGTGTTCCTGGAGATTATGACGTCTTCCCAGATAAGAGTAGGAAGAGAAAGATCCTTTTATGGTCAGAAGTACAGGAAGGAAGATCCTTTTATGGTTGAGAGTACCAGAGCAGGAACATATGTGATGGCAACCTGTGTACGTAGGCCGATGTGGTTGGGCTCCTAGGGGAGGAGTGAGAGGGTGCCTGGAGGATATATAAACTGCGTGAAACCTTTCATTTCTTTGGACTTGCTGTGGACTTGATCACGCAAGTGTCTTCTGCTATCCGGAGAGCAGAATAAACTCTTTCTTTGAATCAACCTCAGGTGTCGTTTGACTTCCTTCCTCCTGTCCCGGAGCAACGCAGACCCAATCGGTGAATTCCAGTAAGGCTACACAACTGATATTCAAAAGCATTACTGCCTCCAATCATGGAGGCAGGGCATAGCCATCATCGTTGGTAGCCATTGATTGCCTTATCTTGCATGATTTTTCCCAGTTCTCTTTTAAAGCTGTCAGAGGTGCATCAGGAAGAGGCCACAGGGCCCAGCAAGGCCCTCTGCCACTGTGGGTAAGCCTGCCAAGGCCTTCCACTGCCATGGGTAGGCCCAATGGGGCCAGCCCTTCAAGAATGGGGTGCTCAACCTCATCACTGCATATTGGGGTGGGGTGGGGAGCTGAGTTGCCCTCAGCCCCATAGGGTTGGCGCCTATGAAAGCCATCCAAAATGGCAGCCATCACCACCTCCATTGGAACTGTGTTTCATAGTTTCACTATAGACTACATGACTACTTTTCGAAATCTGTCCTGAATCTTCCAACATTTAGTTTGGAAACTGATGCCGGGACAAATAGAAGAGGACGCCTTCACCCCAGTATGGCTCCCCTTTATCACATACACAGAACAACACCACCACCACCACAAGAACCCACCAACAGCATCTGAATAAATTTTCAGGCAAAATGGGAAAAGGTTCTGGGGAAACACACAAAATAAGCTCTCTTGGTAAAAGTGATTAACATGAATTGGGACCTTCCAGTGCAATCCTGTGCATGGTTAATCAGATGCAAGGCCTCCTGAGTTAAATTGGATTTATCAATATGTTACTGCCTTGTGGTAGCAATTTCCCCACTAATAGTTCTAAATGAAATCAACAATCATATACTTGTTACTTTTACTGCTGCATTATTCACATGGAGCAAATCACTTCCCCTGGTCTGTGAGCATTGTTATAAGCTCTAATAATCTTCACATTATGTTGGTATCTTTTTATGAACTGACTAGATCAGAACTACCATCTGTCATTCTCTGCAAGTGGCTGAAAATGACAAGAGTACTATTTTCGATTAAATTGCAAGTAATTGTGTGACTGCAACTGTCAGAGAATTATCATCTCTTTTTGGATATATATATTTTATTACTATTATGATTATGCGCCCTTAACAACCTCCCTTGTCTAGGTACACGATGTTCTTTCTTTGTGCCTACTGGAAACAGCAGAGATACCATCATGGTACATAGATAAGTAAGAATTCCATCTTTGGTATTTTCGCCTTCTGCTTTGTCATTTTTATGACTAACCCTTAAGGCACTGCAGTTATCCCTGCTTCACCTTTCAGGTAATACATATGCATGTCTTGATCCATTCAAAAGAAGTGCTCCTCCTAAAATAATAAGATGAGAGAAATAATAGCTAAAATTGGCAACTGCAAAAGCAATAGATCATGGTAGTCTTTTGAATAGGACTCAGCAAGCTCCTCCTGAGTTATGGGAGGCAGTAGCTTCTACATTTCCTGAGCCAAATTATGAGCCAAATGGAGTCTGAGTGTTGCAGGGTCTGATGCCTTCCGCATCTCCTTCCCATCAAATCATCCCTGTAGAGGCTCATAACATATCAAATCAACAGCAACAGTTCAAAAAACATGGTAGAAATTATTAGAAATAACCATAAGTAAAAACAAAAAATAAAAATCAATATGCAACATTATATAGTAAAGGTAAGGGGACTCCTGACCATTAGGTCCAGCTGTGACTGACTCTGGGGTTGTGGTGCTCATCTCACTTTATTGGCTGAGGGAGCCGGCATACAGCTTCCGGGTCATGCGGCCAGCATGACTAAGCCACTTCTGGTGAACCAGAGCAGTGCATGGAAATGCCGTTTACCTTCCCGCTGGAGCGGTACCTATTTATCTACTTGCACTTTGATGTGCTTTTGAACTGCTAGGTTGGCAGGAGCAGGGACCGAGCAACGGGAGCTCACCCTGTTATAGGAATTTGCGGGGATTTGAACCACCGACCTTCTGATCGGCAAGTCCTAGGCTCTGTGGTTTAACACACAGCGCCACCGGCGTCCTGCAACATTATATAAAACAATACAAATGCCTTAAACTAATTCAACAGCTTAAACTAAACAATACTCCATAGAACAATACAAAAAATATGATGCTGTGGTCTAAACTACTGAGTCTCTTGGGTTTGCCAATCAGATGTTTGGCGGTTCGAATCCCCATGATGAGATGAGCTCTGGTTGCTCTGTTCCAGCTCCTGCCAATCAAGCAGTTCGAAAACACACCAGTGCAAGTAGATAAATAAGTACCACTGCAACGGGAAGGTAAATGGTGTTTCTGTGCACTCTGGTTTCCGTCACGGTGTTCCATTGCACCAGAAGCCGTTTAGTCATGCTGGCCACATGACCCAGAAAGTTGTCTGTGGACAAACGCCGGCTCCCTCGACCTGAAAGCAAGCAAACAAACTGAGACAGGGACAAATAGAAGAGGATGCCTTCACCCCAGTATGGCTCCCCTTTATCACATACACAGCTCAACAAGACGACAACAAGAACCCACCGACATCATCCAAATACTTTTGGCTTTCTAAGCCTTCCTCCCATCACAATTGCAAAGAAACCACACTGCAACCAGCCACAGACAACCAACCACACGCTGCCCTCCCAATCCCTCTCCCTACCAAGGTCCTGTAACAAGCAAATAAAAAGCAAACCTATCCAGTTGACGCTGACACCAAAAAATCCCACACAAATTAAGTAGAAGAACTTATATTATTTGCCACCACCCCACCACCCTTTTTCTCTTCCCAATCTTATATTACATACAACACTAATGTCTCGCAACAAATATAAATGATCTGTAGAAAACCCAACCTGAAAAAGAGACAATGTGTGTACTTTACAAAAGAAAACCTTTATTTAAAAAAAAAAAAAAATGCACCCATATCCAACACTTTGGATCCAATGGAATCATACTTCTGTACCAATCAGTTTCTGTCTTTATCTCCCCATTTTTCTTCCTTTCGTAAAATAAGACACAATTTCTACGATTAATTTCCTTTCTCTTTGTGTCCTATCAATTCAAATGATGGGACTATAAGCAGAGCCTTAACTTTTCCCCTCTATGTGCCCCTCTTACATCTCCTTTAGTTGTAAAATACATAATAAAAAGTCTAGTTTAAAACATAGAGGTCATTGTGAGATGGGTAGAAGAGTAGTTTCAAGTACACATTGCTGGATCTGCCATAAATTAAGGGCTCATCGGAACTTCCTTGTGTGCCGCATTTCTAGAAACAGGTTCATGCTTTAAAGCTCCGTGTCAGAGTGCTGCTATTATTATTTTTTACCTCCAGCACTTTCTCCATGAAAACCCATTGGAAACAATTCTGCAGAAAACTCAAAATGCTGTTTGTTCCAATTCAGCATCAAGAGAGTGTTTTCCTGAGGAAGGCTATGGGAAGTACTTGCACACAGACTGGTAAAGACTGGGGCATGGGTGGCGCTGTGGTCCAAACCACTGAGCCTCTTGGGCTTGCCGATCAGAAGGTCGGTGGTTTGAATCCCCATGATGGGGTGAGCTCCCGTTTCTCTGTCCCAGCTCCTGCCAAACTAGCAGTTCAAAAGCACACCAGTGTGAGTAGGTAAATAGGTACTGCTGTAGGGGGAAGGTAAATGGCGTTTCCATGTGCTCTGGCACTTGTCACAGTGTCCAATTGTGCCAGAAGCAGTTTAGTCCTGCTGCCCACATAACCTGGAAAGCTGTCTGTGGACAAATGCCAGCTCCCTCAATGATCTGAACTGACTTTGCATATGTTTAAATTTGTGCTAACTTTCTCTGAAAGACTTCCTTAATGGGTTGAAATGCTGACATTAGGTTCCGGAGCTACTAGGGAAGAAAAAATGTTTCAATTAATTGTTGAAAGTCATCAGCAAGGATCAAAATTTAAGATGTTTGTGGTGGTGGGTTTTTGTGGGTTTTTTTAAATGAACATTAAAAATTGTGAAATGTTGCCAGGTTTTAAATGTGCATAAAACTTATTTTCAACTGTAACTCCGCACAGATTTATTTGGGAGTGGTTCCTATGGGTCAATAGCGCTTACTTCAAAATAATTGTATTTAGACTGATAATTTGAATTTCGTGTTTTGACAATAGCATCTCTTGGTGGTTAGATTACTTATATGTGACTGTTACATTTAAAGTACATAATCCTTAAGTTTTGTTGACATTTCTTAAACTGCAAATGAATTTTCAAGACTGCTTCCAGCCACCTACTGTTGTTCTGCAGATGGAATACATTCTCAAGAAGTATAAGTGGGTATCTGCTCAGATATGTGTGGGTTGATAGCACAGTTCTCTGTTTTCTCTCTCTTTCCTTTCAGTCTAGTTGCTCTAGTTGAATAAGATTCATTCACTTTGGCCTTATGCCTTGGCAATTAAACATCTTATTCAGAAAGTATCTTCATGCCACAATAATTGCAACTAGCGTTAGACTGAAGTATTTGACCCAGAAATTTCTGTAAATTAGATTAATTTTCAGGGGAATGCGTGAATATTAAGGATTTTTGTCCTTTTAAATATGAGATTACTGAGTCTCTTTCCCTCTTTCTCACTCACTTCTACAAAAAGATAGAAGCCTTTGACACTGTTTCAAGCTGCTCTCAGCAGCACATCTATATCCTTGGAAAAGAATAGCCCACGAGAACAATACTATATTGTGATTCATTCCTGCAGGGGGCAAGAAAAAGGATTGGTCAATCCCAACAAGGTGACTTTCTTGTATATAGGTATGTGTTTGGTGTTGCCCATGTGAATGCAGGGCTTTAAATGTTACCATAGTGTCATAGGGTGATTCCACAGAGAAGCTTGCAATGTTTCCCATTCATACCTATTCACCCAAATTGCAGGGGAGGGATATGGAAGATGTGAAAATCTTCCACTGGCCCCGTGCTTGTTCTCAAGCATCAACAAGTCCCGCCTCTTCTTTTTGCATTTAGTCCTTTTCTTCACACCAGGTTCAAAGTCATGGCTTAGCTAGTGAAGAAGACTGAGATGGAAAAGGAAGCAAGAGGTCAAAGTGGACAAGCATCAAAAAAATCAATGAAAATGAACTTGAGATCAGAGCTGGAAACACAAGCTTCACCTCTCTCCACTGCTTGACTAGTAAACACAAGCTACACATTACAGCTGCAATTCTGTTTGAATCCAATTGACTTCAATGGTATTTAGGCAGTCTGTGTGCAAGACTGAAGCCTATATATAATATACTGTGGTTTTTAAAAAGAGAGAAAAAGGGGATGGAGGAATCATTCAGCAAACATGCTAAAATTCCACGCAACGCACTTTGGAGCCAATCTTTACTGTCTCAAATCCTTGGCAGCATAAACAGAGAGAATTTCCAATTAAAATAATAGAAGCCTTAGAATAAATGGTTTCCTACAGGGGCTGCTGTAGTAGATTTGATTCTCGAAGCTGTTTTGTTTGATGGCAGCTGGAGCCAATTTGTGTCCACATTGAGCAGTTCATATTTGCCACCAGTAAAATGCTAAGTCTGTAAAGTATCTTAAAGAGAAAAGCAGTCTGTGCTATGATGGAAACTTAAGAGAGGGAAAGAGAGGGATAAATATCACTAAAGACAAATGTGGAACAGGTAATCACCAATTGTGGGACTATAATTGCCCACTTGGTTTAAATTAGATTTTCTGCACTCACTCAATCAACACACGGCCCAGTGCCCTGCAGTTTACATGGCAAGGCTCTTATCTGCATTGCAGTTTCTTCTTAAAAATTGTACATCAGCAAAGATTTCAGCTTTGCTAAACAGTTGCCTGTTCTCTTGTGCCAAAGCCCCCAAGCCTAGCAGCAAAGATTTCAGCCAGTTTGTAAGTATAGAATATGCATTGTTAGATGGACTCTTCAAGCTGTAGATAGACTATTCATTTGGGTCAATTCATTTGAACATGAAGATTTGTTTGTAAACCTTCAAAGCCTTTAGTTATTCACTAAAAGGTTCATATACAAGCTGTTAACATGAGATTTGGGGAAGGTAGAAAGATAACCAAGAATCTGTCAATGCACTTAATTCAGCCAGGAAGGTGATCTATTATATCCTGGTGCACTAAATTCCACTAGGGTTGCCCAGGCTGATCTTAAGGGTAATTTTTCCTAGGGTGTGTGTTTTTTAACCGTCTCCAAAGTCACTGGCAATAAAATCATTACATGACAAAAATGGATACTTACTTTGTTCGCAAAAAGCTTCCAGGCAGAGCAATCCCACCAGGAATGTGTGTGGCGGGGTGGGCGGGGGCAGAGAATCCAAGTCTTACAAAGCCTTCCAGACAGGCAGCAGGATGGTTAAGTGGGGAGAAAATTCATTCTCTCTTTCTTTCCCTTTCTGGGATTTTCTTTTTCGTTTTACAATTTTCATTACATGGTTTCTAAGAAGAGGGAGAATGCGTATGCCAGAATAAGAATAATTTAATTTATTACTTATACTCTGCCCACTCTGTGCGGTGCCAACAGAATATTAAAAACACGATAAAACATCAAACATTAAAAACTTCCCTAAACAGGGTTGCCTTCAGATGTCTTCCAAAAGTCAGATAGTTGTTTATTTCCTTGACATCTGATGGGAGGGCGTTCCACAGGGCGGGCACCACGACCGAGAAGGCCCTATGCCTGGTTCCCTGTAACCTCACTTCTCGCAGTGAGGGAACTGCCAGAAGGCCCTCGGAGCTGGACCTCAGTGTCCGGACTGAACGATGGGGGTGGAAACATTCCTTTAGGTCTCCATCTCCTGGTTCAGGGTGTGCTAAGGAAATAGGAAGGCTGTAGATCCTTCTGACTCAAGTGATCCCCTGATCTGTCACTACTAACCAATAATACAGCTCTGACATTAGTAAAGCAGGGGTTGTTAAGGTTTCCACAACAGCTGGCCGGAGCCTTGTGAGATCTCCCTCTCAGAGGACAGCCCACATCTAATGGCTTCTGGGTCCATCTCCTAGGGACCATGCCATTGCATCCTCAGTGGATTTTGATGACTGGTTCTGCTAGTTCAGGGGTGGCCAACTTCCAAGGGACTGTGATCTACTCACAGACATAAGGACTGGCAGTGATCTAGCCCTGGGATTCAGGTCAAAGTTGTTGAGCTTTTCTTAGGGGAGCCTACGATCTACCTGTTTGACATGCCTGTGCTACTGCAAAGGTAAGGAAATGCAAATTAGGGTTATGTTCTTTTTGAGCAGTGGGTTCAGCAGCAACAGCAAGGCTTCTCCATGCAGAGCTCTGGAGAAGATGAGCTCAAATGTTGTTTCAGCAGCAGTCATCCTGGAACTGAGCTTTAAATAGGTGCTGCACCTAGTTCCACTTTCCATGAGAGAACTGTCTTCAGTTAAAGGGGCACAGCATACATTAGCAATCACTGACTATGAATGAGCAGGAAAGATTGTGATTGCCCAAGGTCTTCTGAGCTGGAGTCTTTGGGTCAGAAAGGTCCTGGCAAAATGGGCGCCTTTGGGGCAAGTGCTTCTGGTTCAGTATCTGCATCTGAGGGATATTCCCTTTCCCAATCTCAATCCCCAGCCTCATCCTCTGAGGAAGGGGAGTCTGACCACAGGTTCAAGACAGACTTTTTCTTGGAATAGGAAAGAAAGTCAATGCAATGGTGAAAGTGCCTTGATCCACAGGGTGGTCAGGGTACTAGATTGTGCAAGTTAATATCCAGATACAGAGGTCTGATGCCTTAGAGGTTATCCCCAAAACAGTAGCAGTAAGGGAGAGAGGAACCATGTGACTTTAAGGACACACAAACACACACACAAAGAGAGAGAGGTGTTCCAAAAAAATAAAATAAAAAGTTTCCCTTTTAGTCTTTTTTATCTGTTTATTTCTGTAAATATGTAGAGGTTTCCTTTAGGAAACCCATTCAAGATGTCTTACATCATGGATAGGCAAACTAAGGCCTGGGGGCCGGATCCAGCCCAATCGCCTTCTAAACCCGGCCCGCAGACGGTCCAGGAATCAGCCTGTTTTTAGATGAGTAGAATGTATCCTTTTTAAAATACATCTGGGTTATTTGTGAAGCCTGCCCGGTGTTTTTACATGAGTAGAATGTGTGCTTTTATTTAAAAGGCATCTCTGGGTTAATTGTGGGGCATAGGAATTTGTTCTCCCCCGCCCCTTCCAAAATATAGTCTGGCCCCCCCCACAAGTTGTGAGGGACAGTGAACTGCCCCCCTGCTGAAAAAGTTTGCTGACCCCTGCCTTACATGATAGAATCAGATAAAAAGGCACTGCAATAAGGAAAAGAAGCACTGTTGACTCTCTTCCTTATGGTTGCTGCTCCAAAGGATTGCAAATAAAGCCCACCTGTCTGTGAATATGTCTGCCTGTTGTCCATTGGCTGATCTTCTATGGTAGACCCATTTTGAAAAGATTGCAGCATTTCACCCTCTGACATAGCATTCAGAAATGAGCAGTTGACATTCTCCAGCTAGCTGCAACTTACATTTTGGAAGCTGTTAGGTGCATTAACAATAATGTCAAGGTCAGTGCCATTGACCAAATCTTTATGGTAATACTACAATCTATTTGGGGTTTCTGCAGTATACCATGTCATTAATTAACTTCAAAATAATAGTTCAAATGGACAGGCCCCAAAGATCTGCAAGAATCAGCAGCCCCACACTTTACATTGAAAATATACTGGTGTGTAAAGAACGAACATTCTGCATATGACTTGAAACATCCATGTATGTATATACAGTATGTCTGAGACCTCTGGTCCATTTGGAGTTTCAGATGCATGTACATTGATGTTTACAGATGCTTCTGTGATGTGGGCACTATGCAGTAATTGGGCTTGCCAGGTAATGAATGGAGTTTCAGCTAATAACCCTTTTGCCTAAGAACCCCTGACATCAACAGTAGCCCAGTTCACAGAATTGCTTGTATGACAAGAGGCAACAGGCTCTGTATTCTGCTGTTTGTGCATTATTTTGTGGGCAAGTCTGCAACATACCTTTTAAGGTAAAGGTAAAGGACCCCTGGATGGTTAAGTCCAGTCAAAGGCATCTATGGGGTTGTGGTGCTCACCTCGCTTTCAGACTGAGGGAGCTGGTGTTTTTCCACAAACAGCTTTCCAGGTCATGTGGCCACATGACTAAACCGCTTCTGGTGCAACAGAACACCGTGACGGAAACCAGAGTGCACGGAAACGCCGTTTACCTTCCTGCCAGAGCGGTACCTATTTATCTACTTGCACTGGTATGCTTTCAAACTGCTAGATTGTCAGGAGCTGGGACGGAGCAGCGGGAGCTCCCCCCGTTGTGCGGATTTGAACCGCCAACCTTCTGATCGGCAAGCCCAAGAGGCTCAGTGGTTTAGACCACAGTGCTACCCGCATCCCCGCTTTACACCTTTATATGTACACAGAGGTCATCACAGTTGAAAAGGCTGGTTTCCCAATTTCATGGAAAGCTGCCTATGTGCGTTTGCACAATGGAGACATGAACCTGCTCCCGCCCATTGTTATACAAACCGAGGCTGAATCAGGTTGTGTACGTCATTTTCTGATGGGAACTGCAATAGAAAAGCGTGAGTTCTTATACCAAGCAACATGTGTGAGCAAACTGTTAAAATCCTGTCTTAACACATTGGATGCAACATGCCGCCCACATGGCATTGCCACAGCTCCTTTTGTCAGTACATTTTGTTATTTTAATATCAGTATGAGGAAAAATATATGTTGACAGTAGGCTTCTATGATCCTTTTCTCTTTTTGTTACTGAGCCCCTTTTCTGTGGAGTTTAATTATAATCTGTCACTGGAATTTGTCACAGCTGTCTTTGCTCCAGATCCACAAATCAAATGAGGTGTTTGTTTCAAAGCCATGGGGGAGAGAGAGAGAAAGAAAAGGGTTTCTTCAATGTGGCCAATTCCTGATTGTGTGTGTGGTTTCTCCTTAATATTTTTAGAGCAGAAAACAATAAGCAATATCATATGGAAGAAAGAGAAACACACACACACACACACACACACACACACACACACCTACAACTGCTTTGTGCTTCTATCGCACCATTCAAAACATCTAACACAATGAGTTTCAAACAGGGATAGCATTCTATACTTCTGATTCCTATTTCAGGTCTGGTGGACAATGTTTTTAAGATGAAAGCTCAAAGTTGGGTGGAATTCAGTGGCATTTGTTAGTTGGAAACATCTAATTAGAACGTAAGAGAATGCCCAGAAATTCTTCAAAGCCAGTTGATTTTTCAATGCATGTAACAATGTAACGTGGTTCTTCTTTCCATTCATGCTAACCACAGGATCTTTAGAAACTGGGCAGGTTGTTCAGTGGTGAGCAGCTTGATCTAGTATTTTAATGAAGTTTTCTCAGGAAAGAAATACAATTTGTGTGATGATTTCTTTAGTTCTTAAAACCTCACTTGCAGTTCTACTCTTAAGGTTGCGTCCCATCTGCTGATAGAAGGCATCTATCAACAGCAGGAGAGGGAGGAAGGTTTCTCCCTCCTCCCCGTAGTCCCATTCTCCCAAAAATCTCCTTTCATTGTTGGGGCACCCCCCGGCCCAAATTAGGATATTCACCAATCACTAAAATCACCACAAATTACCACCATCACCTGCTCCACTGATTCCTTCTATCAGCAGAGAGAAACCCCTGGATGCAAGAGAAATTACTGCTGCAAGGAAAAGTTTGGCAAGTGCAGTGGACGCTCAGGTTACGAATGTGATCCATGCGGGAGGCACGTTCACAACCTGCAGCGTCCCCAACCCGCAGCACCGCGTCTGTGCACGTGCGGGTTGCGATTCGGCACTTCTGCACATGCGCAAAGTGTGATTTAATGCTTCTGCACATGCACAAGCACTGAAACCAGGAAGTAATCCGTTCCAGTACTTCTGAGTTTCGACACATCCGTAACCCGAAAATGTGCAACATGAAGCATCTGTAACCCAAGGTATGACTGTACCACTTTTCCTGTGATGGTGAATGGCCACTGAATTCTGCACCATTTGCAGTTTGTAAACTGTCTGCAAAGCAGCCTGATGTATAATGCACTGCAGCAGTCCAACTTAGATGTTCCCGGACCATAAACAACAGAAGTTAGACTTTCCCTGTCCTGGATAGGGCTGCTGCTGAACCACCAGTGAGAGCTGATGGAAGACACTCAATGCCACCAAGGTCACCTGAGCCTTGAATGACAGTAGTAGTCCCAGAAGTACCTGCAAGCTGAGCCCCTGATCCTTTAGAGGGAGCGCAACTGAAATATACTCAGAGTCGCAAAGTGATTTCATGCTCTTTATTCAGCTCATAGTGGTGAGGAGGAATGAATAATGTCCCCTCACAGTATCTGCTTTATATACATTATTTACACAATGGGCTGCACATGATTGGCTAATTCTGGAATTCTACTGTAAGCCAATCAGGTTGTGGATTCACTTCTATCTGGAGCAGGATTGGGTGGTTCCTGCCAACCAATCATACTGCTGCATTGTTCTAGGACCAATCAGACTGCTGCATTCTGAATCCTATTGTTCTAGGACCAATCAGACTGCTTCAGTTTGGATCCTATTCAACTCAGTACATAACACCCCTCCCCTCTAAGTTCCAGTCCTGCCCGGGAGGTCGCATTCATAGTCCTCAAGGTATGCCGGCGGCCTACGTGTGCGTTGTGGCCTGGGGTGTTCCCTGGTCCGGGCTCCGGGTTCTGGCTCGTGTTCCAAGGATGCTGGCTGTGATGCGGCTGTTTGGTCTGGTGCAACCGGCTCGCTCAGTCGTGGTTCTGGTTCCGGTGTCCTTTCGGCCTCACGGGTCCTCTCTGTACGACACGGGGCCTCACGGGTCCTCTCTGTACGACATGGGGCCAGTGACCCTGGTGATTGTGGCGGGTACCCATGCTGGGCCTGCCCCAAAATTCTTTGCGTACACTGGGTCCTGGGCCTCGAAGGTCCGGGGGTTCCTGCCTTCCCCCACCACTACCTCATCCTGAGCTCTATCGGGGTGAAGGCGGTCCAATCTGATTGCAAGGCGCCGACCCATTAGTAGTTCAGCGGGGCTCCGGCCAGTCGTTGAGCTGGGGGTGCTGTGCTGTGCTAGAAGGAATGTGGCAAGGCGGTACTCCCAGTCCCCTTGCGTCATGCGGCGAAGGGTGTCCTTGGTGGTCCGCACCATGCGTTCTGCTTGGCCATTGGTGGCAGGGTGGAACGGCGCCGAACGGATGTGGCGGATGGCGTTCTGCGCTGTGAAGGTTTGGAATTCTCCTGACGTAAATGCAGTCCCGTTGTCTGAGACGAGAGTGTCAGGGAGCCCGTGGGTTGCAAACAGCCTGCGTAGTACCCGGATGGCTGCGGACGTGGAAGTGGACGGTACCAGTGCGACTTCCAGCCATTTGGTGTAGGAGTCCACCACTATGAAGAATGTTTTCCCCTGAAAGGGGCCAGCGAAATCCACATGCAGGCGTGACCATGGTGCTCGGGCGGACTCCCAGGACTGGACTGGGGCCCTTGGGGGATCTGGGCGGGATTCTTGGCAGGCCTGGCAGTGTTTGACCCAGGCCTCTATCTCTCCATCGATCCCCGGCCACCACACATAACTCCTGGCAAGGGCCTTCATTCTTACTACCCCTGGATGTGTCTCGTGTAGGGCTGTGAGGACCCTTTTGCAGAGGGGCTGGGGAACAACGACTCTGCTTCCCCATAACAGGCACCCCTTGTGGGCCGACAGTTCATGTTTGCGGGTTGTGTAGCCGGCGAATTCTGGCCCGGGGCTGCTGCTGGGCCATCCCCTCCACACCCAGTCCAGGACCCGGGAGATGACCCTATCTTTCTTGGAATGGTGTGCAACTTCTTGTGCCTGAATGGGGCGGTCGGGAAGCAGCTCCAGGCTCATAACCTCTTGTGCAGGTGCTGGGTCAGGGCCTGTTTCCGGTAGTGGTAGCCTGCTGAGGGCGTCCGCATGGCCCATCGCCTTCCCAGGTCGGTGAATCAGTGCATACTGGTAGCTGGCAAGGAAAATTGACCACCTGAGGACGCGAGGAGACAGCACTTGGGGGGTCTGCTTTTCGGGGGCAAACAAGCCAAGCAACGGCTTGTGGTCAGTCACCACGGTGAAGGGCCGCCCGTACAAGAAATCATGGAATTTTTTTACTCCCTTTACGATTGCCAGACCCTCCTTGTCGATTTGCGAGTAGTTCCGCTCGGTTGTGTTGAGTGTCTGGGAAAAGTACGCCACCGGTACCTCTCTTCCATCCGGGAGTTGGTGCCCCAGGACAGCTCCAATGCTATAGGGTGAGGCGTCGCATGCTAGCACCACCGGCAGCCTCTCGTCGAAGTGTGCCAAGACCGAGTTTGAGACAAGCAAGTCCTTGACTGCCTGGAATGCGGCCTCCTGGCGCTGGCCCCACACCCAAGGGGCCCGCTTGTCCAGGAGTCTGTGTAGGGGCTCCGCTACCGCCGCCTTGTGGGGAAGGAAGGAATGGTAAAAGTTCAATAGTCCCAAGAAGGCCTGAAGTTCAGTCTTGCTCTTGGGCGCTGGGGCATCACAAATGGCCCGTACCTTGTCCCCAGTCGGGTGGACCCCTTCTGCGTCCACCATAAATCCCAGAAAGTCCACCTGAGGCACTCCTAGTAGACATTTTTCCCGCTTCACCTTGAGACCCGCCGTCTGGAAACGGTGCAGAACGGTGCGGAGGCGGTCCTCAAACTCCTCTGGTGTGGGGCCGGCAATCAACACATCATCGAAGAAGGGGGTGACGCCAGGAATCCCTTTAAGGAGAGAGTCCATTATATTCTGGAATATGCCTGGTGCCACGCTGACACCGAATTGCAGCCGCTTTACCCTGAACGCTCCTCTGTGCGTCACAATCGTCTGTGCCTCTGCTGTGGCCTCATCTACTGGCAGCTGTTGATATGCTTGGGCCAAGTCCAGCTTGCCAAAAATTTTCGACCCAGCCAGGGTGGCAAGGACATGGCTGACCACTGGCACTGGGTATGTGTGGGCCGTGAGGGCCTTGTTTATGGTACATTTGTAGTCTGCGCAGATGCGGACCGAACCATTAGGCTTGACGGGTGTGACGATTGGGGTTTCCCAGGGAGCATTAGGCACCGGCTCCAGCACTCCTTGCTCTACGAGTCGGTCCAATTCCTCGTCTATACGGGGTTTCAAGGCGAACGGGACCCGGCGGGCCTTGAGCCTGACCGGTCGTACTGCGGGGTCAAGCTGTAGCGCAATGGGGGGGCCCGTATACTGTCCCAATTTCCCATCGAAAACCCCTGGAAATTCCTTGCATATGGCGTCCACGTCCACTTGTAAGCTAGTGTGGTTCACCCCGGTGACAGCTAGCCCCAGTGGTCCAAACCATGCCAATCCCAGTAAGCTAATGTAGGGGCCCTTGACCACAAGCAAGTCCAGTTGCCGCGTCCGCCCTCGGTATTGCACCCTGAAGGTCCCCACCCCCATTGTGGGGACCTTACGTTTCTGGAAGTCCCGGAGGGTGAATGGGGCCGGCCTGAGTTTGGGACCCCCAGTGGGACACAGTTTCCTTAAGGTCCTTGCCGAGATTATGGATAGAGTTGAACCCGTGTCAAGCTCCATGCGGCATGGGGCCCCCTCTATCTGTACCTCTACATAAATTTTCTCTACGTTGGGGTGGGGCAACTGGTATACCTGGAAGTCCGTGAGCTCCGTCGAGTTGCCTTGGTGCGTTGGGCCCCGGGACCTGGGGCTCTTGGATTGGTCATCTGATGCCTGGTGTCGGGTGGGCCGAGCCCGACACACCCGGGCGATGTGTCCCGATTTTCTGCACTGCCTGCACTCTGCGTTGCGGAAACGGCAGGTCCTCCTCTCGTGACTCTCCCCGCAGCTTGCGCAGTTCCCTCCTTCTCGTCGAGGCAGCTGTGGTCTGTGCGCTGCTTGAGTGCGCTGCTGTACTCGGTGCACCTCCTCCCTGTCGGATCCTGAGTCGTCGGTGAGGTCTTCATGGTGGACCCTCGGTTGGGATGGCAGGCTCGGCCGTGCCTCTTGGGTCGACCTCTCGGCAGCTTCTGTTGCCAGGGCCTCCTCCAGAGCGACCTGGAACGTTAGGTCCTTCTTAGCGTAGAGGCGTCGTTGCAGCTTCTCATCCTTCAGGCCACCGACGAGGCGGTCACGAAGCATGTTCTCCAGCTCTGAGAAGTTGCAGAACCGGGCGGCTTGGCGGAGAGAGGTCACAAACCCAGTTATGGTTTCCCCAGGGGCTTGCCGCTTTGCGTAGAAGGCATTTCGACGAGCCACCACTGAGGGCTGCGGCGAAAAGTGCCCCTTCAGCTGTTCCATTATTGTTTTGTATGGAACAGTAGCGACGTCTTCAGGCGCAAGGAGAGCCCGGGCAATTTCAAACGTCTCCTCTCCGCAGACGCTGAAGAATATCGCCCTCTTCTTGGCGTCTTCTTCGTCGGTGACCCCTTTGGCTTCTAGGAGGAAGGTGAAACGGGAGGCGTACGCTTCCCAGTCTCCAGATGCTGGGTTGAATGGCGAGAAGCTGCTGTTGGCTGCCATTCTGAGTTCCTTGTGCCCCGGAGCTGAAGCCTGGATACACGGTGCGAGGCAGCGGTGCGGCAGTTGGCGGTGCTGCGGTGCTGTGTGTGGCAGTCAGCTCAGCGGGATCCCATCCTCGTCGCCAGTGAAATATACTCAGAGTCGCAAAGTGATTTCATGCTCTTTATTCAGCTCATAGTGGTGAGGAGGAATGAATAATGTCCCCTCACAGTATCTGCTTTATATACATTATTTACACAATGGGCTGCACATGATTGGCTAATTCTGGAATTCTACTGTAAGCCAATCAGGTTGTGGATTCACTTCTATCTGGAGCAGGATTGGGTGGTTCCTGCCAACCAATCATACTGCTGCATTGTTCTAGGACCAATCAGACTGCTGCATTCTGAATCCTATTGTTCTAGGACCAATCAGACTGCTTCAGTTTGGATCCTATTCAACTCAGTACATAACAGCAACCCATCCAATTTGCAACAGTTTCACAATAAATACCTGATTAAAAGAACAGCTGTATGTGTTCACATTTGATTACTAAACAGAAAGAGAATGACTTAGGAGGCCCTTTTGAAGGATAGGAGTAAAAAAAGCTAAAGGACCCCTGGATGGTTAAGTCCAGTCAAAAGTGACTATGGGGTTGCAGCACTCATTTCACTTCCCAGGCCAATGGAGCCAGTGTTTGTCCACAGACATATTTCCAGGTCATGCGGCCAGCATGACTAAACCATTTATGGTGCAACGTGATGGAAACCAGAGCATGTAAACAGAGTGGTACCTATTTATCTACTTGCACCAGTGTGCTTTCAAACTGCTAGGTTGGCTACATGTGTCCTTGAAGGACAGAACCAGCCCTGAAACTCAGGTACTGCCAGGGCAAAGTGAGACACCTCTGGTCTAGATGGAAAATGGCAAGATCTCTCCTCTGGCATGGTGGCGCTTTCACTGCTAGGTAATCTCAAGAACTCTCTGCCTCACCTTAGATCTTAATAAAACAACAAATGCAAATAGAAACAGCCCGGGGAAGCAAATGTAACTGTAGTGCTGTTCTAGCAAGCTGCCTCAGCTTCTGTAGGCTGAAAGCTAGCCTTAGCTGGACAGCAGCAGATCAAGTTGGAGTTGTGTTCACAATCATGTGATTATAACTGGGGAACCTCTCCTAAGCAAGAAGAGATAACGTGGCTGTGATCTGTTTTATACAAGCGCCTCATTCTTAACTCTTGCACAGTCTGTGGCTTTGTGGAGTGCATCTCTCAAGAGACCCATCAGTCACTGAAAAGTATTTATTCTGAAAGAAGGAAAGATCTTCAAGGTCTCCAGCAATAGACCATTGAATTAAAGTTTCTACCTCTGCTACAATCATAGTGACCCGTGAGTCTCACAGATCACTGTACTTCTACACCCTCCTAAGCCACTGAGCCCCTTGGGCTTGCTGATCCCATTGTGCCAGAAGCTACTGTCAGGTCCATCATGAGACGTCTGCCAGCTTCTAATCACAGATACCAGCAGCCTTCAAGCAAGCAAACTTACCTTATTATTGCTCCATAGCATCTCACTGCCTGAGGATTGCCTCCTTCCATTCTTCAGTTTGCCTCCTCCAAGTGGAAGAAACCTGGACAGTGCTGAATGTCACATTCATTGCCAGGTGTGTCCTGCTGGAAATAGAAAAGGGCTTTTCCCTTGGCTTGCATTTATATCCACTCAGTTGCCAAGGGCTTTTGTGACACCACAAGAAACCCACAGCCAATGGCAACAGCTGGGGAGGCATCATCTTCATTGCTCTGAGCCTCACAATGGTGGGTGGACTTATCAGTGATTGAGTGCTTGTTTATTCTGGACACGGGTGGAGCTGTGGTCTAAACCACTGAGCCTCTTGGGCTTGCCGATCGGGAGGTTGGCGGTTCGAATCCCCATGACATGGTGAGCTCCCGTTGCTGTGTTCCAGCTTCTGCCAACCTAGCAGTTTGAAGGCACACCAGTGCAAGTAGATAAATAGGTAACAATGCAGCAGGAAGGTAAATTGTGTTTCTGTGCACTCTGGCATTCGTCACAGTGTCCCATTGTGCCAGAAGCGGTTCAGTCATACTGGCCACATGACCCGGAAAGCTGTCTGTGAACAAACGATGGCTTCCTTGGCCTGAAAGTGAGATGAGCCCATAGTTGCCTTTGAGTGGACTGTCCAGGGTTCCTTTACCTTTACCTTTACTCCCTCCCAAGGACCTTAATTGTGTTCCCAGTTTTCAAGGTTACTTGTGCTCTGGGAAGGGCATGCAATCTGTTTTATGTTCCAATACTCAACAGTGCTAAAGCTAATGTAGTCATGGGCTATATAGCTCTTGACTTCTCTTGTTTTATTTCCTAAGACTCAAGATCATGCCTGTTTATTTGGTTGGAATGTCTTTCCTATATTTTTGTTTATTCATTAAGCTATTTCCTGTGGTTTCTTCAAGCCCTGAGCCTACTTCTCCTTTAAATGACGTATCAAGACCAATGTCCAGCCTGCATATTTTTCTTATGGGGAAGACATTCAAATGTGATTTGATCATGCTAAGTATGTAAGAACTCTATTATAGAGTTCACCTGCCTCCAAAAAGAAAATGCATATTTTAAATAATTATCTTGAATGAGTTTTTAGTGGAGAGAGGGTGTCTTTCTTATCACTCTGATTGTAAAAATTCATCATTCATATATCAACGGGGAAATAATTTTATCTATAATGATGCGACAATGATCACACAAGAGGCCTCTAATGAATCCTCCAGTTAATTATTGCTGAATTGATATAAATGTGTGACCTAATCAGTATTGTATTTCTGCTATTCAAATGGCAGAAATACACATTTATTGAGCCAAAACAGTGGGAGTTCTTTGATATAATGTAGCCCAACTTATCCTGTATATCAGAACCCAGGCTGCCAACTAAGTAGAAGAGATGTCAGACAATTCTCATAGAAATGGAAATAGGGGCAGAAATCACTGATATTAGTGTATTTTTCCTATGCTCAGAACAGAAATCAATCTAGCAAATAAAGTCAGTATCTACGGCGGTTTTCAGTCTGCAAATGATACAACAATTGATCACGTTCCCCCCGTTTGCATTGCAATTCTTTTGCATTAAAAAAAAATGTGAGTTGCAGTGAAATGAATTTTGTGAGATAACATAATAATCACACAATTAATTACATAATTCCACAGGCAGCAAGGTGAATAACAATTTAACATTATCTACTTGTGTTTTTACCTTTTATTCTGTGAACTGCCCTGAGATTGTAGCTGGGAGGTGTATAATTTTAATAAATAAAAATAAAATAAATTATACTAAAAAATAAAATACTTGTAAGTTGCTGAACTGCAGTGGAATGGAAACAGCACTGCATGTAACAAACATGGGTCTGAACAGAAATTGTCACATTCTTACTAGCTGGCTATGCAAGGCAGTGAGTGGGGGGAGTCCCAATTGTCTAACTTATTTCTCTCTTCCAAAATTCTGATGCAGTTATTTCTCTATTTTCATTTCACTCTGTCCATGGTGAACTTAAGCAGTTAACATCAATGGAACTGGGACCGAAACAAGACTTCCCATTTCTCCCTTCTCACCTATGTGCCCTCCAATCTGCTCCAGAGCCTAATTTCATCCCATTTCAATCTTGCTGGTACTCAATCATAGGTCTGTTGCACTCCATTTTGTGTAGGTTCTTTGGAAAAAGTCCACCTTTAATGCACATTATATTTTTACTTTTAACATAACATGCATTCTTTAAAGTACAACTGAATGAACTTTTCAGGCAATTCATACATCAAATATGCACTTCATGTGCATCTTTTAATTAAAAAATACACGTGCTTTTGGTGCGTAGCAAAATTCAAATATGTTCACCATCCAGTTCCGATCAGCAAGCAAGTTTGGAATTGTCAGAGCAGATCAGTCTGCTGAGAAAAGTGGACCAAACAAATTCCCCCCTTATCCTACTGGATTGTTGGGGAACCCTCTGGGACAGATTTGTTGGAGAGGGGGCAGAGAGAAAGAGGGAGTCCTATTGCACAAACAGATTTCCAACCATACAATGTTGGAATGAGCTTTAAAGAGCAGTTCAGAAACAATGTACTCATGAAGCAACAGTCCTGCTTTGACATTTAAAGTATTCCAGAATACATGGAGAGTTCTGGCAGGCCCAGCCAGAAAGCATCTGTGTTGGCAGTGGCCATACGAAATAATGGAAAGACTTGCTTGCAGAATATAACCAACTGGGTCAGTTTCACTGGTTCTTCCTGCTACTTTTTAAATATATGTGTAAAAGATTCCTGAGGATGGTTTCATACGCAGCTATATATCTTTCAAACTTATTCGTTTGGAATCGGCTCTCTTTCTCACATTATAACCCTGTTTCAGAATGCCATCCATTTTATGTCCGACATTTGGATTTCACTCAGACTGCCCTTTATGAGGAATCATAGTCTCTCTCGCCCTCTTTCTGTTCTTTATACTTCAGTTTATTGCTGGGCTGTTGGAGACAGATAGGTCCAATCCTCAAAGTGTTGCATTGAATACAAGGTCAGTTAAAGCAAATGAGCTTTGCGCACCAATGGATGTATCTGAGAGATTCACTCACAGCCGAAGACGATAAAACTCCTGAACAAGGATGAGGAAAGTTGTCCTTCTCTTTTATTTCTGACCGATTTTACATTGTTTGGGATGTAAGGCCCTATAACATGAAGCCTATATCACGTGATCTTCATCACTTTTATTTTCTACACAATTATCCCTTTCACATCTAAAATACTTCCCCCACCATTTTTTTTAAAACTACAGATGTGCACCTATAACTTTGAGCAAATAGGTAGAAAATCAAGGGAAAGAACAATTAGATCAGTGCTTTTTTTCAGGGGGTACTCAGCCCAGGCACCTCTTTTTGTCGTTGTTAAAAATTGTGGCACTTACTGTAACAACTTCAGGGTGAGTACCGGCACCTATTTTTCTAGGACCCCCCCCCCCACTGAATTAGATCATTTATAGCACTTGCACAATAGTTTCATATAAAACCAGTAACATAAGAAGTACAGTGGTACCTCAGTTTTCAAACAGCTTAGTTCACCAACAACTTGGAACCCAAACACTGCAAAGTAAAGTAGGTTTTTGAACTTTTTTTTGGAAACCAAACATGCTCCGTTTTGCGTCCCCCTGTGTTCCCTGTTCCGCTGGTAATTTGCGTCCCCCCCATTGTAATTCAAGCCTTCTGTTTCTGTGTTTCCTGTTGCGCTGCTAATTTGCATCCCCTGCCCCCCCATTGTAATTTAAGCCTTCTGTTTCTGATTGCGGTGTTCTAAGGTGATATTTGGAGCTTATATTTGGTGCTTTTGTTTTTGGTATTTATTTTGCGATTTTTGTTTTGAGGCTTTTTCAGTTAATTTGTTTTTGTGACTATGTGGATCCCAGTTCAGCTATTGATTGATTGATTGATTGATTGTATGACTGTGGAAATGGATAACAGCCCCCCATGCAAACAATGACTATCATCAGTGCAGGTAAGAAAAAAAATAATTTTAATTTTTATCATCTACAATACTGTTTTATTTATTTTATAGTATAGTATTGTTTTCATTTTATGGATCAATGGTCTCATTAAATAGCAAAATTCACGTTAAATTGCTGTTTTAGGGGTTGTTTTTAAAAATCTGGAACGGATTGATTCGTTTTGCATTACTTTCTATGCAAAAGCATGCCTTGGTTTTGGAACGCTTTGGTTTTGGAACAGACTTCCAGAACGGATTAAGTTTGAGAACCAAGGTACCACTGTATGTAGGTGAAAGGATGTGAAGCCTAAATTCAATTGGCTGAAGGCTGAGACTCCTATGAATGCTTACTAGGAAGCCCAAATGTATTCACTGAGAGTCACTTCAAAGTGAACAACCTTAGGATGGCATTGCATGGAAAGCACTCATTAAAGGTTGCTGCAAATCTATTTTAGCCATTTCAGGTGGAATAAAGGGGGATAACTAATTTGAACTCAGAATTCTCATTGCCTGAAATGAGTCTACATCCATCCATCTATGTATAAATAGGGAATTCTTTAAATGTTTGGTTTTCCCCCCTTCATAATTCCCCGATGCCATTTCCAGTGGCCTCCAATCCACCATAAAATAGTGGCTGGCCTGCAAAAATGAAGCTTTCCTTTAGTGACAACAAAAGATGACTTCTCCTTTTTAAGTGCAAGATCTTGCTCCAATCTTTAATCCACCTGCCTGGTTGCAGGAGAAGCACCCAAGCTGATTCAAGCAGTGCTTTTAAGGCAGCCCCCAGCCCCGTTTCAGCTGCCTTAAAGCACTTTTCAAAAGCATTTTTAAAAGCAGCCCCCTTCATAAAGGAGAAGGAGGTCAGGTGCTTCAAACAACACTTTAAGACAGACCCCATAGTCCCATTTTCAGTTTTAAAGCACTTCTCAAAAGGGCAGCTTCCCCTGTGAGGGGATGCTGAGCAGAGATTAAATTCTGCTGCCTTGGATGTGCAATCCTGTCTCATGCTGGGAACATGACATGCAGCCAGTGCAGGATTAAACCTTGTGCTCCTGTCATCAGCTGACCTCACCAGTAATGTGAAGTGAAGGACAGATTAGTGGTTTGGGGGAAATGGCTTCGCCGGCCAAGATTGGTCTGTAGATTTGTTATGTACTGAGTTGAATAGGATCCAAAAGGCAGCAGTCTGATTGGTCCTAGAACAATAGGGTCCAGAATGCAGCAGTCTGATTGGTTCTGGAACTATAGGGTCCAGAATGCAGCAGTCTAATTGGTCCACAGGAGCTACCCAATCCAGCTCCAGGTGGAAGTGAATCCGCAACCTGATTGGCCTACTGGTGAATCCCGGAATTAGCCAATCATGTGGGGCCCATTGTGTAAATAATGTATCTAAAGCAGAGATTCGGGGGGAACTTCCATTCTTCCTCACCACTATGAGCTGAATAAAGAGCATGAAATCCACTCTCGACTCCGAGTATATTTGAAGATTGGAGTTTCCCCACCCGTATATCAAACCATAGTTGAATGCAAGCATTGGTTCAGTGTGAACCAGCAGTATTCCAGTGCAGTAAGACATGGAACTTACTGTATTTTTTAATAGGTAACAGCTTGAGTGACATTTTAGGTAGGCAGGTGAACTTAAAAATAGTAATAATTAAATACAAATAAATAACTGGAACTGTTATTGTCAGATTGGCCAGTGATGTTGATGTAAAAATTTGACGTTTGGCTTTTGCTCCCCAACTCCCTATGGGACTCTGAGTCCCCTAAGTCCATGATCAGTCAGAGAAGAATGGGTGGAGGCAGGATCCAGCAGAAAGCAAGGCAGATATTTATTTTTCCGTGGCATCCAAGTTTCTTCCTCTCTTTCCAAGGAGGGAGAGACCAAAAGTGTGCAGGAACCTTTAAAGACTTTTGACATTGCTCAACCCTCTTAGCCAAAGACCACCCCAAAATCATCATACATACATCATAGGAGATGGTCTACAGCAGAAAGCCTGTCTGCCAGGACACCTGATAATGGTCACTGATTGCATTACCTGGGCAGCCTGGCCATTCTTTTGTGATGGTTAATACTTTAGTTCCTGAAGCCAGGTCACAGGCTCACCCTATTTATACACAGATACGCCCTTAAGACAGGATTTGTAAACGAAAAGACAATGGGAAGGCTTTCCCCATTTGCCTACCTTACTGCAGACAAATATTTGAGGTCATTGGGAGAATCAAAATGGCTTCAGGATTGCTCTCCTGTACTATTTCAGACACATGGTTTATATATTTAGATATGTGTGCATTTATGAATATTTATTCTATATCAGAGACCTTAGACTTCTTATAACAATGTCTCAAAGATCCTGAAGCCTAGAACCTGAGGCAGTTTTCTGTTTTCTTTCTTTGATTTGTGTGGGCAAAGGCAACTTGGGAAGGAGTTTTCTTGGAGGTGATAGGGCACAGAGGGACTAAATAGCCTATTATATTCCACTGCGTTTGAGCTTTCAGACAGGACATCTTCTGCTCCAGCAGCTAACATGTGTCAAGCAGAGAATGTCAACACAGAGATACATCTGCTTGCAGGCATGCATAATTTCTATAGATGGATAAGAGATGTGGATTGTGCTATAGCTCAAAAGCAGAGAGTGGTTTATATATAGGAACTGGGTGGGTAAAGAATAATACGGTGAGAGATAATTTGTTTTTCTGCACTTTTGCTAGGAAGACGATGGCAACCTTTCTCTGACAGATAATTTGCACAGGTCACTATCCTGCGCTCGGTTATGCACAGTTAATTCCCTTTGAAAGTGATGGGTTTTAAACGAGCTTAGCTATATATTGCTATGCATTAAAAATAATACTTTTTCCTCCCTGCGTAGGATGTTTCTCTGCGTTTCGCAGCAAAGGTCGCTGTCGTCAAGCAGAGAATATACACATTTGCTCCTACAGATTTGCAAGTGCACGATTAGCACATCAGTGGAAATTACGCTGACACATGGGCTGTGCCTCATATTTAATATGCTTGCCTTCATTTTAGATTGTATTTGGTTGCTAAGGTGGTGAGTATTCCCTAAATATCCAAAAAAGATGAAGAGACGTGTGTGTGTGTGTGTGTGTGTGTGTGTGAGAGAGAGAGAGAGAGAGAGAACCCTACATTTTATCTAATACTTAAAAGTAATTTATAAAATACCACTACAGTTAAACTAGTTAAATGTTTCATTTCACACAATTTTTAAAAAGCTCTGAATAGCCACTTACGGAACTAATTGGTGCCTTTAATATGCTGAAAATAAGAGAATGGAAATAAAGCTCATTTCAGATAGCCAGTCTCTCTCCAAACCGCCCCCGACACCCGGCCAATGTTTGCAGTTTTAAGGATAATCATTTCATTATGAAACACCCAAGCAAATTGCATTGACTGGGCAGTATAACACCAGGCACTAATAAATTGTATCTGCATACCCCTCTGCCACAGAACCTGAGGCCAACTTTCATGTTTAAATAACTCACATTCAAAAATGCCCATGTCAGAGAAACTATAGTTTTGTGGGCATGGTTTGAGATAAATGGCTCTTTCCCGTGAAATTGCTTACAGTGTAAGAAGAACTTCACTATCTCTTTTTAAAGGCTATAATCTATTTTATTGAATTTATTCCTCTTATACCCCACCCTTTCCTCAGAAGGAGCCCAGGGTGGCAATATGCATATGCTTTAGCATCAGAACAGGAGTGTAGACTGTTGGGTTTGGAACTTAACAGGTTAAGTTGTTCCCATGATGCCTCAACATTCTGACGTCAGCTTTAGAAGCTGGGAGGAGTCTGGGAGGAGTTTCGTTTCTGTTCCCCTCTGGTCTCTGTGAGAGAGAAGGTGGCAGTCTGTCATGGCTGCGGTGAGCCCAGGAGATTCCTGGGGAATGTCGGAATAAAGATACTGTAAATGGACAAACCTGGTCTCTGTGTGTGTTTGTCTGAAGCTAAGTGAAGCTACGTGACAGTTTTCACCGCTGTGTTCAACTCTGCTGAGGCGTGACTGGAGAGCTACTGGAGACGGAGCTGAGTGGCGCAGCTCGGAGAGGAAGCGCGCCGGGCATAAAGAGCTAATTGGGGATCGTAAATCAATTAGCGGGGGTCACGCCAAATCAACAAGTCCACAGGTTATGGACCCTTAATCACCAATTGTAAAACTGTCACAGGAACGCTTTGAAGTGCCGGAATGCGTTTGAAGTCTGCGGTCTAAGGCAGAGAAAGCCGGCAGGACGCAGCGGAGATTTTTGCCTGGTGTTAAGAGGCAAAGGAGAGCTGCGGAGTTGAGAGCAGCTGGAAAATCGTTTCTCCACGGATGGGTGCCGGAGGAGCTTGTGATCTGTGAGTACAGCTTGGGGCCCCTTGGGAGAACGAAACGCAATGTCCTCCAAGACCTGGCTGCCTGCCATTGTCTTCCGTTCTCCCAAGGGGCCCCAAGCTGTACTCACAGATCACAAGCTCCTCCGGCACCCATCCGTGGAGAAACGATTTTCCAGCTGCTCTCAACTCCGCAGCTCTCCTTTGCCTCTTAACACCAGGCAAAAATCTCCGCTGCGTCCTGCCGGCTTTCTCTGCCTTAGACCGCAGACTTCAAACGCATTCCGGCACTTCAAAGCGTTCCTGTGACAGTTTTACAATTGGTGATTAAGGGTCCATAACCTGTGGACTTGTTGATTTGGCGTGACCCCCGCTAATTGATTTACGATCCCCAATTAGCTCTTTATGCCCGGCGCGCTTCCTCTCCAAGCTGCGCCACTCAGCTCCGTCTCCAGTAGCTCTCCAGTCACGCCTCAGCAGAGTTGAACACAGCGGTGAAAACTGTCACGTAGCTTCACTTAGCTTCAGACAAACACACACAGAGACCAGGTTTGTCCATTTACAGTATCTTTATTCCGACATTCCCCAGGAATCTCCTGGGCTCACCGCAGCCATGACAGACTGCCACCTTCTCTCTCACAGAGACCAGAGGGGAACAGAAACGAAACTCCTCCCAGACTCCTCCCAGCTTCTAAAGCTGACGTCAGAATGTTGAGGCATCATGGGAACAACTTAACCTGTTAAGTTCCAAACCCAACACCCCCTCTTGCCGAACCATTCTGACAAGACCTTTTTGAGTTCAACACCTTTCCCTTTGCCTTGTGCCCCTTCCCGGCATCTTTCCCAGGCACCTGTTGAACCCCTTCAACACTCCCAGAATCACACTGTGCGACACTTTTCCACGCACTTGTGACCTGAAACCCTACTGACCCATTTGGGCCAGCAGTTGTGTCTTCTCCGTCAGATCCTTCCCCCTCTGACTTGACACCCTGTTTGTGAGCTTTCTCCATTACGCTAACCGGAGATGAAGCCTCACACCTGGACACTCCTTTCACAACCTTTGGAGATGCCCAGACCTGCCCTGAACCCTGATCTTGGACCTGGTCCCCATCACCGGGTTCTGAACCCTGATCCTGGACCTGGTCCCCATCACCGGGATCAGCCTCTGCCTCCCTTTCCTCCTCAGAATCAGACAGACATTCTGAGAGAAAAATCAGGACTATCCCTGAGTCTTGAACACCCATCCTGTTCACAGAACTCAGCCTGCTTACTGACCAGCAGCTTGGTTTGATCACCCTCTGGGTATGCAAACTTCCACCCACAGAAGATCATTTCCTGAACCTTTGGACCACCTGCCTCAAAGAGCTCAAAGGGCTCTTTGGCTACCCTCCCAAACCCGGGAAAACCATGTACCTGTGCACCCTTGCATGCCCTGCACCCTAGGGACCTCCCACATTTCCGGAGTTTGTACCCTTTTGTGCACCTGTGCAGCTTTTGCACATGACTGGGAACCTTAGCACACTGCGCCTGTGCTTTTCCAGCATTCCCACCACCCTCCAGAGGTGACTCCAGAACAAAGAGATTGTTCTGCCCCCTTTTCACGTTGGCCACTTGTTTCCCCCCTCTGAAAATGGAACAGGTGTCATTTTTGTATCCCTGCTTCATTAGAGCTGATACAGATAACAAACAACAATTCAGTCCCGGCACAACGTAGACCTCTAGCTCCTCCTGTAAAGGAGAAAAAAACATGTTAGCCACAGCAGAAACCGACTTTCTCATTCCGTCTGCTAACATCACAGTTGTGTCCTGTTGAAACAGCCCTGCAGTTCCGCATTTCGCCAGCAGGCTCGCTTAGCAGGTGACGACCAACAGCAGTATTCAAAACCCAGCGCGTCATCGTGTCCTGGCTGGAGTTGTTCTTCACAGTTGCCATAGAAGCAGTGATAAGAAAACAACCCTCCCCAGCGTCTGAGCCACGTCTTTCCCTTGCGTTCCCACGCTGGCCTCCTCTCCGAGACTGGTTCCCATGAGAACTCAGCTGGTTGACCTTGGGACCTTCCTGCCCAGCTGTCTCCGCTCTCCATGGGCAGCAACGACGAACTCCAGTGGAAAAACACTGCCCGGGGCTCCTCCCAGCTGGCCTCCTTCTCCTTCTTCCGGAAAAGCACTCCTTGCCAGCTCCGCCCCCTCTGGCCTGGCTCCCACTGCGGCTTTCTGGGAACCTGCTTTGTTGACATTCCACTCCAGCACGCACAGTGGACAAGCCTTTACACTTGCCTTTGGAATCCTTCGCCCCCCCGATCTGCTCACTAGCACTCCTTGAGGCTAAAGCATCAGGAACAGGGGCACCAGCCATCTCTAGGCTTTTCTCAATACTTCTCCAGGGCTCTGGTCTCCTGCTGAAGCTTCACAGCACACCCCAGCACAGCCCTTGCTGAACTTCTTAGAGTGAGCATTTCAAACGCAATGTCCTCCAAGACCTGGCTGCCTGCCATTGTCTTCCGTTCTCCCAAGGGGCCCCAAGCTGTACTCACAGATCACAAGCTCCTCCGGCACCCATCCGTGGAGAAACGATTTTCCAGCTGCTCTCAACTCCGCAGCTCTCCTTTGCCTCTTAACACCAGGCAAAAATCTCCGCTGCGTCCTGCCGGCTTTCTCTGCCTTAGACCGCAGATCACACAAATATAAAAATTAAATAGGGCCACACTGAGCTAGATTCCTTGGGGAATATCCTTAGCTTTGGGGGAAAGTCACAGCTTTAGGGAAAGGCTGTAGTTCAGAACTATAACCTTTGGATCAGGTTAGCCAGATTGATTTGTATGCTGTCAGCAGATTCTTGTTGTTGTCTTGTGGGCTAAAGGTAAAGGTAAAGGGACACCATTAGGTCCAGTTGTGACCAACTCTGGGGTTGCGGTGCTCATCTCGTTTTATTGGCCGAGGGAGCCGGCGTACAGCTTCCGGGTCATGTGGCCAGCATGACTAAACCGCTTCTGGCGAACCAGAGCAGCACACGGAAACGCCATTTACCTCCCTGCTGGAGTGGTACCTATTTATTTACTTGCACTTTGATGTGCTTTCAAACTGCTAGGTTGGCAGGAGCAGGGACTGAGCAACGGGAGCTCACACCGTCGCGGGGATTTGAACCGCCGACCTTCTGATCGGCAAGTCCTAGGCTCTGTGGTTTAACCCACAGCGCCACCCGTGTCCCTTCTTGTTGGGCTATGTATAAAGGGAAACCATACCAGAGTGAAGGCATCTTCTATTTGTCCCCATGTCAGTTTCAGTTTATTGGTTAGTTTTTTTAAAAAATAAGGCTGTTTCCCATACTATTTGATTCCATTTTTCCATGCTTACTCCTGACAGGTCTCTCCAGTGTCTGGCTATGATGCTTCTGGCTGCTGAGGGTAGGTGGGTTATTAGGTCTTTATGATGTGATTGGGCATTATTATCTTAGATGATAATAATGATGATGATGATGATGATGATGATAATAATAATAATAATGGTAATAATTTATTACTTATACCCCACCCATCTGGCTGGACCTCCCCAGCCACTCTGGGTGGCTTCCAACAGGAGATTAAAAATACATTAAAACATCACTCATTAAAAAACTTCCCTAAAGATGTTTAGTAGGGCCAGTTCTGAGGAGACTTCTATTTTTTTTTTTTAATAAGATATTTATTAAAATTTTCAGAATATTACAATATAGAAAAAGGAAAAAGAAAAATGCAAAATAAAAATAGTTAAAAACAATTCATTCTTTCCATTACTTATCCTTCATTGCTTATTTCCCGGACCTCCTCACGCCTCCCTTTTTTGTATTCCAGTTCAGTTTGTTAGTTCAGCAAATCCCTCCCCTCTTTGTATATCCTAGTCGTTAAAGTATTGTAATTTTTACCTATTAATAATCCATTTTTTCATATTCCCTTATAACATAGCTAAAGACCACTTAGTTTCTATCCAACATCATTCTAGCATTCATTAATTTTGCAATATTTCTGTAAATAGTCTTTAAACTTTTCCCAATCTTCTTCCATCGACTCTTCTCCCTGGTCTCGGATTCTGCCAGTCAATTCCGCCAATTCCATATAGTCCATCACCTTCATCTGCCATTCTTCCAAGGTGGGTAGATCTTGTGTCTTCCAATACTTTGCGATGAGTATTCTTGCTGCTGTTGTGGCATACATAAAAAAAATTCTATCCTTCTTTGGCACCAATTGGCCGACTATGCCCAGGAGAAAGGCCTCTGGTTTCTTCAAGAAGGTATATTTAAATACCTTTTTCAGTTCATTATAGATCATCTCCCAGAAAGCCTTAATCCTTGGGCACGTCCACCAAAGGTGAAAGAATGTACCTTCGTTTTCTTTACATTTCCAACATTTATTATCGGGCAAATGATAGATTTTTGCCAGTTTGACTGTTGTCATGTACCACCTGTATATCATTTTCATAATATTCTCTCTTAGGGCATTACATGCCGTAAATTTCATACCTATGGTCCACAACTGTTCCCAGTCAGCAAACATAATATTATGTCCAACATCTTGTGCCCATTTAATCATAGCAGATTTCACCGTTTCATCCTGAGTATTCCATTTCAACAGCAAGTTATACATCTTTGACAAAATCTTAGTTTTGGGTTCTAACAGTTCTGTTTCTAGTTTTGATTTTTCCACCTGGAAGCCAATTTTCTTGTCCAAATTAAAAGCCTCCATTATCTGATAGTAATGAAGCCAGTCTCGCACTTTATCTTTTAATTTCTCAAAACTCTGCAATTTCAATTTGTCTCCTTCTTGTTCCAAAATTTCCCAATATTTCGGCCATTTGGCCTCCATATTGAGCCTTTTCTGAGCCTTTGCTTCCATCGGTGACAACCACCTTGGGCTTTTGTTTTCAAGTAAGTCCTTATATCTTATCCAGACATTTAACAATGCTTTCCTAACAATATGGTTTTTAAATGCTTTATGTGCTTTAACCTTGTCATACCACAAATATGCATGCCACCCAAAAACATTATTGAAACCTTCTAAATCCAAAATGTCTGTGTTCTCAAGAAGCAGCCATTCTTTCAACCAGCAGAATGCTGCTGATTCATAATAAAGTTTGAGGTCTGGCAGGGCAAATCCACCTCTGTCCTTTGCATCAGTTAATATTTTAAATTTTATTCTAGGCTTCTTGCCCTGCCAGACAAATCTGGAAATGTCTCTCTGCCACTTCTTGAAACAGTCCATTTTGTCCAAGATTTGCAATGATTAAAACAAAAATAACATTCTTGGCAATACATTCATCTTTATAACAGCAATTTGACCTAACAAGGAAAGCTTCAAATTTGACCGTATCTCTAGATCCTTTTTCACTTCTGACCAACATTTCTCATAATTGTCTTTGAATAGGTTTAAGTTCTTAGCGGTCATATTAACCCCCAAGTATTTTACTTTCTTAACCAATGTTAAACCTGTCTCCTTCTGAAACCTCTCTTTCTCAATCGGTGTTAAATTTTTCTCAAGCACCTTAGTTTTTAACTTGTTCAACTTAAATCCTGCCACATGACCAAATTCCTGAATCAATTCTAATACTCTTTTAGTACTAGATTCTGGCTCCTGTAACGTCAATACTAAATCATCTACAAAAGCTTTCAATTTGTACTGTTTAGCTCCGACCTGTATACCTTTAATCAGACGGTCCCTTCTAATCATGTTTAGCAGAACCTCCAGGACCGAAATAAAAAGCAATGGGGAAATTGGGCAGCCTTGTCGTGTCCCTTTCTCTATCTTAAATTCCTCTGTCACCACATTGTTAACTATTAATTTAGCCTTTTGTTCTGAGTAGATTGCACTTATACCATTTTCAAACCCTTGACCAACCCCCACCCCCTGAAGATTTTTCTTCATGAAACTCCAAGAAATATTATCAAAGGCTTTCTCCGCATCTACAAAAATTAAAACAGCTTTAGTATTAATATTCACTTGCAACATCTCCAAAATGTTGATTATATTCCTCGTATTGTCAGACAAGTGTCTACCCGGGAGAAAGCCAGCTTGGTCTTTATGTATCTCCTCCACTAATACTTTTTTTTTACCTTTTAGCCAAAATATCTGCAAAGATTTTATAATCCACATTAAGCAGGGATATGGGGCGGTAGTTCTTAAGTTGTGTCTTTTCAGACTCATTTTTCGGTATTAGTGTAATATAAGCTTCCTTCCATGACTCTGGCGCTTTTTCCCCCTCCAAAATTTCGTTACAAACCTGCTTTAGTGGTTGAATTATCCAATCCTTCAAAGACCTATAGTATTTTGAGGTTAGGCCATCTGGCCCTGGAGATTTGCCCAACTGCATGTTCTGGATGGCACCTTCCACCTCCTGTTCTGTTATTTTGTAGTTCAACATCAACTTATTTTCTTGGGAGATTTTTTGAAGTCCATTTGTTTATAAGAATTGGTCTAAATCACACTCTTTCTGTGGCCCTTGTGTATATAACTGTTTAAAGTACCTCTGGAAGCATTTTCTAATTTCCACTGGATTCTGGATGTTCTTTCCTTCCACTTCCAAGTTGGTAATAGTGTTAAGTTTTTGTCTTTTTTTCATTTGCCAAGCTAACAGTTTTCCACATTTATTAGCCGATTCAAATGTCCTTTGTCTCATCTGTTTAATTTTCCATTCTATTTCCTGATTCATCATCTTCATATATTGAACTTGGTATAACTTTATTTCTCTCAGAATCTCTTGTGACTTTGGTTTCGCTCTCAGTTTCTTCTCACCCTCTTTTATTTTTTCCAAAATTTTATCTTTTTTCTCATTTTGAGTTCTCTTCTTTATTGCATTCTGTTGAATTAGAAACCCCCTCATAACTGCTTTGCTTGCGTCCCAGATTACTCTTTTTTCAATAGTAGTGTTCATATTTATCTCAAAATAGTCTCTCAAGGTTTTTTGAGCCTTCTTGGTAACTTCTTGATCTCTAAACAAGGTGTCATTCATCCTCCATCTGAAGGAACCGGTAGGTGTTAATTTCATCTCCATTTTCACAGCATTATGGTCGGAGCAGGTTTTAGGGCAAATTTCCACTTTTCGAATCTTAGGTGCCAGTCCTCTAGTAGTCCAGATTTGATCAATTCTTGTCCATGTCATTTTGGCTTCAGAGAAGAAGGTTCCCTCTCTGGCCAAGGGATTCTTTATTCTCCAAATGTCAATCAAATCCATATTGTCAGTCATTTCAAAAACGGTTTTTGGTAGTCTGCCATCTTTGGTAACTACCTGTCTCTGCGACTTGTCCATGTTTGTGGATACCACTCCATTCATATCTCCCATCATGATAATGTTGTAATCCATATAGTCTAACAATATCTCATGCAACTTCTTAAAAAATTCAGATTTCCCCTCATTTGGTGCATATACTCCTACTATCAGAAATTTTTCTCCTTGTGTTTGGATTTCAATTGCCACATATCTTCCTTGGTCGTCTTTAAAAATAAATTTCGGTGATAGGCTCTCTTTCGCGTAGATTACAACTCCTCTCTTTTTAACCTTGTCCGATGAAATAAACTCTTGACCCAATCTTTTATTAATCAATACTTTCCTATGGAGCCTTATCACATGTGTTTCCTGCAAACAAATCAAGTCCAATTGTTCCTTTTTCAATAAATGAAAGACTTTTTTCCTTTTCTCTGGGGAATTAAATCCATGAATATTCCAACTTAATAGTTGCAGAGACATGGTGTAATTATTTTACTTTTCCTCCAACTGCACCAAGTAATTGTTCTTGTTCTGTTGGTGGTATCACCTTCTCTAACTTGTCCAATCCCAAAGGTAGTGGTACTATGTCCTGTATTCCTGGTTTTAAAGCTCTTGGCTCTTTTTCAGCTTCTTTTTGCAGGTCTTCTCCGTGATCTTTCAGAAATTTTTCTTTATCTTCCACTGATCTTATTTTAAACTTTTCCCCTTTAAAAGTAAAAGATAGGCCTTGAGGGAATTCCCACCTAAATATGATTCTGTTTCCTCTTAACAGGGCCACCAAATCTCCGTAATTGGACCTAAGATCCAAAAGATGTTTAGGAATGTCCTTAAATATCTCCACTCTTGATTCCTTTATTTCCAAGGTCTTCTGGAAGTGCAGACTCAATATTCTGTCTCTCTCCTCTCTTGATCGGAGGGTAATCAAACAGTCTCTCACCATGTTCTTTCTCCCCCCTCTTCCAAGTCTGAAAGCACTTACTATCTTGAAATCTAACTTGTCTGAGTCTAAGTTCCAAAAGTCTGCAAATTCCTGCGTAAGAAAGTCACTCAAATTGTCTTTCTCAAGTTCAGGTACAGCCCTGATCCTTAGATTTATCTGTTTTTCTTTTAATTCGATCATAGACAGCAATGACTTGTGATCCTCCAGCTGCCTACATATCGGTGGTATCTTTTCCTCTATCTTTTCCTCTACAGCCAATGCTTTTTCCTTGGCTTCTTCAGCTGTTTTTCGATTCAAAGTAGATTCCTGCAGCAGTTTCTCAATAGATTCTGTATTTGAGTTCACCTTCTGCCCAAGTTCTGAGGAGACTTCTAATACTTGCTTAGTTATTTTGCATATTTTTTCTATGATTGATGTGTAGAAGAGTTGGATCCAAAACACACACACGCATACCCCACTCTCACACAAAAACAAATCTCACTACAGCCAACCAAAGACAACCAACCACACCCTAGGCTACCCCCAACCACTCCAGGAAACAGTGGGTGTGTGGGTTTTTTGGTGCAGGCTGTAGCCATGGACATGCTATGTGATCTGATGGTGAATTTGGGGTGACCCAATGCAAAAATCCTGAGGATCTATGTGCTTTTACCTTCCCCTTCCCAGGCAGCCTCCTTCGTCTCTAGAGTCCCTTATCTCCCTCCCGATCACTTGCTGATCAGCTGATCAGCAGCTTTGTTTCAACACCCCCTTCCCTCTTTCTAAAAAAAAAGCAAAAAAAAGCACGATCTGCTTTTTGCCCCTGGGCAATTCGGCTCCAGGGACCACACATTCACTCCATAAGACACACCGACATTTCTCCTTACTTTTTAGGAGGAAAAAAGTGCCTCTTATGGAGCGAAAAATACAGTGTGTGTGTGTGTGTGTGTGTGTGTGTGTGTGTGTATATATATACACACATATATATATATATATAGTACAAACTTTGCCTTTCATGCATAGGCTCCCTACTTCAAACCCTGGCATCTTCAGATAGAGATGGGAAAGACTTTTGTCCAGAAACCCAGAGCTACTGCCTGTCAGTGTAGCCAACACTGAACTAGGTAGACCAATGTCTGACTCAATTCAAGGCAACTTCATGCATTCCAGGCTGTAGAGGTAACTTGATGGTATTTCTTCACCCTGGCGCAATTGGTTTCTGCCACCAAACCCCTTCATGTTACAGACATTAGAATGAGGGCACTGAGATCATTGATGCCCTGCTGCCAGCCAACGACCCAAAGCTACTTTAGCTGTGTTGACATAGGACTGGGTTGCCAATCTGCTGTGCACTTTCGAGAGAGAGAGATTAGTCCCACCATTTCCTTTCTTTCCCCGAGACAAAGGACAAACATTGTACCAAGCCCTTGAACACAGATGCTCTTAAAAAGTTTTTCCACAGTGTATCAACCTTCTCTATACCAAAAGTTCAGGACAGACTCAGAAAACAAAAGTTAATTACTTGGTCCGAAAGAACCCCACCAGAGAATGCTCCCAATTCAACTGTTATCCAAATTCTACATCTGCTCAGAAACCAATGCTCATCTAATTACAAAATATTTAGTTCTATTTGAAGTTGGATATCCAAGTTTAAAATCTGATAAGCTTTCAAATCTCATTTGCAGTCCTGGGAAATGGAATTAGTTGTTACAGTACTGAATACATTATTACTATGTTGTAGCTATGCATATAAAATAGAATGTGTCCCTCTGTTTGTCAGGTGCTCATTTTGAGCTGGAAGCTTGTGGCGGTAAAGTAGCAATACTACAAGTTAGAATAAAATAAACAAAATAAAATAAACTCTGCGGGGTTGTCGGCACTTTGCATTTGCTCGCATAGTTTGATTTTGAACTGTGCAGACAGAAAGGTCCACCCAACATCATTGTGATGTTAGCTGGTTTGGCATATGGGCAGCCTATCAAATTTGGCCCATGGGGTGAGTGGGAGATAATGTTGTGGCCTGCTGGACTGATCCACTTCCCCACTCCTGGTGTGGACAATACTGAGCTCGTGTTGATGGATCTCATAGGCTTTTTTTTTAATATATATAAAAAAGACATCCATACCTAATACAGTGGTACCTCGGGTTAAGAACTTAATTCGTACTGGAGGTCCGTTCTTTACCTGAAAATGTTCTTAACCTGAGGTACCACTTTAACTAATGGGACCTCCCGCTGCCGCCGTGCCGCTGCCGCACGATTTCTGGTCTCATCCTGAGGTAAAGTTCTTAACCCGAGGTACTACGGTAATTCTGGGTTAGCAGAGTCTGTAACCTGAAGCGTCTGTAACCTGACGCATCTGTAACCTGAGGTACCACTGTATATGGATGTTGGGGTTAGAGTCAGAAATAAAGTGCAGCATCTGCCTAGGTTAAATTCCAGGTAGGAACAAGCCTACCTCATGACTAGTAGGAGCAACTAGGAGGCTCCACGGTGTTATTAGTCTACTTCTTCTAGACCAGTGGGTTTGGGGGGGGGGGCTGGGAGCCCCAGGATATTCCAAGAAGGCCACAGGCACAATTATATTATAAAAATCATAAATAAAAGTCATGTTCTGTTTACAAACAAAATAGCTACCTTTCTACTCGTAGGATGGAGGCATACATGAAGGAAACAAGGTTGGAAGGGGGCCACGGTTGGAAAAAGATTGAGAAACACTGTTATAGACCATTCTAAGCTCCATGGCACACAGTTATGTGGTAGATGAAAGTTTTCCTTGCATGGCACTGGTGTATTCTACTTCTTCTTCTTTGGTGATCACTCATAGCCGAGTAACATTGTCTTCCATAAACACAGTTTTAACAGTGAGTCCGTAGGGGACTGTGGAGGCCAATTCTGGATCCACACATCCTTCCACAGTGGAGACATAGGTTTCCAGGCGGGAGTTGATCACGGTGAGGGTTTGCCAAGCATGCCTTCCTCTTAGCACATTTCTCCCTTTCGTCCTGAGTTCGAGTGTCTCCAAAGCCCATGACACCTTTGGTAAAGGCTGTTCTCCAATTGGAGTACTCGCAGGCCAGTGTTTCCCAGTTGTTGATGTTTATACTGGTTTTTTAAAGATTTGCCTTGAGAGAGTCTTTAAACCTTTTTTGTTGACCACCAGCATTATGCTTTCCATTTTTAAGTTCAGAATAGAGTAGTTGCTTTGGAAGACGATAATCAGGCATCCGCACAACATGACCAGTCCAATGAAGTTGATGTTGAAGAATCATTGCTTCGACGCTGGTGATCTTTGCTTCTTCCAGTACACTGGCATTTGTTCACCTGTCTTCCCAAGTGCTGCTAGATTCACCACTGGCTTGATTCTGTATATGGCAGCTTCCTATGCCAGGAAGTACCAGCATGAGTTGTGTCTGCTGTGAGTAGCCATGCCAAGTATCTGTCACAGTTTAAAAGGGGCTCAGAGAAAACTTCTCGCCACCTTGCTTAAGGCATGGCAACCCAGTTTCTGCAACATTTCCAACTGAACTATGCAGAGATGGCAGGATTAACTGGGAAAATCAGAAACCAGGAGGATCAAAGCTTCAATAAAGATTGGGACAAATTTATATTATACTTGAAATACCACTGTAAACACTTGAACTCTTTAGCAGGTTTTAAATAACTCTAGCATTGATACATAGATCTTGGATACAGTAAAAGTAAAGGGTAAAGGGACCCCCGACCATTAGGTCCAGTCGTGACCGACTCTGGAGTTGCGGCGCTCATCTCGCTTTATTGGCCGAGGGAGCCGGCATACAGCTTCCGGGTCATGTGGCCAGCATGACTAAGCCACTTCTGGCGAACCAGAGCAGCGCATGGAAACGTCGTTCACCTTCCCGCTGAAGCGGTACCTATTTATCGACTTTCACTTTGATGTGCTTTCGAACTGCTAGGTGGGCAGGAGCTGGAACTGAGCAACAGGAGCTCACCCCGTCACAGGGATTTGAACCACCAACCTTCTGATCGGCAAGTCCTGGGCTCTGTGGTTTAACCTACAGCGTCACCCGCGTCCCTTCTTGGATGCAGTGGAGGACAGTAAATTGGATGGACTTACAATATGCAGTTTAAAAGTCACTTAAAGAACCCATGGAAGGGAGGAGGGAAATCTAGAGATTCAGAAGAATCTTGTGAATAGTTTTTTTATGTTTTTGTTTTGTTTGTTTGTTTACTACATGAATATGAATGTGAACAAATTTGTAAAACCAAATAAAAATATATTTTAAAAAAGAAAAAGAAAACTTCAATATTTTGCCCACTTCCCCCATATGAGTAGAATTCACCTCCTCATTTTTCACTAAGGAAGAATGCTCCCCACAAAATGGGAAGGGAAAATTGGTTCCACTCTACTGGAAATACAGACATTGTCATCATAGAGGAAAAGTTAGGGGTGTCTTTTTATTTATAAGATTAACAATTTCCCCAAGATGACTTTTTAGAAGTGTGTGTGTTTTAAGAACAGCACACCACTGAACTAATTGATGCATGCATCTAGAAATAATAGCACAGCTGTTATCTAAGTAATTAGGGTTATTGCAAAGGGGGTCTTCTTGTTTGTTACCATAATCACACATTTTATTTCATGGTGAAAAATTAACTTCAAAATACTATGCAATTAAGTTGTGTCATAAACATCATCAAGTTACCTGCTATTGTACAGCATGGTGAGTCAATAAAGATCAATATACATTGTTGAGTATGCAGTAGGGCATTTTCAGCAACTCAAATTAAAAATATGGGAAGCTCGAATGAAGCTCTCCTAAAATCCTAGATGAAAATAGTTATTGCAACTCATCATCTTTGCAATCTCTTTTCTGATTCCAAAAAGATGTTACTTGGCTTCAGATTTTAGCAGCTACTTTAGATAACATTGCCAAAAGTCTAATTCCCAGGTGCATTCCCGTCCTTGAGTAATGCTGACTGGATGAGGATAGGATTGCTGCTAAACCCCTTGTGCTGCACAATGTAGCTATGTTACAATAGTGAAAGAGCAGAGTCCCTTTGGGGGTCAATTGATTACACAAATACTATTTCAAGTGTTGGAGGTGGCAAAATACAAATGCATAATATACATTCATGTGTGTGAGCCATTAATATACTAGCCTACAGAGGAAGAGACACTTGTCATGGGTAATACCGTGTTTTACCTGCTCGTTGTCTCATAAGAGTTTTACAGTCTGGATTTTCTTTCTTAGGAGAAGGTAACCTGGTATTTCAAAGGTCTCACAAGAGGATTACAGGAGCTGAGATGTCAATGTTATATGCTTAGACAAATGGAAGAGGGCGTATCACCATTTGTTTGTGCTCAAAGTAACTCACAACATTTCAAATAAGTATTCATTTATTTATGGCATTTATATCTCTCCCTTCCTCTAAGGAAAGCCCAAAGTGAGGTGCATGATTCCTCTCAATTTTATTCTCACAACTACCCTGTGAAGTAGGTTAGGCTGTGAGACTGTGACTGAGTGGCCCAAAGTCACCCTGTGAAATTCATGGATGAGCTAGGATTTGAACCCTGGTTTCCCAGGTCCTAATCCATCACTGTAACCAATAAATACACCACACTGGCTCTTACTATAACCATTCAGAAGCATTAGAAACAATAATAAATCACAGTACAGTGGTACCTCAGGTTAAGTACTTAATTCGTTCCGGAGGTCCGTTCTTATCCTGAAACTGTTCTTAACCTGAAGCACCACTTTAGCTAATGGGGCCTCCTGCTGCCGCTGTAGCGCCAGAGCACGATTTCTGTTCTCATCCTGAAGCAAAGTTCTTAAACTGAAGCACTATTTCTGGGTTAGCAGAGTCTGTAACCTGAAGTGCATGTAACCTGAAGCGTATGGAACCTGAGGTACCACTGTATCAATGAATACCAAAAATATACATCACTCAGTAATAATAATAATAATAAATTATACCCTGCCCTCCCCAGCCAAGACCAGGCTCAGGGTGGCTAACACCAGGTAAAAACAATTGATTAAAATACAATTTAAAAACAAGATTAAGTACAACATTAAAACATTAAAATGCAGCCTCATTGCAGTAGAAACTCAAATCAAAAACTTTTTGGGGATGAAAATGTCAAATCTTCACCAAGGCCAACTATCCAAACTGGTCCTACGTGGGCCAGAAAAAAAGCCAGGGAGGTCCCCAAATATGAGTTCCATCACAGAAGGAGAAAGGAAAAAGGAAAGAGGGGAGGGGGATCAAGTTGATTCCAAGCCAAATGCCAGGCGGAACAACTCTGTCTTACAGGCCCTGCGGAGAGAAATCAGATCCCACAGGGCCCTCATGAGACAGAGCGTTCCACCAGGCTGGAGCCAGTGTTGAAAAGGCCCTGGCTCTGGCTGAGGCTAATCTGACTTCCTTAGGGCCCAGGACCTCTAGGGTGTTGCTATTTATGGACCTTAAGGTCCTCCATGGGGCAAACCGGGAGAGGCAGTCCCATAAGTACGAGGGTCCTAGGCCATACAATATTGGGTAATAAATAAACAATAAACTAACCTACTTTAACAGCTTAAACTAAACACCATTGCATAAAACAATGCAAATAAGCTAGGTTAATTAAAGGACTGAAACTAAACAGAAGAAAAAAGAATAAAAAAAGTAGGAGTGGGATATGAACATTTGGTCTGAGACTCAATCTTCAACACCCAAGGACCTCGCCCCACCTACCACCTGGGGTAATTCAGTTGCTCTTACTTTGATGGACTTTATACCCACCATTATTGTGGGTTATCACAACACATGGCAGTCCTTCCAAACTCTCCCATCAGAGAACATATATTCACCCAAGCTGGGAGCCATTAAGCAAGGCTTTAGGGTGTAGACACCTCACTCTTCTGGGGTCCTGGCTCCCACCAAAGACCAAATCCAAAAGGAAATAAATAAACTTTTATTATAGTAGTCTAATGGTATACACTCAGGGGCTAGGAAAGAACCTAGTCTAGGTGTTCATTCAAGGCAAAGGAGCAGCAACAATGAATGTAGTCTGAGAAGACATTGCAAACCAATTATCTTATTGAGGAGTAATCATTATAGAAATGATGTAGTCATTTATATTTAAATATAAAATACTAAAAATATTTATGAGCAAAGCCTGGCAGTTCATCCCCATGGTTCTGATTAGCATTTCCTTTTATGAGTCCTTTTGGTATTTGGCAAAGTAATTGACAATAGTATGTTGACACCGTTATTTGGGAAAAATATAGAGTCAGTTATAATGAACATGAAGTCAATTTACAGAGCTTTTGTTTTTACTGCACCACACGCCTGCTTTAATTGAGCAGCTTGTATACTTCACCAATGACAATTGAAGTTTTTAAATGATATACATGACACTAATAATCTTGCCGAAAGTATTTACTTGTGATATTTCAAGTTCTGAATAATGAGTTTCTATATAACAGATGTTTGTGAAAGGATATGTTAGTCTATTGTGCAGGTCAAGACCTGCATGTCAATTTAGCAAGAACACCGTTCTAATATGGTTCATTTTAGCAGCTGGTAGGACTTTAAAATAAATTGCCACAAGACTATCCAGATGCACTTGCATGCTCGTTCGGTAACGAACATTACATCTATTAAGGTTTATTTCCAAGACAGTTACTGCATTGCCAAGAATGCTCTGAAATAAGTAAGTGACTTCACAAATAGGTAAATATTATATGGCTGCTAAAAGGGCTCAATTGCAGAAAACACGCCTCTGATTCCATGGTAAGGCTGTTAGGGCCAAATTAGATGCAATATTGAACTTGCAATATTGCATTGCTGACAGGCACATAGTAAATACTCACTGAGTAGGATTGGGGCAAGGGCAGCAGGAGAGGAGGGAACTTAAGCCTCAATCTCCCAGTTGTGATACTGGCAAAAATCACCTTCTGCACTCCAGCTGGTTTCCATCACCTCCTGGCAAATAGAAGGGGAAGAAATGGAGGCAGTGAGAGATTTTACTTTCTTGGGCTCCATGATGACTGCAGATGGTGACAGCAGTCATGAAATTAAAAGACGCCTGCTTCTTGGGAGAAAAGCAATGACAAACCTAGACAGCATCTTAAAAAGCAGAGACATCACCTTGCCAACAAAGGTCTGCATAGTTAAAGCTATGGTATTCCCAGTAGTGATGTATGGAAGTGAGAGCTGGACCATAAGGAAAGCTGATCACGGAAGAATTGATGCTTTTGAATTCTGGTGCTGGAGGAGACTCTTGAGAGTCCCATGGACTGCAAGAAGATCAAACCTATCCATTCTGAAGGACATCAGCCCTGAGTGCTCACTGGAAGGACAGATCCTGAAGCTGAGGCTCCAATACTTTGGCCACCTCATGAGAAGAGAAGACTCCCTGGAAAAGACCCTGATGTTGGGAAAGATGGAGGGCACAAGGAGAAGGGGATGACAGAGGACGAGATGGCTGGACGGTGTTCTCGAAGCTACCAGCATGAGTTTGACCAAACTGCTGGAGACAGTGGAAGACAGGAGTGCTTGGTGTGCTCTGGTCCATGGGGTCATGAAGAGTTGGACACAACTAAACAACTAAACAACAACAAGCACTCCAGCTATTTGGATCCTAACCTGTCACATGTATCCATTAATTAGCCATGGAGAGCACTGAGATTTCCAGGTCCTTTACCAGAACTACTTTCACAAACCTAGACCCACTTGTATTTTGTTACCCCACTCTCTGATTATCTCACAACCTCTGAAATGGGGTGCTGGAATTTTCTTGGCCTCTGCCTGTCAGGTTTTTGAAGCTCCCTACTGGGTTCCCATCCCAGCACCTCCAAACTCCAGGAAAGGCTCTTGCTGTGTTATAAATGTAACTTGACAGCATGGGATCCTAACTCATCATGCTAGTGGAAACTACAGCAGGGATTCCCATCAGTGCAACAGGAATTCCCCCCTCTCCTCCTCTATATCTGCTCTGGAGGGTTGGGAGAACTCCCAAGACAGATTTAGGAAGGTGCACAGAGGGAAGAGATGGGAAAATCCTTGTCTTGGTGGAACCTTAACCTTTGTGCTAGGTTGAATATAAGCTGTGGCTATGAGTGTGAGAGCATAGACTAAAGGCTTAACAATGGCAATATGCCCCCCCCTTTACCTTTGCGGTGAAACACATTTTATCACATGTGAACAAAAGCCTTTTATTCATAGACTAAACAGCAGGAAGACTTGAGAATATGTTAACTGTCAGTCTCTTCAGTTTCTTTCATGCTCCCATCAAAGGGCCCACAAAATCAAAATGTTTTATTTTTTTTTTTAAAGCAATTTATTAAATTTTACAATAAAAATAAACATGATAAACAATGTAACATTGATCTTAACATATTTTCACATTTTCTTTGGACTTCCTCACATCTCCCGCTCCCATTTTCATCGTTAAAACATTTTGTCAGCAATTTATCCTCTTATTTAAATTCTTATATCCCTTCTATATTTCCTAATCTTATAATTCTCAGAAGAAGCTAAATTTCACAGTCTTACTTATTTTCTTAAAAACTTCTAAATTTAGTGGTGCTCAGTTATTTTGATCTAGCATCTTATTTAACATTCACTCAAATTGCAATACTTTTGTAAATAGTTCTTAAATTTCTTCCAGTCCTCCTCAATCCTCTCTTCTCCCAGGTCACGGATTCTGCCGGTCATTTCAGCCAGTTCCATGTAGTCTATCAGTTGTATCTGCCATTCTTCCAGTGTGGGTAGATCTTGAGTTTTCCAGTGTTTTGCGAGAAGTATCCTTGCTGCTGTTGTTGCATACATAAAAAATGTCTGGTCCTTCTTTGCCACCCCTTGGCCGACAATACCCAAAAGGAAAGCCTCTGGTTTCTTAGTGAAGGTATATTTAAATACCTTTTTCAGTTCATTATAAATCGTTTCCCAGAACGCCTTCACTTTAGGGCAAGTCCACCAGAGGTGGAAGAACGTTCCGTCACACTCTTTGCATTTCCAACACTTATTATCAGACAGGTGGTAAATTTTAGCAAGTTTGACTGGGGTCATATACCATCTATAAATCATTTTCATTACATTTTCTTTCAGGGCGTTACATGCAGTAAATTTCAATCCATTACTCCACAACCTCTCCCAGTCCTCAAACATGATATTATGCCCAATATCCTGTGCCCACCTTATCATAGCCGATTTAACCGTTTCGTCTTGTGTATTCCATTTCAACAGCAAGTTATACATCCTTGAAAGTACCTTAATCTTTGGTTCTAACAATTCTGTTTCTAATTTCGATTTCTCCACCTGGAACCCTAGTTTCTTATCATTTTTAAAAACTTCTTTAATCTGAGCGTAATGTAACCAATCTCGCACTTTGTCTTTCATTTTCTCCAGACTCTGCAATTTCCAATTGTCTCCATCCTTTTCTAGTATTTCCCAATATTTTGGCCATTTAGCCTCCATATTGGGTCTTTTTCGGGCCTTGGCTTCCAAAGGTGAAAGCCACCTTGGTGTTTTATTTTCCAGCAAGTCTTTATATTTTGTCCAGACATTAAACAATGATTTTCTGACAATATGGTTCTTAAAGGCCTTATTTGCTTTAACCTTGTCATACCATAAATATGCATGCCATCCAAAGGTATTGTTGAACCCTTCCAAATCTAACACATCAGTGTCTTCAAGAAGTAGCCAGTCTTTTAGCCAGCAGAACGCTGCGGCTTCATAATACAACTTTAAGTCTGGCAGGGCAAAGCCCCCTCTTTGTTTTGCATCGGTTAATATCTTGAACTTAATTCTGGGCTTTTTGCCCTGCCAGACAAACTTAGAAATGTCTCTCTGCCACTTCTGAAAGCACTCCGTTTTGTCCAAAACCTGAAGTGTTTGAAATAAGAACAACATCCTTGGCAATACATTCATCTTGATAGCAGCAATTCGGCCTAACAAAGAAAGTTTCAATTTTGACCAACTATCTAAGTCTCTCTTAATTTCTGTCCAACATTTTTCATAATTGTCCTTAAATAGACTTAGATTTTTTGCTGTTATGTTTACCCCTAGGTATTTTACTTTTTTAACCACATTAAGTTCCGTCTCATTCTGAAACCGTTCTGACTCTGTATTAGTCAAGTTTTTCCCCAAAACCTTAGTTTTCTGTTTATTTAATTTAAATCCAGCCACCCGACCAAAGTCATTAATCAATTGTAATACTCTTTTCGTACTGGGCTCTGGCTTCTGCAAGGTCAAAACCAGGTCATCTGCGAAAGCTTTTAATTTATATTGTTTCTGACCGACCTGAATTCCTTCCACCAACCGATCCCTTCTAATCATGTTCAATAGCACTTCCAGAACCGAAATAAATAACAAAGGGGAGATAGGGCAACCTTGTCGTGTCCCTTTTTCAATTTTAAACTCTTCTGTAACCACATTATTAACTATCAGTTTAGCTTTCTGTTCTGAATATATCGCCTCAATCCCATTCTCAAAACCCCGTCCCACTCCCATCTCTTTCAAATTTCCCATCATAAATTTCCAGGAGATATTGTCAAAGGCCTTCTCCGCATCTATAAAAATTAAAACTGCTTTTGTGTTTATGTCTGTTTGCAAAAGTTCCAAAATGTCAATAATGTTCCTTGTATTGGCAAACAGATGTCTTCCTGGGAGAAAGCCAGCCTGGTCCTTATGAATTACTTCATTTAAAACTTTTTTAAATCTATTTGCCAAAATGTCTGCAAATATTTTGTAATCCACATTTAAAAGAGAGATGGGACGGTAGTTCTTAAGTTGTGTCTTTTCAGCTTCCGACTTTGGTATTAATGTGATAAACGCTTCCTTCCACGACTCCGGTGCCCTCCTCCCCTCCATAATTTCATTGCTGACCTCCATCAAAGGTTGTATCAAATAGTCTTTCAATGTCTTATAGTACTTGGAGGTCAGCCCATCTGGTCCTGGAGATTTGCCAAGTTGCATGTTCTGGATAGCTTGTTCGATCTCCTGTCGTGTTATTTTAGAATTCAGGGTTGTCCTATTTTCTTGTGACAATTTAGATAGTCCGTTTTTTGCCAAAAATTGTTTAATCTCAACCTCATCTTGCGGCCCTTGGGTGTATAGTTTTTTGAAGTATCTCTGGAAACACTTTCTAATGTCCACTGGATTCTGGATGTTTTTTCCATCAACCTCTAAGTTTGTAACAGTATTTAATCTTTGTCTTCTCTTCAACTGCCAAGCTAGCAGTTTTCCACATTTATTCGCCGACTCAAACGTTTTTTGTTTCATTAATTTAACCTTCCATTCAATTTCCTGATTTATCAATTTAGAATATTGTGTTTGATAAAGTTTAATTTCTCTCAGAGTTGGCTGTGACTTCGGATTCACTCTTAATTTCTTCTCTAATTCTTTTATTTTATCCAAGATCTTATCTTTTTTCTCATTTTGTGTTCTTTTCTTCACTGCATTCTGTTGTATCAAGAATCCCCTCATTACAGCTTTGCTTGCGTCCCAGATTATTCTTTTTTCCACCATATTATTCATGTTTATCTCAAAATAGTCCTTCAAAACTTTTTGGGCCTTCTTGGTAATTTCCTGATCTCTAAACAAATTGTCATTCATCTTCCATCTAAAGGATCCAGTTGGTAATAGTGTCATATCCATCTTTACTGCATTATGGTCGGAGCAGGTCTTTGGGCAGATTTCCACTTTTCTGACCTTAGGTGCCAGGCCTCTAGAAATCCATATTTGGTCGATTCTTGTCCAGGTCAGTTGGGCTTCAGAAAAGAATGTTCCCTCTCTTCCTAGTGGGTTCTTTGTCCTCCAAATGTCAATCAAATCCATATTGTCAATCATTTCGAAAAAGGTTTTAGGTAGTCTGCCGTCTTTTGTAACATTTTGACTTTGTGACTTGTCCATGTTAGTTGATACGACCCCATTCATATCTCCCATCATTATGATGTTGTTGTAGTCTAGATAGTCCAGCATTGTCTCCTGCAGCTTCTTGTAAAATTCCGATTTCCCTTCATTAGGTGCATAAATTCCTAATATCAGCAGTTTCTCTCCTTGATATTGTATCTCAATAGCCAAAATTCTTCCATGTTCATCTTTAAACAGGAATTTAGGTGACAGGCTCTCTTTTGCATATATCACCACGCCTCTCTTCTTAACTTTGTCCGAAGATACAAATTCCTGGCCCAATCTTTTATTTATTAACACTTTTCTGTGGAGCCTCGTCACATGTGTTTCTTGTAAACAAATAATGTCCAATTGTTCTTTTTTTAATATATGAAATATTTTCTTCCTTTTTTCCGGAATGTTACAACCATTAATATTCCAGCTCAACAGTTGCAGAGACATCCTGAACTATCTGGTTATTTTTCAAGGGGTGGTATCTTCTCAGGGTCTTCAGGTTCCACAGATGCTGATGTTGGTACTGGCGTTGCCTCAGGCCCAGAAGGTAGTTCAATTCTTTTTTGAAGGTCCTCTCCGTATGTAGACAGGAATTTGTCTCTCTCTTCAAGTGTTCTCACTTTGACCTTTCTCCCTCTAAAGGTAAAAGATAATCCTTGGGGAAATTCCCACCTGAATGGAATTGCGTTGCTCCTTAGTAGTTTAACAAGTTCAGAATAGGCGGCTCTAAGATCAAGCAGTAGTCTTGGGATATCTTTATAAATTTCAATTCTTCTATCCAACACCTCCAGTGATTTTACAAAGTGTAGTCCCAAAATCTTATCCCTTTCCTCCTTTGATCTCAATGTTATCAAACAGTCTCTGGGCCTCTCCTTCTTTATAAATCTTCCAAGTCTGAAAGCTGACACAATTTTAAAGTCCTTTTCTTCCAAGTTCCAGAACTTGGAGAATTCTTTGGTCAAAAACTCAGTTAGATGTCCTTCTTCTGCCTCTTGTAGTGATCTAATCCTTAAGTTGTTCTCACGGTTTCGCAGTTCTATCATCGAGAGATAAATCTGGTGTTCCCCGACTTGTTTAGTGAGTGGTCTTACCTCTTGCTCTAAATTTTCAAATCTTTGTCTGGTGTCCTCAGTCAATTTCCGATTTTCTGCTGAGGCCTCCGTTAACTGTCCAATTGCTTGTGCATTCTGTACCACTTGTGTGGTTAATTTATTTAGACATTCTGTGTTTTTATCAATCTTTGCTGATTGCGCATCTGCTTTCTTGTCCAAAGCTTCCAATTTTTCAAAAATTTTGTCTAGTACAGAAACAGATGCTCCTGAGGCCATATCTTCCAGTTGTAACTGCTCTGCTTCGCCCTCTCCCTCCACTTCTGAGGGCAAAGTAGGCACAGATGATCTGCGTGTCTGTGAGGCTGAGGTTAGAGTTGTTAGAGTTGTTTGTTTAGCTCTCCCTCTTTTTCTTGTGCCACTCATTCCAACGTTATCTGTCAGTCAAGGTCACACTGAGTTGTTCCCATGGGAATGGAAAGGTCCAGAGCAAGCAAACAGCAAGGGGAATCGAAAGTAAAAAGTGTATGTAAAATCACTGTTATAATCCAATCCTCTAGAGGGAGCTTAATCTGTCTTTCAGAGTCTAATTTAATGTCCAAGAACCTTCAAATACAAATGTTTAGCAGAGTTTATAAATGGTCACTTTGTTGCAGACAGTGCTTATTTATCTCCAAAAAGAATGTTTCAAATTTAAAAGGTCTCAATACCCTCAGATTGTTTCAAGTTCCAATATACAGTATCCAAATCTGCAGTACTGACAGCTCCCTTAGTACTCAGGCAGCTCCTGATTCTGGGTTTCACCTTCTAGTTTGTAATCCAATAAGAGGAGGAAAGTCAAGTGCAAATAGAAATCCCAAATCTTTAGCTTAAAGTCTTTACTTTAAGATGCAAGTTCAAATAGATGCTTAGATCTGTAAAACTTAGAGTCTCTTTCTTTCAGCCTCCACTCCTCCAGCTGATTGCTTTTTTTCCAAGTTCAATGGCTGCGGAAGACGGACTTCCTGCTTCCACGTCTCTCCGCTCTCAGCCAAGTTCAAGCCAATTTAAGTTTCCCTTTTAAAGTCTCAAATTCAAGTGATTCAGTCTTTTACTCACGAGTTAGTTGCTTTTTCGTCCGGATCCGTAATTTAGCAGGAAAAGGGATCAGCGCTCACCGACAGTAGCAGCGCGGCTTCGCTCCTCAGGCTGTGAAACAGCTCACAGCGCCGCAACCCCCCTCCGTGCTCCGGAGCCCCTTACGGGGTTCCTTCTGCACTTGGAGGGTCGCTCTAGGCGCCCACCGAGCCTCAAGACCCCAGGCTCTTGCCGCCTGGGGTTTTCCAGAGTGGGTCTCCGCTTCGCCGTAGCGGACGACCCGTTGCCTGCGGAGCCTCCTCTCCCGTTCAGAAGAGGACCGCCATTGCCGTTCGCGCCGCCCCCGGAAGTCCAAATGTTTTAAACTCAAAGTATTTGGAGAATCCAATGACTCTGTGAATTAATCCTCCAAATTTCATGGACTCTGATCATGTGGATTTGAAAAGTATTTAATGCCTTAATTCCGATTATATTTATGTCACAGCTCTCAGTGCCTTGCCTCAATTGTCCCTTAGAAACTGATTTGGAGGTGTTAAACTAATTAATATGAAAATGCAAATCTAATTAATGCTAACCAACAATGCAAATTTAAATCTTAGTTCCAAAACCAATTTACATTAAAGATTAGTCCATTCCGAACCAGTTCTTTTGGCCCTCTGGCTTTTCTTTAAATGTAACCAAGAAACTGCACAGTCTTTTAAAGTGACTGAACAGGTCTTGTGGTGACAGGACATCAAAAATATGTTGGACCCACTCACCTTAGAAGAGAAGGTCATTATGCTTCCATTTCTCGGCCTGCATTGTGAAATATGTAGATAAATCACCATGACTCAGAGGCATATAAAAATACTACAGGTCCAAGAGGTCAAGCCAAGAATATTAAAGCAATTGAATGTGTGGCACAAGAGGAATGAATTCCAAGGCACAGTCACTGCCACTAGTAATATAACCCCATCCTTCTTGGCAAGCATGGCAGGGAAATTATTTCTGCTAATAAAAAATGCCTACTGTGATGTGTGCATTGGATTTAAATGTTTTGTGTCTTTTTGACTGACCTGGCAAATGCACATTAAAGCTCTACAATTTTCTTGTCATGTTCTGCAAAATTATCTTAAACTGTTTCCATCCATTTTCATGAATAAAATAATTCAGTGTCCTCCCCACTTATCTAGAGAAATCTGCCAGTATTTAGTTATAGGCTCTAATCTGACTAAAAGAGAAATATTTTCCTCACAAGTCCCCCTCAGTTAATGAAGATGCCATGCCTGCACATTAATGTTCTTAAACGTATGGGTGGGGAGGGGAAAGGATAAAATGAATAGTTCAGTTGGTAGAGCATGAGACTCTTAATGTCATGCTCACGGGTTCAAGCCCTGTGTTGGGTGAAAGATTCCAGCATTGCAGGTGGTTAGACTAGATGATTTTCATGGTTCCTTCCAACTCTATGATTCTATGACATCCATGACATCTATGAATGCTCCCATTCCTTCCCCTCTGCTTTCGTCTTTTGTCAACATTCTCTATACAGGAATAGATAATGGGGGGACGAGGGTGGTGCTGTGGTCTAAACCACTGAGCCTCTTGGACTTGCTGATCAGAAGGTCAGTGTTTCAAATCCCTGTGACAGTGTGAGCTCCCATTGCTCTGTCCCAGCTCCTGCCAACCTAGAAGTTCGAAAGCACACCAGTGCAAGTAGATAAATAGGTACCACTGTGGCAGGAAGGTAAATGGCATTTCTGTGTGCTCTGGTTTCCATCACAGTGTTCCGTTGTGCCAGAAGCTACTGTTAGGTCCATCATGAGAAGTCCACCAGCTTCTAATCACAGATACCAGCAGCCTTCAAGCAAGAAAACTTGCCTTATTATTGCTCCCAGCATCCCACTGCCAGATGATTGCCTCCTTCCATTCATCACTTTGCCTCCTCCAAGTGAAAGAAACCTGGGCAGTGCTGAATGTCACATCCACTGCCAGGTGTGTCCTGCTGGAAATAGAAAAGGGCTTTTCCCTTGGCCTGCCTTTATATCCACTCAGTTGCCAAGAGCTTTTGTGACATCACAAGAAACCCACAGCCAATGGCAACAGCTGGGGAGGCATCATCTTTATTGCTTTGCGCCTCACAAAGGCAGGTGGACCTATCAGTGATTGTGTGCTTGTTTATTCAGGAAGCAGGTGGCACTGTGGTCTAAACCACTGAGCCTCTTGGGCTTGCCAATCAGAAGGTCGGTGGTTCGAATCCCTACAACAGGGTGAGCTCCTGTTGCTCTACCCCAGCTCCTGCCAACCTAGCAGTTTGAAAGCATGCCAGTGCAAGTAGATAAATGGGTACCGCTGCAGTGGGAAGGTAAATGGCGTTTCCATGCACTCTGATTTCCGTCACGGTGTCCCAATGCACCAGAAGCAGTTTAGTCATGCTGTCCACATGACCCGGAAAGCTGTCTGTGGACAAATGCTGGCTCCCTCGGCCTGAAAGCGAGGTGAGCGCCACAACCCCATAGTCACCTTTGACTGGATTTAACTGTCCAGGGGTCTTTTACCTTTAGACAGGAATACTTTGGGATAGGGAAAGCACAGCATTTCAAAATAAATTCACATGAACTTTGGATAAAAGGTCTTATTGATCAGTCAGGTTCATCCAACGGATATTGTACCTAATTGGGGCATACATCGGCTCTGTGGGTGCCCAGAATAATTTATTCATGTATTTGATTTATATCCCCTCTTTCCGCCAAGGAGCTCCATGTGGCGTACATTGTTCTACTGCATCTCATTTAATTCCCACAATAACCCCATGAGGCAGGTTAGTCTGAGAGACAGGTCTTGGCCTGTCATAAGGTCATCCAATGAGCTTCAAGACTGAGTGTGAACTTGAGCCCTGATCTCCCAAGTCCCGGTTCAAACACTCTAACCACTGCACCACAGGCTGATTTGGAGCATGAGCTCACATTCCTGAATTGGAACATGCTACCAAGAAGACATTTCAAATTGGATGAGGGAGTCCCCCACCTTCCCAACTGCCCTGTTGCCTTGGTTTTTTCCCAGTAAGTTAAACACACCTCATCCCTTCCCCTTTTATCAGAACCAAACTGAAGCTAACTGGGGAGCCACCAAGAGCTCACAAGGGTGGGCTGGAACAGTGAGGAATGAGGACCTTTTGTTTTATAGGCAGGTCTAACAATCACAATACATTGTTTTCCAATTGCACTTTAATCACAGTGATTTGGGGGAGGGTGGTTGAAATAAGCAAATATATCACTCATGATGGGGTCATACTTCTCAGAGTTTGGGATGTGAGAGCAGGGCATGAATGCCGATATTAAACTATTGGGGTGGACTGCATCTTTCTCAATATTTTCCTTAACAAACATCTCTCTCTCTCTCTCTCTCTCTCTCTCTCTCTCTCTCTCTCTCTCATGAATGGTGTTTCCATGAAAAAGAAATGGTAGGAAGAAAAAAACGGATTTTTCCATATTTGTAAGTCTTCATCTACTCTTGGAGGGGCTCCCTTGGCCTGCAAATTTTATCCACTTATGTGAAAATGAAATAAAGTTTGTTGATTCCCTGTTAGACTTAAATAATGAATTCCCACCATTCCCTGGGAAGAGAGATTGCTAAACAACACTGGGAATTTCAGATCTGTGTGGGGAAAAGGGGTTCCTAACTCTCAGCACCCTTACCAAATAATATTCCCAAAACACTTTGGGGCGAATCATGACTTCTTAAAGTGATACATTGCTACTTTAAATAAATACTGCAGAAGGAGCCTAAATTTATTAGGCTCCTTAGTATCTAGGGTGGTACTTGATGGTGCTGAGGGTACCAGAAAGAAAGACATATCTTTCTGGTTTAAGATTCAGCCTAGAGGAGAACTTCAAAAGAAACTTTGCTCACTTTGTAATAATGCTTTGTGTGAGCATTCTGAGCCGGACAAGTTCATATTCTGAAATAAATCATTTTGAACTTTGTTACCACCTCTACTAATGAGCAGTTACTCTCCTTTTGGCTCATTTTAGCAATGAGCCAAATGCATTATAATTAGCCAATGCTAGCAATTAGTCGTTAATCACATTTGTTGAAACCTTCTATTAGGACTAAGACTGTGCTATTCACATTGCTGTACATTCCCATGAAATACCACCTCAAGCCTCCATATTCAACACTGAGAAAGCTGTTATGCTTAATTGTAGTATATGTGCTTTTTGACCACTGTGCTGTGAAATATGCAAATTAATGAAAACTAAAGAATTGCTGAGCTTGGAAACAAAATAACACACCTAATCATCTTTAGATACTTCTGAATGGCTTCCGCGGTACTTGCAGCTTGCTTTATACCTCTCAGGAAGGTTAAAAGTTTAAACTTAAACATTTTATACCTTCCAAATTGCCAAAACAACTGCACAGCTGGGTTAAATTACGGTCACATTAATTGATTTGTAATGATAGTAATAGAAAATACACCATTAGTCTATTTAACTTCTGTGCTTTAGAGAGTAAAGAGAGAAGCTGGTTTTATTCCTACTTCGGAAGGGACAATTTACCATCTCTATATGGGCACATAAGTAGTTTAATGCTTTTCTGGAGTTCTTTAGTATCTTCAGTAAGCATAAAAGGATGGCTTGAAATCCTTCTCCACTGTATCATTTTTGGAGAGCGAATAATAAAAAAGAGAGCAGGCCTTAGATTTGTAGGCATTCTGGTGTTTAAATTATCTGTCTTCATTGAAAAGCATGAGGTCTGAAAAGAAAGTGAAAAATAAAAATTCAATAAAAATGTTTTGTAAGAGACACTGAAAAATACCGCTGAAGTTCTCTGCCCTCTAATCTTCACCAGTGTGTGTGCAAGCATTTGTTTCCAATTTATCTGACGAGAGAGAGAGAGAAATCTGAGAAGTTTCACTGTACAGTGGTAAAAAAATCCAAAATGAAGTTCAGAATGTTAATAAAAGTCATATCTACACTAGGACACAAGGGTGCATTTTTACATCGGGAAGAGTTTAATGGGATTTTGAAGGAGAGTTTTTAATATATATCTGTATCTAAAGAGAGATAAAATGTTGATGGGAAGATGGGAAAGGAACATTGCTTTATTTCCAGCATGAAGGTCTGCATTTGGGGCACTTAGGGTGAAGGACGTAAGGTACCCCCTAAAACAGGATCCTGATTGCAGTTCTCAAGCTGCACACTCTGTTGATCCTCTGTCTCTTTCTCTTTCTCCCTGTGTGTGTGTGTTTGTGTGTGTTTGGAGAATGTCCCCACTGTTATTTCCACATCAAACCATCCTGTACTTTTGGGTGTGCTGTGATGGATTTATAGGTGTGTACACTATGCTTAGTGGGATGCGGGTGGCGCTGTGGGTTAAACCACAGAGCCTAGGACTTGCTGATCATAAGGTCGGCGGTTTGAATCCCCGCAACTGGGTGAGCTCCCGTTGCTCGGTCCCTGCTCCTGCCAACCTAGCAGTTCAAAAGCACATCAAAGTGCAAGTAGATAAATAGGTACCACTCCGGCGGGAAGGTAAATGGCATTTCCGTGTGCTGCTCTGGTTCGCCAGAAGCGGCTTAGTCATGCTGGCCACATGATCTAGAAGCTGTACGCCAGCTCCCTCGGCAAATAAAGCAAGATGAACGCCGCAACCCCAGAGTCGGTCACAACTGGACCTAATGGTCAGGGGTCCCTTTACCTTTACCTTTACACTATGCTCAAGGGACGTGGGTGGCACTGTGGTCTAAACCACTGAGCCTCTTGGGCTTGCTGATCGGAAGGTTGGCGGTTCGTATCCCCACAACGGGGTGAGCTCCCGTTGCTCAGTCCCAGCTCCTGCCAACCTAGCAGTTCAAAAGTACGCCAAAAAGTGCAAGTAGATAAATAGGTACTGCTCTGGTGGGAAGGTAAATGGTGTTTCTGTGTGCTGCTCTGGTTTTGCCAGAAGTGGCTTAGTCCTGCTGGCCACATGACCCGGAAAAACTGTCTGTGGACAGATGTCGGCTCCCTCGGCCTGTAAAGCGAGATGAGCGCCGCAACCCCAGAGTCGTTCGCGACTGGACTTAACGGTCAGGGGTCCTTTACCTTTACCTTTTTACACTATGTTCAGAGTTAGAGCTCTCTGTGTCTGAGGGTCCCCCAATTTATTGCTAGACATGTTTACCAGAGAGGATATCTTTGAAACATGGCTACAAATAAAGAATTGCCATTGTTGAATTCTAGGATTTTACTGTGTTGTGTTTGCACTCTTCATTTCTCCTAGTCCTCAAAGTCAGTAGAGGATGGTCCATTAGGGCTGGGCTCACCAACTTGGTGCCCATGTTAGACCTTCATTGGCACCCCAAATAGAGCCATCAGACTCTGTGCTTCCTTTATTTTTATTTTTTAAAGTAAATATCTAGTCCTTCTGGAAAGAAACTTATGAACTGTTATGTGCAAATTTTAGGCAATTTCTCCTAAATGTGCCAGCCTTGCTGCTCCTGCCTGTCACTGAGTACATTACAGCTTGGTCCATCCCCAACCATCCTATGGCCACCTCCTATGACCTTTACATGGTACTTTAACTAGGTAGCAGTGCTGTAACCACCTTAGCATGATAAAGGCAGTGCTAGGTCTTTCTACCCATGGTTGGATTTACTAGTTTACAAAATACATGCATTATGCAGAAGAGTTGGATTTTGGGACATTCCCACCACCTCCCCTTTGTGGGTCCTACTATAAATCATTTCCTCCTGCATCCTTTTTTTTTATACATGTTTTTTATTAAAGATTTCTTGGTTTACAAAAGGATGTGCAATGCCTCTTCTTTCAAGTTATATTTTCTACAGATCAGTCTCATTTGTTGAGACATTAGTGTTACATTAGGGAAAAAAGGGGGAAAGGTGAGTGTGATGGCCTGGGACTCGGGCTCAGACTCAGTGGAGTCTCAGTCCGCACCGGATCCTCTGCCTCAGGTGGCATCTGAACCGAGTCTGAGGTCTGATTCTGAAGAGCCCCTGTCTGCACTGGTACCTCTGCAACAAGCACCAGCTGGGTCAAGTCAGCAGCCTGAGCCTGCCCTGACTCCAGATGCGGGGATTACCTCGTTGTCCTTTGCTGGGTAATCACATGCAGCTGCTCCACTACTAGTTTGGTCAGGAGAGGCTGAGGCAGCTTCTGGGTCTAGTAACCCACTGACGTCTCCTGAGCTGCAGAGACTCAGGTCTGAGAGGAGGAGAGACCTGAGTACTTGCAGGAGGAGTGCTCACCTTCGGGCGAGACAGGGAGGTGAGTCACCAGGGGATCAGGACTGGACGTTACCCCGTCAGAGGTAAAAGGCTGCCGGACCCCACCCCGGGTTGCGGGAGCAACATTGCTGCTTACTGGAACCTGCCTGTTACCCTGTGCCTGGCCTAGACTGGTTTTCTGCCTTGGCCCTGTTGGACTGACTCCTTGTGGAATCCTTGGATTTGGGACCGGACCCAGACCGCGTTGCTCAGGTTAACCCCCGGGCCCAGCACAGTGAGTGGGGTTGGGGTGGGGTGGCGATTTTTCTGTTTTACTTATTCTATGTGTGGGGTTTTGTGTCAGTGTCGCTTGTGCAGGTTTTCTTTACTCTTCACTTGTGTTCCTTTGGTGGTGAGAGAGGTTGGGGTTGGCCTAGGGTGTGGTTGTTTGTTTGTGATTGGCTGTGATGAAATTTGTTTTCATGTCACATTTCACAGAACTCTAGCCCAATGGTTGCCATTAATTTGATTTGAACTGATTTTATAATGAAATGATTGTAGAATGCTGTATTATTTTACTGTTGTTAGCTGCTCTGAGCCCGGCTTCGGCTGGGGAGGGCGGGATATAAATAAAAAAAATATTATTTTTTATTATGTGTGAGTGGGGTCGGTGGGTGTTTTTGAATCAGGTTAGCCATATTGATTTTTATGCTGTTGGTGGATTCTTGCCATTGTCTTGTTAGGCTGTGTATGTGATAGAGGGAAGGCATCTTCGTCCATTTGTCCCCGTGTCAGTTTCAGTTTATTGGTTAGCTTTTCTAGTAAGGCTGTTTCCCATACTATTTGGTACCATTGGTCCATGCTTACTCCTGACAGGTCTCTCCAGTATCTGGCTATGATGTTTCTGACTGCTGAGAGTAGGTGGGTTATGAGCTCTTTGTGATGTGAGTAGGCGTTGTTATCTTGGAAGATGTTTAGTAGGGCCAGTTTTGGGGTGACTTCTAATGCTCACTTAGTTCTAGATACAGGTAGGTAGCCGTGTTGGTCTGCTGCAGTTGAAATAAAATTTAAAAAATCCTTCCAGTAGCACCTTAGAGACCAACTAAATTTGTTATTGGTATGAGTTTTCACGTGCATGCACATTTCTTCAGATACACTGAAACAGAAGTCACCAGACCCTTATATATAGCGAGAGGATGGGGATGGGTATTACTCAGAAGGGTGGTGGGAATGGCTGATAGGTGTGGTAAACCAGTTGACAACTGTTAACGACTGCAATTAGTCTTACAGGAAAAAGCAAGGGATGAGATGGCTAAAAATAGCTTTATCGTGTATAATGAGATAAGAATCCAATGTCTCTATTCAGACCAGGTCTCTCCATGGTTTTAAGTCTGGTAATAAGTTGTAACTTCTCTTTCCAGTCTATTTCTGAAATTGTTTTGTAATAACTTGCTTAGTTATTTTGCATATTTCTCGTATGGTTGTTGTCCAGACTAGTTGGATTTTGGGGCATTCCCACCACATGTGGTGGTGCACCCTCTCCAGCATTTTGGTGAGGCTCCTGGGTGTATCAGCACTAGTTTCCATGGTGTTAGGTACCATATGTGAGTTTCAGAGTGAGTTCTTTTCTTTTCGCTGATAGGGATTCAAAGGGAGGTTTAGCCCACATTCTAGCCCATCGGGTGGGGTTCATCTCATAGCCTGTGTCGTCTTGCCATGGTTTTTTGATTAGGTCGAGGGGGTTTGTGGGATTTTGGAGCAGTATTTTGTATATTGTGGATACCATCCCCTTCGGAAAACCTCCTCTTAAATAGCCACAGTTGAAAGATGTACAGTGGTACCTCGGGTTAAGAACGTAATTCATTCTGGATGTCCGTTCTTAACCTGAAACTGTTCTTAACCTGAGGTATCACTTTAGCTAATGGGGCCTCCCGCTGCTGCCGCGCCATCGCCATGCGATTTCTGTTTTCATTCTGAAGCAAAATTCTTAACCCGAAGTACTATTTCTGGGTTAGCAGCGTCTGTAACCTGAGGTACCACTGTATCCTTAATTGCCTGCATAGGCCTGATGGAATAGGAAAGCTTTCAGCAGGGGTTAAATGGTTGGCCCTCCTCAATGTTCATTGGGAGCAATGCCCAGGGGCAGCACTGTTGTGTCTGGGCTTTATGCAGTTGTGCAAGCCAGGAATGCAGCAGCAGCTCCTTCCCCTGCCACAGTGGGGTAGCAGCCCCCAGCCCATGACGGCAGCAGCAGGAGGAGGAGGAGGAGGAGGCAGAGCAGCCGCTAGCCAAAGAAACCAAGCTGCTGTGCAATGCCCAGACAGTGTAGCATGTGGGTATCACTTTGATGTCCAGGCATCATGCGCAACATCATGACGTTGCGCATTACATCAGCTCTGCTCCCCCCCCCCAATATTTTTCTGGAATGGCGCACCTGACCACCTCTTTTGGTTCTAACAAAAATCAATTATGGCTTTCTCTGTCTGGCTTCCCTCCTTGCAAATTTTCTTCCAGCTTCTAGCTTCTAGCTCACATCACTGCAACCCTCCACTTGGGCCTTTTGTCTTTCTAATTACCAGTCAGTTCAGGGAGGAGGCCACCCATTCGCCATCTGCACAGATCCACTATAGCCTGGCTTATAGTTTAACACTTGCTGGCTCCAGGGGTCAGATCAGTCTCAGCATACTGTCTACTCCACTACCCCCCCCCCCCAAATAACTCATAACAATATTTTTAAACGATTATTCTGGACCCTGTCTGCCCCAACTATCCCCCCAGTTAGCTTAATCAATTTTTTTATTTTATTTTTTGTACATATATTTTACTGAACAATTTTAAGAAATTATCAATCAATATAACCAATTATATTTTCCCCCTCTTTCTTATTCCCGCCCCTCAAGGACTTCCCTCAGCTCCCCTCTCTGGTTTCTTTACACATATTGCTCTCTGCATGTTATAAAGTTGTACATATCGCCTTATCTATCATGTATTTATCTAATAAATTTGTGGGTGTTTATTTAAACCTACCAAGGAGTCCAAATCATTTTGTTGTCTTTTTAGATAATTTGTAAAAAGTTCCCATTCTTCCTTGAAGTCACGGTTGTCCTTGTCCCGCAGTTTATATGTCAATTTGGCCAATTCCGCATAGCTCATCAAAGCTTAATAGATCTTTTAAAAGCATTAAATATAATGGTGTGCCTGGGACGTGGAACGTATAGCATGGGGGGGGGGAGATTTTTAGTAAAACAACTTGATAAATGAAAGAATTGGGCAGAAATTAATAGGATGAAATCCCATTGAGATAAATCAAAGGAAGGAAATGTGACTTAGTAGCAGGATGAAATGAGTGAGAATTAGCTGAAATCCATCTGTGCCAGGAAGAAGCGGAAATCACTGAAATTAGATATGGTGCGATTCCTCTTTGCACATCAAAGAATGCCAAGAGCAATGGCTACAACACCGGGGCAACCCCTTCACTGAAATGAAGCTTCATCATATGAAGGTCTTTTCCTGCCAGGAATGGGCAAAAGAAGCTCTGGACTGCAATCCCCATCAAACAATGATGAGAACTGTAAACTAGAACATCTAGGGCTTTTACACTCGCAAGATTGAATGTATTGCCCTCAGCTGTACTTGAGGGACGATTCCAACAGATTCCACATGGAAAACGCTTATGTCCCTGTGGAGATGACAGTCCCGAATCGGTGGCGCTTGCCCTCCTGGCTTGCACTCTTTATAAAAACCTGAGGAATGAGATTATCACTGTTATGTACTGAAGTACTCACCCTGGGCCAGCAGGGGGATACTGTAGATAGTTATGCAAATGAAGGATCGAAAGTGATGTTCAGTGATTGGATAGTTTTAGAAAGTTGCTACAGTAACGTTGTACTGGAGCTCTATATAATCAGGCTGACTGAGCCCTTCAGCTCAGTTCTGTTCTGGCCTCTGAATAAACAAGAGCTGTTTGAAGAATCGCTGTGTCGTCTGATATGTTCACCCACAACTTAACAATCACTCCTTTTTTATTGTCCATTCCAGGTCGCCCAACCACTGCCACAGTGTCCTTTCTCTTGGCAGGTCAAGATGAGCAGGTGACAGCAACGGTGGCAAGGTTTCTAGCTGGGGCAATCGGAATAAGATCCACCATTTGACTATTGACTTGAAACTCCAAAATGTATTTTATACAATTGACTTTTATTTCTATTCTTTGTATATTGCATTATTGTTTTATTGCTGTGGCTGATGGCTGATGCCAATAAAGATTATTTCATTCATTCATCTAGGGCTCTAGGTTGCCTATCCCCAATCTATGTATTGTAATTGCCAGCATACGCTAGCTGATTATGACGTTGGCATGGGTAGTCCAGCCTAGGAGACCCAGAAGTCCTAAGATACACTAAAAAAAGGCTGCAAACCTGCTGGACCTGTTAGCTCCCTTCCCTGATACAAGTGGGGAGCCACTGGGGAAAAGGCCCGTTCTCGTGTTTCCGTCACAAAGGAGGCCCTCAGAGGATGAACTCTGGGGCCGGGTTGCTTCATATGGGGAGACGTGGTCCTTGAGGTACTGCAGTCCTGAGTCGTTTGAGGCTTTATAGGTCAAAACTCCTGGTATGCCCCATGGAGGACCTTAAGGTCCACAAATGACAACACTTTGGAGGTTGCAAGGTGGTTAGATTGGTCTCATACTGACCCCGACTTGGTGGAACGCTCTGTCACAAGAGACTAGGGCCCTGTGGGACTTGACATCTTTCTGCAGGGCCTGCAAGACAGAGCTGTTCCACCTGGCCTTTGGACTGGACTCAGTCTGACCCTTATGTTTCCCTCCCCTTATGATCTATGGGCTGCTATTAAAATGAGGCTGCATTTTAAATTGTATTTTAACCCATGTTTTAAATTGTTGTTTTTTTTCTCCCTCCCCCTATTATGTTTTTATTGTAAAATTACAAAATTGTATTGGTGTTAGCCGCCCTGAGCCTGGCTCTGGGCGGGGTATAAATAATTTATTATTATTATTATTATTTTAAAAAACAGCACTTTGAATTGGGCCCAGAAATTATTATGTCTTTTGTGTTTTTCTCTTGTACTTTTATGTTATGAACGGATGTAGGGATGTAGGGATGTACAGGGCAGTATGAGATTTAATAATAATAATAATAATAATAATAATAATAAATTTTTATTTATATCCCGCCCTCCCCAGCCGAAGCTGGGCTCAGGGCGGCTAACAACAATAAAATAAGACAACATTTTAAAATCATTTCATTAAAAAATTACTTCAAATCAAATTGATGGCAATCATTGGGCAGATTGCCAAAGGAGGTAGTCAGACTGAGTCCAAACCAAAGGCCAGGAGGAACAGCTCTGTCTTGCAGGCCCTGCGGAAAGATGTCAAGTCCTGCAGGGCCCTAATCTCTTGTGGCAGGGCCCTAAACTCTTGTGTACAGATGAAGGGCAGAATACAAATCTAATAAATGAGTTAATTAACAAACAGTTAAAATTATTAAAACCATTTACTACCAGTGTCATCCCTGCCTCTGCTTTGTAGCTGGTGCTGCAGCCAGGAGATGTAGATCGGATGCAGATGTCCCAAGACTACTGATGCTCTCGGTGGCTTGGGCTGGCTTGCCTAATGGTGAGAGGCTCAGCAGGTGCTAGGCTAACAGAAGGTAGGAAGTAGCTGTAGGTGATGATAAGTCTCTCCTATGACCCTATCTCTCCCCTGTTTGCCTCCTTGCCACAAATATTAGCATCTTGTTTCCTGGACAAGCCATCTCCAACTGCTGGGAGAATCTGTCTCCTTTGCACAAAATCAGTGGCGTAGCGTGGGGGGTGCCAGGGGGGCCGGCCGCACCGGGCGCAACATCTGGGGGGGCGCGCTCGCTGCCTCCGGAGTCGCCGAAGAGCCTCGGGCGCAGGCTGTAGCAGAGCCCCGTGTCTCGTGGAACCGACGAGCTGTGCGCGCGCCCGGGCTGAAGGTGTCCGGCAGGCAGCGGCTCTCAGCCCCGCGCGTCAGGGACGCGGAGGACGTGCCAGGCAGCCCCTCCTCACAGCCCCGCCTTCGCTGCTGCTGCTGCAGCTGCTGGGCCATGTTGCATTTTCCTCGCCTCTCTGCCCCCCTCCTCCTCCGGGCAAGCGGCGTGGTTTGGGCGGCAGCGCCAGCAGCAACTCGACTCAGATCGGCAGGTTAGGGGTTGGGGGGGGCGCAAATTACTTGCCTTGCCCCGGGTGCTGACAACTCACGCTACGCCGCTGCACAAAATGATTCTGTTAGGTTACACTTTGTTCTGTATGTGTGTGTTGCTGTGATCTAAGAGAGGAAAAGCAACAATAAAAAATATTAAAGTTATAATTTATGAGGACAAAGAGATCCTAGAAACAGCAACACAGCAAGGAGAAAAGGAACAATGGTTGGAATAGAGCACTCATAAATGCTTAGGAGTTACCGGTAATAGCTACGTAAGGAAAAGCAGAAGAGGATGTGGAAAGAAGGACACAAAAGGAAGGCTTGGCTAGAAAAAACAAGATGTTAACAATAAGATTATTACAACGGCAAAGTGTACATCTCAGGAAGGCTTACAAAGAACCATAGAGTGGGGCGGGGAAAATTCTACTGAAGAATGCTCTAAACAGCTGATGTCAGACTTCTGATGACATCCTGTTTTGAAAATCTTTCTCAGATGATAACACCTGAAAAGTGTTTCAAGGCGCTATTGCCATTTTCACAACTGGGTGGACTTCAGGAATGTCTGTCTCTCCAGAGAAATTACTCAATTCCAAGAAAAAAATGCCAATGGAAGGGTCCAAAATTATGAGCTGGTGGTTGCTCCCACAGCCCGCCCATACCCTCCAATATGTTGAGTCCCAAAACCGGTATGTGGGTCTTCCTGTCCAGGCTCCCATGCGAGTCATGTGACCTGCACAAGATTGTGGAGGCCCAAAGATGTACTTTTCCATGCTCTCATGGGGACGGATGGACAGACAAGGTGTCTTGTTTTTTTCTGGGATACTTGTGGGGTACGCCTTCCATATGTTGGGGGCTCAGCTTCTGCAGCAGAACTTCTCAAGACTCCCCGTGCAGCTTAGACTCCAGGGAGATATGGGTTCTAGATCACACAGGGAACCTATACAAGCTCAGCCTTGAGGGAGCTGTGGGAAATATAATGGTATTCCAAAGGAACAAGTGGGAACAGGGAGTGCAACACCACTTTTCCCCTCATGTGATCTAGCAGACAGCCATATACACATGAAAATGATAACGAAAATAGTAATAGTGGAGATTTATATTTCTGCTCCTTAACCTTTAAAGAATAAATCATTTCTCATACCCACTTCTCATGTGATGATGAAGAGCAGGGGTGCTAACTTGAATAAAATATTTGGGGGGCAGAAAAGCCCCACCTCACATAATCAATCACAAGATACAGCACCCATCCACCATTAGCCCTAAAAAGCCCTTAACGGCCTCAGCCCAGTATACCTGAAGAAGCGTCTCCACCCCCATTGTTCTGCCCAGACACTGAGGGCCTTCTGGAGGTTCCCTCACTGCGAGAAGTGAAGTTACAGGGAACCAAGCAGAGGGCCTTCTTGGTGGTGGCGCCCTGTGGAACGCCCTCTCATCAGATGTCAGGGAGATGAACAACTATCTGACTTTTAGATGACTTCTGAAGGCAACCCTGTTTAGGGATGCTTTTAATGTTTGATGTTTTATTGTATTTTTAATATTCTGTTGGGAGCTGCCCAGAGTATCTGGAGAAGCCCAGCCAGATGGGCGGGGTATACATAATAAATTTGTTGTTCATGTTGCTGTTGTTTGAACGGCAATGTCCATCAACTTGGGAAGCAGCTCAAATATTTTATCGGGTTATGGTTAGAGATTGTGGCCCCCAGGAGTTGGCTGCTATGGCTTAGAATGACCATCTGAAAAGGGCTTTGTGGGTTGAACATTTGATTGGGAAAAAAACCACAGATTATTGTTCAACTGTATATAAACTAATATGGGGCCTTCAAAACTCTGTATATTTTGAGGAAACTTCCCTAAAGCAGAACATTTCCAACTCATTGTTCAGAGGATGGCTTTGAAATAGCTGCCCGTATAGAAACTGAACTTCTTAAAACTGAAGTCTAGGCCCATGGTATTTTCCATATTGAACCTCAGTAAGTGTACAAAACACATGTAACCAAAAGGTGAACTGCACAATAGGAAGAACGTCTGTTACACTCATAGAAATAATACTTGGAGGTCACACTATTGTAAAATCCCCTGAACGCACTGGGTAGGAGAATAAAGAGATGTATGCTGCTCATTCCTCGCTGCAGTTTCTTGCTCTGGTGAAAGAAAAAAGTAAACTACACAGAAACACAACCCTGACAATGTAAGGTGTTGAAGCTACAAATAGCTTCTACCCTTTAATACGCAGCTATTGTGTGATTTCAGTTGACACTGGGATCATAGTCTATCCTCACAGAGTAAAGGGAGAGGAGAAAAAGAATGGGGTTCAGCAGAAATCGGGCCTTTTTACAAGACCTGTTGCTATTGGTATTATTAGGCCTGGTTTCCAATGTAAGCATGAAGCTTAACATATTTAACGGTTCAATAAAAAAAGACTTGGTAGTGTAAAGGCAATGGTGGATATCTGATTAGCTTGGAAGGATAGGGCAAGACAGAGCGAGGATTTTACAAGTATTTTTGGAGGACCATCAGTGGCACACAGGCAGGAAAATGGTGAGGAGCTGTGAGCTGTAGGGGTTTGATGAAGTCCAGTGATGTTATTGGTGTCTGGGGTGGGGGCACAGTGGAGCTAGTGAATGAAATTTCATGGGTGGCGCTGTGGGTTAAACCACAAAGCCTAGGACTTGCCAATCAGAAGGTCGGCGGTTCAAATCCCCACGACGGGGTGAGCTCCCATTGCTCGGTCCCTGCTCCTGCCAACCTAGCAGTTTGAAAGCACATCAAAGTGCAAGTAGATAAATAGGTACCGCTCTGGCGGGAAGGTAAACGGCATTTCTGTATGCTGCTCTGGTTCGCCAGAAGCAGCTTAGTCATGCTGGCCACGTGACCTGAAAGCTGTACGCCGGCTCCCTCAGCCAATAAAGCGAGATGAGCGTCACAACCCCGGAGTTGGTCACGACTGGACCTAATGGTCAGGGGTCTCTTTACCTTTACCTTTTATGGAGAGGAAGAAATTTGTTGGGGGTTTTGCATTTTAATGTGAACCTACCTAATTTGTAGAGCTGTCCATTAGTGAGGGGTCCCAGGCTTGGCTGACCTGCGGAGCTCATGCAGCTGACATGTGTGGGGTCCCTAAGTCGGTTCAGGGCATCCTGCACCATCTGCTCAGCCTCCCTCGTGGCGCACTGCAAGAGGGCAAGCTGCTTGTCCAGGAGCTCTTGCTGGAGGGCCTGAGTGTTGCTCTCCTGAGGGCAGAGGAAGAGAGGCTAGACCTCTGCTCTTGGCCTACTCGTGGAACAGCGGAAGAAGAGCTTGGGGTGGCCCTCCATGAACCCCCACCATGCAAAGAGCCTCTTGGGCTGTTCCTGGCTAATCACCAGCATCCCACCTCCAGCCCACCTCTTACCCTTTCCTCCAGGCAGCTCCGCAGCTCCTCCACCACTTTGTCACTGTCCTCCTCCTCTCTTTGCAGGGTGGCCTTCAGCTGCTGCACTTCAGCCTGCAAATCAGTCAGCTGCTGGTCACGCTGGGCCACAGTCTCATTGAGGGTGGCTGTCTCCAGCTGAGGGTGGCTGTCTCCTGAATCTGAGCTAGGTTTATGCAGTACCCCATCTTACCTGGACCCAGGCCCTGAACCAAATACAGGGTCTTGCACAGTACTTAATCGGGATACAAAACCTGGGTTGAACATGCAGTTGGGGTGGGGATGGAGAAGATGACACAGGCAGGCTGCCTGGGTCTACAGTGGTACCTTGGTTTAAGAACTGTCCTGTTTACAAACAATTCGGTTTACGAACTCCACAAAACCGGAAGTAGTGTCCCGGTTTGTGAACTCTACCTCTGTCTAAGAACGGAAGCCAAATGGTGGAAGGGCACCGGCGGTGGGAAGCCTCATTAGGGAAAGCACGCCTCGGTTTAAGAATGGTTTTGGTTTACGAATGGACTTCCGGAACGGATTAAGTTCGTAAACCGAGGTACCACTGTATTTGTTCTGCTTCCCCCTCCCCACCAACTGGCTTCCTGCCCCCAATTGACAGCCCTGGATTGTTCCCAATGAACTGGATCTAACCCACTCCAGCTGCATTCTGGGTCGACCCAAATGCAGTTTGCAATGCAGTTACCCAACCAAAAACAATGTACAAGAATGCTATATTAGGGAAAGTTTACATTAAAATGTATATTGCAGTGAAAATAATATGAAAAATGCATTATATTAAGGAAAATTGCTTCCCAAATGGTGCATGTTAGGCAAAATCATGTAGATAAATGGGTGTATTAGGACTCTCTGCCTCCCCCCAAAAATATCACAAACTGAAATGTGGCAAACTGAACTTTAGGGGGTTTTTCATTGAATGAAGTTTTGAGGTTTGACTGTATTATCATCTTGGCTTTCATGAAGACTTAGCTGTTTGATGGCAGTTTTTACATATTCAAAAATTCTCACCTGTTGATAGGAAAATCTTGAATCAGACACTATGGAATTGTGAAATTATGGTCTTCAAAATTTAGAGTTGAAAATATGGATTTTTAATTCTTTATTCATGCAGAGGGTTGTTTATTTTTACCCAATGCTAAGATTGCGTGTCAAATTCATTCCTGTAACCTTGAGGACTAGAGACTTACGTATCAGATGCATCTTCCATATGTAGAGAAGTTCCTCAGAGCTCAGGAGCTGTACTGACTGCTCTCACTAACTTAAGCCTTTTCCATGGGCAATTGCATAGTTCACTGTGCAGTTATTAGCACTCAGAATAGCTCCAGAATTATATACAGTGGTACCTCTGGTTACATACTTAATTCGTTCTGGAGGTCCATTCTTAACCTGAAACTGTTCTTAACCTGAAGCACCACTTTAGCTAATGGGGCCTCCTGCTGCTGCTGCGCCGCCAGAGCACGATTTCTGTTCTCATCCTGAAGCAAAGTTCTTAACCCGAGGTACTATTTCTGGGTTAGCGGAGTCTGTAACCTGAAGCATATGTAACCCGAGGTACCACTGTATAGACAGATGGATATATTGCTGACATGAACATCCTAAAAGTGGAAGGGGAGGGGAGAAAGTTGAAGGGCTAAAAACAACAAGGAAGAGGAAATGCTGCTCTCCTAATGGTGCCAAAATGCCTTTCAGTTTAGAAAGATACCTTCAGGAGAAGAGCTGAATCTGCAGATCCAGAACATGAGTTAAGTGAGACAGAAATTAATGACAATGTCATGAGTTTGGAAAACAATGCTGGCTGTGGCCAAATAAGCAAGCCGTAAGATGCGGTGATATCTGTCACAGAGAATTTACTAGAAGCAAACCATACCACGGTTAGGATAATTGAATATTTCTCAGCAACTTGTTGTCATCCTTTGTTGACTATGTCTGAGGAGCAATTCCCGTCTAGTCCTTCTTTTCTTTCTGCCTTGTATAAATACAATGCAACGCTACTCTTTTCCTGGATGTCCCCCTGTAGTTTAGTGACGAGTTCCACAGTCTCAAGAATTTGTAGCTGTGGTATAAGGGATTTTATCAAGAATTGATTGTATTTGGTTTGAGCAATAGTCTGGAGGCAGAATTAAAGGGAATCAGACCCTGAAGTATAGCACGTGGGAAGCCATACAAAATTTATAATTGGCTAGGTAATTAATTTGTATCTCAGTTGGTATTATTTGGTATTAACATAATTTGACGCAGTACCACTGTACTGTTAAAACGGAAAGGGGTCAAACCATCGTAAGAGGTGCTGAAATTTTGGGAGGTTGGATAGTTACAATGGAATGGTCTCAGGGGTGGGATGCACATCTTATCCTTGTTTATTTATTATTATTACTTTGTCAAAATAAAAAATAAAATTGTTTTTTTTAAAAAAAAAAAAACTTGCACTGTCCCTCCAAAGACAGTTAAAAATAAACTTATAAACATTGGCCAGGATACGAAGAACAAGTACAACCAAGTGGGCTTTGGGAGTTGGATTAACTGAAAAACAGCCCCACCCACACATGACAAATAGTGTTTGAAACTGATGAACAATTTGCACTGTGCCACTGAGGCAGGTGCCCTATAACTAGGAGAGTGAGAAAAAGTCAGAGAACTTCTGCTGCCCCAGTTCGTTCTCTGATCTTCAGCCACCCCTTTGGATTCCAGTTCTCTGTGTAAAAAATGCCATCAGGATAAGCATGAAAAGATCCCACTCAATTCTGCCCAGAGAAAAGCCTTCTACCCCATTTGGAATGTTTTCAAGCTTTTTATGTATCATGCCAGGAAGACGTTTGTTCGGGAGACAACACATCTCTAAATGCCCTTGCTCTCTGAAGCTGTTGCTGTCAGGACAATACTTCCAGCGGGCTACAGATATCATGGTCGGGGCAGAGCAAAGGTGGCAAATATAATGGTAATTGTGTGTTAAATTCCTTCAGGACAACCTTGATCCTTTGGATATGCAAAGGTCCGGCCTGGTCCTCTTCTGATAGTGCCTGGCTCTCTCTCAGGCATGCTTTCCCTAGTCTTGGCTGCCTTTGGACAGCTTTGAAAAGCCACTCTGGGGCTTCCCTGGCCACGCAAAAGCATTCTGCAGGCAGCCAGAGATTGGAGAAGGCTCGAAACACTTCCTGATCCCTGGCTGCCTTTGACATTTTCTCATGGCCAGCAGCTTCCGCTGCCGAGGTAAGCTGTTACAATCTGGAGACTGAGGGTTTGAATTCTCATAATACCAGGCTGCAAATGCTTGCAATAGTCAGGAGAAGTCCTGGCAGGGTTTTTCCTGCTTGTCTGAAGCTAGTTGGACATGAGGTCTGGAGAAAATATTATACTCTGTTTTGCATTCTACAGTGGTACCTCGGGTTAAGAACTTAATTCGTTCTGGAGGTCCGTTCTTAACCTGAAACTGTTCTTAACCTGAAGCACCACTTTAGCTAAAGGGGCTTCCTGCTGCCGCTGTGCCACCACTGCACGATTTCTGTTCTCATCCTGAAGCAAAGTTCTTAACCTGAGGTACTATTTCTGGTTTAGCGGAGCCTGTAACCTGAAGCGTCTGTAACCCGATGTACCACTGTAATTCAAGGTGGAGAAGAACTGGGGATGTTGCAATAGTCATCTCTTTTCTTAGGCAAGCATTCCGAACTAGGGCTGGGCAAATTTGTCAATTCCAGTTTCTGATTCTTCCAGTCTTACATTCAGTTCTTCATATTTCCCATCAGTTCAAGATTTTTAAAAGGCCTCATGAAAATCCATCGGCAATGTTGCCCAATATACACATGTTTGCAAAGCAATTTTCCATGATATAGTGCATTTTGCATGCTATTTTCACAAACACATGCAGTCCCCCCAGTATATGCACCTTTGCACGTGTTGCTCGGCTAGAAAACTGCACTGCAAAATTTGTAGAAGTGTGAATCTGGAAGAACAACTGTGTTTCAGTTTTTGTATTGTTTCATAATGTGTGAATTAGGTTGATTCACAATGAATTTGGCAGAATACCAATGAATCAAGCCCTCTCCCCATCCCATTCTGAATCCCTGAATCTCGTATCCAGACCCAGGGCTGAGGACTCTTAGTAACATTTCTACCCAATAGACAGACAGGTTGTGTGTGCCCTATTCTTAATAAATGTTCAACTAACTCCCTAATCCCAACAGGAATCTTCTATAGAGTTTGTGTGAACTTTACCGTTGTAATAAACGTCTGCAGCAGACTGGCATGCAGCCTTCCAGTGACTAATTGTATGAAATAATACTCACACAATGCTTTGAAACAGAACTATTGTTCCAGGTATCTTCCATATCCAAACTTTTTTGGGGGGGTAATGTGTAGGAGAAAAACATTAGCTACACTGGGAATAAAATTGTGGTGTCATTTGCCCACATAAATTAGCTGCACAGTTAAAACCTGAATCCATTAAGTCAAACTAGTTAAATTACTGGTACAATATATCACATAATTATTGAATTAAAACTAGGAGTAATTATGCTAATAGGCAGGCATCATGTCATAGAGAGTGAAGTATCATTTTCCGGACAAAAAACACTTTTCTGAAGTATTACGGGCAGGTATTGTACTGGCGTTTTCAATTCAAGTGCTTTATTCAGTTCATGTTAATTGTTTCCAGTGATTATGAAGTATTCGTACAGAAATATATTCTGAGACAAGGGAATCTTTTCTCAAGAGAACCAGTGCTTTTGACACTGCTATTGACAAGCATACAGTGAATTAGTATATCATCAGCATACAACTTTTTGACATAGGAAACTGCATAACGGTCCCTCAGGGGAAAACCAATTTACCTTCAGAACCTCTGTCTAAGGACTGACTAATGATCTTAATACTTCTCCTTGAAACATTTGGTGACAGGCAATGGCTGTTTCCCCCTTATACAGGAGAGGATTTAACAAAGTGTCTCTATCAGTTATTGGGTTCCTTGATGGTAAAATCTGGTCAGCTACTTAAAAATCTTTTGGTCCTCGGAAATTGCCTCCCCTAGAATCTGCAGCTTCTCTAAACCTAGACCTTCCTGCCAGTAACTTCAGTTGGGAAGAAAGAAGGAATGTGGGGAAACGCACAAAGCCCGTGTTTTCCACCACCTAAGAGAATGTGCGGGCAATGGCAGAGAAAGGAAGGTGCGGTGGTGGTGGGCCACCACAGGTGCATGTTAGAATTCCTGCTCCATGATTTGCAGTCATGGGATTGTTGTCTATCACATGACGGTATATGTTTTGACTCCACAGAGTGGGAAGTGACGGAGACAGGATGTTTGTGTTACTGTGTTCCGTGAAGTGGGACTATTGTCCTTTGTTCTTTTTCTCTTTGCTGTCTGATGCTAGAGAGAGAGGGAGCCATGTTGCAGTGCTCCACCATGTTGTGTCTATATGTACATAAAGTAGATTAGCCAAAATGCTGAGTTGCTGGGGTCTGTCACACAAACTATGAAGACTCTGCGGATCCCTAAGTGTGCCGATGTCTGTTGGCATCGGTCGCTGTGATGTTGTGGCTGAAGAAAGCTTTTGAAGCTCCCAAACGATCGACCAGGAGGGAGAGAACATGCCAGTCGGGCATGTGTCTCTGCCATGGTCCTACTCGAGTGTAGGGTGAGCTCCTGACAGTGTCATCCCTGAGGGGGTGCCAAAACGGCACACCGCGCCGGGCGGCACTTGGCCTGGAGTGCACCCAAGCCACGTGTCTCTCCTGGGAGTGACGTGGTGGTTCGGGACCCCGCGCTGCCCAAAATGGAAGTTTGGGGCTTGCGTCTGCTACATGGACTCTGTGGGCAGCTCCCCACATCACCCCCCTGGGCGGATCATGTACCCCTAGAAATTCACTTGACCCTGCTCACCTACTGGGGGGGGGGAATGCACAAAAGGGTTTTGCTGTGTGCGTAGCTGGGTCCAGCATCAAAGTGTTTGCCAGACCCTCCCTGCCCGAAAAAAAAACACCCTGTGATTTTTGGTGATCAGGCGAAGAAATCCTAAAATTACACAGATGCACAGAGCTCCACAGAGGGGGATGTTAGGCCAAGCAGAATTGCCCCTTACGCGGAGCAGTTGTACATGCATGAATTCATCTATATTTGAGTTCATCCCCTTTATGTAGCCGCTAAATGTTGGAGGTGCTTTCAGTTCATGAACCACCCTGTTCATCTCTGTATCTTTTGATTCCTTTGTCTTCACTCACTTTTTAGGTTGTAACTGCCAAATTTAGAGGGATTCTGGGAGCTACAGAGGAAAGGACAGGAATCCCCTATTAGTAATTGGATAAGCCCTTCTGGATACCTGGATCGGAACCTGTGCATGTGTGATTTTTACCAGGTATTACTGGATTATAAGCAACTGTATATTTTCAGCTTGCATTTTCAGGAGGACTCTTAACATTTTGAACTATTTTTATTTCATGCGTCGTATTTCTTGCCATAATTTTTTGTCCCAGAAAAAGCTATATTTAGTGTAAAAAAGAAGAGAGGGGGAAAGTTGAAATGACTGCCGCTTTTTAATGACTTCACATGCCTTTTTTGTTTTGTTTTTTATGGAAAAAGACACAGTGATAAGACTTTTTTTCTGATTTACTCATTTGCTAAACTGTCAGGAAATTAATTATCTAAAAATCAAATGTGTGGTAACAAATATATTCTGGGAAATGACTCCCGTTCAAATCATATGACAGAGAAAAAGTGAATATGTGTTTAATACTTTTTGTAATATAAAAAGCTCAATTTCCGTTGGAAAGCTGACCTTCATTTTCACCCTTTATTAGTTCACTGATGAGTAGGTCATCTGAAGGCAAGGCCAAATGTTCTCCTTTGCTTTATCTGCCTGCAGTGTTGACAAATTCCAATTCACTGTAATGCTGTCTGACATTGTGCTGGTATAGTGGCAGATAGTTTTACCACATCCTTAGCACTTAATTTGCTAGTGTTGCAAATCTTAAAATGGACCTCTGATTATATGCACTTATATAAGGCATTTTTCATGCTATCTCCAACACCTTTTTCTTAAGGTACTGTCTCAGAATGCAGCCCCTGGGCCTAGACGGCACATTGAGAATGCAAATTCTGAGTGGATAATCCCGCTGCTGTGTGTATTTGCACTTGCATAGATGTACATGCCTCACAAAGTATAATACTGCAACTCCTAGGACTCAGCGACATGAGTAAAGAAACAGCAATTTGAATGCGCTTTAAACATGCAACACTAGATGGCGCCAGAGAGCAGGAAAATTTAAAACGTGATTATCTGTAGAGATTTTTTTTTCTTTTGTTATAACGATCTCATTTCTGACTCATTTATAGCGTGCGCGCCCCATGTCTGGATCCACCCCTAATGACTGCTCTCGTAGACTTCATATAGCACTGGGGACAAAATAGTGCCACAAAACAGTACCCCGAGGAACCCCATAGCAGAGATGCCAGGGAGTCAAAGTATACTACTCTGAGGCTATTTTCAGGGCTAGACAATGCAGATAGAGGTGTTGGTTAGTTACAAAGACCTGTAGGGACATATGATGGAGCGAATTTGCTTGCTGGTCAGGCGCAGGCACAGAAATAGTCAGGAATGTCAATGTCATTGGGTTTCCCCATGCAGAGAAAAAGGACAAGAAAAGGTGGATTTGGGTGTGCTGGTTATTTTTAGGCGCATTTGTCCTGCATCTGCAATAGTTAAGTGTGAGTCAGCAAGCGTGTGAGAGTCAGTGGCGGAGGAAGGGGGTGCGGTGGGTGTGGTCCACCCTGAGTGTCATCCCTGAGGGGGCGGGTGACATCTCTGCACCTCCCCTGGGATTCTCGCCGCTCACCACGGGCAGCTAGCCCTGCCCCCAGGTGCATAGCTTGGCTTCTGGTGAAAGTGACTCAGAACAATCTAAGTGCAGTTGTTTGAAGCAAGTTTGCTCATGGCCACTGCCATTGGCTAGAGCCTAATCTGTATTGGAACCCTGAAAAAAGACGGTATGCTACAACAGTATGTAACTGCTAAGCTATGGAACTGTATTATATTGTCAGTAAAGGAACTGGTTCCCAACAGGGGTCAATTTGATTTTTAAGGGGGGCAATTCGATAATTAGTCAGACCAAGGTAATGGCCTTTTAGGCTTCCTCCACATGAATAGGAGTTCACTTTGTGAATAATAAGAATTACATGTCATGGGGGGTGGGGGCATCAGGATTTTAGAGATGCTTAGGTGGGGCATAGCCAAACAAAGGTTGGGAACCACTGCTCTACCCTTCACAAGATTGAATGTATTGCCCTTGGCTGTACTTGAGGGGCAATTCCAACAGATTCCACATGGAAAACGCTTATGTCCCTGTGGAGATGACAGTCCCGAATTGGTGGCGCTTGCCCTCCTGGCTTGCACTCTTTATAAAAACCTAAGGAATGAGATTATCATTGTTATGTACTGAAGTTCTCAGCCTGGGCCAGCAGGGGGATACTGTAGATAGTTATGCAAATGAAGGATCAAAAGTGATGTTCAGTGATTGGATAGTTTTAGAAAGTTGCTACAGTAACGTTGTACTGGAGATCTATATAATCAGGCTGACTGAGCCCTTCAGCTCAGTTCTATTCTGGCCTCTGAATAAACAAGAGCTGTTTGAAGAATCGCTGTGTCGTCTGATATGTTCACCCACAACTTAACAATCACTCCTTTTTTTATTGTCCATTCCGGGTCGCCCAACCACTGCCACAGTGTCCTTTCTCTTAGCAGATGAAGATGAGCAGGTGACAGCAACGGTGGCAAGGTTTTTAGCTGGGGCAATCGGAATAAGGTCCACTATTTGACTATTGATTCAAAAGCCTAAAAAGGTATTTTATATAATGGACTTTTTATTTCTATTCTTTGTATATTGTATTGTTTTATTGCTATGACCAAAGGCTGACCCAAATAAAGATTCATTCATTCATTCATTCATTCATTCATTCACTGCTCTATCCCAATTGCCTGGTGTTTTTCTGTTCCATTGGCGCATTCTGCTGGTGTGTTGAATGGGCACTCTGCAGATGCCCCAACAAGGAAAATCTATGTATTTCCCCCTCCACTTGAAAAAATCAACTGAACAGTAATTCAGTTTATTCTGCATTTAGATCTGAACCTGATGTGCAAAAGAAGCCGGGATGGAAGACTTGACCTCTTCCCTGGCTCAGATCTTGGTGTCACAATGTTCAGCCTGCATTTTAAACAAACAGAGCAAGTCGTGGGGAGCTGTGTTTTCAGACCCAGACATATGAAGCATGGTGACATCATTCATTAGAGCTACTGATTTAGTACTGAACAGTGTTTAATATTTACATCTTTATTTATTGGCTTAATGCTCACTATATTAAGAGATGCTCTTAACATTATCCAAGCCAAAATCGTAGAGCAAGATCACAAGTGATTTAATATCAGTGATGCCATAACTGGTGTTTTTGGTTTTTTTTAAATTTAAAAATCATTATTACCATTCTGATATATCTCACCAAAATTATAAGCAACTTCTACTCTTTTTAATGCATGGGATATTTAAGGTTTCAAAGTGAACCAATTGTGCTTGAAATCTTGATTTTGCCTCTCCTGTATTTTAGGTTCTTTTCTAAACTAGCGCACTGCAGGTAATGGAACAGCTTAACGTTGCATTTTCTCTTTTGACAGTCTAGGCTAGAGTTTTTGTTTCAAGGACTCTATAATCATTTCCCATATAATTATGCACTCGTGCCAGATGTTTAAGCATGTTTAGAGCTGGGAGTTGTTTGTTTCAAATAGTGTGTTCTGTATGCGTGTCGACTTACCTGCCCCTTATGAAGAAGAAACAAACCTGGATGCGACACAATTGTAGCATATGGCCATAACTAAAGCATTGTGGCTTATTTAGCTTTAAACTAATTTCCTTTATTCTTTAAGAGCTTGAAAGCTTCGTCCCCAAGCCTACAGCTGTCAGTCGTCAAGGAGCAATTCATGCAGATGCATTCCTCTTTATGTGATTCTTTCAAAAGAAGCCTTTTCAGAAAACACATAGGCTTAATGTGTCCCCAGTTATATCAGAACACAGGAAATCTTAATGTGCATGACCCCACCTTTTGTGGCATCCTCCCGTTCAAGGATAGGGATGCGGGTGGCGCTGTGGTCTAAACCACAGAGCCTAGGACTTGCCAATCAGAAGTTCGGCAGTTCAAATCCCGCGGCGGGGTGAGCTCCTGTTGCTCAGTCCCTGCTCCTGCCAACCTAGCAGTTCGAAAGCATGTCAAAGTGCAAGTAGATAAATAGGTACCGCTCCGACGGGAAGGTAAACGGCGGTTCCGTGCGCTGCTCTGGTTCGCCAGAAGCGGCTTAGTCATGCTGACCACATGACCCGGAAGCTGTACGCCGGCTCCCTCAGCCAATAAAGCGAGATGAGTGCCGCAACCCCAGAGTCGGTCACGACTGGACCTAATGGTCAGGGGTCCCTTTACCTTTACTTTACCCGTTCAAGGATAGGCAACCTAAGGCCCGGGGGCCTGATGCGGCCCAATCGCCTTCTTAATCCGGCCTATGGGCAGTCTGGGAATCAGCCTGTTTTTACATGAGTAGAATGTGTCCTTTTATTTTAAATGCATCTCTGGGTTATTTGTGGGGCATAAGAAAACATTCATCCCCCCAATATATATATATATAGTCCAGCCCCCCACAAGGTCTGAGGGACAGTGGACCGGCCCTCTGCTGAAAAGGTTTGCTGACCCCTGAGTTAGCTGGATGAAAGCTCTGACTCACTAGGAAAGCAGCTTCCTAGGTTCACACAGTGGCTCCAGACAAAATATATTAGAATGTGCTCTCTCAGGTGTATTAAGACAGAAACAGATGGAAACGCATATGTTCATCCCACTGTCCAGGGCAATGGTCAATCCAGGAGGAAATTCCCCAATTTAACCACAGTGAGATGCTGCACATAAAAATTTGTCATTGCAGACAGTATACAGGCAGCTGACATATGGAGCAATTGCAAGCAGTCAGTGACGGATAATCATCACGTGTAAACTGGTAACTATCAAGTAAAATAGTAGGAGTTGATTGTCCTGTTTTCTGATATTTTGTCACCAACAGAGAATGAAAACCATTGTCTCGTTTGAGAAAATGAAATATTTTAAGACATGTTTGGTTTGCTCGATTGACAAAGGTGTTTATTCCCCCCAAAAAGATATAGTCCAGCCCTCCACATGGTCTGAGGGACGGTGGACCAGCCCATGGCTGAAAAAGGTTGCTGACCCCTGCTCCAGTTCATCATGTGATCCTTGACTGACTATATGAGTAATCCAGAAAGCATTGCCCTCATATGAAATGGGTCTTGTCAGGGGTGGAGGAAGGGGTGTGTGGTGGGGGCGGGCCACCCTGGGTGTCACCCAGTGGGGCACTCACTGCGGGCCCTGCAGCATGCCCGAGCCATGCGTCTCTCCTGCCCCAAATGGTCCTCTGTAGGGCAGCTGAGTCGGAGGAGGCAGGCAGATTCCTTGGAAGCCCCACTGAATACATGCAGCTTCAATTAGGGTTTAGACGACAGCCAAGACAATGTAAAGGAGTGTAATCTGCCTGGTGATACAGAGGCATGGAGACAGCTCCAGGACTGATCAAGCTCTCTCATGGGAATAATGATTGATGGCCTACTAACTGAAATGTGTTAGTTGAGGTAGTGTTGAGTGTAGGAGTTGGAGGTTGAGAGTTGTGAGCGTGTAAGAGAGAGCTAGTCAAAGATCTGTATTCTGTTCCGTTCCTGTAAATAGTCCACTGTATATAATAAACACCTTTAAGTACATGTTACTGGTTCCTGCTTCGTCCATCCTTCCTGCAGCCGATTGCCAATGGCTTTCGTGAACTCTGCGTATACTCTGCTAAGGTCTGGCTAAGGTCCTGCAACAAGTCAGAAAGTTGCGAAACACCAATACGTCGTGCCCTGGCTGGCCTCACCCCGCAGGCAGCTGGCCCCGGCCCTGGGCGCAGGGCACACGCACCACCCCAGGCTGTCAGGACACGCCTGGGGGGCACACGCAGCCCCCGGAATGAGATAAACCTCTCCGGATGTCTTCCTTATGAAGCGCAGCTTGGGACATCCATAAATCTCCAGTCCCGGAATGCTTCCAGCGACACATATCAGAAGAGTATGTGCACGCTCACTCAGCAGAGTTTAGTAGAAATGAAGTGGAGCGTCGGTGTGTGCATTCTAAGTACCGTATTTTTCGCTCTATAGGACGCACCGGACCATAGGATGCACCTTGTTTTAGAAGGGGGAGAACAGGGGAAAAAAATTATCCCCCTCTCTGCGCAGCGCCCCTTCAGCGAAGCGGCAGGAGAAACGGAGCCCCTTCCATTTCTCCTCCCACTTTGCTGAAGGGGTGCTGAGCAGAGAGGGAAAACTATGCAGCGCCTCTCCAGTGAAGCGAAGCCTGGAGAGCAAGAGGGATCGGTGTGCACTCGGGAGTGCTCCCTCTGCGCTTCGGAGGCTTCGCATTGCTATCGCTGAAGACAAGGAGCCTGCATTCGCTCCATAGGACGCACACACATTTCCCCTTAATTTTTGGAGGGGAAAAAGTGCATCCTATAGAGCGAAAAATACGGTATTTATTAATCAATACCTACAGCACAAAGCAATCATGGCGTCTCTCTTCCTTCGTCTGAGAGAGAGAGAGAGAGTGCAATAGAGCGGAAGAGATAAGACTAGCTTCCGTTCTCAGACTTTTCAAGTCTAGAAAGTAAACACAGACATGTGATGTAACAAGCACACATCCAGCAACAGAGGAGTGAAATCCTAACACAGGCGCTCGGTCAGCTTGCTCTACCACTGGGTCTTGTTTACCATCGGTGCTGTTGAAAGTGCAGCCAAATCCGATTGCATTCATGTAGTGAATGCAATGTTGTCATAATATCATGTGCACTGTGCGTAGTGTTATGAAAGTATTGCATTTACTCCATGATCAGTAAAAACCCACCAGTGAAACAACAACAGATAACGGATGCAAATAATAGCTAAGAGAATTGGGGCAGGGGGTGGGAGGGAACAAACTCTCTATTAAGCTTTTCTCAACTAATTTCAGCCCTCTCAATGTAGTGCTGGTGATCCAAAATAGCAGACTATTTTGCACAGCCTTGCACTTGGGAAACCAGAGACTATTTCTATGGTTGAAGCCATTGGGGTCTGGGAGGGCAGGGGCTAACTTAGCTGCAATTGGGAAAATGGTTGTTTGCATAATTTATGCTAAGTCTTCCTCTATGTAACTATGCATGCATACCCTCCAACATTTCTCCAATGGAAATGGTTTTAAAAAATAGGTTTTACAAAACCTTAAAGATCTTTTTAAAAACTTCCCTATGCAGGGCTGCCTTCTAATGTCTTCTAAATGTTGTATAGTTACTTATCTTCTTGGCTCAGGGGTCGCATAACTCCATGCCCTCCACATTTCCCTGATGAAAATAGGGACGTTCTAAGGAAAAGCGGGACATTCTGGGATCAGATCAGATCAGATCAAATCAAATCAAATCAGAAACCGGGATTGTCCCTGGGAAATGGGGACGCTTGGAGGGTCTGTGCATATGAAAGTATGGATGAATTTGTCTGTGCAAATTGGTCTGAAATGCAAACTAAGCATGTGATGAGAAATTCACTGATGACTTGGGCAAGGACACACAGAAGCAAAACCAGTGGTCTGCTTGTACTGGACAGTGCCTGCCTTTATTTTTGCTGCTGCTGCTGCTTTTTTCATTTGAGAAGCAGCAATCACATTTGCAAGAAACACGTCCTGTGGCGAACAACTGCTCCATTCTTATTTTCTATAGATACCTCCAATTCAAGTTAATTAGCAACAGCAACTTTCAGGAACTTTCGGAATGAGCATTGACCAATGGTGCTTGAGTCATTAAACCTTAGACTTAATGTTTGTTGGTAACACTAACGATATTTTTAAAAGCAAATCAAGTTCAGTGTTGTCGACTTCAAAATTTAACATTTGAACATTGCCTCTCTCACTATATATAGTCTCCCCTCTTTTGAGGAAGATTTAAGACTGCTGCAATTTCCCTTCCCCCTTCACTCTCTTTAAAAGAAATCATTGTCCTGTAGACAATATTGTAGAGATACATTCTTTAAGTTGGTGGCAAACAAAAGGTTACTTCATGAAGTAAATGAAAGCAAGCAACACCAATTTGTGGCGATGTGAGCGTAATTCAAGAATGGCAGTCGACAGAATGTAGCCAGGCACCATCAATATGCTCTAAGGAGTTGTGTAAATGTCTGTAAACACAAAAGGCTGCCTTCAGCCTATTTTTCTTCTCCTTTATGCATTTAAACAGGAACAGATTCTTGGGCATTCAGGTCAATTCGTTGCCAGAGGAAAAATCATTTAAATGGAGCCAGATTGATTGGTTAGGATAATCACACTTGAACTGTGATGGTCTCTAACTCCACAGAATATGAGAAGCTGCAAACTAAACGCTCAGGGTGAGCTACTTCCAAGAATTAACTTTTGTAGCATAAGTTTTCTTTGGTGTCAGAACTCCAGAAGCATTTTACAGGCAAGACCACATTTCCTTCAAAGGCTGAACATATGCTGTCATGCTAAGGAATGAGTTAAGGACTGCTCTCTACCGCATGAGTCTTTTTTCTATGTCGCACTGCCATCTGACAGGTGGTAGGTAATATTCAGATGGATAAAGGACCTCTTTCATTGCAGCATCATGACTTTGGAAGCTGTCTGCAAGGAGCTGCACCTGTGTACTAAGTCTGTTTTCTTTGGGATGCCCAGCACTTGTTGTTCTGATTTTAGCGCTGTTTCATTCTGTAGGGCTGTTGTCTCTTTCTTTAAATGGTTCTAAATTGTTTCGTTGATTTCGTGTTTTAATCAAGGTGGCATCTACACATGTCTAAAAAACACTGTGAAAATGCTTTGTAAAAGTATGTTTTGAAAAATGACATTGAATTCGGCATAGCGTCACAATTGTATATTGCACTTTGCAACACATTTAAAACGTTTTATTTGCAAATGTGTAGCTGAGTCCTAAGCCTCTCTGGCATGCGTAGGCAAACTAAGGCCCGGGGGCCGGATGCGGCCCAATCGCCTTCTAAATCTGGCCCTCGAACAGTCTGGGAATCAGCGTGTTTTTACATGAGCAGAATGTATCCTTTTATTTAAAATGCATCTCTGGGTTATTTGCGGGGCATAGGAATTCGTTCTTTTCTTTTTCCTTCCAAAATATAGTCCAGCCCCCCACAAGGTCTGAGGGACAGTGGATCAGCCCCCTGCTGAAAAGGTTTGCCGACCCTGCACTCTGGGAAGGGTGTAAAGGCTGGAAAACGTGGGGCAAAGATAATAACTAAATAAATCTCAGAAATGCTCATTCTCGGGACCTTCTAGTTTAAAAATAGGCTGAAGAATGAAGCGTATAGAAGCTCCAGCTTGGTGTTCCCTGAGCCAGCCTGGCAAAAGTTCCAGGTGATTTCTGAAACTTGAACTGGGCGACATTTTGTCTTGTTTGTTTCCTTCTTCTTTGCTGCATTGTCTTCAGGCTATTTAGCTCCACCTGCCTGCTGTTTGTCTCTATGCAATCTCTAATATGTATGGAACTGCATGAAGGAACCACTGTGTAAACTTGGTTGAACACCAAAAAAACCCCAAACCCCTCAGTCTTTCCATGGAGATGCTGTAAGACATCTTTGGGACATGCGTGGCTAGCTTGCATGCACGCAACAGCTTTGTGCTTTCCAGCAGGCCTCATCTTTGCATGCTGAGGTAACACTCTGAATTCCTCTTGATTTTAACGAATTAGGCTTCGTTCTTTGGCTGTGATCCTCAAGATGGCACTGCATCTGTATATTTTGTTCCCTTTGTTTACCTCCTTCAATCTTTTCCAACCAAGGTTATGAATCAAAGATTATTCAGATCAGGGGAACTGGGAATTGTTTGGAGAAGAGAAAAATGGCAAAAGTAGGGTCATGGCCCTTCACACCCAGAATTTTATTTCACCCCTTTATGGCCTGGTACTACAGTCGTACCTCGGGTTACAAACACCTCGGGTTACAAACACTTCAGGTTACAGATTCTGCTAACCCAGAAGTAGTACCTCAGGTTAAGAACTTTACCTCAGGATGAGAACAGAAACCGTGCGCTAGTGATGCGGCGGCAGCGGAAGGCCCCATTAGCTAAAGTAGTACCTGAGGTTAAGAATGGTTTCAGGTTAAGAACGGACCTCCGGAATGAATTAAGTTCATAACCAGAGGTACCACTGTATTAGGTACTGTGGTGGCAAAAATATGGGCGCAAACCCAATAATTTTTGACCAGTTCAGTGCCACAGCTTGAAGCAATGAGCTGGTATTGTTATGCAGGACATTGTGACAGTTTGACAGCTGTTGCATGGCAACAGCCATCAGCCAGTGTTACAGCAGAAATAGGGCAGGACTAATGATGGACTTCCTTACACACTGCCCTTAAGGTCTTTTGATAGCTAGCTATGTCAGCACAATCCTATAACTGAGAAATAGTGTAGAAACAAGCGTGATTGAAATGTGAGTGTAATTGCATAAGAGGGACCAGTCTCATATAAGAAGCAATTATAGATAAGTTTGCATAGTGGTTTTCAACTTCCCTTTACTAGTCTTGGGGTATGGTCTGAAGGATGATGAGGTCACAAAGTTAAAGCTAAGTCTGGGTATGTTAGTGTCTGGATGGGTGACAGCTTGGGATCTATCTTGGGTGCCAGGATAGAAGAAATGTGAGGTTAAATGTAAGAATATATACAACCCCCCCCCCAAAAAAAACCCCATACCACTCTTTCTACATTAGCATCACTGTCAATGAATGTCTATCACATTCATACCCAGAGGATGCAGTGAACTCTGGAATGTATATTAAAGGCATGTGCTCAGTTGATATGACCAGACTAAAGGTAAAAGCACCCCTGGATGGTTAAGTCCAGTCAAAGGTGACTATGGGGTTGCGCCACTCTTCTTGCTTTTAGGCTGAGGGAGTCTGTGTTTGTCCACAGATAGCTTTCCGGGTCATGTGGCCAGCAGGACTAAACTGCTACTGGCACAAAGGGACAACGTGACGAGTGCCAGAGCGCACAGAAACATTGTTTACCTTCCTACCACAGCGGTACCTATTTCTCTTCTTGCACTGACGTGCTTCCGAACTGCTAGGTTGGCAGAAGCTGGGACAGAGCAATGGGAGCTCCACTTGTCAAGGGGATTCAAACTGCTGACAACCTGATCGGCAGGCCAAGAGGCTCAGTGGTTTAGACCACAGCGCCACCTGCTTCCTGAATAAACAAGCATACAATCACTGATAGGTCCATCTGCCATTGTGAGGCTCAAAGCAATGAAGATGATGCTTCCCCAGCTGTTGCCATTGGCTGTGGGTTTCTTGTGATGTCACAAAAGCACTTGGCAACTGAGTGGATATAAAGGCAGGCCAAGGGGAAAGCCCTTTTTCATTTCCAGAAGGACACACCTGGCCATGGATGTAACATTCAGCACTGCCCAGTTTTCTTCCACTTGGAGGAGGCAAAGTGGTGAATGGAAGGAGGCAATCCTCTGGCAGTGGGATGCTAGGGAGCGATAATAAGGCAAGTTTTCTTGCTTGAAGGCTGCTGGTATCCATGGTTGGAAGCTGGCGGACGTCTCACGATGGACCTAACAGTAGCTGGCAGGTGTTGGTGGGTGAAAGCCAGTGGCTTTTGGATTCAGAAACTGGTGGATGCTACAAGGCTAAAGCAGACTGATATTTGTGGAAGTTCACCTTTGGAAGCCAGTCAACAGAAGCCAGTGGATATTTGTGGATTGAAGCCAGGATAGATGTCATCTTTTTGGGATGTCAGCTGGTTGTGTGAGTAAATGGAAGGTTTCAAATGTGGTTGAGTCAGAATGTTGTTTGCATGTTCACAAATGTGATATGTGAAAGAATAGATGAAATCCATGGGAGTTTCATAGAATCAGAGAATCGAGTTTGGGAGGGACAATGAGGGTCATTTAGCCCAACCCCTTACAATGCAGGAATCTTTTGCCCAATGTGGGGCTCAAACCTACAACCCTGAAATTAAGAGTCTCATATATTTTGTATTGTCATGTTGTATTGTCATGTTGTGAACTGCCCTGTGATCTTTGGAGTCCAGTCAAAGGCAACTATGGGGTTGTGGTGATCACCTTGCTTTCAGGCTGAGGGAGCTGGCAAGCCTCTTGGGCTTGCTGATCGGAAGACTGGTGCTTTGAATCCCAGTGCAGGTAGATAAATAGGTACCGCTATTTATCTACTTGCACTGGAAAGTAGGTAAACAGCATTTCTGTTTGCTCTGGCTTCTGTCATGGTCCTCCATGTGCCAGAAGCGGTTTCATCATACTGGCTACATGACCCAGAAAGCTGTCGGTGGACAAACGCCGGCTCCCTTGGCCCGAAAGTGAGATGAGCTCTGCAACCCCATAGACACCTTTGACTGGACTTATTCATCCAGGGTCCTTTACCTTTACCTTTTACCTTATCTTCCAGTAGGAGTTCAGGGTTCTAGCCATATCACCTGCAAGAGACTCCATCTGTCCCAGCCTCTTTTCCAACTGACGTTCAATATTCCTTGGCTACTGAATATGCTGAGTCCTCATTGGGCTGTTTTGGGGGCTGCCAGTTATGCCCTTAAGTTGCTTTTCTTTAAGAGTACCGGTACTCCTACAAACCTCAAAGTATTCCTCAAACCTACAAAACCCTACTAGGGTTTCCTTTAGGTCCATCCTTGTTGCCCCTATGTCTAATTTCTAGCAGGATCCCTATCTCCCATGCAGATCGAAATCCAAACAAGTTTGAGAAATTCATTGCTTTAATGAAGTGGGTCATTAATTGCTCTCATTAAATAAGTAGATTCTTCCCTGAGTGCATTTTAGGATTCCAAAGGGAAGGTTGCCATCCTACAATTACTTAAAGGGTTGTAGCTTGGCCATTAAGTTTTTATGCGATCAAAGTAAGGCTCTAAAGTGACATATCGATTATGTTTTCCCCTTTAATGTTGTTGGGCTGCTGCTGCTGTTGCTGTTTTTAAAATCCATTTTGCGAGATTAATGCTTCTTTGACAGAGCATCCCAAGCATGGATGGGAATGATTCTTTTCAAAGCAACGCCAAAGCCTTATCCATATCAAACACTATAAAATTCCGACCAACAGTGTATAAGTCAGTGGTGTCCAAACCTTTTTCAAAGAGGGCCAGATTTGATGAAGTGAAGGGCCGTGAGGGCCAACCAAAGGGCCAGCCAAAGTTGTTAAACTTTTTTTTTTAGGATTGTTGAGGTTTTTTAGGATTTTACCCCAGGAAATAAACTATAAACTGCCAAAGGGGCCAGATCAAACCGACTGGCAGGCCAGATTAAGCCCCCAAAACGGACTTTGGACATGCCTGGTATAAGTAGTTCAGTACATCATAAAGGGGAAACTGGGCTCCTGTGCATAAGAATTCATATTTTTAGTCGGCAATAATTTCCCCAAATCCTTGTTTTTTAAGTAAGGCTAGACTTTCACCTACTTTTTTTACAATGTCCTCATAAAAAGTTGACATTTAAGGATGAAAGATGTGGGGATTTATGAAGGACTTAATTTATCATCGCACACATATGAAGTCACCTTAACCAAGTCAAACCATTGGTCCATTTAGACCAGTATTATCTGCTCGAATTGACAATGGCTCTCTAAGATTGGAAGCGGTCTTCCCCACCGTTGCTTCTTGTGATCCTTTGACGAGAAATGCCTGCAATGAGCTACAGACATTTTGCTTGCAAATCATGTGGATCTTCTGCATGCAGACCAATCCTGAGATTTCTACATAAGGCAACATAACAACAACGAAAACGAAAATGAAAACAAAAACAACAACAATTAATGTGTGATTCCATGGAGCTACAACCTCATCCCACTTGGGTCTGTCAATCTCTGCTTCTATTCTTACATCTGAGAAGCAATTGCTCATGTATCTTGCCCATGAGTTCATGATGAGTCCTGGATTATAGTTGCAGAGTACATCAACTGCAAGTACACAGATGAAAGAGCACATCTGAAGCAAGGGTTCGGAAAGGTAAGTGATGTTAAGAGCTCCCTTGCAATGCAAAGCTCGATTTGGCAACAGGGCAAGCACAGAAGGGACTGAGTAGGATAGAGTGGAACAAGAAAAAGAAAGCATAGACGTGGAACAATCCTCAATTCCTCACCTAATGCATATTTATGGGATTTGGCTCTTTGTAATGCTCTGAGCAAAAACCTTTATTTTTCACTATGTTACAGGCTATCAAAAGTGAAGGGGGGGGGATAGAATGGGGTCAATGAAATTTTTTTCCATTGAGCTCTGGAATGATCAGTCATAGTGAGGGACAAAGCAGTCTTAAATACCAATAACTTTTTCACAACATTCTGAGAAGTGTGAAATAAATTTGATGTGCGTGTTAGAGACCTAAAGAACATTGTGCATAAGAATTCACCAAAACATCCCTAAGTAATCACTGGCTCAAATCCTTCTTTTTCTTTATTAAAAACATGGGCATTCATTTTCATTTTATTTTTTGCAGCAGTACCCTGTGAAGTTACTGAAACCAGAAGGAGGTTATTTGTCATCCAGGATGGTGCAGAATTTTGATTCAGTTCACATTCTTAACCAATATGCACTTGCTGAAATAAGAGGCAAACTGAAACTCAGGCATCTTTCAACATTCATACTTTTCCAAATTTTGCAATGCAGTTCTACGGCCAAGTAATGTGTGCAGAAATGCACATATCTGGGTACAATGTGCATATAAATATTAGTGAATTTAACATAGAGAAATGCAAAAAAATGTGTCTATTAGGAGAAATAGGGAAATACTGATGAATTTTCATAATGACTGTGAAGACCTGAGTTTAAAATTGGAAAAAGTACCAAACTGAGATAAACAGATATTTCTATCTTCACCCATCCCTATTTGCCATATAAACTACCCTGGGTAGTATATAGCTATATATTTTCAGATTGATCCACACTAGATTTCCCATCACTTTTGATGTTATGATTACCAAATACAGAGGATGGAGGGGGTCTGATTTAATATCTATTTGTGTTGTTGCCCTGTAACCTTTTCATTGACCTTCAATGGTGTAAAGTAGCCAGGCCCTTAATTTTATGTTTTCGGCGAAAGCTGCACAAAAAATGACAGGTTATTTAGCTTGAAGAATGTCTTTTTTCCCCAAGCCCTGGCAATCTTTCAAATGCTACTGAGGCATCAAATGCTATCATTCATTCTCTGTTATGATCCATGACTGACAGAGTCCTCAACATATAAACCGTTAAGTTCAATCATGAATGGTTGTCCCATTGATGTACAGTTGTCACAGTGGAAGTTTGATGTGTGTGCACGAGACGGGAGGGGGGGTGCAAAGCTCACTCTCATGGTGAATTTAGCAGATAGGCCATTTTCAACTGGAATAAATATGTAGCTGGAAAGAAGAATATTTTGGTACTCTTTGAACCATCATGCTCAATGGTGTTAATTCTGAGAGGCCCAGGAGCCAAATGTCCATTTGAGGGGACCCTTCCTTCTCATTGTATAATGTATCAATATTTCCCCCTCAGATATAACCCTCAGCTTTAACTATGGATATTGTAACACTCCATTCCAATCTCCAAGTGGTGTAAGAATCCAGGGGTACCAGGCATGCTTATCAGGATCAGTGTTTCTGTCAGGAACAAGTCTGCCCAAAATAGAGAAGTACACCATGCAGTCAGCAACAGAGAGGCTTGCATTTCTCTCAGACACCTGGAAGCAGTCGGCTGTCAACTCCCCCCCCCCCCTTGACAATGAAAGGAATGCAGACAAGCCATTATTCAGAGGGCAGGCTAGGGAAAAGCCAACACTATCGAGAAGGATAGGCAGGTTCGGAAGACAAGAGGGGGGGAGCATTTCCTCACCAGAAGAGGAAGCAGCTAATCCCATGAGCCCCAGCAATAGACAAGTGGGGAAGGTATTAGACAGAAAACAAACCCAGAAATATAAGGGTCATAGGTTCAGGATGTTCTGCAGAAGTAGGAATCACTCTTCAGAAGGGTCAACTGAATCGTAAGACACGGATGCTCGGCTAGAGTGTCAGAGGCTAATTGTCTGCTTTGCAATAAATCTTCCAGCTAATTACAACTTGTGTGCTGTGTTATCAAAATGGCAGCCTGGGCTCCTGACAGTTTCTTTTTGGAACAGTGAGGCACAGTGGAGTCTGTGGTGTCTTTAGGATATGGTTCGTATCAGGCAGCAGAGGATCCAACCCACGTGGCAGGTTGCCAGGAATATATAAGACAAGGAAAAGTCCTCACCAACTGCTTTTTTATTCAATATTCACTGAGAGAGGCTTGGAAAGGCAGCTTCTTGGAATAATGGCATTGCCCTGAGTGAGTCTCCACCCCCTTCTTCTCTCATGCATCACAGCTACGGGTGCTGAAAAATGCCCTCTGCCTTTGAGCTCTCTGCTCTCCTACTTTCAATGCTTGCCGGGTTCTGGAAAAGAGGGGTCTGGAATGCTTTCTAAAGACATGGTGTCCATCAGCTGTCCCGTCTCTGGTGCTGCTTCTTCCTCCTCTCCCATTATTTCCCAGCTTTCCCCCTCATCTGCCTCTGAGTTGTGATCTCCCTCAAACCCCTGTTGTAATTCTGAACTGTCGTCGTCTTCTCTGGATGGGGTCAGGCTGGGGAGGCGGTCTCCACCTTTCCTCCTCTGCCCAGTCCCTGACAGTTTATTTACACATATATACAACCTGAACCTAGCGACGTGGGTGGCGCTGTGGGTTAAACCACAGAGCCTAGGACTTGCCGATCAGAAGGTCGGCAGTTCGAATCCCCGCGACAGGGTGAGCTCCCATTGCTTGGTCCCTGCTCCTGCCAACCTAGTAGTTCAAAAGCACGTCAAAGTGCAAGTAGATAAATAGGTACTGCTCTGGTGGGAAGGTAAACGGCATTTCTGTACGCTGCTCTGGTTCGCTAGAAGCAGCTTAGTCATGCTGGCCACATGATCCAGAAGCTGTACGCTGGCTCCCTCGGCCAATAAAGCGAGATGAGCGCTGCAACTCCAGAGTCAGTCACGACTGGACCTAATGGTCAGGGGTTCCCTTTATCTTACAGCCTGAACCTAGACAAGAGTGGAGGGCATTCCCATCTCAAGAGGGTCCTGTTCCACTCACTGCTGCAGCCTTGGATTCCAAGAGATGTCTGACCCTATCTGCAGCATAAAACAGACTGGCTGCCTCGTGCTCTGCTTCCACCTTCCAGCATGCAAAAGGGACACTTTTCCCTGTTCACTTACCTCATCACCCACTGAAACTCTGACCGTTTGTCTCTGCTAACTATCACTCTCTCCAGGGAGGGGTTTTCCCATTTTCTGTCTGGCGCAGAAAGTCTCTGTTCATAGCTTTCTTAATGAGTTAATGACTGGCCATCATTAGCCTTTGTTTTTCCAATGACTCCCATCCAGGTAGCTCTGCCAAACTGGCCTGGCTGGTTAGCATAAACCAAATCCAGGGGTTTCTGGGTTTGGCTCACTTTAATAAAACCTTGATTAATTCTGACTTTTACTAATTCCAGGATATATGGGTGACTTGCACCCACAGACTCTGGCCCCTGAAACTTAAAACAATATAATAATTTCTATTTTTTTCTTAAAAAATGATATTTATTGAAAAGAAATTTATTTTTTTTAAGTTGCAAAAGAAAAACAAAGTAGAAAAAGAGAAAAACAAACCACTTCCAACCATACATATACAAATTCAAAATAAGAAAGGAAAAAACAAAAATACACCACAAACATTTAAAAACATTTAAAAACAAATCCATTATTCTCAACTCCTCAACTGTCATTACCCTCTTTCCTTGACCTCCTCCTCCTCCCCTTCCTTGTATCCTGTTTGTTAATTGTCACAGCAAATCCTTTCCATATTTCATAATATTCTGTCATTACATTACCTTAAACTATTTTAATCTTATCTTACTATAAAAAAACCCCTTGAGACTTAAAACTTAAATCTTATTTTTACCAACTTCTCATAACCGTAATATTCTTGCATAAATCTTTAAACATTTTTACTAAAGCCAAGTAAATTCATTCCAACATTTTTCTAACATTCATCAATTTTATAAAACAGTCCTAGTAGTGAAAAAAAGAAATAAAAACAAATCCAATCTTCATCCAGCGTCCCTTCCTCCTGGTCCCGGGTTTTGTCAGTCCTTATTATCCCATCAATCTGGCGCATTAACCTGGTAATCTTATATCCGAGGCCCTTAAGTCCCTTCCATGTCCCTTCCGCGGCTCTTCTTCATATTTATAGCTGTATTTTCCTTTGTCTCCTGCTCCTTTCACTCGTGGGAACTCCAACTTAGCAATATTTTTGACCCTTCTCGACAGATCAGCCCCTTTTCCATAATCAACACTAAATTCCATGTGGTATTTAAAAACATGTTTCAGAATCCCTCCAAAATTAAGAGCCCCCACAATCCCAAACATCTCACGGCCCATTGCCGGACTTGAAAAGTCCAATTTCATAGGAGGGTCTATCCAACCCCCCATTTCCAAACCAAACCAAACTTTTTCTTTCCAAATCTGGCTTTTTCCAAGTTCATTTGTCAAATCCGAAAGCTCATATTCCTGTAGGGCCTGTTCTGTCAAGACACACTCCTGATTTAATTCCTGGGTGGGCTCCACATATTTTCCCACTGCCTGTTCAAAATTTCCCACTTCCTGTTCAAAATTTCTAATCGAATCAGCCATCAAATTCGTCTTCTCATGTAACTGTTCCAGTAGGGCATTTGTTTTATAGAAAGCACACAACAGAGCTTCTGAGTACATTGTCCTGAAGGTCAGATGTCTATTCCCACGATTGTAATCTGTAACAGGTGCCAGCTCCCAGGAGTTGGTTACAGTTTCACAGTATCCCTCTAGGGGGAAAACTTCTGTTTAATCTTTCTTTTAAAGACAAGTCTAGCAACAGAGTTTCCTTTTTTCGGATATTTTGTCAATATTTGTTCCTTTAAGGTGCGAAAGGAAACAATGGAATCACTATGTTCCTCTTCTTTTAGCTATCTGTCAAAAGTGCTTGTTTCTGGTCAATGAGCTTCAAACGTCAGTCCTGACACCCCGCTCCAGGATCAGGACGGTGGAAAGTTACTTTACTTTAAACTCACTTCTGCAGGTTTAAACAGTCCAAAAAAGATCCCCCTTCTTCTCCTGCTGCCAAAGGGGGGTTCAACAATTTTAAATGATGAAAGCCAATCCTTTAGAGGCGATTTTCTAATCTCTAGTTTACGTTGTCTTTGCTTTATTCTGTCTACAAAGAAACGGAAGGCTGACTTCCTGTTTAGACCTTCCCGTTTCAGTACCAAATTGAAGTGAAATTTTTAAGTCCAATTCCTTTCTGCTCGCAAGTCCTTATTTAAAGTCCAATTGTTCAAAGTTTAAGTACTTACGGGTGCTTATTTTAGAAGCCAATTTGTCCCAGGAAAAAGGCAGCACTCTCCGGCAACAGCTGTGCGGCTTCGCTCCACGGAAGAAGCAGTTGACTCTCAGCACCGCACCACTTTCCCCTCTTCGCTTCGGAGCCCGTTAGTGGGTTCCTTTGCGGGTTGGGGGGGCGCTAAGGATGCCCGCCGAGTCCCATGGTCACAGGCTTCATCCGCCTGTGATTTTTGAATGGGTCCCCACTTCGCTGTAGCGGGAAAGACCCGATTCCCGTGGAGCTGGTCCCTCCAGTTCAGAGGGAATCCGCCATTGCCGATGGCGCCACCCCGGAAGTCCAATATAATCATTTCTCAACCCATCTATATTTGACATCAGGAACACAAGTGTGCATGCACACGAAAGCTCATACCAATAACAAACGTAGTTGGTCTCTAAGGTGCTACTGGAAGGATTTTATTTTTATTTTGTTTCGACAGGAGGTTTAGGTTTTTGTCTCTAAAACTGAAAGAATAAATATCTCCATATTGCATCCACTTGCAATGTACAGCATTCCTTCAGTCCTCCCCCCCCCCCGTTTTGTCCACTAATATAAAAATCATATATATATATGAATTAGTCACCCTTCGTTGAGAATGCAAAATCCAAAGTGAGCTAACTTCTTGTTATTATTATTTAAAATCAACAACATGGGCAATAACAACATTATGGGAGGTTTTGCTTTTAATTTCGGAAGGGAACATTGAGTACCACAAATAGGTTTGGAGAGAGATGAAAAGGGTTATTCTGACCATTGTGTGGGTTTTTGTTATAATCCCTGCAAATACCCATTTTTCATTCCAAATATTCGCCCCTAAGCTATATCTGGAAATGAGGGAAGAGGATGTTTAAATCTGCAAATTGTCAGGACTGAAATAAAATTAACCCTCTTATGGCCAACCATAAATTCTTGTGGTGCATAAGTCCTACCTAAGATTGCATTATTCCTTCAGTTCAGAGCTTGCCAAACAATTCAGCTTTCAAAACTTAATTTTGCTATGCAATATTATGTACACTTACATGGGAATATGCCCCTTCTGAGTAAATAAGAGTAGGATTGCAGTGTTAGTCTGCGGTTTTTGCCTCATGTCACTTAATCAATGATCAATATAATTACATAGCATATTTTATTTTAATCTTGAGTCTTTGGAAGCCAAGCTGAGTTTGGGAGACGCTGGGTACAAACTTTTCAATTAAACAACGTATCGGATCTTCAACTTCATGCACCGATTAAACAACATTGGGAAATGGAATCCTGATGCAATCCTGCAACCACATCAATATTTTGTGTGTGTGCAAGGTCTGCAATCAATTTGCAATATTGCTTCTATAAAATGTAAGGGTGGGAGACACACAAACTGAAAACTGAAGTCTGGAGAACAAAAGTAGAATAATGGCAGCTTTCTAATATGTCAGGGTCACTCTGCAAACAAGTAATTCGGTACCAATAAATCTAGGGAAGAATTCAAATGGGAAGAAATTCATAAACCGCCCAAATTGTGTGAAGTGATGGGCTGGATTTCCTTATAAGAGTGTATGTGCTTGATTAAATAACAGCAGTCTCGACCCCTTATTCTGCTGTGTTTGAGTGAAGTGTCCAAGACTATGTGCACTTAACTTTGTCAGAAAACCATCAGCCATGTGGGCCAGATGTTCAGTGTGTCGAGGAAGGGCCAGGGAGACTGAATCTGGCCTACTCCTCCTGCAAAACAGGCAATTGGCAATATCCTCAATTTTTTGATAGAACTATATATGCATGACCACAGCTGCTGATCAGGGGAAGAACTGTGGATGCAACATCTCTTATGTTTGAGTGCTTGTTCATCTATCAAGAGGGGCACATGGCTCCCTGCTCATCATTCACCCGACATTTTGTTGGCTTACTGTCCTTTGCCCACAGAGAAGATGGATCACAGTTAGGATTATTCAAAGCATCTGATGTACCCACAAGGTTTTCCCTCACTTTTTTTTTAATATATAAAAAAGTTATAAATAATGTGAAAGGGGAAACGTCTGGAATATTTCTGTAAGAGAGTTGAAAACAGTTTACAGGGAAGAAAAATATATGTGGGGTTGAATCGCCAACACTTTTATCATAAGCATTTACATTTCTCCTTGTCTGGCAACAAACTTTTATTTACAAAACATGCTGTTTATTTGAGCAAGGTGTTTTCCCTCTGATACTGCATACCAGGTAGCAATTATGGTGCTGTGGAAGAGCAATATTCAAGGTGAATTTGTATAAATGAGTAATTTCTCTCAGGCTTTGAGGAATACATGCTGATGACTCATAGCTCTCAGTGACATTACCATAAAAATAGTTAGGGGATTTACATTTCATGAATGCAACTCAGGAAAGCAAAAATAAAATCTGATACATATATATATGTGAACTTATTATTCTAGGAATTTCTATCTCAAAAGAAGCTTGTTATCTATGTTGTAATTTTATTGTGACGAGCGACTCTCAGAGGCCAATTGACTGAGTCCATGTGATACCATGTTCATGAGACTTCACCTTCACAGAATAAAGCTGTCATATGCTTTGCAAGTCCAGCTTCTGTGAAGGAAAAATGTCACTTTAGCTGCAGTGAAAAGAACTGTAGTCATACAGTCATTGATGTCATCTACTGAGCTAAGTTCAAGGGGCTGGTTTGGGTGTTGCGGAGGAAAGTGCCCTGCTCACACAATTTACAAATCACAAAGTGGTAGCGTACAGTATGTGCAAAAATCAGTAGCCACCATGCAAAAATAGGCTATTCATCCCCATGAAATCCAATGACTGCTCTGCATTATTTACTGATGGAATATGGAGTTGTCTGCCAAGTGTTCTTATATCACCTCGGAAAGATACAAGCCAACATTTTTCTGTTCTTAGGAGAAATGAGCGCTGGAGCTCAAGAACAGTCACTGAGGCCAACTCTTTGCTGACTCACTATTTAATATGCAAAGGATTCTATTTATGCACTGCCTTCAGCTTCCCATTTAGAAAGATGTAAGCGATTTAAGTCATCTTATCAAAGTCGTGTCAGGCCCAGATCTTTGCCCTTGCTTGTTGCCATCTCTTTCGGCAAATATGTAATTAGAACCATGGAACAAACAGGGCCTATAGCCTTGGAGATCTTCTTTCTCACACACAGAATCAATAGCAGATACTGCCTTCCCATTTCAGGGTCAGGATCCTGTCCCCATAAAGCATTTGTAAATTGATACTTTCTCTTGCCTCCTGACCCCACCCCACCCCTGATATCCTTAGGCTCCAGCCCCAATGACTTCCTGGCCATACCGCCAACTTCGTGTCCTTCACTGTACTTCTATATGCATAAAGTTTCTCTGTGTGGATTCTGTGCTCAATGTACTGGGATCAGAATTGATGAGGCACATGATGCCAGGCATATGGCCAGCAGGCATGTTCCTGCACTTCCTCTGTGTGTTAACTCTTTGCCCAAATAGAATCTACGTGGGACTTTGGTCTGATTCCATAAAACTACTCTTCTGTTCTCCAACATTTTCTGGTACAGTGGTGAAATGTGGCTCTACTTACTTCCAGATCCTTCTTCTCCTTGGAAATTTGTGTCCCCTCTCTGAGTTTTTGCCAAACCTATTCCTTCTCCAGGATTTTCCCATCATTTGAAAACCTTCAATGCAAAGGACTGGCTGCATTAACCCCTAACATGATTTTAATATGATACATGGATCAAAATGATTTTTCCTGAGTTATTTGATTTCAGTTGCCAATTTCTTGTCATCGGCCAATGTCTAAAAAGTAATAATAATCTCCTGCCTCCAGCAGCAATTAATATTGAGGATAAAAGCTCCCACCTCTGGTTTGAGCCTCAATCTCAGGTGCATCTCTTCCATCTTGGTAAAAATATACAACCTTTCCAGCAGTGTTAAAATATACTAGTGTTACGAGATCAAAAATCAACCCATCTAATTTTCCATCTATCTGGTGCATTGATTTGAGATGAATTTTGTTTATCATGGAAAGTCTATCTTTAGATAACACACTGTAAAGTTTTAAATGGGTTGGGTTTTCATTCACCTTGAGGCGCCGAGGGTGAAGGAGATGTGAACCTGGTATAGCAAATATTGATTAGAGGCTGAAAGGAATGACACTGGATAGCCCCAGGAGAGGATAAGCTTGGCTGTATGGATTGTTTTTTTACTGCAATGTTGTCAATAGAGTGGATCTTTTTAAATTCTGACAGGAGCTTCCATAAAACCTATTTAAAGATAAACGTCTCGAAGGTGTGTCTAATTACTCCCCGTTGGTTTTACTGTTTGTCTCTCTGAAATCCTCTCCTCCACAGATATCACATGCCCGCCTGATTGTTTAGAACCTTATCCTGGCTCATGATGGCACAGCAAGAGCAAAACTTGGAACACGGGTAGGAACTGGAATTTGGCTCTCAATAAGAGTTCATCTGCATAGCTTCTTTAGATGATCAGTGTTTTCAGCACATCTGAACCAGAGTATGTAGAAGCCTTGTCTGAGGAGCACTTATGAGACTGCTGGTAGCTCTGTAGTCTTGACAGCTAAGTTCCTACCTATAGCATATGGATTTCTCAACAGGGAGGACCTATCTACAGATATTTTTCTGGTTGTTGTGTGCAGTATGACCAAAGAGGGTGGCATATGAGCTTGTCTTTAGGTACTTAACTCATTAGATCCATGAATTCAGGGATCTGATTCCCAGTCTCTGATAGAGTTATTCCCCAAACTGCTTTTCACACAAATCTCTCTATTTTGAACCTTTAGCACTGTATGGCAACCTTCTGATAATACAGATTTTGCTATTATTCTGCTAATCAAAACAAAGCAAACTCCAATAGGGTTTGGACAGAACTAGATTCTTAGTTTCTTCAAGGTACAAGAGAGACCTTGAATGTGACTCTTTGAAATGTTTAGCTGAATCCATTCCTATTTTCTATTTTATTCCAATTTTGGCCACTATATTACTCTATCCACTAATATGTTTTGAATCCACTAATATGGTTTGAATCTATAAAGGTTCCTTTCTAGATTGCCAGCAGTGTTATAATTCTGAACAAATGGCATGCATTCTCATTCCAAACATCATTTGCCCAGTGGATTTCAGTTACTAATAAGAAATGCAAGTGATTACTTCAGTAATTAAAGCAGTTTCTGCTGTGGTCATAATAAAGGGAAAGGATGGAGTTTTTCTTCTCTTTTCTTTCTTCTTTCAGCCCTGCAAACACTCTGAAAAGATAATGTGATATTTACTCATGCAATGTAGCAAGCAAAATGTCTGAAAATTATTTTTTCCACATGGAAAAGTCTGGCAGGATATATATAATGCAGGTCTCATAGTTCAGCAGTCAGTAGTGGGTTTGGATTGCAATCTCTGAATCTCTACCCTGTGAAGGTGATAGAGCTGGGAACTAGATGCTTTTAGAGAGAGAAGGGAGGGAGGGATTGGTGTGCATGAATTGGTGAATAATTCAGAACCATGCCTTTCAAAATACATTGCTATGGTCCTTATTTTTTTTAAAATGCAGTTCTGAGAAAGGATAATGTTCTTTAGCTTTATCTGCTATTTCTAACTACCACCCCCCACTCACAAGTAACACAAACAACTTTATCTGTATTCTCACTATTCTGTTTTTATTATCAGCAATAAATAAAGGGACATCTAGGAAACTGGTGGTCTTCAGTGCTCTAGTTATGAATAAGAAACGAAAGCTATACTGAATAAACCATTCCCTGGATTCTGAGCTTTAATGCACTCGGCCAACTTTTTGCTCTCCATACATATTTTACATGCAAAGGAGGGCAATATGGATTCGGGTACTGCTAACATCACAGCTTCAGCAGCACTTTTAGAAAGAGGTCTGAAGTAGTCAAAAAGGCAGACAGCTAATCAACCTCTAAGGAATTCCAGCTGCAATCTTTGCAGACTTGCAGTCCTGAAACCTGCCATACTTTTGAGTCTTCAGAAAGTGCAACAGAGCCTGAAGATGTGGGACAGGGAAATAATAATACAGTGGTACCTTGGTTCTCAAACGCCTTGGTACTCAAACAACTTGGGACCTAAACACGGCAAACCCAGAAGTAAATGTTCGGGTCTGTGAACTTTTTTCGAAAGTCGAACATGCTCCATTTTGAGTGCTACACTTCCATTTTGAGTGTTATGTTGAGGTCTGTCTGTTTTTACTATTTATTTTGTGTTTTTGTTTTTGCAGCTCTTTTTGTTTTGTTTTTGTGATTGTTTTGAAGCCAATTCAGCTATTGATTGATTGATTGTGTGACTGCAGTACACAGTTTATTGCTTCCATTTTATGAATCAATAGTCTCATTAGATAGTTAAATTCATGTTGGATTGCTGTTTGAGGGGTTGTTTTTAAAAGCCTGGAACGGATTGATCCATTTTGCATTACTTTCTATGGGAAAGCATGCCTTGGTTTTGGAACGCTTTGGTTTTGGAACAGACTTCCAGAACAGATTAAGTTTGCGAACCAAGATACCACTGTATTGATCAGTCATAGCAAAGCCCTGCCACTTCATAAAATTCTGTGTGTTTGCATATTTGTAATTTAATTTCATCATTGAACATTAAGTTACAATAAATGCTTGAGTTTGAAAAACAACTGATCCTTTTTTTTTTTTAAGGGGGCAGAAAGTTGTATAATACAAAACCCATTTGTTGAGGTTCTACTTGTAGAAAATGAATGAAAGATGGGGCAATAAAGCTGCCCAGATTGGAAGAGAATAGCTATGTTATTCCATATTAACTCTTCCTGAAGCATCTCATTTATACATGTTCTGGCATGGATTATATTTATTGAAAACAAATTCACTTTTAGAGATCCCAACCTAAGGAGACACTAGAGGGCAGGACAGAGCAACCAGCAACCAGCAGCAGGGGAGGGGGGCACCATTTTGGAAAATGGTGCGGCTGGGTATTACTTACATTTGATGAAAAGAAACACCATGGTAAATAATGTTTTAATTAACAAGTATGCCCTGTGACATTTTAGAATGACATATCTAATATCAGTCTAATGGGGGGAAATAATGTTAAACAGGTCATTGTAGAACTAGCCTCTGTGTTCCATATTGAGCTAAGGGCCTCCACAGAATCACAAACTTTGTCTACTGCGAAATCCCCCAACGCACTCAGGAATCTATCAGATTTGATAAATCTCAAAGGGCAGACTATTGCTCAGTGAATATACCAGTTGGTATGTATAGTCACCTAAGTGAGATTCGGCATTCACCAATGTTTTGTCTTTTAAGTGCAAGAAAGAAAGAAAGAAAGAAAGAAAGAAAGAAAGAAAGAAAGAGTAGGAATGTTCCCATGTGAGTACCAACATTCACTAAATTTCAGGCATTTATTGTAAGGACAGTTTTATTACTGGAATTGGTAACTGCATTATCAAAATTAACTTTTAAAATGTTCTCCCACAGTTTTACAAACACACTGGAAATGTATTTGCAGAATGAGCTGCAGCAGAACTGTGATCCTATTAGGCCCATGTGTATGAATGAAATGAAAATGAAGATCCTGGCAGGGAACCTTGATGGAAATGGCTTTAATATTAGAATGAGCTTTTAATAAAACACCTTGATAACTAGTTCTGCAACTGGATAAATCCTGGGCAGAGACCAATTCATTAATGTCACTCTGAATAATGATTTATGACTGTGTCTTTAGCAGGAAAATCCCTCAGATACCGCAAGCTGTTGCGGCAGCAATTGAGCCCCTCTAATTAGTTTGCTGACATACAGGGTGGTTCCTTCAAGATGGTACACCGTCTGGTTTTGCTGACATGCAAAACAATCATCAACAAAGAGGAAATTGGCAATGACAAATAGAAATGAAGCTTCTAATAACAGGAGTAGAGAGAGACAGCTGGTATAGCAGGTCAACTCCAAAAAACCACCGGGAGACGACTTAGAGCAAGTGACCTGTTAAAAAACATATGTAATATGGCAAACAGATCTCAGCAAATGTCATAACATATGGAGGGCTAGTCACAAGACTTGCACCCCCATGCCTAAAAACTATATATGGGGATAAAGAGAATTTGATTTACAGAGGGGAGAAAACACTTAGAGGATGGAAACGGAATCAAAAGGATTTGTGATGTTGTTATGAGTTTGTAGGTGGTCTATGCAGAGACTCTTTGAACCCATGGGTCCAGCAAGTGTTGAAATACAAGCCAGGCTAGCTTCCTGTCTTGAGATGATAGTCTGGGTAATGGGCCATTAAGCAAAACAAAGGAAAGTAGATCTGTAAGAGATGGCAAATGCGGGGCAGTCTCACTCAACCGGCTGGTAGTTAGAAAAAAACAAAGGTGAGAGTTGAGAACCTGCAGTGATGTGACCTAGAATGAAAGCAGCCAGCTGGAGAGTCAGAGCAATGTTTGAGAGCCAAAGTTGGTTTTTGTTGGAATCCAAGGCTGTGGCTATGGGAGGAGCAAGACCCCCTTGGGGTGTTAATGCTGTGAACCCCTCAATTGTATATATGTTTAAATAAACCATATATCATGAAGGTGAAGGTGAAGGTGAAGGTACATGGGAAGCAGGTGGCGCTGTGGTCTAAACCACTGAGCCTCTTGGGCTTGCCAATCAGAAGGTCGGCGGTTCGAATCCCCACGATGTGGTGAGCTCCCGTTGCTCTGTCCCACCTCTTGCCAACCTAGCAGCTCAAAAGCATGCCAGTGCAAGTAGATAAAGAGGTACCGCTGCAGCAGGAAGGTAAATAGCATTTCCGTGTGCTCTGGTTTCCATCATGGTGTCCCATTGTGCCAGAAGCTACAGTTAGGTCCATCATGAGAGGTCTGCCAACTTCCACTCACAGATACCAGCAGCCTTCAAGCAAACAAACTTGCCTTATTAGCATCCCAGTGCCAGAGGATTGCCTCCTTCCATTCACCAGTTTGCCTCCTCCAAGTGGAAGAAACCTGGGCAGTGCTGAATGTCCCATCCATTGCCAGGTTTGTCCTGCTGGAAACAGAAAAGGGCTTTTGGCCCTTGGCCTGCCTTTATATCCACTCAGTTGCCAAGTGCCTTTGTGACATCACAAGCAACCCACAGCCAGTGGCAACAGCTGGGAAGGCATCATCTTCATTGCTTTGAGCCTCACAATGGCGGGTGGACCTATCAGTGATTGTGTGCTTGTTTATTCGGGACACGGTGGAGCTGTGGTCTAAACCACTGAGCCTCTTGGGTTTGCCAATTGGAAGGTCAGCGACAATAGGGTGAGCTCCTGTTGCTTTGTCCCAGCTCCTGCCAACCTTGCAGTTTGAAAGCATGCCAGTGCAAGAAGATAAATAGTTACAGGAACTGGAAGATTTTTGAGCTGATATAATATGATGCTATCACAGGTGCTAAAGGAGATATTGGTGTTAATTGTTGGCATCACATAGACAACCACTGGGTTAGATCTTAAGGAGACCTTCCTTGAATAACAGGTGCCATTCCATAAATGGAAGGATTTTTGTTGAAGTGGCAGACACTACTAATGGAATGCCACTGGAAAAAAAAAACTTATTGCTAGGCAACCCTGTTATGAGGTTGTGTGCTTGGTTCCTGGCTTCCGGACGCACAAATACTGCATAGAATTCCACTCCAGTAGTTATTATTCTATGTTCTTCGCATGGCAACATGATACACTGAAGAATTGGAAGAATAGGTGGATGCATTTTGCTCTCGCTTGGAATGTTATGAGCTCCCAGATTGACCCCAGAGAAGGTATCTCCTCCATCTGTAGGCTATAGTTGGCTTTAGTTGGCTTGAAGTTGCCTGGAATTGAAGGTTTCTCAGGTGCCCTTCAAAGCAGCACATCTGCAGTGGCATGCTGTGGCAAGTTCTGTAAGAAGGTCCACAAGAACCTGCTGAGTGGACAGTACGACCTTCAGCTCTATAGTGATAGGAAGAGTAGAATGCCAGGAAGCTTTATGCGTCTGTGTAAACTCAATCAGCCAGTGGAATGGGTGGCAAATTATAAGAGGAGGTCCTGCCTGGCCGCGCCGTGGTTAAATCTCCTGCGACCACTCCCCTCCCAGTGCTTATTGGTTAGAAGTGCCATGTAGGGCAGGCCCCTCCCAGTGCCAGTGAAGTGGTCAGAATGATGCAGAAGCAAGCATCACTTCCCTGCCCCTGATTGGATCACAACTGAGTTCTCGCTTGCCTGGCCGCAACGCCGCCCAATGGGAAAGCTGTCTGGATTTATATATATGAAATTTCCATTGTTTGAATTGGATATATATCGGGGATATGATAGCAGAAAATAATAATAATAACTTGAATTGCATGGCTTCAACTTCTCCTTGGAAAAGGTTGAGAATTACTGCATCTCCTCCGACACCCTAGCCATGACATATTGCTGCTAAAATACAAACATATATAGTGAGATGTCAGGTGCAGTTGGAAATGCTTGCGAGCCGAACTGCTTCACCCCCAGAATTATTACCGAAGCGTTGCCTTTTATTGTTGTACTTCTGAGAATGATGCAACAGAGGTTTTTAAAAGCTCTTCCGTGCATCCTTTTGAAGGAGCCTTACTTTTGGTTGAGGTGAAAGGTATTTTTTTGATGAAGTTCGGCTATAGCTTTCTTGGCTTTAAGCACACATCTCTCATCAGCATATTTTCCATGTTAGGGAATTATTGCCACTCTCCTGGATTCTTTCGGATACTTATTCTTCATTTTGCTTGACAGCTGCCCCTCTGACAGTGCTTCAGAGTTCACAGCCCTTCCCCTACTTCACTTTCCTGGGTGATCATCCATGCTGATGACTCACAAACATCAATTTTTCTCTCTTGTTCTCAACCACAAACTGTCTTTCTGACACATCCATACCATCTGACACTCCTATCATCTTCCTCCAGTTTCTTCAAAATGTCAGTGTTAAAATTATTCCAGCTTTTACATTCTCCCTCCACTGATTTTGTATGCTGGTGGTAGCCACTTTCCACTGGAGAAATACAGCCTAACTTTTTTTTTAGTGTTGCTTACTGTGCTTTATCATGTAAGCCTGTACAGTCAAGCCCTCTGTGGGACGATTGAAGCACAGCCCTTTTGGCCCTTAGGCACTGCTGTAGGAGACTGAAGCGTTTGTTCTCAGGAGGTTGGGAAAGAGTTCTGAGAAGAGTGGGTTGAAGAATGGAGAGCTGAAAAAAGGAGGAAAGGAAAGCAGATGAAGACGGTTACAGAGAGGGGAAGAGAGAGTAAAAAAAGAACTATCCACAGAAGATGGGAGAGACAATGGCAGAAGCGTCTTCCCCTCACACTGGAAATATCCACTCGAGGAATGACAAAGACCGAGGACTTCAGATGCATCTCAGTCAAGGACTGAGTAAACCAGCAGTAGCCAATGGAGTGACCTCCCTGTCTTGGACTACCAGCCTAGAACTCTCCTGACCTCACTGCCACCAGCTTGTCTTGCCACTAGGGAGGGGTAAACTGGCCATTTTCTCTCAGTTTTCTCCTTTTTCTCCATGTTTCAGTTTGTGACCCACCCCGCAACAAAAGAAGCAGCAGCACAAATTCCAGTGAAATGCCACCAGCTGATTCTCATAGTATACACATTTGCAGGGCCTTCTGCATAATATCTATAATTTTGCAAAACAGATTTTCTCAATATAATTTCTTCAACGACATTTTCACGGATAGATGCATTTTTTTACACACACTTTACCCCAGTGTATGCATTTCTGTATGAAGATTACTTGGCCTGCAAAATTCAGAGAAGTGCACCTTGTGACGGATGGCTGTGTTTAGGTTCGCATATTGCTTTGGAAAGCGTATATTAGGTAGGTTTGCCTTTAAAAACAAACTGAATCAAATTTCTTCCCCGTCCCTGTTTCTGGAAAGATACCATGGCCTCCACCCTTCTTCTCAAGCCACAACTGACCATGAATGGTGTTACATTTGAACCAAACACTTGATAGCTAACCAACCTATCCTAACGTGGATTGAATGCAGGAACTTTGAATTGTGATAGGAAACGTACCAGGAACCAATGTAGGTCTTTTAGGACCAGTGTTATATAGTCTTGGCAGCCACTCCCAGTCACCAGCTTAGCTGCCACATTCTGGATTAGTTGTAGTTTCCAAGTCACTGTCAAAGGTAGCCCCATGTAGAGCGCATTGCAGTAGTCCAAGTGGGAGATAGCCAGAGCATGCACCACTCTGGCGAGAATGTAGAAAAAGGGCTGAGAGCAGCATGGCTAGAGTAAACCTGGAGGACAAGAGAAGGAAGAGGATGAATTATACTCTGAAGTAGCCATGTTGGCACATAAGAAAACACACACACACACACACACCCCAAAATACATATCAGGACAATACCTTTATTTGATGAACCAAAACTTTACAAAATAGTGTGCAAGCTTGTTAGATTTCCAGAGCTCTTCCTCAGGCTATATGATGTGAAACACAAAGAGTGGATGAGACTTTTGTTCAAGTCACCCGTGTCTGCATCTTGAAAGAGTCTTAAGATGGAGCATGGGACAGCAGACAGGCCAGTGGGACCATTTCTGGTCCTCTGCAGGTTTCAGGTTTCATCTAGGCCTCCTGGGAAAGAGAATACACACAATAGCTTATCCCGCCATCTGTGGAAATACAACAACCAGCTGCTACTCAGTTTTACCTCCTTGGTTAGGTGAAACCCACAGGTTCCTTCGGTAGGTGGGGTGTCACCACTGATGGGGATGACAAAATGCCGGGCAGCACTCACTGCAGGGCCTGCTGCACGCCTGAGCCACCCAGGAGAGACGTGGTGGTTCGTGCAGGCTCTGTGCTGCCCAAACTGTCCGCTGCCTCCTCCCCCCCCCCCAGCTATAGGGTGGCTGAGTTGGAGGAGGCGGGCAGACTCCGGAGGCCCCGCGGTGTGACCTGCCTCTATGGGCAGCTCACTCCACCCTCACCCCGCCCCTATGAGTGGTTCGTCCCACCCTTGCCCTGCCCCTATGGGCAAATCCCCCTGCCCCTGGGCACCCTGCCCCAGGCGCCCGAGTGATTTTCTCCGCCGCTGACCTTCAGATGCTGTTTGAGTACAATTTCTGTAATCTCTGAGCGTTGGTCATGCTGACTGGAGCAGATATTAGAGGTTCACAGATTCCCCATTCATAATCTACAGCAACATGTGCATTTGACATCCATAGCCAAATATGACATGCACAAACCAGCGTATGCACAATCTGCTCTCTTCCTCCATTTGCAACGCAGAAGTCCTATTTGTGGATACAAAACTGCATTGCTAGTTTGTAGTCATTACCTAAATTTCTGCATGGACCATTTAAAGCAATACCATCAGCATAGAAGTAATCTCCGGAGAGGCCATTCCAATTAAAATCTGATCTACATTCAATATTTTTAATCTACCCTCATTAGTGCTGAAAACATTAATTGGAAGGAATAAAACTGTATATATGCATACAAGTCCTCAATATTAAAGGACAAGAGTGTTTACAATTCCAATCAGAGCCAAGGCGTGCATTCAAGCACAGTGTGATAGGGCAGGAACTCCTGGAAGACCAGTCGAAAAAAGTGTTCTAGTGGAGTGTTATAAACTGCCCTTATGTGTCGGGGCGTTATTCTGGCTGGTATATTCCGATACATGCTTAGATGAGATTCCCATGGGTTTTGTGTTTTCATACTTCTTGATGTCTGTCGGTTTAAGTGGGCATGTATGTGTTGTACTGCTGTCAGAGACAAAATAAGTATCATTGCTTCCTGTTTCCAGGCACTTTTGACAGCTACATGAGATGGGCAGAAATACAATTCTCCTATGAAGTGGAGGAGGGGGCTGGGGAGACTCTGCTAATATTAAAAAACAGCTTTAGTGTACCATAGTGCCCTTTCGATTATTACTTGTGTTAACATTTCCAGTCTCATAATGCCTCTTGCAGGGCCTTGGTAAAAAAAAAAAATTTAAAAATGCATTTCAGTATGCAGGTCAGGTTTTTTCCTCTGTGTGTGTGTATGCGTAAGCAGGGATTTGAAACCTGTAGAATTGTTGCTTTATTCCAGGGATAAGGAACTGGTGACTATGCAGATGTTGCTGAATTTTAACTCTTATTAACACTGACTATTGGTTATTCTGGCTGGGGAACAGTGGCGTTGACATCCAGCCACACCCAGAGCACCACATGACCCCATTACTGTTCTAAATCAATATTCTGCCTTCATTTTATCTGCCAATATTATGCCAAAGGAATGGTGATTTTTTGTTTCTCACCCTTCCTCCTGAAATTTCATCACGTTCAAATCACAGATGTGGAAAACACGTTATATCTGCCCCAAATGCTGTTCACCTGAGCGGTTTTGGAATATAAATAATAAGACATTTTATATTAGTACACATTCTCTGTCACATGTGCACATAGAAACGCAGGGGACTGCCTTAGACCAAGTCAAATCATTGTGTTATTTAGCTCAGCTGCCAGGGGCTGGACTGAGGAGGAATGGTGGGGATCGCCCCCCTCCTTCTGAAACTTCCTAAGAATAGGAGGACATTTTGGATTTAGGTCAGTGGTTTGCAGAAGGGCATAGGTCTGAGGCTGCAGAGGGCAGAAGCTGGAAAATATTAGAAACAGTTTCAGGTTAAGAACAGACCTCCAGAACGAATTAAGTTCTTTTTTTTTTTTATAAGATATTTATTAAGCTTTTTTGAAGTATTACAATAAAAATGAAAAAAATAACAAAAATACAAAATAAAAATAATTAAAAACACACAGATTTCCCATTACTTGTTTCCCTTTAGCTTGTTTCCCGGACCTCCTCATACCTCCCTTTTTTGTATTCCAGTTCAATTTGTTGGTTCAGCAAATCCTTACCCTCTTTATTTATCCTAATCTTTAGTCTTAAAATAGTAACGTTAAATTTTTACCTATTAAAAACCCATTTTTCATAATCCCTTAAAGCATTACAGCTGGAAACCACTTAATTTCTATCCAACATCATTCTAACATTCATTAATTTTACAATAATTCTGTAGATAGTCTTTGAATTTCTTCCAATCATCTTCCACCGACTCTTCTCCCTGGTCTCGGATTCTGCCAGTCATTTCTGCCAGTTCCATATAGTCCATCAGCTTCATCTGCCATTCTTCCAGAGTGGGTAGATCTTGTGTCTTCCAATACTTTGCAATGAGTATTCTTGCTGCTGTTGTGGCAAACATAAAAAAGATTCTATCCTTCTTTGGCACCATTTGGCCGACTATGCCCAGGAGAAAGGCCTCTGGTTTCTTCAAGAAGGTATATTTAAATACCTTTTTCAGTTCATTATATATCATTTCCCAGAAAGCCTTAATCCTTGGGCACGTCCACCAAAGGTGAAAGAATGTACCTTCAGTTTCTTTACATTTCCAACATTTGTTATCGGGCAAGTGATAAATTTTTGCAAGCTTGACTGGGGTCATGTACCACCTGTATATCATTTTCATAATATTCTCTCTTAAGGCATTGCATGCCGTAAACTTCATACCTGTGGTCCACAACTGTTCCCAGTCAGCAAACATAATGTTATGTCCAACATCTTGTGCCCATTTAATCATAGCAGATTTCACCGTTTCATCCTGAGTATTCCATTTCAACAGCAAGTTATACATCTTTGACAAAATCTTAGTTTTGGGTTCTAACAGTTCTGTTTCTAATTTTGATTTTTCCACCTGGAAGCCAATTTTCTTGTCCAAATTATATGCCTCCATTATCTGATAATAATGAAGCCAGTCTCGCACTTTATTTTTTAGTTTCTCAAAACTCTGCAGTTTCAGTCTATCTCCATCTTGTTCCAAAATTTCCCAATATTTCGGCCAATTGGCCTCCATATTGAGCCTTTTCAGAGCTTTCACTTCCATCGGTGACAGCCACCTTGGGGTTTTGTTTTCCAATAAAACCTTGTATCTTATCCAAACATTAAACAATGCTTTCCTAACAATGTGGTTTTTAAATGCTTTATGCGCTTTGACCTTGTCATACCACAGATATGCATGCCATCCAAATACATTGTTAAAACCTTCTAGGTCCAAAATGTCTGTGTTTTCAAGAAGCAGCCATTCTTTCAACCAGCAAAAGGCTGCTGATTCATAGTAAAGTTTAAAGTCTGGCAGGGCAAATCCACCCCTTTCCTTTGCATCAGTTAATATCTTAAATTTTATTCTGGGCTTCTTGCCCTGCCAGACAAATCTAGAAATATCTCTCTGCCACTTCTTGAAACAATCCATCTTGTCCACAATTTGCAATGTTTGAAACAAAAACAGCATTCTAGGCAATACATTCATTTTTATCACAGCAATACGACCCAACAGTGAAAGCTTCAAATTTGACCAAATTTCTAAATCTTTTTTCACTTCCGTCCAACATTTTTCATAATTATCTTTAAATAAGTTCCCATTTTTGGCTGTCATATTAATCCCCAGGTATTTCACTTTCTTAACCACAGTCAAACCTGTCTCATTCTGAAACCTCTCTCTTTCAATCGGTGTTAAATTCTTCTCTAAAACCTTAGTTTTTAACTCGTTCAGTTTAAATCCTGCCACTTGACCAAATTCTTGAATTAGCAGAACGAATTAAGTTCTTAACCCTAGGTACCACTGTAAAAGCAAATAGAAATCAAGTTACTGTTCAGCAAGTTATGTTCCTGTGTCGTCATCCTGGACTACACGGACTAAGCAGCAGAGAGTTTTGGTTGAGATCCATCAACAAACTCCCAATGAATAGTTCCATAGCTAGGAAGCAACAACAGGAGACTGTGGCCTCCATACCCTGTAAGCTGCACATTAATGTTTAAAGTAAGGAAAATCCTTGAGCAAAGGTTCTTCTAGTTCAACATTTTGCTTTCCACATTAGGCATCTAGATGGTTCTAGGAAGCACATTAGTTCCTGTTTTCAGGAATTCAGTCTCAAGACTTGAACTTTCTGGTTGCCTGCCATAAACCTGTTATATGTTGTTAAAAGACAGATAAAAGGGAATCCCTGTGGGATTTTTTACCATCATTACTGAACGAACATGTGGAAAATCTCATTTTCTATTCCAAGTCATAGGATGATTTCTCAGAAAAAAATAATGCTTGGTTCTCAATACATCTGAGAATTAATAGCTGGGAAAATCTGCATTTCACGAACTAGGTAAATTGTGAACAATTACCCTTCTACAACTGAAAATTGTATAAGTGGCAAACCATACCATGAGACCTATGGAAAACTGCAAGAGCAATATTCTTGACTGATGTAGTGCATGAGACGTCAAAGCAGATCCATGGCATCTGTCCTCATCCAAATCCCTTGATCTTTCTTCCTATTTTAAGATTAAAATATTGGTAGAAGAAAGCTCATTTTAGATTCTTGGTCAATAAAAGTAAAGCTCCAGAGAGCTCTAAACATGGAACGTTTTTATGAAGCAAATTCAATAATTCATGAATAGCTGGGGAAAGTTTTATTTATCTTGCATGATACAAAATAGGAAGAAAATATTAGTATTCAGTTTTGCTTGGGAGAATGTATGGGGAAAGATTCCAAATAAGAGGGCAGGAAGCAGTCTAGGAGACCAGATCTACAGCACAGAAGATGAACTAGGGCCCTGCTTCAAGAAGAGCAAACAAACAATCTAAATCCAACAAGACTGACAAAACATCAGACTTATAAGTTATAAACTTTGACCCCATAAGCGATATTATTGTAGGGAAATTAGATATGTGAAGTCCAAATTATTACTCTTTTTTAAAAAAAAAATGATTTTTTTATTGGTTTTTCCATGTATACATCCTTTAACAATATTTCTCTAACAATTTTCCATATTTCCCCCCCCTCCTCCCCTGGACTTCCCTCATATTCCCATTTTGTTTTATTTCCATATTACTCACCCTGCGTGTTGTTTGCGTGTTGAGTCCCACAATGCCACCCACCAAAAAATTCACACTTCACTCGATCATTTTTTGTTTAAGGTTTTTGGCATAAATTTTGGCCACAACTTTATTTAAATACAAAAATGTGAGTGGTTGCTTAGGCATTGGTTATGACTATCTGTCCTTGCCCTCAAGGACAGAGCTGGCCCTTCCGGACACCAACGGAAGCCAGCGTGGGAAACAAGTATTGGGTGAGAAAGGAAGCTGGGAATCAGTCCCTCCCTTCTCACCCTCATGTTCCGGTGGGGCTTGCACGGCCGCAGGTCCGACTCCGGGGACAAGGACAAATTGTATGGCAAGCCCCTGGATTCCTTTAACGGAATTCCCTTTCGCATCATTTGGAGGGGTAGGCACTTACCCCTCCAAGCACCAATTTAACCAATGCCTAACCGCCAACCTTACAAGTTGTGACGATTTGCTACGTAGTAGGCAAAAACCAAATGGCACCAGCCAATCAGCCAGATGGCAAAATTCCTACTAGGCCCCCGCACTAAGGCGGACAACCCCATGACAGGCAATAGCAAGGTCAAGCGAACAAAACAAAAAACCACCCTATAAAAGGGCGGGAGGGCGGGTGATCCGATGCAAACGGCCAAGAGAACGCTCCAGCGTCTGGCCCCTATACTTATAACCTCTGTCCCCTCCTCCAAAATTGGTAACAATCAAAATTCCCCCAGTAACCAGATTAACCCTTAAGGGCTCGGGTCCTTTGCCAAATCTGCCTAGTCACTTCCTGGTGGCCTGTTTCCCCAACCGCAACACGTGCTCTCTGTTATGGAGAACACGCTTTGCGTGTTGAGTCCCACAATGCCACCCACCAAAAAATTCACACTTCACTCGATCATTTTTTGTTTAAGGTTTTTGGCATAAATTTTGGCCACAACTTTATTTAAATACAAAAATGTGAGTGGTTGCTTAGGCATTGGTTATGACTATCTGTCCTTGCCCTCAAGGACAGAGCTGGCCCTTCCGGACACCAACGGAAGCCAGCGTGGGAAACAAGTATTGGGTGAGAAAGGAAGCTGGGAATCAGTCCCTCCCTTCTCACCCTCATGTTCCGGTGGGGCTTGCACGGCCGCAGGTCCGACTCCGGGGACAAGGACAAATTGTATGGCAAGCCCCTGGATTCCTTTAACGGAATTCCCTTTCGCATCATTTGGAGGGGTAGGCACTTACCCCTCCAAGCACCAATTTAACCAATGCCTAACCGCCATGGAGCCCTCAGCTCACCGCCAAACCACTCACAGCCCCAGCCAAGACCTCAGCTTGGCCACCACCGCACCAGTCCACGCCTCATTCCCTGAAGCAGAAAGGTGCACGCCATCATCCCTGAAAAAGGATGGCGTCTGGAAAAGAATCTCGGGGTGAGAAATCACATCTCCCCCCAGGTCAAAAATCTTCTTAGACACAGCAGCATTGATGCGCTTTCTGGCCCTTTCCGTGGCCAGTGGGCAACGACTGCCCCTCCAAACGCGTCGCTGCAACAACTTTGACCAGAAGATTTTCGCAGTTGGCACCATTGCCTGCAGCGTCTCCAGGTCTCCCAAGATTGCAGCACGCAGCGAAAAACAACCCATGTCCACCAAGTCGTTCTCGCCCAACTGCACCACAATAGCCGCTGGCGGCCCTTCCAGGAGCAACTGCTTCCGGATTTTCGGCAGGAACTCTGACCAACGCATTCCCCTTCTGGAGAGCCAAGACAAACGTATATGAGGAGGAAGGCCGAGATCTGGACCCGTTCCAGATTGCCGTGCAGCGACGCCAGCCCAATGGATGATGCTGTGCCCCACCATCCAAATGCGGACCATTGCTACACCTAAATAAATAAACAAAAACAGTGTAAGAAACCCAAAATCAGCGAACATATCCTCTGAACGCATTTGACTTCCAACGACCTAAGTCCCGTATCCTGGCGGCTGACAAGCCCCAGTGGGCCGCTGTCGTGGCAGCCCCTATCCGAAATGAATGGGGGGCGAAATCACAGGCCGTGCCACCACAAGCCAGGATTGCCTTACGCATAACCTTCGCAAACTGGTGTCTTGATAGGGGCAACCCATTCTCATGCCGAAGCAGAGGCCCATCCCCTTGGGTGCGCACCGCCAGATACTTGCTGACGTCCTTTACGGGGCAAGGGCCCGCTTCCCCCGTGGCCGGGAGACGAACGAGGGCACCCCTACCCCTCTGATCCGTCTTAGAATGCCTAATTGTGATTCTCAACTCCGCAGGGAGTAACTGGATATCTTGGAGCAAGAGGCCCCTGGAGCGACCATCCCCATGATCCTCCACCACAAGCTCCCCCACTCTCAATGCTCCGAAGAAGGCAATAGAGAAGGCCGCCGAAAAAAGGCGAGCCTCGTACCTCGACCAACACACCACCCGTAGCTTACTTCGCATACTGCACAACAAATCAAATGAAATGGGGCGCCGGTTTGCCGGCTGTGAAGGGCAAAGTCTACCCCAACCTTCCAGGGCCTTGCGAACAATAAACTTCGCGCAAGGATCTTTATCAAATAAAGTCTTACAGAAGAATGCTATGGCTGCTGCCTGCATTCTAATTGTTTTAGCTGCTCGCCCCAATTGAAATAAGTGTGCCAGATATTTTAAAACCTGCGAAGAAGTGGGAGGAACCCTTTTTATCTCACAGGCTGCCTGGCGCATAAATGCCAAGAAATCGTCCCAGGCTTTTGAATATGATCTCAGGGTGGAAGGGGAAACCGATGCCGCTACTCCCTGAAAAACTAATTGCTGCCAAGGTTCCAGAGATGATCCGGGAAATAATCCGGACGTATCCGCGCCTCTGGAACCAGTAGTCTGAACCGCTCCATCTGAAAACGGGACAGAGCATCAGCAATTTCGTTAGACACCCCAGGAATAAAGCGTGCCGAGAAAACTATATTACAGCGTAAACAATGCAACACAAAGTCCCGCAACAGGGCAGACACCCTGGGGGAGCGTGATGATAGCTTGGCCAGCACATTCACCACCGCCTGATTATCAGTCCAGAAGCAGACACGCCGGTTCCTGAACTCCTCGACCCACAAATGCACTGCCACTGCAATTGGAAAAAACTCGAGAAAAGTTAGGTCCCTCGTAATCTCTCCTCCCTGCCACTCAGCTGGCCAACGTTGTGCGCACCATCGGCCTCTCCAATAAAGGCCAAAGCCCAGAGAACCCGCCGCATCTGAATGTACCTGGAAGTCATTATGTAGGTTCAACGTGTCTTGCCATAATGACACCCCATTAAAATCCTCCAGGAATTCCAACCACATGCCCAGATCGGCCCTCACCTCGCTAGAAAGGCGCACCCTATGATGCGGGGCCTTCAACCCGGCCGTGAGTCTTGCCAAGCGTGAACAGAAGGGGCGCCCAGGGGCCACCACTCTGCACGCGAAATTCAAGTGTCCCAAAAGCGACTGAAGTTGCCTGAGAGACACTTTCTTCAGGGGAAGCATTTCCTCTATTACCTTCCTTAATGCTACCAGCTTGTCCCTTGGCAAGCTAGAAGTTTGGGAAACCGTATCCAAGAGGATACCCAGGTAGGTGAGGCGGGTCGAAGGACCCTCAGTCTTGTCTGCGGCGAGCGGAACTCCTAGTTCCTGCGTAAGGTCAGCAAATGCCTGCAGCAGCACCGAGCAATCGCCGGTATCACAGGCCGAGGCCAATAAAAAATCATCCAGATAATGCGTGACTCCGCCCAGTCCGGTTTTAAACTTGAGGGCCCATTCCAAAAAGGTGCTAAATGATTCGAAAGCGGCACACGCTATTGAACAGCCCATAGGCATAGCTTTGTCAAAGTAGTAATTGCCCTCAAACTGAAAACCTAGGAGCCAAAAATCCTCTGGATGAATTGGCAGAAGGCGAAAAGCCGATTCAATATCGCATTTTGCCAATAACGCAGCATGGCCATAATTTCGAATCATCTTGATCGCTTGATCAAGAGAAGCATACTTCACGGAGCAGAGCTCCGGAGGTATAACATCATTGACCGACGATCCCCTGGGATGCGACAAATTATGAATTAAACGAAATTCACCCGGGGCCTTTTTTGGCACTATACCCAATGGGGATATATGCAAATTATGAAAGGGGGGGTCGCCAAAGGGACCAGCCATACGTTGCATAGCCACCTCCTTTGCAATCTTTTTACGAGCAACCTGAGGTAGCTCACGAACTGATTTTTGGTTAGTAGGATTCCGTGCCACGGGAGGCATGGCTACCGGAATCCGAAAACCCACAGCAAAACCATCTCTCAAATAACTTGCCGCCTCCCTATTAGGGTAAGACTGCAACCAATTGTGTAGAACTGTCAGGCGAACAGGAGTAAGAGCCAGTGAGGTCAGCACGCTATTTTCCCGCTCCTGAAGTCGACGGGAGGGGGGCTGGCTTGGGGGGTTGCTGAGAACCCCCCCTTCCCCCACGAAAGGGCCGCCGACCCCCAAAACAAGAAGAAGCGGGGTGCGAACCATTGCACCTTTCGCATGAGTGAGCGTATTTACACCCCTGACGCTGACAGGAACCCTTGTTAAAATCCCAGCACAGCAAACGACGGCCAGGTCTAAAAGCCGCAGTCTTTAACTTAGGCTGTTCTGGCACCTTTTTATCGATGAGTGGAGCGACATGGGTGGTCCACACATCGAGATCCTTACGATCCCAGCGGGCCGAGGGGATCCTAGCTGCACGACGCCTGAAGTTCTCATCATATTTGATCGCAGCTTTCTCACCAGCTTTGGTGAAAGCAGAGCGAACAATAGATAGATAAACTATCAAATGAAGAGATCTCCGAGGGTAAGCCGCCGTAACCACGCCAGCGAAGACTTGGAAACAGTCAAGCCAGTGTTCAAATGTCCTGTCTATAGTGGAGGCACCAGGGCGTTTTTTGGAAGGGTTCCCTTTCTCCTGATCCTCCGAGGGTGGGGCCAATTTGAACATGTCTACATAACGGCCGTTCAATATCCTGGACCGTAGTTTTGTCGCCAAATGCGAACCTGGAATGATGTCTCTGGCAGAATTGGTAGAGACCTTAACGTCAGGTACCAACACGCCATCCCTACACTCTTGAACGGCCCCATACTTTGCCCGATGCGAGTTGGCCCTCCTCTCCCAAGCCCACCGCGGGAGCCCCGAAGCCATTTCGCCAAAACCCCAATAAAGTTCCCTTGAGTTACCCGCCTCATCATCAGAAGACGAAGATGACGTACCAGAATAAGAGGAAGACGTGTCGTCCCTCCTCCGCTTAGCGTGCTTCCGAGAAGACCTCCTGTGGCGACGTTTTCCGCCTGATGACCTCCTGGCGGGAACTGGTAAACTGTCTTCAATAGAAGACTCAGTATCAAGGTTCGGCTGTTCTACACCTGAAGCTGCTGGAGAAGAAACAACACGTGAGAGGCCAGAACCTGACGCCACCTCAGCAGGAGGCCGGGCAGTCCTGCCCCGGCTGCTAGAAGATGCCGAAGGGTTCCTCCTCCCAGAGGCCCTCCCAGCAGAATGACGTGGCCTCCGCGAACGGCCACGAGCCGCAGGTAAGTAAAGGGGTCGGGTTAGCCGGGAATCGGCTCCGACACCCCCAGCCGATAACCCTTCTCCCCCATCCTCGCTAGCTGCCGATGAAACCGGTGACGACGCCCTCACTGGATGAGGCGGCCTTGCAGACGTGGAAGGTTGACTGGAGCATTGTTGAAGAAAACCGTCCAAATCCACCGCAAATCGGGACAAGGCTTCTGGGTCACCAGCCATGCTTGCCACCAAGGACTGAACCCGCCCTACTGGCTGTCCTGGCGCCGAAGAGCGCAGCGCCTGGGATGGACCTCTAATAGGCCGTTTTGCGGTGATAGATGTGCCAGTGCGGGTTGCAGCTTTCTTTGGAGCCATACCTGCTAGTGTAGAGACAAAGAAAAGACCAAGAAAGCGCCCTTAATAAACCAGAAGGACTATTAACTTTGAAGAGGAATTGACAACAGCTGGCCCAATCGCCTTCCGAAACTGACGTACTGTTGTTGTTCCCACCAGCGACTTAAAATTGAAGAACCAGTAAACTTAAGTAAATAACTGTGCTTAATTAATAACTAAAGGGAATAAAATACTACTGAAAATTAGTTCAAGGAAAAAATAATAATAAATAAAAAAAAGAAAATCCTATGTATATCCTTTCCTCAGCAAGATGAGGTGCAATACCAGGCTAAGCCACCAGGTGGACCAGTACCAAATGAGTTAAAGCTAACTGCTATGCGTAGGTCAACCAGAAGGTGGCTCTCGTTAGCCTAGTCAATTAAAGAACAGCTGCAATGCAGCACTGAGCCACTGGGGGAGCTCTCGAGCAGGCAGCCGCAATAGCTCCCAACAGCCACTAGAGGGCCAGCAAGGAGTCAAGCGGCAAACGCAGCGAAACAAATTGGAGGCCTCCGCTGAGTCAGCAAGGCCTTCCAAGGTTGGATTACAGGCCGCGCCAAGGCCTCGGGCCTGCGCGGGCCTCAAGAGCGCTGGTGCGGTTAGCGGGCAGCTCTGCCCGGCCGCCGCCGCTCCCCAGGGCCGGGCGATAGCGGACGCTCCGCCGCGCTGCTGCAATAGGCCAACTGCCTCCGTTTTCTTCCTTCAGGAGCTCCGGAGGGTGGGGGCGCAGCAGCCGCGCCGACGAAGCCGGGGCCGGGAATGCTCGCCGTCCACCCACCCAGGTAAGCCGAAAGGGCGCAGACGGGGGTTGGGGAGGGGGGAGGGGGGCCGGTTGCGCTCCACGCTGCGGAGCCGCGATCCCAGTTAATGAGGGAGAGGCGCGGCGCGCCCGCGCCGAAAACCGGGGGGGGGGGCAGCGGCCCCGCAGCTCTCCCCAAAGGAACAACTGGGCCTCGATTTAGCAGAAACCAGGCCCTTGGCTGTCGGGACGGCAGGGACCGGGTGGGGGGGAGGGAAGGGCAACGACCACGATCCTCGGCTGCGGATCCGCAGCGAAACTGAGGGGGGGGAGGCGGCGCTTCGGCAGCGCAGGAAAGCGGCCGCGACTATCCCCGTAAGGCCTACCCAGGCCGGGGGGGGGTCCCCACCCTCAGCCTTTTACTACCACCACCAATCCCAATAGATTTTAGGGTAACCGACAAACCACCAGTAGAATAGGAAGGGAGGTGGGCGAAGGGAGGAGGAGGAATGAAGGGATATAGGAAAATGAGGGAGCAAAGAAAGAGATAAAAGAGGGGTAAAGCAGCAAGAGGTTAGGATTTTTTCCAGGCCCAAATACAACCGTCTCAGGCAGCTCCTCAGGCTCCTTGATCCGATGCAAACGGCCAAGAGAACGCTCCAGCGTCTGGCCCCTATACTTATAACCTCTGTCCCCTCCTCCAAAATTGGTAACAATCAAAATTCCCCCAGTAACCAGATTAACCCTTAAGGGCTCGGGTCCTTTGCCAAATCTGCCTAGTCACTTCCTGGTGGCCTGTTTCCCCAACCGCAACACGTGCTCTCTGTTATGGAGAACACGCTTTCCCAAAATTTTCCCAATACATATAGTCTTACTTTTTGTTATATACAGTTGTGTTTGTTTATTCAAACCCTGCCAGTGAGTCCAATTCTTTATGTTGCCTCTTCATATATGTTGTAAATGGTTTCCATTCTCTTTTAAAGTCTTTGTTATCCTTTTCATGTAATTTATCTGTTAATTTTGCCCATAGTCCATAAGTTTCCCTTGCCATTGTTCTTTCGTTGGTATTTCTTTTGTCTTCCAAGCTTGTGCTAATATAATTCTTGCTGCTGTTGTTGTCCAAATTATTACTCTTGAGAATGGTCCTGAGAAGTTGTTGATTTGTTCTCAATTTTAAAAACTTAATTTGAGAAATAAAAGGCAAAGATCTGAACAACAAGCGCTAGTTGAAGTTCATTATATAAGCCACATAGACTCGCTGTCTCTTGAATTTAATAAATTTTTATTTAGCCAGGAAACATGTTCCAAGCTGTGGTGATCCAAGCTGTTAACACCATGTCTACTGTGCTATGATGCTTCCCCATCACTTGGCGTACACTCTCCTTGTATCATCCAGAATCTGTTGGCATATGCAAGAACCTGCAAGGTTCATTTTCAAATTTGACGTCTGACTTCATGTTTGTGCAAAGATTAGCTTGGAAACTTTTAGGCTGAAAACGAGTGAAACTTGGTGCTTCTGCGGAATTGTTGCACTTTGTTCATCTGCTTTTTATGAGAAATCTACACAAATGGAAGATAGTCTACAACCTTCATTACATATCATTAAGTGTTAACATTACTTTTCTTCCATTACTTTTCTTTAATTAACCTTTGGCTAATTAAACAATCTAACAGCGTTTCCGTGTGCTGCTGTGGTTCGCCAGAAGTGGCTTAGTCATGCTGGCCACATGACCCAGAAGCTGTACTCCGGCTCCCTCGGCCAATAAAGCGAGATGAGCGCCGCAACCCCAGAGTCGGTCATGACTGGACCGAATGGTCAGGGGTCCCTTTACCTTTATGGACTTTTGTTCCATAAAGGGGGTTACTGTTTTGCTTGTTAGTATTCTCTATGTATATATTGTTCTTATACTGTAAAGCAGGGGACAACAACCTTTTTCAGCCGTGGGCCAGTCCACTATACCTCAGATCTTGTGGGGGGCCAGACTATATATTTTGGGGGGGGGGGGTGAACGAATTCCTATGCCCCACAAATAACCCAGAGATGCATTTTAAATAAAAGGACACATTCTACTCATGCTGATTCCTGGACCATCTGCGGGCCGGATTTAAAAGGTGATTGGGCCTCATTCTGTCCCCTGGGCCTTAGGTTGCCTACCCCTGCTGTAAAGCAACCAGTGATCCTTGGGTGAAGGGAATAATAATCATACTCACAATCATAATAGTTCAGAAGATCTGGCTTTGGGGGATAAAGCAGAGCAGAACAATTCTGGCAGCTGCAGATTCCCCCAGACCTTTCACATGCAAAATGTATGCTCTACTATTGAGCCACTGTTCTGCTTCCATCTATTTACAGGACCTTTCTTGTCTCCCTGCAACATCAGACTCTCAAGTCTGAATAGCATGTATACATGAACCAAGGCAGTGCTTGGAAAACAATGCAGTGAAAAATGCAAATCCTTACCTTAGAAATTGACTAGAAATTGCTTAGTAGTTAAAAGCCGGTGTTCATTAATGCAAGGGGCATGTGGCAGCTTAACATGAAGTGGAAAGAGCACGGAATGTTAGAAGGCTGGTGAAATTGCTATTGACATTTTGGAGTTATGGAAAATGTCTGTTTGCTGTACTTCTGTGGAACGTACAGAATATTGTATCTGAAGATGGTTAAGCTCACTCCAGGTGTTCCAACTTTGCATGCAAAAGGACAAGTGGGGAATCCTGAACAGCAATGCTTCATGCAATGGGAACACTCCCTGGCCAATGCTAGTTTGGTGTTAGTCTAGGGATGCGGGTGGCGCTGTGCTCTAAGCCACTGAGCCTATTGGACTTGCCAATCGGAAGGTCGGCAGTTCAAATCCCCATGACAGGGTGAGCTCCCATTGCTCTGTCCCAGCTCCTGCCAACCTAGCAATTCGAAAGCACACCAGTACAAGTAGATAAATAGCTAGAGAGTGAGGCTTAGATCACTCATCCCACCTGCCACTTCAGCCTGAATGTCTGAGCATGGTTTCTATTCAATATACTTAAGAACAATTATTTATCATCACCTTTAATAACACTGGTCAACAACAAATCTGTTGTCTGTGTTTTTTCCCCAGCTGATTTAGGATGAATCTGATGCACTGAATCCAAAAATCACATTGGTTTTGCTCAATCAGGTCAAGTTTTTGAGCTATGGCCACATGTCGTTTTTTTACGTTTTTGTTCACATGTACGCTTGTGTGGAGCATTTTAGAAGAAGTTGGTGGGGGTAAAATGCCATGTCGAATAATTGTTTTGATTGGAAATGATTATTTTAATGACAAGAAGTATTCAGGTCCAATAGTTCTGGGTGATTATGTCGAAAAGGGATCAGTTTGAAGTCATAAAACCTCGAAATCTTCCATAAATTGGTGCGGCAAAGCATAAAGTTGGGGGATCAAAACTAAGTTAATCCTGATCTTCAATCAGCACATCGTCCTGTAGCTCATTGTGATAAAATTCCAGTGCCTATCTTCAGAGAACTTCCTGACATTAGTGACGAAGATGCCTCCAGTGTTGAAGGACATGAAGAAGAAGAAGTGGTTCTTGAAGATGATGCTCCACATCCATTTTCCCAAAAGGAGTTGAATGATCTAGTTCGCGACCTCACCTTGTCAAAGGACTCTGCCGAACTGTTGGCATCCAGATTGAAGGAAAAAAACCTCCTCTCTGACAGTGCTCGCATCAGCTTCTTCCGCAACAGGCATCAAGAGTACCTCCGTTTTTTTCTCGGAAGAGAAGGACTTGGTGTACTGTGCAGATATTGTGCAGCTTCTGCTCAAGCTTGGAGTGCCTCAGTACGAACCCAAAGATTGGAGACTGTTCATTGACAGCAGCAAGCGATCACTGAAATGTGTTCTGCTACACAACGGCAACCAGTTTGCCTCTATACCCCTGGCTCACTCGAGTACACTGAAGAACTATAATAATAATAATAATAATAATTTATTATTTGTACCCCGCCCATCTGGCTGGGTTTCCCCAGCCACTCTGGGCGGCTTCCATAGAAACCAAAAATACAGTAAAATATCACAGATTAAAAACTTCCCTGAACAGGGCTGCCTTCAGATGTCTTCTAAATGTCAGGTAGTTATTTATCGCTTTGAGATCTGATGGGAGGGCGTTCCACAGGGCTGGCGCCACTACCGAGAAGGCCCTCTGCCTGGTTCCCTGTAGCTTTGCTTCTCGCAATGAGGGAACCGCCAGAAGGCCCTCGGTGCTGGACCTCAGCGTCCGGGCAGAACGATGGGGGTGGAGACGCTCCTTCAGGTATACTGGGCCGATGCCGTTTAGTGCTTTAAAGGTCAACACCAGCACTTTGAATTGTGCTCGGAAACTATGAAGCGGTGAAGTATGTGCTGGAGAAAATTGGTTATGATCAGCATAAGTGGTTTATTTGTGTTGACCTGAAGATGGTGGACTTTTTGTTGGGACAACAGTCTGGCTTCACCAAGTACCCATGTTTTCTGTGCATGTGGGATAGCAGGGACCGTGCTCAGCATTACACGAAAAAGGACTGGCCTGTGCGGGAGGAATTGGTGCCTTGCAAAAAAAGGAACGTCATCAACGACCCTCTGGTGGACAGAGACAGAATACTCTTCCCACCGCTGCACATCAAGCTCAGCTTAATCAAGCAGTTCACCAAGGCTCTGGACAAGGATGGTGACTGCTTCACTTACTTGTGCCAGGCTTTTCCAGGATTGACCATGGAGAAGTTGAAAGCTGGCATCTTTGACGGTCCTCAGATCCGTCAGCTCATCAGAGATCCAGAGTTCGGAAACTCAATGAACGAAGTGGAACTGGAAGCGTGGAAGGCATTTGTTCTGGTAGTGAAGAACTTTCTTGGCAACAATAAGCCCAAAAACTACGCAGAACTTGTCAACAACATGCTGACTGCTTTCAGAAACCTGGGCTGCAACATGAGCGTCAAGATGCACTACCTATTTTCACATATGGACCGGTTTCCTGAGAACCTGGGTTCAATGAGTGACGAGCAGGGGGAGAGGTTCCATCAGGACATGAAAGGGATGGAGACCAGGTATCAGGGTCGCTGGGACGCAGTCATGATGGCTGACTACTGTTGGACTCTGAAGAGAGACCTCCCTGCCACTGAGCATTCCAGGAGTTCCAAGAAATGGAAGTTCAAGCCCTGAAGTTTGAAAAATGGTGAAGCAACATTCAATTTATGTGTACTTACCTTTATCAATGCCCACCATTCAGTTTACAGTAAACCTGACCTGATGGAGAGAAATGGATGCCATTTCCTGATTCAGCAGTGCAAAAATACCCTAAATCAGTTGTAGAAATCTAGACAACATTCAAAAAGTAAAAAATTGTTGCCCAGTGTAATCATTGGGCTTTCAGTGCGGCATATCTTATGAAGCTTCTGATAGTCATTTTGAAGGATCACTTGCTCCTGTTGGAAAACGCCCTGGGGGTGAGCCTGCAAGCCCCAAAACTCTGAGCATCCCCCAGTATGCACAGCACTGGAAAAGGCATTTCCCTTCTTCTCCAGGGTGCTCCAGCGACATAAATCAGATGATTTACTCACGTTAATCTTCTGGCAAAACATAGCAAGAAGAGTGAGACATCGGAGATCTAGCCTACTACAGTGGTACCTCGGGTTACATACGCTTCAGGTTACAGGCTCCGCTAACCCAGAAATAGTACCTCGGGTCAAGAATTTTGCTTCAGGATGAGAACAGAAATCGTGTGGCGGTGGCACGGCAGCAGTCAGAGGCCCCATTAGCTAAAGTGGTGCTTCAGGTTAAAAACAGTTTCAGGTTAAGAATGGACCTCCGGAACAAAATAAGTTCTTAACCCGAGGTACCACTGTATTTATTTACACACTATGTACAGACAAAGGCATAATGGTGTCTGTTCTCTCCAGCTCCGAGAGAACAAACAGAACAAGTAAAAGACATAAGACTGTCATCTGTTTCTCACGCTCTTCTCAGACAGGCATGTGATTTACAACAATCTCATCTGCAGCACCGGAGGTATGAAATACTAACATCTCCATCCTAAATTGGGCAGACAACAGTCCAGAAATTAATTATAGTATGGTTGTTAGCTAATCCCTATTTTATTTGCACACAAGACACATCATATGGGGTCTTCCGGGGAGGAAAAATGGCGCGCACCATGGCAACGGGCAGCAAGCAGCTCCTGAAGCCAGGCTGCTGAGGCTGCCGCTGCCACGTTTCCCGGGGACAGATTTGCAAATCTGGGGACATTCCAGGGACGGAATTTGTCTGGGGACAGACTTGCAAATCTGGGGACTGTCCCCGGGAACCTGGTACGTCTGGTAACTCTATCTTAAATGGCATAGGACTGCAATACCTTAAGGACCCCCTCTCCTCATCTGAACCAAGCTGGACCCTGAGATCCTCATCTGAGGCCCTTCTTCATGTGCCCCTTCCATAAGAGGTCCAGAGGGTGGCAACACAAGAACGGGCCTTTTCTGCAATGGCTCCCAGTTTGTGTAATGCTTTCCCCAAGTAGGCTCACCTCTTGCCTTCTGTACATATCTTTAGGTGCCCGGCAAAAACATCCCTCTTCTTCCAAGCCTTTGGCTAATTAAACAATATATGGTCTTTTAAATTGGGATGGGGGGATTGTTGTTGTGTTACTATGGTGGGCTTTTTGTGTTTTTATATTGTAAACCACCCTGTAATCCTCAGGTAAAGGGTGGTGTAGTAAATAAATAAATGTATCAGCAATTGACAGTCTATTTATGCTACTCAAAGACCATAACATATGATTTGTTTCAGTGGATTTAAAGTCTTGCCCATTTTCTGATGTATAATTTGTGTTTGGAAACATAAGCACTCAGAAATCAGAAACTCTGCAAATGGCATACTTTACATGTGGGTAGCAATTTACCAAGTGCAATAATAGTAACATGGCTAATGTCATCCTTTGCAGAATACAAGTATAAAATTAGAAATAGGAGATAGCATTGGTATATATTTTGTTAAATCAACAGATTGTAGAAGTCAATTTTAACTTCCTACCCCCACCCCAACTCCAGAACAATCATGGCAAAGCATATATGATAAATATGCTTTAGATTGTATTTTTGTTTGTTTTGCAAAAGGAAGCTTTTTGCATATTTCTCATTAACATGGCACACCCATTTTGACAAAGCGTGTTCTCCTTCATGGAGAGCACCTGTTGCGGTGGGGGCTGCCAGGACACTCCAAAGTTGGGGGCGGGCTAATTGATCGTTGGCCACTGATGCGATTGGGGCTTCCCTTGTTGTTGGGAAGAAGATAATGTTGCCATTTGTTGATTGACAGCCAGAAATGCTAAAACTCCCCCTTCGGAACTTGAAATATGGGTCCCCCCAACACAAATTTGAAATTCGGCTTTGTAATTCGGAATTTATGTGATGTGATTTGATTTGATTGGTCGGTTAATAAAAATTATTTTTTTAAAAAAGAAATGCTAAAACTGCTTGCACGAGGCTAGGGCTTCCTCTTTTCGCCCATGCATCGGATTGCCCGTCCCCCCCTCCCTAGAATTAGGGTTGTTCGCTTTGACCTTGCTATGCCTGTCATGGGGTCATCTGCTCTTGGGGCAGGGGCCCGGTAGGAATCTGGCTGATTGGCTGGGGCCATTTGGTTTTTGCCTACTGCGTAGCAAATTGTCACAACTTGTAAGGTTCGCGGTTAGGCATTGGTTTATGGTTTGGTTGGTTGAGGGGCATGGATTGGCTGTGCCTGCCCCTCTAATGCTGCTGCTGCAAGGGATTCCATTAAAGGAATCGGGGGCTAACTATTGCTTGTCCACTCTGTCAAGGGGGCTCAAGCCATAGCAATGAGCTCCTGGTTGCATTTGGGCTGAGGGCAGGTTCCCTGCTCCATCGCTACCCCCAAGTGTATTCCCCTTTTCTGACTTTCGCATCATGAGGAATGTCAGTCTGTCCCCCATGGTGGGGGCAGATAGTCGCAACCAACGCCTAAGCAACCACTCACATTTTTTGTATTTTAATAAAGTTGTGGCCAAAATTATGCCAAAAACCTTAAACAAAAAATTCTGTGTAATGTGTGAGTTATTGGGGTGGCCCTGGGGACCTCGACACGCAAAATCAAAATGTATATATGTACTGTATTTATTTGCTGGTAAAGAGATGCTTTTTCAAGTGTTTGCAAGTCTGTCCTCTCAGGAGATATTATAATGTGTGTGCCCATTAAAGGCTGATTTCAGATAAGTCTACTTTTAATATTTTTAAAACTTTATTGAACGTTATTGACATGCACATAAATGCCAACCTTACATAAGACATGATAACATTTCATTAAGAAGCAATAAAGTATACTCAGCATGTACATCTAACTTTATAAAATAAATCTACTCCCCCCCCGCCCCCCGCAAAAAAACTTATAATTGGTTGGTTTTACTTGATGTAGCAATGGTGATATTACTTGACAAATCATTCAATAATGTTTTATAATATTTCTTATATACCGTCAACTTATTCGGATCGATAGGGAAGGTGCATTCTCTCTCTCTCCCCCCTCCCCAATATTCTACGTATTAGAAGCTTTACTTGTGAATCCCGTTTAACAGATGAGCAACTATTAACGGCTAAACTGCTAATCATGTCCAGTACAGAGTGGTCCAGGTTAGAGCTTTTCTGCTTCAGTGAATTTTAATTATATTTGATGGATCATTTTCAGCATAATACGATGAATGTTCCATTGCAGTGCTATAAGGTTTTGCTCTGATTTCCCCCTCTTTTATTATTATTATTAAAGAACAACAACAACTTGCAGGTGAGGCTGAAGAGCTGTGCCAAGTGTGTTTTGGGGAGTGAGAATTGCAGAGGAATAATATGTCCTGTATTTCATTTTGGTGATGTCCACACAAAGTGAATGGAGCACATTTCTTCTTCTCCTACTGCTGCTCATACAATCCTTTCCATATAATAAGACCCACTGAGGAGCTCTCTAGAAATGCATGTTAGACTTTCCATGTAGGCAAAAATAGTGGTTGCTAGACTCAGTTCTCCATTCAGCGTATTGGAATTTATTGGACAGCTTTCTTGTGCATATTATGGGTTCACATGAATGGGTTCAGCTCATATAAGCATTTTAATTTCAGGGGAAAGGATGAACCAAGAACCTCTCTCTTCTTCCATAAAAAAACTATATATATGTTGCATACTATCTTCCTCTTCACAAAGGACTCACCATCTTCTGCAGGTCCCTTCATCTGCTATTACAAGCAATTATTTGCACAAGTAAACTTGCTAATAGATCATTTGCACCATCTTAAGGGACAATTATTGTGGGTGAACTGCAAGCAAGGCTTATATTGTGGGCTGTTTTCTGGTAGCAGAAACAAAAAGTACTTGCTTCCCATTTCTCTTACTAAATGGATAGTGTCAATAAATTTATTAGGCTTCCTCTGGTTCCATTACTTGGTGGGCAGTACAGATTGCATAGATTACATCAGAAGTAATTAAATTTCAGTGCATGGTTGCTCAGTGCAAGAATAGGCCACCATCCTGTTTCAAATTGTTCCATTAATTTTGTGGATATTGTTTTCTTTTTAATTGATGTGCCGATTTTCAAATTCATATGGGAGCTGGAAAATGAGAGAAACATTTCTAAAATGGATATTTTATTCATTAATAGTGGAAATGTCCTAAGGCAGGGAAATGGGTGCATTATGCTTGAGGTTTTAAATGTTTCCCCCCCAAAATTAGGGTAATACAGTAATCAAAAAATAATAATAAACAGCTCACACACACACAAATTATGTACACACCAAATCCATTTAAAGGCAGAGGGGAGGGAGTGTCATTTGTGTTTCTGTATGTTCAGAAAAGGAACATACAAGTAAATTTGTCATTTTAGCACTGACCTTTCAATGCTTTTAGTTTATATGTCAACTCTCTTAATAGTCCAGCACCTTTGCATACCAGTAATCAATGTCAGCTTCCAATACATCTCTCCCAAATCTCACTATAAGTAATTCTGGCAGCAGTAAGAGGGTGGGCAAATATTTTCCTAATATATAGAATAGATTTCCCCTCCATAAAAATATTTATAAGTGTTAACGGTGTGAAGTTGATATTTTTTAAAGCACATCGCCACTTCTCTCGCAGAGATTTTTCTGAATGGTCTTCAGCTGAAGCTCGTATCTGGCACAATATGTTTATCTGCAGTTACAACCCGGCTCCTGCATGTTTCCAGGTGCCAAATTTTCCAACTGTCACTTACGCAGCTGCCAAAGCTTCCAGTATTTTTCAGGCAACTCTGAAAGGACATCTGAGCAATGTGCTATCAGTATAAAAATCTGTTGCCCATTTAAGGGATTGTGTAGAATGAGTCTATTTTCAAAGCAAATTAGTCTAACGAAAGGGATAGTTGGCTGCGAACCATTTACATGCAAAAGTCTTTGTTACTTTGGTTTACCTGAATATCAGCTGAATTTTCAGCCTGAATCTTCAGACCTACATATTTATGGGAATATTTACAAATGATGGCTCAGCAGTAGAGCATTGCTTTGCATGCAGAAGGTCCCTGCTTCGAACCCCAGCATCTTCAGGTAGGGCAAGGAAAAACCTCTGCTTGCAAACCTTCGGCGAACTGCTCCCATTCAGCAGTGCTGAGTGAGATGGAATAATGCTCAAGCTCTGTATAAAACAAGCTTCCTGTATTCCTACCGACACATGTGACGCAAACATTGGGTACAGCCGACTTTTATGCATTGCTGGCTGACCCGACAAGGTCTGCAGCCAGCCAGCAAAGCATGGCCCATCTGGTGGGGCCTCTGATTGGCCTATTTGAAGCTGGCATTTTGATGGGGAATCCCCGCTCCTTGATTCTGCCAGCTGGGGAATTCCCTAATGGCTGGCAAAACACATGGGCCTTAGCTGCTGGGGATGGTGGGTGGAAGTGAGGTCCACAACTGCCACCCACGTGAGAAGGGGTGAGCAGTCGTTCCTACTAAACACCATTTAAGAAGTTTCATAGCCAGCTTTGCCATGAAGCAGAGTAATATTACTTTTTTATATATAATAAATTTTATTATTACAACAATCCAATAATAGCCTCGTTATAACAATGCTAAATTATAATACTGTTACTAATACCAATCATTTAGATGCCAAAATAGATAATGTAGATGGCCCCCCACAAGCTAGAATTGATGGTTTGGTGATTTACTTTATTTCTGGGTTCCAAAATCTTATTAATTTCAATTACACTCCAGTCAAAATAACAATCCCTTATACAACTGCAATATCAACAACTTCCATTTGTATTGACACATTAAACGATTTATAAATCTACAGGTGAAGCATTCAAATGATATCCTTGTTCTTCCTGTGTGTGGCAATTATTCTGTCTGTGATGTTTCTTCCTGTCCTTGTAAAATATTATGTCTATCTTTTCCCGGTTGCTGCTGTTCTCCATCATGACTTGGATGGAGCTAACATCCCATTGTTGTTTCAGAAGTTCTCCATTGCTCCGTCCAGAGTGATATTATTGCCTCTTTGGTAGATACTGGAGGGTAAAGAGGGGCTGTGTGTCTCATGGTGTCCCCTCTTCAGCCCCTAAGCTAGCCTGCTGCTCTCAGATATGGTAGAGAATGTGCTTCCATTGCCAATGTCAAAGTAGGATTTGTTTGCTAGCATAGTTAGCTGCTATCTGTGTGATGAGGGGGTGCCATCTTGTCCTTTGTCAGGAATCAAGACGTTGACTTCAACTCACTAGCTACTAGAGGGAGTCTTATGTAACGGGGTGCATGTAGTTCTCTTGTAAACAGTCATGTGGGTGAATTGCTATTATTCCCCAGCGAACAGGTTCAACACTGAAAGATAAAAGGTGGTGTAGGAAAGAGCTGGAAACAATCAAAGGCAGTCATGTTGTAGTCATAGCAGCACCTTGTGATGGATTGTGTCTTTTCAGCTACTAAGCAAAGTTATTAATCAATTCCAAATATGTGCTATAGAATCTCTCTCTCTCTCTCTCTCTCTCTCTCTCTCCAAGCGCAAGTAGTTGTCTTCTACTAGATAATTGGTAAAAGCCAACTTACCTTGTCCGATACAACTGTTGTGCAATGCAAGTGGCTGTCTTCATCATTATCATGTCATAGCTGTATGGTGAATGTTGCATCGTACCTGACCCCATTTATTTAAATGACAGTATTTTGAGCTTTGGGGGAATGTTTGAAATAATGTTATCCTACTCATTCTCTCAGGGCTGTGTACATGATTCTTTCCTCCTATAGCCACTTTATCCTTCCGACCACCCTGGGAAGTTGGTTAAGCTAATAAGTGACTGGCCTGCGGTCACCCCACAAGTTTCATGCTGAATAGGAATTTGAACCCTTATCTAGGTTCACACTATAACCACTAAACCACACTGACATTTTCTAAATAAATTAAATTGGTTATGATTGGGAGGGCATATAAACTGAAGCAGATGGCAAGAAGGAGAGCACATGGAGAACACAGAATGATCTTGCCAAAGTGGCAGCTTTGTCTTGGACGACGATGATACATGTTAAAAGAGGACTATAATAATCACACACATGTACAGTGGTACCTCAGGTTACAGACACCTCGGGTTACAGACGCTTCAAGTTACAGACTCCGCTAACCCAGAAATAGTACCTCAGGTTATATTTACCTCAGGATGAGAACAGAAATTGTGCAGCGGCAGCGCAGCGGCAAAGGGAGGCCCCATTAGCTAAAGTGGTGCTTCAGGTTAAGAACAGTTTCAGGTTAAGAACAGACCTCCAGAACGAATTAAGTTCTTAACCCAAGGTACCACTGTATATCATAATATATCATAATATATCATAATTCAAATAAATAATACCCATGTTGATAGATTTACTAAGCACCACTACTATCTTAACCAGAGATCTTTACTCATATCCGATATACAGTACTTTTAGTTTAAGGCAATGTATGCCTCATAGTTGGGCTGTAAACTTAATCCAATGTATCCATTTGTAGGTAGGTCTGTAGGTGACATATTGTGCATGGTGTCAGGAACGTTCCTTCCCAGGGTGACAGTGAGGGCTCCAAAGACGAAGGGGGGTGGCAGGCAAAAAGAGACAAAGGCTTGCTTTCTTCCCATATGGAGAGTGAAGCGAGCCCCTCCTGTTCCATTGGAATGCACGTAATAAATCCCCAAGACAGTATAAGGCAGACAGAGAGGCTACAGATCGCAGACACATTCTCAGAGGAGGGACAAACTGGACAAGCTGCTCCTGAATCTCCTCGTAGTTGGAGAAGTAGAGTCCAGGCTTGGCATGAGTCCAACAGGAGGAGGGGCAGCCGATGACGGATATCCTGTTGGCGGAAAGTCCGCCTTTCAGTGGACTCAACAACTCATCAGGTGCAGAAGATTGAGCTGTGTGCTCAGACCGAAACTAAGTGTAAATACTAATAAATCTGACTGTAACAAAACCTTCAGCCTGCCATCTCTTGGTGTGAGAGCGAGATCGTAAATCCTGACACATAGTGAGTAAAATCTGTGAACTTTTCAAACTCGGTACAGATTCGTTGACTGAAACTATACCTAACTGTAGAGACAGGTGGAAAGGGAGAGACCGATTGCTGACCTATGGTTGGGAGGGTCCTCTGATCTGTCAGGATGCAGCTGCTGTGAACCAGAAAAAGTTTATGTAAAGCTAAATAGACTGGATGGGACGCGGGTGGCGCTGTGAGTCAAACCACAGAGCCTAGGACTTGCCGATCAGAAGGTCAGCGGTTCGAATCCCCGTGACGGGGTGAGCTCCCGTTGCTTGGTCCCTGCTCCTGCCAACCTAGCAGTTCGAAAGCACGTCAAAGTGCAAGTAGATAAATGGGTACCGCTCCGGCAGGAAGGTAAACAGCGTTTCCGTGAGCTGCTCTGGTTCGCCAGAAGAAGCTTGGTCATGCTGGCCACATGACTCAGAAGCTGTCTGCGGACAAACGCCGGCTCCCTTGGCCAATAAAGCGAGATGAGAGCCGCAACCCCAGAGTTGGTCACGACTGGACCTGATGGTCAGGGGTCCCTTTACCTTTTTAAATAGACTGGATTAGCTATGGCACTTCAAACTAGTTATCTGACTAGCAGCGTTTGCAAGCCTTGTGTTCATGGGTATTCATGGCTGACCGTGACTGCACTTGGAAGAGAACGCAGTGTTCTTTAGATGTTCTTCCAGCTGTGTTGGAGGCACTTATCCATGAGCAGCTCCTACATAGCTGGGAGAATATTTAAATTATTCAAGCACATGGCTGAGACCTGTGGGTCCTATACTGCCGGGAGAACTTTGAAAAAGCAGATATGCTTAGTTCTGATGGTTTTCAAAAGATAAACCTGAGCATGGAGTCTTAAAGCATGGGAAAATAAATAATAAATAAATACTGTGGGTGGCTTATTGTGGAATAAACCCATTCAACAAAAGGTATTGCACACCTCATTTGAATTTCTTGTTGTAAGAGACTGCAAGTGCTACTTGAACTGAAAGTTGAAACCTTATGCGTAATTCTTGGGGGCAAGCCCAACTAAACATTGCAGGACTTACTTCTGAACAGGCATGATCAAGATTGTGCTGCACAATAATTATTTTGGGAAGCTAAATTTTAAACCATATAATTGTAAATAGTACCCTGGTTTCATCTACCCATTGTTGTCAAGTATGCTCAAGACACACATCTCTATATGCATCATAAACCACTTCTCTTTTCCACAACCCAAATGATGGAAAGAGGATTTAGCTAGAGGGATCCCTCTAAACTACAATCTTGCCTTTATTCTGCCAGAGGACAGACAACTATAAATCCAGCTGAGAAATCCCAGAAATTATCACACTTACCAAAATACACAGGAGCATAGCATGAGTAATTTATGAATGTAGAGATGAGATCAGAACTTTTCCAGAAGCCATTTTTATGGAGAAAGCAAAACAAAAGACTATTTACAAGAGACTGAACAGTGATGGAGGAAAAAGAGGAGAGTTATATCATCTTTCTCCTGTATGCTCTGTCCAAAACAGCAGGAAAGTGGGAAAGGATTCCTTAGTGTCAGGGTAAATTCAAAAGGAAAAGAGAGAGAAAACAAACCTTACTTGGACACAGTGAGCCTTTACTACAGGATGTCTGAGTACAGAAAAGGAGCACCAGAAGCCAGGCTGCATTATCTCAGTAGGATTTCTTCTGGGATTCAGAGGTGCAAGAGCAGAAACACAACTGAGAGCTTCAAAAGCTAGTCAGACAGAGGGACAGTCTTTGGAATAACATTTCCCCTCCCCAACCCAAGGATCTAAAACGAGTTTTACTTTTAGAAAAGAAAAACTCTCAAAAGGGTAGGCTGGTCCTAGAAGCATCAATTTTTTGGTGGAAAAAAAGGACAAACTTTTTCTATGTAAACAAAAAGGGGAATGTCTAGGTTCTAGCTGGATGAGTTCTGGTCCTCCTTGGGAAATCACTCAAAAACTCAGGGCCTCAAAACTCAAAAACTACATAGCCAATTGTTGGCTTGATTTAATTCAGAAATTCTTTGTCGTCTTTGGCGATCACTCGTAGCTGAGTAAGATTGTCTTCCATAAACATGGTTTTAAAAGTGAGTCAGTAAGTGACTGTGGAGGCCAATTCTGGATCCACACCCCTTTCATCCTGTTCGAGCATCTTCAAAGCCCATGACACCTTTGGTAAAGGCTGTTCTCCAGTTGGAGCACCCGCAGGCCAGTGTTTCCCAGTTGTCGGTGTTTATACTACATTTTTTTTTTAGATTTGCCTTGAGAGAGTCTTTGAAACTCTTTTGTTGACCACCAGCATTACGCTTACCATTTTAAAGTTTGGAATAGAGTAGTTGGAAGACAATAATCAGGCATCCACACAACATGACCAATCCAATGAAGTTGATGTTGAAGAATCATTGGTGATCTTCTTCCAGTACACTGGCATTAGTTCACCAGTCTTCCCAGGTGATGTGTAAATTTTTTCCGGAGACACCTTTGATGGAATCTGTCGAGGAGTTGGAGATGGCATTTATAAGTGGTCCACGTTTCACAAGCATACATGATTTAATAAAGAAATAGAGAAAGATTAAACACATGAGATTCCAAGAAGGTCCACACCAGCATACAGGCTCTACACTTTAGAGAATGGGACACTCTTGCATGTTTCAATAGAGAATATGAGCAGGAAATGAAGAGGCACAATGCAAAACAGAGATGGATGCTCATGAAAGGTGTCTCCACTCAATTTTCAGTGATCTTTCTCCATTCACCGTTCCATGACCAACCCATTGAGGAGGTCACCAACTCTTAGAAGAGGCCTTTTTTGGTGGTAGGGGAGCTCAAGGGCATGCTAGGGGTATGAAGGGGCAGAAAAACCACCTTCTGCCTCCCCCCCTTCTATGGACTGGATACAAACTAGCTGCATTTGAAGAAGAAGAAGAAGAAGAAGAAGAAGAAGAAGAAGAAGAAGAAGAAGAAGAAGAGTTTGGATTTGATATCCCACTTTATCACTACCCGAAGGAGTCCCAAACATTCTCCTTTCCCTTCCTCCCCCACAACAAACACTCTGTGAGGTGAGTGAGGCTGAGAGACTTCAGAGAAGTGTGACTAGCCCAAGGTCACCCAGCAGCTGCATGTGGAGGAGCGGGGAAGCGAACCCGGTTCCCCAGATTACGAGTCTACCACTCTTAACTACTACACCATACTGGCTCTCTTTGGTTGGCTTGTAAACTATTGTAAACTATTCACTAAAACTTACAAAAAGTGGTGAAATTTAATGAAAACTCAAGAGCAAAGGCCTAGCTAATAATGGCGTGCTAAAGGATGGCTAGTTTCTTGCTTCTTAAAAGAGAGGAATCAATAATTCTTGTCAGTAACAGATGTTAGTCACTCTCTACTAGCTTTAATCAGCTATGATGGACTTGGATCCTTCTTACAAGTTGATGCCCAAATAAATCCTTAAGTGCTTTCAACATCCATTTCTCAACCTTAATGTGAGACTCGGAACCAAACCCTTCTGCCTAATGTAATAAACGCTACTCTCTCTTCCTTACAAATTCCTCGCGATGACTCATTTTCTCTGAAACCTAGCTATTACTGTTTTGCTCCTCTGCTGAAATGAAACCTAGAAAAGCTTGACAGCCGCAGAGAGTGCATAGGATTGCCCTTTATGTAACGTCTGCGTTGGTATTGAGTTGAACTGATTACCACAGAAATCCCTAACTGCATGCTTGACAGGCCCATGCATCGTTTTGCTTCTGCCCAACAGCTCTCTTCATTCAGAGGTGGATCAACACTGGGTTTCTGATGGCTTATCGGGACTCCCTAAAACAAAAAAAGGGGAGCACCTGGCTTGCTACCCACATCTGATCCTCTGGGTCTCCCAGTCCAGCCTGTTGGCTTTGCCGTATTTCTACTTACCAACTCATACCACTACTGATCCACTCACTCCATGATCTCCCCAAGGATCAACCCAAGGACTTTCACACTTTCAGGGAGGCTCCATAGTATTTTTATAAGAAGCAGTTCAAGGCAGTATCTGAAGCTGCTTTGGAAAACCAGGTTTCAAAAACAGTGAACCAAATGAGTTCCCAGCTAGTGCTAATTATGAACATCACGACCAGTTCAACAACCCCATTGTGATGATTTAATAATTATGCAAAATAGCTTTCCCATGATATTATATGGAGACATACTTAAGTGTCCCATTGTGCCAGAAGCTACTGTTAGGTCCATCATGAGATGTCCACCAGCTTCTGATCACAGATACCAGCAGCCTTCAAGCAAGCAAACTTGCCTTATTATCACTCCTTAGCATCCCACTGCCAGAGGATTGCCTCCTTCCATTCACCAGTTTGCCTCCTCCAAGTGGAAGAAACCTGGGCAGTACTGAATGTCACATCCATTGCCAGGTGTGTCCTGCTGGAAACAGAAAAGGGCTTTCCCCTTGGCCTGCCTTTATATCCACTCAGTTGCCAAGTGCTTTTGTGACATCACAAGAAACCCACAGCCAATGGCAACAGCTGGGGAGGCATCATCTTCATTGCTTTGAGCCTCACAGTGGTGGGTGGACCTATCAGTGACTGTGTGCTTGTTTATTTGGGGCACGGGTGGAGCTGTGGTCTAAACCACTGAGACTCTTGGGCTTGTCGAACGGAAGGTCAGCAGTTTGAATCCCCTTGATAAGATGAGCTCCTGTTGCTCTGTCCCAGTTCCTGCCAACTTAGCAATTCGAAAGCATGCCAGTGCAAGTAGATAAATGGGTACCACTGTGGCGGGAAGGTAAATGGTGTTTCCATGCGCTCTAGTTTCCATCACAGTATTCCGTTGTGCCAGAAGCAGTTTAGTCATGCTGGCCACATGACCTGGAAAGCTGTCTGTGGATAAATGTCAGCTCCCTCGGCCTGAAAGGGAGATGAGCACTGCAACCCCATAGTCACCTTTGACTGGACTTAACATAACAGGTATAATATACCTTTTTTTTTTAACCTTTCTTTTTTCACCTTTTTACCCATGACAGGTTCTCTATATAAAGCAATCCTATGCCTGAATACATCCTAAGTGGTTTTGCTGCACGTCGAGGTCCCCAAGACACCCCAAATAAATACAATGACACTTGATTTTTGTTTTAAAGTTTTTGGCGTAATTTTGGCCACAACTTTATTAAAATTACAGCAATGTGAGTGGTTGCTTAGGCACTGGTTGCGACTATCTGACCCCGCACGGGGACAGTCTGACATTCTCACTCCCCGTGAAGTCAGAAAGGGTAAGTCACCCGGCGAGAGAGACGGGACTGGGAACCATGCCTCACCTCTCCCCAAATGCTCCCAGGAGCTCTTACGTGGCCCTAGCCCCTTGCCAGGGGTTCAGACAAAAGCATGGCAAGCCCCTGGGTTCCTTTAACGGAAAACCCTTGCAGCAGCAGCAATTTAGAGGGGCAGGCACAGCCAAATCCATACCCCTCCACCAACCAATTCCCAAACCAATGCCTAAACGCAACCTTACAAGTTGTGACGATTTGCTACGCAGTAGGCAAAAACCAAATGGCACCAGCCAATCAGCCAAATGGACAAAATCCCTACCAGGCCCCTGCTCCAAAGCAGACGACCCCATGACAGGCATAGCAAGGTCAAGCAAACAGCCTAACATTAGGGAGGGAGGGCGGGTGATCCGATGCATGCAGCGAAAAGAGGAAGCTCAACGCTGCGTGCAGGGTATTTAGCAACTAGGGCTGTCAATCAAGAAATGGCAACATATAAATCTCCCCAGTAACAGCCAGCCCCTGATTAAAGATGGCCAAACTCTTTTCCGCCCAGCAACAGTGGGGTGTCTTGCTAGCCCCCACCGCAACACGTGCTCTCCATGAAGCAGAACACGCTTTGTTGTTGTTGCTGCTGCTGCTGCTGCTGCTGTTTTAGTACAGCTTTCTGCAATCCAGTCCCTTCAGATATTTTGGACTATAGTTCCCATCAGCACTAAGGAGGGATAATAGGACTGGTAATTCAAAACACATTGAGGGCACCAAGTTGGGAAAGGTTAACTTAACACGTCTATGGACAGTTTAGAAGTTGACCAACGTAATATTCCATTATATATTCCATTTTGGCAATAATTCCAGGGAAATGCTTGAGGTAAAGGGTGGATTGTGAATATTGATGCAATATCCTAAAGGAGAGAAGAAACAAACATCAACAGAATAAAACTAAGTATTTCTTACCTCAGATGAGAAAATAAAATGAGTCTGAAATAAGAGAAGAGAGAAAATTAAATTCAGTTCATGCAAGTGGTTGAAGATTTGTGCTAGCCACAGAAGTGCAGTGACTTCTCAAATGTCCAATGTTTCCACTCTAACCTACAGCTCAGTTCTCAGGTGTGACTGTGTGACTCACCAAGTGTATTGTCTGCCCTACAGCAATGCTAGCTCATCCAAACAGCACTAATGGTAGCTAAAAACAAGCAGCAAAACAAAATGCTCAATTAAAGTTCCTTTAAAAATGTATGGTGAATCCATGAGAGTGTGGAAAGGAAATTTAAAAGGTTATCACATCTACACAGAGAACTATCCATTCCATTTTAACAGGGGAAAGCAGATAATGAGGAACACAAATGGATTAAAGGTGACATTTTATCTTAGAAAGAATTCATCTGGATGGGAATTCATGTAGGCCAGGGATATGCGTTGCCACATGTATTTTACTGCTTATTCTGGAAGGTTCCTCAGCCTCTCACTGGCCCAGAGACTCTCCAAAGTGGCATTCCATGGCACGTAAAGGATTCTGCTACAGGAAAATCAGGAAATGCACCCAAACACTTTGTAAAAAAAAATGCATAGGCTACTTCCTTTTTAGTTCCCAACTACAGTGGTACCTTAGTTTAAGTACTTAATTCGTTCCAGAGGTCCGTTCTTAACCTGAAGCACCACTTTAGCTAATGGGGCCTCCTGCTGCCGCCGCGCCGCCGGAGCACAATTTCTGTTCTCATCTTGAAGCAAAGTTCTTAACCTGAAGCACTATTTCTGGGTTAGCAGAGTCTGTAACCTGAAGCGTATGTAACCCGAGGTACCACGGTATATTGTTTAAAGTCCAAGAGAGGAATAAATACAGTGGGCAATAATTAAAATATAGATTTTAATCTCTGGGGAAAACTTTGGAAAAGCGATTTGAATTTCACAGCATGTTATTTTTTGAAAGCGAACTACTTGAAACTGATTTACACATGGTATTTAATTCTGAGTAGGCTTGTTAAGATGCGGGGACTGACTTCCGTGATGCTGGCATGGCTTCTGGGTGGGCAGCAACGCTGGCGCGGCTTTGAATTGTCTACAGGAAGTTCCTGCAGCCAATCCGAAGCCTCGCCACCCGCCTGTTGTGATAAACCTGGCACGGCCAAGGATAGAGAAGCCGGCCGGTGGGCTGCAGGTCTGGGCCATGCCATGGGCATTGTGGCAGGCGCGTCGTGGGGCTTCAGCCAGAGCTTGGCGTGCCTGCTGGCCCCACGCCTGGCACCCGGCAAGGCGCTGCTGCTGGTGGCGTGTTCGGTGGCCATGCTGAAGCAGCTGGAGGGTAAGCTGCATGCCTCCTGCCTGCCGCTCCATGTGTGCGGCCTGCACGCCGACCTGGCATCGGGCGACAGCTGCAGCGTGTGGTGCACACCGCCTGGAAGCTCTGTGGGGACGGGCTGATGGAGCAGCTGCTGCTCGTCAACAACGCCAGTGAGCGGGCGGTGCCAAGATGCGCTCCTGAGCGCGTGCAGATTGCATTCCTCCTCCAGGTCCGAAAGCAGCTGCAAGACTGGCTTGAAGGGTTTTTATATTTTTCAAAATATAGTCCGGCCCCCCACAAGGTCTGAGGGACAGTGGACTGGCCCCCTGATGAAAAGGTTTGCTGACCCCTGTTCTAGGTGGCCAACAAGTTTTGTGAGTGTTGTTTCTTTCATTCTACATATCACCCCTCTGGAGATCAGCACCTCCTGCCAATATCCTGGAATTGTAAGCAATTTAGGCCACCATCTTGTAACCTATGAATAAGTCTTACTGAACTCATAGGACTTGCTTCTGAGTAGTCATATATAGTTTTGCACTGTTAGATATGTAAAAATTTCAACAAGCATAATGGAAACATTTTGAATTATGGTGCTGGAGGAGACTCTTGAGAGTCCCATGGACTGCAAGAAGATCAAACCTCTCCATTCTGAAGGTAATCAGCCCTGAGTGCTCACTGGAAGGACAGATCGTGAAGCTGAGGCTCCAATACTTTGGCCACCTCATGAGAAGAGAAGACTCCCTGGAAAAGACCCTGATGTTGGGAAAGATGGAGGGCACAAGGAGAAGGGGACGACAGAGGACGAGATGGTTGGACAGTGTTCTTGAAGCTACCAGCATGAGTTTGACCAAACTGCGGGAGGCAGTGGAAGACAGAAGTGACCATGGGGTCACGAAGAGTCGGACACGACTAAACGACTAAACAACAATGGAAACAATCCATGTAGAAGTTATCTTATGCAAAACCTAATTGGAACCGCCTGGGCATTTGCCTGAGTAAGTTATCTAAGATCAGATTTACCCTAATGCAAAACATCCCTCTGAACTTCAGATGAAATGCAACTATTTTAAGTCTGGCAACTTCAGTTGTTTTTAAAAGTCTAGCACTTCTGTGCACATTAACATCTGCTTGGCAACTCTTAATTAAATGCCTTTGTCCCAAACATTTAAATGTCAAACAATAATAAAGCTTGACTGTGAAATGACTGGCTTCTGTTGCTAAGGGAATGGCTTCCCTGTTATCTGCATATTCATGTATATATTAAAGTTTTCTGGACTGGGAGGAAGCGGCAGAGCCACAAGTGAGCATGCAACAGCATAACAATAGCAGATCATGTCAAGCAACAGCTCTGCATTCCAGCAATTGAAGTCACATCTGTTAGTCATATACAGTATTTCATCCTATATTTCATAGATCTATCTGAAGCTGACAAGACGCTCAGGCATAAGCAAATAGGAAGATACTAGCTAAGCTAAAAAAGAGAGAGGTAAAGATAAAGGGATCCCTGACAGTTAAATCCAGTCGCAGATGACTCTGGGGTTGCGGCGCTCATCTTGCTTTCCAGGCCTAGGGAGCCGCGTTTGTCCACAGACAGTTTTTCCAGGTCATGTGGCCAGCATAACTAAGCCGCTTCTGGCGAAGTCAGAGCAGTGCACGGAAACGCCGTTTACCTTCCCGCCGGAGCAGTACCTATTGATCTACTTGTACTTTTTGGCGTGCTTTCGAACTGCTAGGTTGGCAGGAGTTGGGACCGAGCAACGGGAGCTCACCCCGTCGCGGGGATTTGAACTACTGACCTTCTGATCAGCAAGCCCAAGAGGCTCAGTGGTTTAGACCACAGTGCCACCCACGTCCTTTGCTAGCAGACCAGGAGGTGGACTTTGAATTGAGCCCAAGGTGACTATTTTATGTAGCTCTGCAAATTCTTTGGCTATCATCCTTTTCTCATACAACCTTCCAAAGCTAGGCAGGAAATTTGATGCACATGGAAATTGTAGAAGTTGAAAAACATTGTATTCAGACTACATTTTTACTTGCTTTTAAAATATACTATTCTTTAAAAGTATTTCCTGTTATATTTCAATTCTTTCACTGCAACAGTAAGTGCAGATATGCAACTCTTAAATAATAGGAACAGAGACTCCCATGATTCTTATAATTTCAGGAAATCACACAATACTTTAAGTTTCTATGAAGGTTCGTGGGTGGTGAGCAACCCCTTCCCAAATGAAGATCAGGTACTGAATGGTCCTAAGTCTTTAGTATCCAGTTGATAGAAAGTACCCTTTGGATCTTAAGGTTGGCATTTCCATTACATTTAATGCTAGGTTTTGAAATGTAACCTAAATTTTACTTTTTATGATTGAGGAAACAAACCGCTGCAAATTAATGTGAAGGGATGATAAACTTGAAGAAGTGTCTTAATAGTGTTCCCAAATAAATTATATGTACTTCAAAAATGATTTCTTTGTTTATGGCTCATGTAATGTATTCTAGTTTTTTGGTCATGCCGATTTGATGTGCATATGGAAACTTAATGGAAATGCAGCAACAGAAGTTTTGCTTGAATTGTTTCTTGGAGTGAGACCGATTTTAAAAAGATGCAAAACCAGAGCATGGAAACTTAGCATGGCATCACAGACAATGAATTTATGACATGTTGATGGCAAGTGAATTAGAAATTCATCATTACTCTAAATTATGGAATATATTGTACAAGAAAGCTTGGATGCTGTGAGATGTTTTTCTTACCCAATTGCTAAAGGAATTATCTGTCTGAATAATAACAGTACCTTTTTCATTCTGTTATTAAAAATGAATTGTGTTATATTGTCAGAGCAAACAACAGCCAGATTAGTATGCATGTTTGTTGCATTTTAAAAAAAACGAACATTTCAGCTTCTAGATAATGGAATTGTCTAATGGATTTCTTTACGGGAACAAATAGCATAATCTGCTATTTCCATCATGTTCACAAATAACTTGAATTCTGGATAAGCTACTGAGCTCAGTTCTTTTAAAGGAAAACTCAGCAATAACAACAACAACATCTTTTTAGTTTTAAAAAAGGCACAAGGAAAAGGTGTTCATTTCCTCAAGTTCCCTATCACTTTCACAGCTGACAAATGGCAAATTCATCAATAAATTCTGTGACTACCAGTCTGCTCCAATATAGCAGAGAATGCACCTGACTTTTGGGTGTCTAGTATGTACCAGAGGCCAAGTGGGAAAATCCAAGAGATAATTCAGTGGAATTTGTATGGCATGGCATGGAAACTGATATAGATCCAAAAGTGAGCAGTTAGGACAGGCTTCAAACAGTTGCGTGTCGAGGTCACCAGGGCCACCCCAATAACTCACACATCACACAGAATTTTTTGTTTAAGGTTTTTGGCATAGTTTTGGCCACAACTTTATTAAAATACAAAAATGTGAGTGGTTGCTTAGGCATTGGTTGCGACTATCTGCCCCCACCATGGGGGACAAACTGACATTCAGCACAATGCGAAAGTCAGAATAGGGGAATGCACTTGGGGGTAGCGATGGAGCAGGGAACCTGCCCTTACCCCTAATGCAACCAGGAGCTCATTGCTATGGCCTGAGCCCCCTTGACAGAGTGGGCAAGCAATAGTTAGCACCCAATTCCTTTAATGGAATCCCTTGCAGCAGCAGCATTAGAGGGGCAGGCACAGCCAATCCATACCCCTCAACCAACCAAACCATAAACCAATGCCTAACCGCAACCTTACAAGTTGTGACGATTTGCTACGCAGTAGGAAAAACCAAATGGCCCCAGCCAATCAGCCAGATGGACAAAATTCCTACCGGGCCCCTGCCCCAAGAGCAGACGACCCCATGACAGGCATAGCATGGTCAAAGCGAACAACCCTAAATATAGGGAGGGGGGGACGGGCAATCCGATGCACGGGCGAAAAGAGGAAGCCCTAGCCTCGTGCAAGGAGTTTTAGCATTTATGGCTGTCAATCAACAAATGGCAACATTAACTTCTTCCGAACAACAAGGGAAGCTCCAATTGCATCAGTGGCCAACGATCAATTAGCCCGCCCCCAACTTTGGAGTGTCCTGGCGGCCCCCACCGCAACACGTGCTCTCCATGAAGGAGAACACGCTTTACCGCATAGAGCCCTGGTCAGGCAATTAAGAGAAGGTGGAGGTTTTGGTGCAAGGCCTCATCCCTGACCTCAAAATGTTGTCTGTTGCTCATGGGCACTGATGATACCATGCTTGCTGAAGACATTCAGTTCACTTCTGCACATTTGCACATCAGTTTGCAATCATGAAAACTGATCAGCATTTTAGTAGGAATTTCTCCTAATTTAGATTTTTGATTCAATTTTGTCTAATACAGTACAGTCAAACCTCGGGTGTTGAATGTCTCAGCTGCTGAACACCGACAACACAGAAGTGACTGCTTCCGTTTTCGAATGAAGTGCGTTTCTCTCTTTTCCCCCCCCAATTGGATTTGCCGGCTGCTACTTTTCTGGGTGGCAGCAAGAGAGGCAGCACCATGAAGGCGTTGGGCACCCTGAGGAAGTGCAAAGTTGTTGGGAGATGCCTCCCCACTCCTAAGTGCCCAAAACCACCTCTCTATTGTATGTGCATCTTTGCTCCCAATCATGTTGTTGCAAAGTCCCGTTTCTGGTACTTTGTCTCTCAGCTGAAGAAGATGAAGAAGTCTTCTGGGGGAATTGTGTACTGTGGACAGGTTTTTGAGAAGTCTCTGTTGAAGGTGGAAATTTTTGGTATCTGGCTGCGCTGTGATTCTCGAAGTAGAACTCATAACATGTACAGGGAGTACAGGGATTTGACAACTGCTGGAGCTGTTACACAGTGCTATCGCAATATGGGAGCCCATCACAGAGCTCATGCTCAATTCAGATCATGAAGGTTGAAGAGCTGTCAAGCAGTTTGATGATTCCAAAATAATATTAATATTCATATATATATATATATATATATATATATATATATATATATATGAATGATTAGTTTTCCATTTAATAAGATACAATCACATCATTTTTATCCACTTTACCTCTCTGGCTCTCCTTCCCTCCCGCCTCATGTCTTTCAAAATTAACCTTTATATCATTGCATTTTATTTGTTTTCCAATTCTAATTACACTCATTACAAAATACCTCAAAATTTAAATAAATCTCAAAAGGGAGAAAATTTCTCATTACAAGTCTTCAGGCAAGCCTGCTAGGGATGTTAATTGCTTACAATGATCTTTCAGATATTGTATAAATTTACTCCAGGCCTTTTGGAATACTGGATCACGCTGGTTTCGGATTTTTCCTGTCAGCTTCGCCAGTTCTGCATAGTCCCATCACTTTCATCTGCCATTCCTCTTTCGTTGGTGCTTCTTGTTGCTTCCATTTTGGGGCTAAAAGAATTCCCACCGCTGTTGTTCAGGCAACCTCCATTTTAGGCATGACTGATATGTGTGCAATTGCACACATGTGCACAGGGCTGAACCTGGAAGTGACCCAGATATGTCATAAAAGATGTCACAAAAAGGGTGAGTGGGGGCAGGGCGGAGCAGGGGCAGTACAGGGTGTTTCAATTGCAAACAATTCCATGCAAGTATGCAATGACGCACAATGCAACCCCCATGCAGATTGGAGGTTGCCTATATATGCTTATATATGCACACTATACCATAGTATATGCACTTTTGTACATATTACATAGCCGAGGAATTTGCACTGCAAAATTTGGAGAAGTGAGAATTTCTTTCTTTCTGTCTTTTTTTTTTCTTTTTGCAAATATTAAAGGACAGCTGTGTTTCAGTTTGCATATTGCTTCAGAAAGTGAGAATTATGTAAATTCCCAAACCGAAACACAAATTATAGAACCTGACAATGTCATACACAACGCCAGGCAGATCATTCAGCTGCTTACCTTTCCATTGTGATACACAGCATGTTTTGCCAACAACGAACAATATGCCTTCTGCATTCTGCATTCTACGTATCTATGCAAAGGAATAAACGGACAGAAATCTGATGTCAGAAATGGCTACATTCCAAAACAGTGGAGAAACAATTTGATTTCCAGTGTATTCCGTAACTGATATTAAGGTGGCCAACCTTGAAAAAAATGAACTTCAGAGGGAGACTGCAACATGCAACCACTGAATTACAATTCATCAAGAGATTTAGTGCTATCATTTATCTACTGAATTAGTAGAGAGAGAGAAATTTTATTTAAAAAACCCCACTCTACCTGTGATAATTGGCTGACCAATACTAGGATGTCTGTGTCATCAACAACTCTTTTTGTGTGAATAATCAGTGTTAATAATATAATTGCGTGTCGAGGTCCCCAAGCCACCCCCCAAATAACTCACAACGCACACTTAATTTTTGTTTAAGGTTTTTGGCATAATTTTGGCCACAACTTTATTTAAATACAAAACTGTGAGTGGTTGTTTAGGCATTGGTTAAGACTATCTGTCCCCCCGCCTGGGGACAGAACTGACTTCCGGGCACCACCGAAAGACAGTGCGGGGGAAAGCAAGTCGGGGAGAAATGGAGCTGAGTCACAGACCCTCAATTCTCATCCGCATGCTCCCCGAAGGCTTGCCGGCCCTAGTCCCATTCCAGGGATTGGACGAAAAGATGGCAAGCCCCAGGATTCCTTTAACGGAATTCCCTTTCCGCAGCAACCATGGAGGGGCAGGCCCAGCCTATCCTAACCCCTCCTCCACCAATTTATAACCAATGCCTAACCACAACCTTACAAGTTGTGATGATTTGCTACGCAGTAGGCAAAAACCAAATGGCCCAGCCAATCAGCCAGATGGACAAAATTCCTACCAGGCCCCTGCCCCAACGGCAGACGACCCCATGACAGGCATAGCAAGGTCAATGCAACAACCCCTTACTCAAGGGTGGGCGGGTGGGTGATCCGTTGCACGCAGCAAAGAGAAAGCTCCAGGCTGCGTGCAGAGTATTTAAACATTTTACACCTCCCACCAAAATTGCAACATAACTTTTACCCCAGCAACCCAGTGAACCAATCACTGCCCCAGGCCATCTTTAGAGACCCTGCCTGGTAACAGAGGGGTGGCTCAGCAGACCCCACCGCAACACGTGCTCTCCATGAAGGAGAACCCGCTTTACCACCACCTGTACATTCTGCATTGATTTCCATCTGACCTCACAATCTATGATTCTTCTCCCAGCTATGTGTGTGTGCACCTATCAATAAAGATAATTCTGCATGTATCGGCTGAAGAGGGCTATGGCCCATGAAAGCTTATGCCGAAATAATTTTTTCTTTAAGGTGCTACGTGATTTTAGTTTTCCCTTCTACAATTTGAACACAAACATACTGAAGGGAAGTTGAAAGGTTTTTTTAAAAAATCTGTTTTTTTAAAAAATGGACGATACAATATTCTCTAGTGATTTTACTGAGCTGGGTGTAAGTCTGAGACAGGTTTATTTATTATTTATTCAGAAGAATTACATTGAGTTTTAATGATGATAAATATTTTCTAGCTTCAATGGTTTATGATGACTTTATTGATTTCCTGCTTTCTCCTCCGCCCCTCCTCATGTGATGACTCATTCTTAGAATCACTGTTTACAGCTTCATACCTACACATTCCCTTCTTTAAATAACCCAGGATTCTTGGTGGTGGCATTTTGTTTTGTTTTGGTGCTTAATTTTGCATGTTAAATATATTCTTTACTTTTTTGCAATGCACATATTGTGCTCACCAACCTAATCTGTCAGCAAATTTAGTGTGCCAAAAATAATTCCCTGTGATGGACCAAATTTTAAATTTTCTCTGTGTTCATCCATTGTAAATAACAATGTAGAGTATCTACTTGGCAGCATCACTGAAAATCCTCCTGACGTTGTTTATTACTAATTACTGGCATTGCAGAGTGTTCACATCATCATGGTTAAGGTCATGTCAGCATTTCCATGATCAAATTATACTTCCAACACTTTTAAGCATTGCACACATAAGGAACAATCTGTACAATGTCTTGCAAATGGCAATAATTAAAATATAAAGCTAATATTTGTAATGGGAGCATTCATCCCCCACCCCATCAATAATTAACATATTGAATTAGTATATCATTACCAGGGATGGAGGAGAATATCATTTGACCCACATTTTTAAGTGGCCTGGCTTAATGTGCACCTCCTGAACTAATGGCTGCGCTTGTTCCTTTCTGGTTGGGGACAGAGGGTGGCACTGGGGGGGGGGGAGCTGTCATCGCGCTACTCCTTGGTGTGTGGAGTACCGCAGAGCGCAATTCTCTCCCCAATGCCTTTTAACATCTTTATGCGCCCCCTCGCCCAGCTTGTCCGGAGCTTTGGCTTGGGTTGTCATCAGCATACTCTATCTGTTGATGGACGGCCACCCTGACTTGGCCCCAGACCCACTGATCAGATGTTTGGAAGCCATGGCTGGATGGCTAGGTGGAAGCCATTTGAAATTAAATCCTTTGAAGACAGATGTCCTTTGGCTGGGTTGGGACAATATGGGGTTGGGGGGCCAACTCCCATCCCTTGCAGGAGTGCAATTAGTGCCAGCGCCTTCCGTCAAGAGTTTGGGTGTAATCTTTGTTCCTCCTCCTAGTAGACCTTCTTGCTTGCGCTCTCTCTCTCTCTTTCTCTCTCTCTCTCTCGTCTGCACTCATCCCTTCTTTCCTCTCCTCGCTGCCTTCTGGCTCGCTCTCAGGGACCGCCTTGCTGTGCCGCCATCTTGGGAGCCGGCCCAGCCGAAACCAGGCAAAATCTGGGGACAAGCCCACTCCAAGCCAATTTTTGTAAGATCGTGAATATAAGCCGCATGTTAACTTTTCATGGTCATAATTTTTTGGGGGGGAGGGGAGGAGTGCGGCTTATATTCGGGCCAATACATAGTACTTTTTGATAACATATCCAGTTTGATTCATATTTAGGTACGTATTTTAAAAGGAATTTAAAATACAGATTAACAAACAGAGCAGAATGTGCTTGATTCACAAAGCTGCACTTGTGATGTTGACACAGACCAGAAATAGAGAAACCATCCACCCTATATCATTACAAACATGTTTGCGGCAACAGTATCTTTTCTTCTAAGCAGTGGTAGAGAACCTGCTTGGGAAAGATTTATTTAAACTAAATGCTTTCTTTAAAAAACAACAATGAAGTCACGCCATCAACAACATTCCCGTTTGACCCTACCTGCTTGATCCTCGCCACGTCTATGACATCCATCCCAGGTTAAAGTAAAACCATGCTTACCGTGTGAATGGGCATTTATCAACACAAGCACTCTTGTTTACATCAAATGAGTTTGCTCATTTGCCATTAAAAAAATCCCACTGAATTTGGATAATTTTTATTATTACAATATTCATCTTGATTTCTACTAAATACCACTAAAATCGATAGACTGTTAAACCAAGGCAGATATAATAAAAGCATTTCTTCAAAAAAACCGAAAACAACAGTTTTAGAAACAACATATTAAATAAAATTATAAGTACTTAGACTTGCCTAAAAGAGGAATGCAGGTGGCGATGTAGGTTAAACCACATAGCCTAGGGCTTGCCGATCAAAAGTTCGGTGGTTCGAATCCCCGCGATGGAGTGAGCTCCCGTTGTTCGGTCCCACCTCCTGCCAGCCTAGCAGTTTGAAAGCACACCAGTGCAAGTAGATAAATAGGTACCGCTGCACCAGGAAGGTAAATGGCGTTTCTGTGTGCTCTGGTTTCTGTCACGGTGTCCCATTGTGCCAGAAGCTACTGTTAGGTCCATCATGAGACGTCTGCCAGCTTCCAATCACAGATACCAGCAGCCTTCAAACAAGCAAACTTGCCTTATTAGCATCCCACTGCCAGAGGATTGCATCCTTTCATTCACCAGTTTGCCTCCTCCAATTGGAAGAAACCTGGGCAGTGCTGAATGTCACATCCATTGCCAGGTGTGTCCTGCTGCAAATCCACTCAGTTGCCAAGTACTTTTGTGACATCACAAGAAACCCACAGCCAATGGCAACAGCTGGGGAGGCATCATCTTCATTGCTTTGAGCCTCACAATGGTGGGTGGACCTATCAGTGATTGTGTGCTTGTTTATTTGGGACACGAGAGGAGCTGTGGTCTAAACCACTGAGCTTCTTGGGCTTGCCGATTGGAAGGTCGGCAGTTTGAATCCCTGCAACAGGGTGAGCTCCTGTTGCTCTGTCCCAGCTCCTGCCAGCCTAGCAGTTTGAAAGCATGAAGTACAAGTAGATAAATAGGTACCGCTCCATCGGGAAGGTAAACGGCATTTCCGTGCGCTGCTCTGGTTCACCAGTAGCAGCTTTGTCATGCTGGCCACATGACCTGGAAGCTGTATGCTGGCTTCCTCGGCCAATAAAGCGAGATGAGCGCCGCAACCCCAGAGTCTTCCATGACTAGACCTAATAGTCAGGGGTCCCTTTACCTTTACCTTTACCTTTACCTTTACCTTTACCTTTAGACTTGCCTAAACAGTATATTTTTAGCAGGTAATACAACGAAAGTGACTGCCTAAAAGTAATATGCAGAATGTTCCAGCCAATAGGTGCTGCCACACTAAAATTTTGATTTTTCACAAATACAGAGCAAACATTATATAGCACATGTAAAAGTGCCAGTTCCCCAGGTAGAAGCAGTTTAGTGGGCACAGTTGGAATAATCATTGGCTTCATTGGGGCTGCTTCTTAGGACATTTGCTAATGTTGCATCTGAGCTGATGGCATTTAGGTAATACTTTGCTTTGTGTTTTGCTCTATATTTAAGATTATGGCTTTATTTTTGGACTTATTTTTCTGATCCGTTGATTGTAATAAATTGATGTTAATTATGACTGTAATAAATTGATGTTAATTATGATGATGCAATATTTGGAGTTAAGCCTTATGAATATTGTCAAAATGGCTTCAATGCAGCTAAGTAATGAATTGAGCTAGAATTCTCTCAACTACAGTGAAACAGCAGTGGAAATAAAGTATTTATCATGTTTCATGTTCAGTCAGAACATTAGCACAGTATTTCATGTCTTTATTTGGCTGAGGTTTCTAATAATGTAGAGTAATTTAAATGTCAATATTTGTCAATGATAAGTGAATGAGAGAAAATGAATGTCTGTGCATTTAATAATAATATAAATAAGATGCCATGTCTCTTCTGGTGTTGAGAAAGTATATCGTAACTGAATATCAATGCCAGCAATCATTCACTATAGTAAAAGTCTGGGAAGTTGTGAATTATTTGATTTTCCTCAAGTCCACAGGCAATTTTAAAAAGTCATTTTTAAGGCCAGGTTTAGATGATGCTATAAAGGCTTGTCCTTCTAAACGCTAGTCAAACTTCTTTTTGCCAAAGTAAAAAGTCTCAGCCAGAAAGCGCAGAGGCCCCTTGTGGTTTTCAAGCTCTCTTGGGAAATAAGAAAGAGCTTTGATTCCCTCTGTCTATCTTTCATTTTCTGACATATATCCAAATCAGAAAGGCTGGGGCTGACATGGACTGTTTTACAGCCAACACAACTGAATTTAGGTTGGGGACGCTTCATACACACAAAGATAGACACCTCTTATATTAATGGGGTTGACATGCTTGTTTCCATCATGTCCATCTTGTTGCCTTTTGGGGACCAACTGATTTATACATGAGCCACTGAAGCATTTAGTTTGCAAAATAGTTTTAAACTAGGTTTATTGTTTTAATCTTTATTCTGCTGGGCTGCATGCTATTGCCGTCGATACTGCTGTTTTTATCACTATTTCATTGCTGATTCCAACACTGTTTTATGATTTAAACTAAGTATTGGTTGTAGTTCATATGGTGGCAGCCAACCTTTGAGGGGTTTATCATAAAATGAGGCCTAAGCTGTCTATGAAATTATAATTGGCACCTTAATAAGAATATAGCAAGGTGGAATACACATATAAGGATAAAACTGTTTTGAAAAACCATAGAAACATAATTAAAAACTTCAGTTAAAATCAATATATGGTGATTTGTTTAAAAAAAAAATGATACTGGAAATGCCTGTTTCCAAAAGACATCTGAAGGATGTGAAGGATGGTTCTACTTGTAGGAGTTCCTCAGGACAGGGGCTACCACCCCTGGGTTAGTCCCAAGTGAAGGCCAACTGAACCTCAGGAGCACGGGGACCACCAGAACTGCCCCATCAGAAGATCTCAGTGGTTGAGGTGGAGTATAAGGATTCAGGTGATGATGGAGTACAAGAGCCATGATCCCCAGATGTGAATTCTTTCCACCAAATAAGAGGCCCAACAGACCTCTTCTCTGGTTGAAAAAAATGCTAGGAACTCCATTGGCTAATCACCCAGGGATCATGGGCCTTGCACTTCAACCTCATCATCCATAGTGGAGAAACATGCCCAGAGTGTCATTTTCTATGAAAGGCTTCTCCCATCTTCTCTGGTGTCCTCCACAACCTGCAAGCTGTTCCTCTAAGAAGGTTTTTATTTGTTTGTTTGTTCCCTTTGCAAAAAAGGGGGAGTGTGAATGTATCAAATGAGTTGGCAATTCACTGTGCGTTTTGAGAAATGTCGTCAAACACCCTGAGGACTTTCTGGTGGGTTTTGAGCACTAAGCAGTAATGCAAGAGGGGCACAATTGTTTTGGGATGAAAGTACTTTGGTGCTTATCCTTTCCAAATGGTTTGCAAAGCCTTCTCATCAAATAAAGTGGGGGTAATAATTTTTAACAATGCGGCACACATAGATTTATCGCTTTTGAGGCAATGTTTCTAAGCCAAGGAAGTGCTGGCGAGGGGCGGAGAGGAGTGTTCAGCTGAACAAATGAAAATTGTTGAGCTCAGAATACACTAAGCAAGACAAATACGATTAGTTCAAGGTGTTCCCACAGAATGAGGAGAAACAATGCCGATAAGGGAAGATGCCTTTTACCAGAGGTACTTTGATTTCAATCTCCAAAGTGACAGGCTAATAAAATGTATTTGCTTACCTTCTTTGTCTCCCTGGTAAACATTCCCAGGGAAAATGTTTGTCTGATTACAAAATCAAGGACTATATTATACCCATCAGTTAAAGTAAGCTATGTTGAAAGGAGCCACAGTGCTATATATATAATTAAAATGACTGTATATTCTTGTCCTGATGCAAACTATGCCTGAGCTGTTTTTGCATCTGAAGTGAAATAACATAATGAAATTCCTCTCTTGCTCATATCTCCAGAGATGGAAGATGCAGGCAGAAAAATAATGCCTGCAGTGTAACTTGTTGCCCAATGTGAATTCCTAACATCATTTCATGTTAAGGTCAGCCCTGTTGAGAAGGCAAGCTTCTTTTCATGTTACTTACTCGTATCTAGAACCCATAAATATTCCTGTCTACACAGTATGTAAAGAAAGGTGCAGAACCAACATGAGCTCCATTTTTCATAGGTGGATTCCCATAAAGTTGGTCTGGATCCTAAGTTAACTGAAGAAGGTTTGTGGGAAATAAGTTTTCCATTCCCTCCTCCCCTCTGCAGACATCTGTGTCCCAGGAATGATCGCTCCCCACATAAAATGGGGGGGCGCCTTTTGTGTGGTTGTGTACAGCCCCCCCATCCCAGTGTGGCTCAGCCCAGTACAGGCTGGCTTCATCCTCCCCAGGCTGGATACCTGGAGGTCTTCGCTTACCACTGCCAATCGCCCAATCCTGCCTGGGGAGGTGTTGCCAGGGCATCGACCAGGTAGAGGGAGGGACCGCCCTGCCAACAACAACTGAAGGTGAACCTTACCTGTGAAGCATCAGGAAAAGCCTCTTTGGAGCCTTGTGGGGTAAAGTCTTCAACAATGTGGGATGGGGTATAGGGGCATCTTCTATAAGAAGAATAAGAAGAGTTTGGATTTGATATCCTGCTTTATCACTACCCGAAGGAGCCTCAAAGCGGCTAACATTCTCCTTTCCCTTCCTCCCCCACAACAAACACTCTGTGAGCTGAGTGGGGCTGAGAGACTTCAAAGAAGTGTGAGTAGCCCAAGGTCACCCAGCAGCTGCATGTGGAGGAGCGGAGACGTGAAATTCATCAGATTACAAGTCTACCGCTCTTAACCACTACACCACACTGGCTCTCGAGAAAAATGTCCAAAAATTGGAAGTTAACTTAAGGAAATTCAGAGAAGAAATCCTTCCCCCAGAATTTCCCATCCTATCCCATGTTGTTCAGGAATGACCCTTATGATAAGTTAGCCTTCCATGAGCTTCCTTTAACTTATCTTAATATCTTAGTGAATTGCAACCCGTGTGTGTGCAGACGTGCCGCTGTGGGTTGCGCTCTTTTCATGTTGCAAGCGGGCCTCCGGAACGAATCCCGTTCGCAACCAGAGGTACCACTGTAAATCATTTCCCAGTAATTTTTACTTATTTTGCAATTCCACCACATATGAAAAAAGTGCCTTCTTTTTCTTTACACTTCAAACACTTATTGGAGCCTGTTCTATACATTTTTGCTATTTTTCAAGGTGTTTTTTTTAACTGCATCACATCTTAAATGGCTTGTGGGAAAAGAATACTCTCCTCAGAGTGGACCACTGAATAGCTCAGTTGGTTAGAGTGTGGTGCTGATAACACCAAGGTTGCAGGTTCAGTCCTCATATGGGACAGTGACATATTCCTGTACTGAGGGGACTGGGACTAGATGATTCTCAGGGTCCCTTCCATCTCTATGATTCTATGATCTTTTCTATACATGTGTAGTGTAAGCACCCATGTGCCTAACTCTTTTAGGCACCTATGCAACATTCAGTCCCCACATTAATCTGTTTGCACTGACGTCTCCATTTTATAATCTCACGATGTTCTCTGGGTACCAGCTTAAACAATAGCGTTTTCTATCATTGCTTCATGTGGAGAATCTATTAAGCTCTGTGATAACAGGTTCATCTGCTCAGTTTATTTCCCATATGCTGTACATTTAAGTGTTTGCCCCGATTGCTAGGATAAAAATAAAGGACACAATCTTTCATATTTTTTTTTTATTTTGGTATAATGATACAAATGCCATCATGCCCTCAGATGAACATAGCTTATGCAGCCCTGGCTTCAAATTGCTCTCTTTAAGAAAATATCTCACAAATTTGGCTCTGCTAAGGAAAGAAATCTGTACTGATAATGGGCTTAACGGTTGCGTAGAGATATACAGACTGTTTAGCAATGGAAGGACAGATTCTACATGGCCTCTACCCAGATGCAGACCTTTAGGGTATCTACCTTCAGTGTTTAGGAAAGTGCAAAGACAGCTTTCTCCCCTTTCCATTACAAGGTTGTATGATGACCCTGAAGCAGGGACAAGATTGACTTCATTTTTCTCCAGCCTTGCATACCAATGAATGCAAGCAGCTGCACTCTCGTTGCAGCCAGACTTCTATCATGTGCAAAGAATTAAGAATGTCTCCTAGGACAATGCCTCTGTACTCCTTTCTCTGCTCCACCGCACTCTGCTGACTTCATCAGATCCAACCCTAGATGAGTCCATGCCTTAACAGTATGGCGTTGATGCTTGCCAGGAAATGTACTGCTGCCTTTCTTGTGGTTCTTCCTCATTTTAGGATCCATGACTGAGCAGCGAATACATTTTGATCACATAAGGAACGCTATCTATCTATTATCTATCACCCATCATTTATTTAGCTGTCGTACTACATCTTTTCAGACATCACAGTTGAAATCAGCTTTTGTTATACTCAATTTTGCATTCCGTTGCAGGTTCATTGTGGCTACTGTACATGTGCATCTGCTGTAGAAGAACTTGAAAAATTGGGGGGAAGTGACCAAGAGGATCTATAGGTCCCCTGTGCAAAGGCTAAAGGTGTGGTTTCATCAGCCGATGGGTTTCCATCAGGCGATGGGTTATGAATCCCATCGCCTTCATAACCCCAGGACTAGTTTCTCCACCCTACCTAAGATAATTTCCTGTAGCCTTTCATTGCCAGAGTAATTCCATGGCAAAATGATAGGTGCATGTATTGGCGACCCATGCTAGGAGTCTTTTTGGCAGCTTGGCAGAGGGCTGAAATAACTTTGCTTTTATTATATTTTTAATTTTTTAAATGTTTTTATTAGCAATTTCAGCATAACTTATCAAAACATATCACATTCATTATTTTTCTCCCTTCCCCCCACCCCCCTCAAACCCTCCCTCCCCTCCCCCAGAGACTTCCCTCAGCTCCTCTCTCTGACTTCTCAACACATATTATTCTTTGCATGCTATAAAATTATGCAAATCCTACATTATCTATCTGCCATGTTATCAATCAATAAATTTGTGTATGTTTATTCAAAACCTGCCAAGGAGTTCAATTCATTTTGTTGTCTTTTTAGTAATTTGTGAAAAGTTCCCATTCTTGTTTAAAGTCACAGTTGTCCTTATCTTGTAGTTCATATGTCAGTTTCGCCAGTTCTGCATAGTTCATCAGTTTCTCTTGCCACTGTTCTTTTGTTGGGGTTTCCTCATTCTTCCATCCTTGTGCTATCAAGACTCTTGCTGCTGTTGTAGCATACATAAATAAATTCTTTATTTTCCTTGGCAAGTCTTGTCCTACAATCCCTAACAAAAATGCTTCTGGTTTTTTTTAACAAATGTCATTTGCTAGAACCTCCAAATAACTTAGCTTTTATAACCCATAGGTAGAATTCCCTAGTTCTTTATGCCAGATTCCACCAGCAGACCCCAAGGCTTTATGCCAATGTACAGGTGTATTACCAAGTAATAAAGCAAAATCCAGGTTCCTCTCCTCATATATAAAAAATGCTAATCCATGACAATACTTTATACCTTAAGGGAATCATCAACAGCTATGCTTAGAACAGTGATGGCCAAACTTGGCCCTCCACTTGCTTTTGGACTACAATTCCCATCATCCCTGACCAACTGATGGGAGTTGTAGTCCCAAAACATCTGGAGGGCAGAGTTTGGCCATCACTGGCCTAGAATAATATATATGCCAATACAACAAATAAATACAATAAGAAACATCCTGCTGCATCTGAGAAAGCACAACCAGATGCCTTTATCTGCCCCAACTGCAACAAAACATGTCTCTCCCGTATCGGTCTCTGTTGCCACAGCAAGTGCTACTGTAACCTTCCAATAGTTTGACTTCACCATAAAAGGCTCACTCTTCCCTTGTCTCCCCAAACAGACGGGTACTAACAACAATAACAAAATATCCCCTTGCTTTTTTTAAAGATCAAATTACCTGGAAACCAAAACACCCATCGTCAAGAGTGCTCATACGTCTTCATGTTCTAAAAAATCTACCAAAATTATCATTTGGTAATTTTTGAGATTCAAATACCGTTTATCTAATTGTTCATATTTAATTGGTGAGTTATTCAATGTAGCTTACAATATGGTATCCACCACTGTGTGGGACAATTTAAAGGTGCTTCCACCAGGTGACTTTAGATGTGTGTGTTTTTTGTGTGTGTTTGTTTGTTTCAATCAAGCAATAAAAAAAAATCCCATTAAATAAATAAAAATACCTGTGATTGAGTATCATTTCAGGGGATTCTAAAAGTAAATTATTATTGTTCATTTCATTTATATACTGCTTTATATTTTTGGGGGGGAGGGATCTCAAAGCAGTTTACAACCTACATTAAAACATCAAATAAAACAGCCCAGAATGAAACATTACTGAAGACAGTCAAATATAAAGCATACATTTAAAGACAATTAACACTCATTCAAACATAATTAACAGGAAACGAAAATGTTATCCTAAACATTTAAAAACAAAAACAAAAAACGTACGCCAGAGGAGGTCAGCTGCAGAATGCACATTAGCAGAGCAAAGTTAACAAAAAATTATCTTAAACATTTCAAAAGAAGTTACAGGTACGTAGCCATGTTGGTCTGCTGGAGTCAAAACAAAATAAAAAAAAATTCATTCCAGTAGCACCTTAGAGACCAACTAAGTTTGTTATTGGTATGAGCTTTCGTGTGCATGCACACTTCTTCAGATACCTATGGAAGGCACCACATTGAGCTGCATGAAATGGAAGTCCATCAACCTCATTGGTATCTGAAGAAGTGTGCATGCACATGAAAGCTTATACCAATAACAAACTTAGTTGGTCTAAGGTGCTACTGGAAGGAATTTATTATTATTATTATTTCAAAAGAAAGCACTACTAAGTGAAGTCAAATATAAAAGGCACATTTGAAACAGCATAGCTGGGAAAAGAATAAAATATTCTCATAAGCATAGAACATATCTGCTGCTGTAGCTTCAAATCCAGCCAATGATGGTTCATGGCAGGGACTACGGGTGCTCATGCTCAATGTGCCAGGTATGCACAAAAAGGCAACCAAGAGAGTCTCTGGCCTCTTCAGCAGCCTCAGCTTTTGTAGCTGGAGTCAGTCCAGGCTCCGCCCTCCCAGTCCTGGTAGAAAAAGGCCTGCAAGGCAGGGAGCAGGTCTTCCAGGACTCACAGCCAACCCAACTTAGATGAGCAGAAGCACTTTTCCAGGCAAATGGCAAACATAAGCGGTTTTTTTTTTTAATGTTGTCAACAAGCAACATTCAGTTTGAAGAGTGTGTTTTTGGGGTGTGTGTATATTTGTAGGGTGTGAAGTAATGTTACAGTACATTCACTAATGGAGAAAAACATTATTCATCAATGTCTTGGTTTCTCTTTTTCTCTCCTTAGGACAGGCAAAATAGAACATCAGATAAAATAATAATAATAATAATAATTTATTACTTATACCCCGCCCATCTGGCTGGGCCTCCCCAGCCACTCTGGGCGGCTTCCAACAAGAGATTAAAAATACACTGAAACATCAGTCATTAAAAACTTCAATAAACAGGGCTGCCTTCAGATGTCTTCTAAACGTCAGATAGTTGTTTATTTCTTTGACATCGGATGGGAGGGCATTCCACAGGGCAGGCACCACTACCGAGAAGGCCCTCTGCCTGGTTCCCTGTAAAAGCCACTATATATTTTGCATACTATTCCTTTTCACACTTTTTAAAATGTACTGGAGATTATTTCTTTTATATATTTCTCTCTTCTTCTTTTTTTGCAAACTGTGAAAGAAGACATGTGCCCAAATGAAATGCAATATGGGTTATCATGAAAGTTTCTAAAAACATATTTTTTCATTAATATAATTACAGTTAATTTTTTCCTTTTTTTTCTTTTTTCCTATAATCCACTGTGAGCCTTAGGAAAAGGGCAGGAGAGAAATACGAATTAATTCAGCTGGTAATTACGCACCCATTATGCCAGATGTTTAGATATTATCACAATCTCACTGGACTGTTCCATCAGTTGATTCTAGGCTATATTTTAACAACTAAATTAGAACATGTCATCCACCTCACATGGATATCCAAATCTTCAAGTGCTCGTTTTTGTCATTCCCTGCCAAAAAAAGCAAAAGCAGAACACAACACACTTCTAGTTTTCTAAAATTATTATTTTTCTGCTGATTTGGAAATGTTCCAAGACTACATAAATTAGATTTTTGAATGCCAGGCAATACTACAGGGAGCACTAGTATGGCATCCATGGTACCAGTGTGCCTATCAGAACTTCACTGAATGTCCTGAATAACTTTTTCCAACTCTTTCTGCCTTGGGTTAAGTAATATTCACATTCCAGCATCTTTCTTTCAGTCCCTTTCTCTCCCCACCTTTCGTACATGTACCCAAACTGTTCTGCAGCAAATTTATTTGCATTCCACCTTCCCTGTTTATCCTAATTCAGCTTCACATATGTCTTCCTGGCATCTTCCAATTGGCATTGGGTCTTCTAATCTTTGGCACCCTTTAGCCTTACCCAAATAATTGCCAATCAAGTTTAAATATACAGTGATACCTCTGGTTACATACGCTTCAGGTTACATACACTTCAGGTTAAAGACTCCGCTAACCCAGAAATATTACCTCGGATTAAGAACTTTGCTTCAGGGTGAGAACAGAAATTGTGCTCTGGCAGCACAGCAGCAGGAGGAGGCCCCATTAGCTAAAGTGGTGCTTCAGGTTAAGAACAGTTTCAGATTAAGAACGGACCTCCAGAACGAATTAAGTACTTAACCCGGGGTACCACTGTAGTGCTATTTTTCTAGAAAAAGAGTTGCTGAACTCACCATGAACTCTTCTCTTGTTCTCTTATAATGGCAATGGCGCCCACCTGAGAGATGCCAGAACTGAGTTCCAGTGAATTCTGGTTGGAGAGAAAAAAAGCTGCCCAAACTGTACAGAAATTTATTTATGTATGCTACTACAGCAGCAAGAATGTTGTTGTTTAGTCGTTTAGTCGTGTCCGACTCTTCGTGACCCCATGGACCAGAGCACGCCAGTCACTCCTGTCTTCCACTGCCTTCCGCAGTTTGGTCAGACTCATGTTTGTAGCTTCGAGAACACTGTCCCACCATCTTGTCCTCTGCCGTCCCCTTCTCCTTGTGCCCTCCATCTTTCCCAACACCAGGGTCTTTCCCAGAGAGTCTTCTCTTCTCATGAGGTGGCCAAAGTATTGGAGCCTCAGCTTCAGGATCTGTCCTTCCAGTGAGCACTCAGGGCTGATTTCCTTAAGAATGGAGAGGTTTGATCTTCTTGCAGTCCATGGGACTCTCAAGAGTCTCCTGCAGCACCATAACTCAAAAGCATCAATTCTTCGGTGATCAGTCTTCTTTATGGTCCAGCTCTCACTTCCATACATCACTACTGGGAAGACCATGGCTTTAACTATATGGACCTTTGTTGGTAAGGTGATGTCTCTGCTTTTTAAGATGCTGTCTAGGTTTGTCATTGCTTTTCTCCCAAGAAGCAGGCGTCTTTTAATTTCGTGACTGCTGTCACCATCTGCAGTGATCATGGAGCCCAAGAAAGTAAAATCTCTCACTGCCTCCATTTCTTCCCCTTCTATTTGCCAGGAGGTGATGGGCCCAGTGGCCATGATCTTCGTTTTTTTGATGTTGAGCTTCAGACCATATTTTGCGCTCTCCTCTTTCACCCTCATTAAAAGGTTCTTTAATTCCTCCTCACTTTTTGCCATCAAGGTTGTGTCATCTGCATATCTGAGGTTGTTGATATTTCTTTCTGCGATCTTAATTCCGGCTTGGGATTCATCCAGCCCAGCCTTTCGCATGATGAATTCTGCATATAAGTTAAATAAGCAGGGAGACAATATACAGCCTTGCCATACTCCTTTCCCAATTTTGAACCAATCAGTTGTTCCATATCCAGTTCTAACTGTAGCTTCTTGTCCCACATAGAGATTTCTCAGGAGACAGATGAGGTGATCAGGCACTCCCATTTCTTTAAGAACTTGCCATAGTTTGCTGTGGTCGACACAGTCAAAGGCTTTTGCATAGTCAATGAAGCTGAAGTAGATGTCTTTCTGGAACTCTCTAGCTTTCTCCATAATCCAGCGCATGTTTGCAATTTGGTCTCTGGTTCCTCTGCCTCTTCTAAATCCAGCTTGCACTTCTGGGAGTTCTCGGTCCACATACTGCTTAAGCCTGCCTTGTAGAATTTTAAGCATAACCTTGCTAGCGTGTGAAATGAGTGCAATTGTGCGGTAGTTGGAGCATTCTTTGGCACATCCCTTCTTTGGGATTGGGATGTAGACTGATCTTCTCCAATCCTCTAGCCACTGCTGAGTTTTCCAAATTTGCTGGCATATTGAGTGTAGCACCTTAACAGCATCATCTTTTAAAATTTTAAATAGTTCAGCTGGAATATCATCACTTCCACTGGCCTTGTTATTAGCAATGCTTTCTAAGGCCCATTTGACTTCACTCTCCAGGATGTCTGGCTCAAGGTCAGCAACCACACTACCTGGGGTATACGAGACATCTATTTCTTTCTGGTATAGTTCCTCTGTGTATTCTTGCCACCTCTTCTTGATGTCTTCTGCTTCTGTTAGGTCTTTTCCACTTTTGTCTTTTATTATGGAAATCTTTGTGCGAAATGTTCCTTTCATATCTCCAATTTCCTTGAACAGATCTCTGGTTTTTCCCATTCTATTGTTTTCCTCTATTTCTTTGCATTGCTCATTTAAGAAGGCCTTCTTGTCTCTCCTTGCTATTCTTTGGAAATTGCATTCAGTTTCCTGTATCTTTCACTATCTCCCTCACATTTTGCTTGCCTTCTCTCCCCCGCTATTTGTAAGGCCTCGTTGGACAGCCACTTTGCTTTCTTGCATTTCCTTTTCATTGGGATGGTTTTAGTTGCTGCCTCTTGTATAATGTTACGAGCCTCCATCCATAGTTCTTCAGGCACTCTGTCCACCAAATCTAAATCCTTAAACCTGTTCCTCACTTCCACTGTGTATTCATAAGGGATTTGACTTAGATTGTATCTTGCCGGCCTAGTGGTTTTTCCTACTTTCTTCAGTTTAAGCTTGAATTTTGCTATAAGAAGCTGATGATCTGAGCCACAGTCAGCTCCAGGTCTTGTTTTTGCTGACTGTATAGAGCTTCTCCATCTTTGTCTGCAGAGAATATAATCAATCTGATTTCGATGCTGCCCATCTGGTGATGTCCATGTGTAGAGTTGTCTCTTGTGTTGTTGGAAAAGGGTGTTTGTGATGACCAGCTTGTTCTCTTGGCAGAACTCTATTAGCCTTTGCCCTGCTTCGTTTTGAACTCCAAGGCCAAACTTGCCAGTTGTTCCTTTTATCTCTTGACTCCCTACTTTAGCATTCCAATCCCCTATAATGAGAAGAACATCCTTCTTTGGTGTCATTTCTATAAGGTGTTGTAAGTCTTCATAGAATTGGTCAATTTCAGTTTCTTCAGCACCAGTGGTTGGTGCATAACCTTGGATTACTGTGATGTTAAGAGGTCTGCCTTGGATTCGTATCAAGATCATTCTATCATTTTTGAGATTGCATCCCAATGCAGCTTTTGCCACTCTTTTGTTGACTATGAGGGCCACTCCATTTCTTTTACGGGATTCTTGCCCACAGTAGTAGATGTGATGGTCATCCGAACTGAATTCGCCCATTCCCATCCATTTTAGTTCACTGATGCCCAGGATGTCAATATTTATTCTTGCCATCTCATTTTTGACCACATCCAACTTACCAAGGTTCATGGTTCTTACATTCCAGGTTCCTATGCAATATTTTTCTTTACAGCATTGGACTTTCCTTTCGCTTCCAGGCATATCCGCAACTGAGCGTCCTTTCGGCTTTGGCCCAGCCGCTTCATCAGCTCTGAATCTACTTGTACTTGTCCTCCACTCTTCCTCAGTAGCATGTTGGACGCCTTCCGACCTGAGGGGCTCATCTTCCAGCGTCATAACTTTTATATGCCTGTTGTCTTTGTCCATGGAGTTTTCTTGGCAGGGATACTGGAGTGGTTTGCTGGTTCCTGCTCCAGGTGGATCACGTTTGGTCAAAACTCTCCACTATGACCTGTCCATCTTGGGTGGCCCTGCACGGCATAGCTCATAGCTTCTCTGAGTTATTCAAGCCCCTTCGCCACAGCAAGGCAGTGATCCATGAAGGGGGCAAGAATGTTACTTGCCCCAAAATGGAAAGAAGCAGAAGTCCCAGCAAAGGAAGAATGGATACAAAAGCTTATGGAATATTCAGAAATGACGAAACTTACCAGAAAAATAAGAAATGAAGTTAGCAAACTTTCTTTTTATATATATAAAAGAATGGAAATGGTTTATTGAATATTTACAGATAAATTGTAAACAGATAAGAACATTAGCAAGTTTATTGTAATCTGCAGTTTCATAAGAGTAGGTGAATAAATGAACAAATTAAGTTAATTTGGATATGCAGAAGATATTAAAAATAAATTTAAAGAAGGGCAGAAAGAGGAGGAAGGAAGTCGTTTTGAAATGTTAAAAAGACTGTAAAATTATTAATTATTATAAACCTGAAAATCATATTTTTTTTAAAAAAAAAAAAAAAGCCCTGCCAATCTTTTCTTTTTGGAAAAAAAACCCCTTCACATTAACCAACCTTGGGGTAATTGTTGGTTTCTCCCCCCTCCCAATAAATTGTATATTCATTTTCCCCTGAGCTTTGCTTTGCCACCTGATTCCTGATTCTTCCTTATATTAGTGCAATTGGTCCTGTGGACTCGAAAGACATGCCGTATGTTCCTTCTGTATATGGTCTTCTCCTACATGTGTAGATGTGGGCATGTGGTAACAACTATCACACAACAACATGGCTGAACAGCCTACGATGTAATGAGATCCCAAGGATAGCTCCCCTTCAGTAGCCGATTGCACCCGTGACCTGTAAGAAGTTGGGTGGCTGGATGCTCTTTCGCTGCAAAAGTGCCCCAGGTTGCTTACTTGACTAGCATCTGTTTACTTCCCTCCCTCGCGGGTGGCGCTGTGGGTTAAACCACAGAGCCTAGGACTTGCCGATCAGAAGGTCGGCGGTTCGAATCCCCCCGATGGGGTGAGCTCCTGTTGCTCGGTCCCTGCTCCTGCCAACCTAGCACTTTGAAAGCATGCCAAAGTGCAAGTAGATAAATAGGTACTGCTCCAGCGGGAAGGTAAACAGTGTTTCCGTGCACTGCTCTGGTTTGCCAGAAGCGGCTTAGTCATGCTGGCCACATGACCCGGAAGCTGTACACCAGCTCCCTCGGCCAAAAAAGCGAGATGAGTGCCGCAACCCCACAGTCGTCCACGACTGGACCAAATGGTCAGGGGTCCCTTTACCTTTACCTTTACTTCCCTCCCTAACCACAACAAATCTTGTCATTAGAAGAAGAAAAACCCAGTTAAATTGCTATAATATTGCCTAAGAAATACTGCAGCATGGAACAGGGATGAAAGGTGCTCTCTTTTGCAAATCCTGAAGCACACTTCAAAAGCGCCTACTTAGTCTCCTGAAGTGGCAACTGGGTAATCCAATGCTACAGTTTTGGGGGTGGGCTGGGCTTCAGATCAGACAAATGCTCAGAGAGGGACGAGACATGCCTGGCATTCAGATAGTTCCAGGCTCAATCTTTGGCATCTCTAGTTAAAAGAATCAGATAGCAGGTGGCGGGGAAGATTTCTGCCATAGACCCCGGAGACATGGTGTCAGTCAGGGTAGACAGTACTACAATAGGTGAACAAACAACCCACCTAGACGCAAGGCAGCTTTCTATGGCAGCAGTGTGAAAAAGCTTTCCCGTGATATGGCTACAAATCCTTTAACTAAAATATAGGTCTCTCAAAGATCCCACAGTCTTCCAAGAAAATTGTGTACCTTGGCATATCTAATTTGAAACACCATTTGTCTAAGTGTCCCTGTTAAATGGAACAATAGTTATTCTAGCAAATTGAGAGCTGATTTAACATTTAACTATAGCCTGGTAAAACATGAAACAGACAGTTCGGTATAATGCATTTAACCTCTTCCCCATTTTCCTAAAGCAACCGGTCTTATTGTTCTCTCACTTTGAACAAGGGAAGCAAATTATAAGAGTCTGACTTAACTCACAGCTGAGCAACAGAATTAAACTTCCCATCTTGACGCTGCAGCTTTGCTTCCTTTAGATATGTCTATTTGCTTCCAATTAATGTTAATTGAAGCTATAGGTGTGCAATGGGATATAGCCCTTAACCATCATTGCCTTGTCAGTGTACATTAAATACCTTAGGTGGAAAAGTTCTCTCTTGGACTAAAATACAGTGGTACCTTGTTTAAGAACAGCCTATTTTATGAACAACTTGGATTAAGAACGCTGCAAACCCGGAAGTAGGTGTTTTGGTTTGTGAACTTTGCTTTGGAAGCATAACATGTTGAGCATGTTCCATTTGTAAATTGAGTCCCCCGCTGCTATGGGAAAGCACAGCTTGGTTTAAGAACGCTTTGGTTTAAGAATGGACTTCCGGAACGGATTAAGTTTGAAACCAAGGTACCACTGTATTATTGAAATCCTGGGACTCGAAAAAGAAAAGGTGGGTTTTGGTGGGGGTATTTTTTGCATTCCTAAATGTATAATTCTAATGTGATTGCATATACAAAGGAAGAGCTTAAAGGAGATATGAATTCTTAAAAAAAAAATTATATTGGTGATGAAAAATTCCAAAGAAATGTATGCTACAATAAACCATTAATCTCATAGTTTATCCATATACTTCAGTAGTTTAATGTGCTTACTACTGTGCTTTAAATGATTTTTCTCAAGGAACTTTTGTTTGGGAGGGATGTCCCCACAAAAAACTTAATATTTAAAAAGAACAAAAAAATGAATGTGTACTGAATTTGGTAAGTCAGCTACAGTGGTTCCTATATGTCACAGAAATTATGTAACTGTTTGCCTTTCAGGCTGATATATATATTTCCATCTTGCAGATATGAATTAGTGATTTGAAAAACTGAACACAATCACAAAGGGAGCCCTTGACAAAGCCAGTTGCACTACACAGCTGCTGCTGCTGCAGGAACTAACAATATGTTCACTTCTGAATTTATTAATAGGGGATCGCAGGCAACATCCCAAAAGCTTGAAAAGGGAAACAGTAGGTACCAAAAACCAAATATAAAATATGTAGTCAAAGGGTTTGGTGTACAGTAGATGTTAAAGGTAAATGGTAAACAACCCCTGGACGATTAGTCCAGTCAAAGGTGCTCATCTTGCTTTCAGGCTGAGGGAGCTGGCATAGTCCAAAGAGAGCTTTCCGGGTCATGTGGCCAGCTTCTGGCACAACGGAACACCATAATGGAAATCAGAGTGCACGGAAATACCATTTATCTTCCCTCCACAGCGGTACTTCTTTATCTACTTGCACTGGTGTGCTTTCAAACTGCTCAGTTGGCAGGAGCTGGGACAGAGCAACAGGAGCTCACCCTGTCATGGGGATTCAAACCACTGACCTTCCGATTGGCAGGCCCAAGAGGCTCAGTGGTTTAGACCACAGTGCCACCTGCATGCCGAATTAACAAGCACACAATCACTGATAGGTCCACCTGCCATTGTGAGACTCAAAGCAATGAAAATGATGTGTCCTCAGCTGTTGCCATTGGCTGTGGATTTCTTGTGATGTCACAAAAGCACTTGGCAACTGAGTGGATATAAAGTCAGGCCAAGGGGAAAGCCCCTTTCTATTTCCAGCAGGGCACACCTGGCAATGGATGTGACATTCAGCCCTGCCCAGGTTTCTTCCACTTGGAGGAGGCAAACTGGTGAATGGAAGGAGGCAATCCTCTGGCAGTGGGATGCTAGGGAGTGAGAATAAGGCAGGTTTGCTTGCTTGAAGGCTGCTGGTATCTGTGATTGGAAGCTGGCGGACGTCTCATGATGGACCTAACAGTAGCTTCTGGCACAATGGGACACCATGATGGAAGCCAGAGCACACGAAACACCATTTACCTTCCTGCTGCAGTGGTATCTATTTATCTACTTGCACTGGCATGCTTTCGAACTGCTAGCTTGGCAGGATCTGGGACAGAGCAATGGGAGCTCACCCCATCACAGGGATTCAAACCTCCCACCTTTTGATCAGCAAGCCCAAGAGACTCAGTGGTTTAGACCATAGCACCACCCGCGTTCCCACAGTAGATGACACACCTCCCAACTCCATAGTTGAGTCAATAGATTTGCCAGTAGAAGGCTGCCAGATGATGCACCTCTCTCTCTTCTGCTCTTCCTGTTGGATTCATCCCACTCAACCCAAAGAAAATGTTGTCCCAAGAGCAAGGGAACCTTGATGAGTGGCATAGACTAATTGCAGGGGAAGATGGCAGAAAACCAGATAGTGGCATATTATTCTGCATTGACAGAAGATTCATTCACCTGATTTTCTACCACCACCCCTTTCCCCCTTATCCACCCATCCCATCCCAAGTCCCACTCAGATTTCCCAGATTCTAAGGGGAGCATTTGGGGAAGCTCTGGGGAAGCAAGGAGAAGAAAAGATGGGAAAATCAGCTTCTTCCAGACTTGTTACACAGATATTCTCTGCAGGCAGCCCACTGATTTCATGATTCCATGTGCTGCATGTCTGAATATAGTGAGACTTCCTTCCTTTTTTGTATAGATGTTTCATATTTTAGCCATTTCCTTAAACCACACACACTTCAACAGAACAGTGATTCAGTGAGCTGTGCCCTGGCAGAGGACAACGAACAACTCTAGCAGAAATCCAACACTTTCCTGTGTTTTGATTTCTTCTCTTTAACCTGGAGCCCCTGGCTGTTAGCCTGTGAAAGAGAAAGGAGGAGAGAAAGGAGAAGACTCACCGTCTGCCTCTTCCTTGGCACCTTCTAGCTCTGTTGGTTTGGGAACATCAATCACACTTCTAGGAGTAGCTACATGGCTGCTGTTCCCTACACATCTGCTGCTGCTGGACCCAGTGCCACAAAGCAACAGTAAAAGCGAACATAATGGTCTTCCTAAGAACAGAAGCAGAGTTGTTAGCATTGAAGCCAGTCTAAGGTGGGCGGGGGGAAGCTAGCAATGCTTTGAAATGCAGTATCGTTTGCTGAACCAAAAGCATTCTAGAAGAATAAATGCAGGAACTCACAAAGACAGAATCAACTAGCCGACAAAAAAAATTAAGTTATGTTTTTATTATAGTTTGTGTCTTATAATCTGCCTTAATATTGCATCATGCCACTCCAATCTCTGATCATGTTTCCTTTGGGGATGAAGCATAGTGGAGACCGTGGTTCCTTTATGACGTATGGTTTATTTGCACATATCGACAACCTGAGCCTATATGGGAGGGGTTCATATCTTTAGCACCCCAAGAGGGTCTCGTTTCTTCCACAGTTGGAGCCTTTATTCAAACAGCCATCAAACATTGCTCTCTGACTCTCGCTGCAGATTTTTGCTTTACTTCTAGGTCCCATCACTGCAAACTCTAAACTCAGGCTTCTAACTATCTCTGAGTTATGGATCTGTCAGCTCACACAGAGTCTCGTTTTCTTTGTTTGCTTAATGACCCATCACCCATGCAATCATCTCGGCACAGGAAGCTAGCCTGGCTTATAATAATAATAATAATAATAATAATAATAATAATAATAATAATTTATTATTTATACCCCACCCATCTGGCTGGGCCTCCCCAGCCACTCTGGGCGGCTTCCATAGAAACCAAAAATACAGTAAAATATCACACATTAAAAACTTCCGTGAACAGGGCTGCCTTAAGATGTCTTCTGAATGTCAGGTAGTTGTTTATCGCTTTGACATCTGCTGGAAGGGCGTTCCACAGGGTGGGCGCCACTACCGAGAAGGCCCTCTGCCTGGTTCCTTTTAGCTTTGCTTCTCGCAATGAGGGAACCGCCAGAAGGCCCTCGGCACTGGACCGCATATATTTTAACACTTGCTTGATCCAGGGATTGGAATGATCTCGCATACACCCCACCCCCCAAACTGGTAACAATATGCTTCATGAAAGTGTTTGCTTGCATTACTTGCAGTTACAGAGTTGTGCGCAGGAAGGGAGAACAGTATAGTATCAGTGATCATTCACTCTGAGAAATTCATAGAGAAAAGAATTCTTCATTCAAAATAGTGCCCGGCATCAAAACATCAACAAAGACTGCCTCCCACACATCACGAAACCACATGCCAAGTTTGGCAATGATATCTTGTGAGTCCATCAAACCTATGTCAAAGAACAGGTGAAAGTATGCCAAAGTCACATTTCAGTCTACCACCTTGATTCAAAATGGCACCCGGTATCCCAGTGGTGATGAAGTCTGCCCCTCCCCACCTGAGGAACAGAGTTTTGTGGTGATGTCTCAAGAAGTATCCAAATGTGTATAGAGAACAGACAGACACAGAAATCACTTTCCAAAATATATAGCAGATCATGGTGGTTTTAGAAATGGAGGATTTTTTATTTCCAATTAGTTAGCCAGCTCAGCTCAGTCCTGTTATCTTTTTTTCAATAAGCTAGCAGTTGTTCTTGTCCAGCTTTTAAATCCAAGGGCCAAGCATGTTATGGCTATGCTGTTCCACCAAGTCTTAATTACGATTCATGTACACTGCTGTCATTCTGAGTGGCAAACTCGAAATAATCAGAAAATCCTTCAGGACTAAAATGACAGTCTGAAGGATTTGGAGCTATGTAGCAGTGCATCATTCTCCCATGGTGTGAGGGTACATGCCAAGATTTGCTTGCACACCTGGGATTTGGGACCAAAATTCAGCAGAGGAAATTGAGCACCAAGCATCCAAAGTCAATCTGGGGATGAAGTGCTTATGTGCAGGTCTCAGTCTTGGAATTTAATCTGAAAAAGAAACAAAGACTCAGTGTAGCCAATGAACAATCAGGAAGTGTGTTCACCCACAAGTGGTTTGTTTCAGGAGCTCTGCTAGCACCAGCTGAATACTCAAGTTGACCTCAAAATTGGTGGCAGCTGTAGCCCGAAGTTTTCATGTGACACACTTGGGAAGCAGGCTAGTTGACCAGCTCAGGGAAGGAATATGCTGTTATCTATGGGTGTGGGATAGTAGACTCCAGGCCTAATTAGAGCAATATCAGCCATCTGTAGGGAACTTTGGGAGTGGTTGATATCACAACCACTTGTATGCTGCTGTACTGTATAAAAATCATATGCCCCAGTAAAAAAAAGGACCCCTGGATGATTAAGTCCGGTCAAAGGCGACTATGGGGTGCAGCCCTCATCTCACTTTTAGGCTGAGGGAGTCAGTGTTTCTCCACAGATAGCTTTCCTGGTCAGGTGGCCAGCAGGACTAAACTGCTACTGGCACAAATGGACCCTGTGACGAGTGCCAGAGCACACGGAAACGCCATTTACCTTCCCAGCGCAGCGGTACCTATTTATCTACTTGAACTGGTGTGATTTCGAACTACAGTGGTACCTTGGGTTACAGACGCTTCAGGTTACAGACTTTGCTATCCCAGAAATAGTACCTCAGGTTAAGAACTTTGCTTCAGGATGAGAACAGAAATCGCACCCTATGAAGGGTGTCATAGAAATTTAATAAAATTAATTTACTTTAATAAATATAATAATACTATTGCCTCAACCTGCTTGGCCGAAAAATCTCGCACAGCTACTTTGATCAAGTGAAGCCTGACCTTCATGGAGTTACTTAGTTTTTTAAAAGAAAAAGACTGGGTTGGTCTTAATTATATATTTACCTTCTGGGATAGCTGCTCTACCTCCTTTAACATAGAATTTATCACCCCTTTCCTATTGATATAGATGTTAGATCTTCCTCTAGCACCTGAATCTTCTCCAGGCATTCAAAAGAATGCACTCTCAGTGTCTGCACACCAGCTCTGCTTTCAGTCCTATCACATTGAGTTTTGCATATTATTCAGTTTTGCATGAATTCATTTTATTTCCATTTACTTTTAATATTTGACTTTAATATTTATTTATTAATATTTATTAATAACTTTTCATTTTTAAAGGGGCATGTTATGAGCTGCCAGGGAAATCTGACATTTCAGGTTCATGTTGTAGCTTATTTGAGTGAGAGATAACTTCAGTGGATGCTATCCTGTGCTGCTTTTATGCAGGTACAAACCTTATTTGTGATGGTCTGATGACTAGATACAAATAAATGAATCTGAATCTTCACACAATCTTGTTCATATGCTATGCTACATATGCTATGAACATGAACTGTGCGTATATGTAGAAAACATCTGAAGGCTGCCCTATTTAGGGAAGTTTTTAATGTTTGATGCATTTATCATGCTTTTAATATTCTATTGGGAGCTGCCCAGAGTGGCTGTGGAAACCCAGCCAGATGGGCAGGGTATAAATTGTTGTTGTTGTTTTATTTACATAAAGCCTATGTCCAGTTTGCACCAATGTATTTTCATTAATTAATTTATGCCATGGTTTAAGGCTGCAATGCTAGGCAGACCACCCCCTTACTAATTCTAATTAGGTTCCATTGTATTCACTCAAGTTTTCTTCTGAATCAATCACCGGATTGTGTTGTAAGTAAGCTTAATTTAGAAATTTGATCTTCTGTTAATTTTGTAATGCATTTATAAACCCATTTGAAAAACACCTGCTATTAATCTGAACAGAGTTAAAGGGGGAGATGGGTAGACACTATTCTCCAAGCTACACTCAACTGCAATGTCTCAGAGCAGAGACAGAATGAAATATTTTCCTCTCTTTGCTGCTTTGCTTTTTATCACTTTCACTCTACTTCCCCCAGGTATGTCTAATATCTGTACCAGTAAAAGAATTCAAATATTTAAATTTATTGTTTTTAACCCTGTGGCACTCAAAACGCTTAAATAATAGCAACAACTCCCCCTCCTCAAAGCTTTTGCAATTCTATTTCCATTTAGGCATTCCTGTAAAGTACTAAAAAAAAATATTGTTGAGGGGGGAAGCAAAAGTACATTGAATTGAATGAGTTCCCCTACATAGGAAAAATAAGAGGAAAACCACTGCTTTAATATATTAACCAGATCCTTGCTTAATTGAGGGGAGGGGATTTCCTTTAACTAATAATTTGCTTCTTGTGAATCTTAATTAAAATCATGTTGCACAGTTGATTCCAAAGGGAATTAACAAAAGTGTGATGGAAGCATTAAAGCAGTAATTGTAAGAGATTGTCGTTTCCGCTTCCCCAGCCAAACCAGTAGTTGTATGAACACCATTCACACATAGAGGGGGGACCATAGAATTGTAGAGTTGAAAAGGACCCTGAGAGTCATCTCGTCCAATCCCCTGAATTGCAAGAATCTCAGCTGAAGCATCCATCCAACTTCTGCTTAAAAACCTCCAAGGAAGGAGAGTTCACAACCTCCCGAGAGAGACACTTCTACTGTCAAAGAGCTCTTACTATTAGATCATGCCTTCTAGCCATGCCTCCTAATAACAGTGTGTAGTCCCTGCTGATCACACATTTGGCAAACATCAGATGGGGTGGGGACTATTCAGGTCATGGGCTCCTCCCTTCAAACGTCTGTGGAGTCAATAAAACAGTATGGAAGGGAGAGAAAATTGATTCCGTTCAAATTTATTCACACTTTCTGAAACATTGCATGACCAGGCCACAACAGCCCCAGCCCCAGGGATCATAAAAAAGGAATAAAGACTCTGACAACGTTATATGGAGTTAAAATTAGGCCACAACTTTATTAAACATTCGAATGTAGGAAGACTTTGGCTTAGGCCTTGGGTGTGCATCCCTCCCAGCCATTTTGTTGTTGTTTAGTCCTTTAGTCGTGCCCGACTCTTCGTGACCCCATGGACCAGAGCACACCAGGCACTCCTGTCTTCCACTGCCTCCCGCAGTTTGGTCAAACTCATGCTGGTAGCTTCGAGAACACTATCCAACCATCTCGTCCTCTGTCATCCCCTTCTCCTTGTGCCCTCCATCTTTTCCAGGGAGGGTCTTTTCCAGGGAGTCTTCCCTTCTCATGAGGTGGCCAAAGTATTGGAGCCTCAGCTTCACGATCTGTCCTTCTAGTGAGCACTCAGGGCTGATTTCCTTAAGAATGGATAGGTTTGATCTTCTTGCAGTCCATGGGACTCTCAAGAGTCTCCCCCAGCACCATAATTCAAAAGCATCAATTCTTCGGCGATCAGCCTTCTTTATGGTCCAGTTCTCACTTCCATACATCACTACTGGGAAAACCATAGCTTTAACTATACGGACCTTTGTTGGCAAGGTGATGTGTCTGCTTTTTATGATGATGCCATAGCTGTCAACTTTTCCCTTTTCTTGTGAGGAATCCTATTCAGAATAAGGGAATTTCCCTTTAAAAAGGGGAAACATTGACAGCTATGCTCCCAGCCCCCCAGCCAGAGAAACTGGGGCACATCAGGGTAAATGGGATATGGGGGTGCTCTGAGAGACATAAGTGTACACAGGCAGCCCAGCTCAGGGTAGTTCACTGACAACCTTTCATTGCATAGCCAGTGACACCCATATTACAACCCATTTTAAGAGGGGAACCTGCAATTGCCACTGCAGGGGGGTGAGTCACCACTTCACACACCCCATACAGGGAAGAAAAGACTAAAGGATTCCACTCAAGGCCAAAACAGCCAAAGTTGTGACGAATTGCTACGGGGAAGACAAAACCTGCCAACGCAGGAAAATTTCTTCCCGGTCCTTCAACAGCAACCAGTCATAGACTGTAACAGCACCCGCTAAACAGGAAGAAAAAGTTAACCTGCAAACAAGAAAACATTAAATTAAGGGAGGGTAGGGAGGGTGAATCTCCAGAGCCAACTGCCTGGCTATTATGCAAACCAAAACACAGCCACACTTCAAAACCCCGCCTTCGAAATCCGAATTTTGCAATGCAGTTCTCTAGCCAAGCAATGTGCATCAAACACATATATCAGGGTAAACTGTGCATAGAAGTGCATATACTAGTGAAAACAGCACAAACATGTACTGTATTGGAAAGAGCGGCTTTTCTAAAATGGTGGTAAATTTTCACGAGTTTGTTTTTTTTAAATTTTTAATTCTACAAGCTGGTGTGGGAAATATGAAGAACTGAATTTAGGATTGGAAGAAATGAGAAATTTAAATGGACAGATTGGCAGCTTCCCAACAGATGGTATAAAACTACTGTATATAGTAAGTTGAGTTAAATATTCCATATATCTTTGTAAAAGGGGCAGTTCTTGAAAATAAGGTGAATCACATTTGCTCAAGCAAGTGGTCTGAATTCAGAAATACCAACCAGAATTACAGACCATATTGGCTGGGAGTCCAGGAAGACCTGCTCTCTGCCTTGCTGGCACTTGCCCACCTGGCCTGTGAGGGCAGGGCTGTGACTGACTCCAGCTACAAAAGCTGAAGGTGCTGTACAGACTCTTGGGCTGCAGTATTGCTTAGGGGTTTTTGTTGGGTGGGGTTGTTGCTGTTATTGATATTATTATTATTATTATTATTATTATTATTGTATCTTTATTATGATTTATGCAGACATTATTCAATTTGCTTGTGTATTTTTTGTGTATGTGTTATTCATTGTTTATGACTATATTATGCTGTAATTACGTATTTTTTCATGTTGTAAGTCGCCTTGAACACGGTTTGAACTATAGAAAGGCGGCCCACAAATAAGGTTCTATATGCATGTATTCAGTATTGTTCCGTTTTTCAGACATCTGTCAAAATAAAGACATACAATTCAGGAGTCATATGTAGATGACTCCTGAATTGTATGTCTTAAAAAATATTATATGAAAGTTTGTAATTTACGCATAATTTTAAAATATTGTTCCAGCAATTTAAAACATTTATGTCCAGTATTTCAGCTGTAGCTGAAGGGTGGCAAGGGATTTTTTTTTAATAACATGAACTTGGTACCTGAAATGTCTGAGGTGAACAGAAATACAGTAATCAGTTGACTCTCAAATGAGATTTTGAAATGGAATGCTGATTGGTTTGCCATAAATATTCAGCTTCTTTTTGTGTGCATCCACTATTGGCAAATAATTTCATTTATCTGCATGGAACTAAAAACAGCGAGGGTTCATGCCTGCATCTTTGCAGGCAGTCACATCTTTTAATTATCCCTATTTCTCTTGTAGATTAAATAAGAAATAATATAAACTGTTATAATTTGCATTCACATGTTGTGTGATGAAATTGCTTTCCAAAGTTATACATAGCCAGCAGAATGCTTAATTTAATTTCTCCACATTAAAATTAGAGGCATACAAGGAGCTCAGAAACTGAGGCGAAATATAGTTGTTGAATATATTGGGTAATGACTCTCTAAATTAATCATTACAAAAGGTACTATGAGCTATAATGCTGTCTGAAGTTGTTAAAAAAATATTATCTCTTTGCTTTGTAATTTAAAAGTTTTAAAAATATTTATCAGATACTTGGAGCCAGTTAATTCATAAAGGCAGACATGCCTGAATGCAGTCTCTCCTTGGCATCTTCTGGGATGGGTTAAGTCATTTTTAATTGATGCTGCTAATTACGTTTTTATGTAAACGATGAAAATAATTTTGATGTTTTTATTATATTTTATCTCTCTCTTTTTGGTAAACCACTCTGTGGTGAAGCGCAGTATAGAAATTTCTCACTAAACAAACAAACATTTATATGTTTGGAGCGCCATGTATCCTGTCCTCACTCACTGGATCATCCTAAATATCTTCACAGAAGCTTACAAAAAGCTTGGCCTATTGCTGTACGTCCAAAAAACCAAAGTGCTGCACCAACAAGCACAAAACAACCCCTCTGCAGTGCCACAAATCCAAATCAATGGTGCAATGTTGGAAAGTGTCAATCGCTTCTCCAACCTGGGCAGTTATCTTTCCACAATGGCCAACATTGATGCTGAAATCCAGCATCGCCTGAGCTCTCCAAGTGCAGCTTTCTCCCAAAGTGAAGAGTCTTTGAGGACCAGGACATTCGCAGGGAAACAAAAATGCTTGTGTACAAAGCTATTGTACTACCAACCTTACTGTATGCTTGAGAAACGTGGACCACTTATATATATATATATTTTAAATGATATTTATTAAAATTTCAAAAGAAAAAGATTACATTAATAAGAAAATTAACAATAAAAAGGGAAAATACAAGATACAAAAAAGAAAAAACAGTTAAAAACAATTCCATCTTTTCATCACTTCTCTTACATTTACTTGTTTCCTGGACCTCCTCATACCTCCCTCTTTTGTATTCCCATTCAATTTGTTAGTCCAGCAATTCCTTTCCCTCCTTTTTAATCCTGATCTTTAATCTTAATATATTATAACATTAAATTTTTACGTATTAAAAACCAATTTTTCCATATTCTTTTATACCATTACAGCTAGAAACCGCTTAACTTCAATCCGTCATCATTCTAACATTCATTAATTTTACAATATTTCTGTAAGTAGTCTTTAAATTTCTTCCAATCTTCTGAGAAACGTGGACCACTTATAAACGCCATCTTCAACTTCTCGAAAGATTCCATCAATGGTGTCTCTGAAAATTTTTACACGTCACTTGGGAAGACCGGCGAACTAATGCCAGTGTATTGGAAGAAGCAAAGATCACCAGTGTTGAAGCAATGATTCTTCAACATCAACTTCGTTGGACTGGTCATGTTGTGCAGATGCACCCTCCCTTCCACCCTTTACAGTGGAGGTAGGAGAGATAATTTACGAAATGGTTGCTTAAACAGCTGAGGCATTAAAGGGATTAGAGATATTAGCTTTCATTGATTTGTTGTCTTTAGATGTGCCCTTTAGGCACATGGAGCAAGGAGGGAGGATTCCTTCCAAACCTTGCTGCATGGCCACAGAATGTAGCTGTAAACATGCTCAGGGAAAGCGGGGATATGATCTCCCCACATATTGGATAATTTATCTTCCTAGATTACATTATCTTCCTAGATTACCTATCCATTCTTAAGGAAATCAGCCCTGAGTGCTCACTGGAAGGACAGATCGTGAAGCTGAGGCTCCAATACTTTGGCCACCTCATGAGAAGAGAAGACTCCCTGGAAAAGACCCTGATGCTGGGAAAGATGGAGGGCACAAGGAGAAGGGGACGACAGAAGAGGAGATGGTTGGACAGTGTTCTCAAAGCTACCAGCATGAGTTTGACCAAACTGCGGGAGGCAGTGGAAGACAGGAGTGCCTGGCATGTTCTGGTCCATGGGGCCACGAAGAGTTGGACACGACTAAACAACAAATATTACACTAATTTGGCTAATTTGCATAATTGGTTTCTGCTGGATTTTGGCATCAGTGTTGGCTCTTGTGGAAAGATAACTGCCCAGGTAGGAGAAGTGATTGACATTTCCCAATGTTGCACCATTGAGTTGCATTTGTGGTGCTGCAGAGGGGCTGTTTTGTGCTTGTTGGTGCAGCATCTCAGTTTTTTTGGATGTTGAGTTTTATTCATTTCTGTATGCATTACTTGGCTAGCAAACTTCACCACAAAATTAAGAGAAGAGTGCATTTCAATCTATTGTTTCAGAAAGTGTAAATCGGGCAGGTTGGCCCATGAATATGAACTGGATCAAATTTGGGCCCCATGCCTTCCTTTCGCCCAGTCTCTGAGTGACGAAAGGTTTTAGCAGTTCAGCACGTTCCCTGAGACAGGTTGCTTAGGATGAAGGGCACTGGAGAGCTCATGGCATATACTGTACATGCTGAGCATAAGATGGAAGTTTCAGAATATTAACCCTCCAACACATCTTGTTCCCCCATTAGATTTTCAGGAGATCCCCAATACCATACAGACCATCTCAGAGGTACGCCAGGGCCTGACAGTGCACAGCCTTGCATTAAGGAAAATGTGGATTTAGGAAAACGCTACTGGTTCACCAAGTGCGGAAGGGGGGAGGGCGGTGGCGGCATCACAATTATGATGTAGTGAATTGAGTAGAACAGAAGACAAGAGGTGTGGACTGGAAAAATTTGGCCTCTCTGAAATGCGAAAGACCAAAGTCTGCCTCTAAGGACAGGAAGGAGAGATTGAGAGGCTGTGGGATGGAGGGACTTTATGACTGAGATACATTGAATATACATCTCTACCCCTCACATGTCATACTGATCAGTTTATGTGAGGTGGACTCATGCTACTGTCACCAGTAGCCTGACTTGATGATGGGATATTTTTCTAGTCATGAAAATGAAGAATTATCAGTGCATTACTTATAGCTATGGTTACAATGTCTAAATAAGGGAGTGGGTGGCGCTATGGTCTAAACCACTGCGCCTCTTGGGCTTGCCGACTGGAAGGTCAGTGGTTCGAATCCACACAGCGGGGTGAGCTCCTGTTGCTGTGTCCCAGCTCCTGCCAACCTTGCAGTTTGAAAGCACACCAGTGCAAGTAGATATATAAGTACCACTGTGGCGGGAAGGTAAATGGCATTTCTGTGCATTCTGGTTTCCGTCACGGTGTCCCATTGCACCAGAAGCGGTTTAGTCATGCTGGCCACATGACCCAGAAAGCTGTCTGTGGACAAACGCCAGCTCCCTTGGCCTGAAAGCGAGATGAGTGCTGCACATTGTAGCCACTTTTGAATGGACGTAACCGTTTAGGGGTCCTTTACCCTTTTTAAAAGACTTTTACAATGTCGAAATATTACATGATCTGCAGAATGATTCTTCATCAAACACACCACATGGATAATGTAATATATCTAAGTAGGATGACCAGGTTCAGTACAGTCAACACTGGGGTTCTCTCTCTATCTTTAATGGTTCCTCAGAAGAGGACATTTTGTCATGTCCAGAATACACAAGTATTCTGCACATACACAGAAACCAATGACATTATTTTTATTGCAGTATCCTGAGGTCTCCTAAGAGATGAAGGCAATGAAGTGAGATTCTCTCTCTATTAACTCGACAGGAAGGGTGCTCTCAAGACAAAACGCAAGAAACAAACAGTTTTGCCTGAAGTGAAATATGTTTTTACTTGACATGTTTAGTAGCCTCTTCCATAGCGTTTAATCTACAGCGTGTCAGAACTGACCCTGCTCGGGAAAATTCACTCCAAACCCATAAAACACTAGTTGTATACTTTCATCTACACACTGATAGTGCTGACCATGCACATTTGCTTTGGTCAAACTGTAGGTTTCATTGAAGGAGCTTAGGACTTGATATAACTTTGCATACATATACTTGTCTCCGTATACACACACACACACAACACACACACACACACACACACACACACACTTTTGCAGATTTTGCACAGCATAGGTTTACATTCAGGAGCAATTGCAGCCTCCAAAAAGCAACAGTGGAAAAGCCATTTCTGTCTGACTTCCATTTCTGCTGAACTGTGAGCCAGTAGTGAAGGGGAAGGGCAAATCGGACTCCCTTGTCCTGTACTAAATAAGAGGAAGGTTTAGCAGGGCTCACTAAGATCAGGTATAGGGATTCTTGGGATTTTTGCCCACATGTAGCAGTCTGGTTTTTTAAAAAGTAGATAATTATATGTGCACTAAATGTGGTGAGACATAAATAAGAGAAAGAGAAATAGCAGCCATGTAGAAGGGAAAATAAAGGGGGAAGGGGGAAAAAACCCAAACTGTATACTTTACAAAGTTGTTGTTGTACTTCACCAGATCTTAACCTATTACAGCATTTGTAAGAATGGATTCCAAATATCATTGAATTAGTCCATGGCAAGTCTGCGTTTATATGCAAGTTGTTCATATGTTGCAAGTTTGTAAAAGTCTTCGGTCCAATCGCAGAAGGGAGCTGCATTTTTATTTTTCCAATTAATCAGTGCCAGTCTTTTTGCTGTGGTAAGGACACAGAGTCCACTCGTATTGTCCTTTTGTAAGGTTCCTTGTGCTGGGTATTTAATTCAAAAGGACATTTTGCTCTGTAAATGTAAGATTGTTCCGTACAGTTCTGTTGATAGTTTCAGTTACCTTCTGCCAAAAATCTTTCAATAATAGGACAATGAAAAAACATTTGTTTTAGAGAAGCATTATCCGTATTGCATCTCCAACAGTCAGATACCTTAGATAGCCCTTTTTTAAACAAATGTACTGTAATGAGGTCCAGTATATTCTAAATATTATTTTTTGTTGTATGTAGCAGCCTGTTGCAGAAATGGCAATGGGCAAATGGAAATCTGTTTCTGTACACTGAACACTCCTTCCTGGATCAAGGCTGCTGTCTAGCAACCCAATGACTCGTGCATCTTTGTTTTCCATGCTTAAAAAATGCAATTTAAAAACAAATCCATTGGGGATATTTTCATAAGATTTCTTATAGAAATTAATCATTAGAGGGAATGATGACTACTCAAAGGTGGAAAAACACCAACTCACCCTATATATAATGGAATTATGATTAATTAGGTCTGAGACATTATTTCTTCTGTTATTGAACAAGTGAGCATATTAAGGATTTATTCCTAACGTGTTGACATGAAAACACACTGTATGTGATGTAACACAGGGTGAAACCTCATATATGGTATTTTTTCTTACACATTGTAATTATTTTTTATTGTTTTCATGACTATGCAATATTGTGAATTCTTTTAAAACTAGTATCTGCTGGGAGGGGACTTTCACTGAAAAATACAGGGATGAAATGGTTCATATTGCTAAGTAATTAGAAGTGAGAGATAACAGCAAATCAGTTTTCTTAACAACGTGATAACTCAGCTCATGCTGAGCCTATTCAAGCACTGAATGAATCATTTACAGAAGTAGCCCAGCACTCTGAACACACATTGTTGATGCTGGTCTGCAGTATTTGGAATAACAATGATTTATTTATTTTTATAATTTATGCATCACTCTTAACCATGGAAAAATATTCAATTGTTGACTGTGTCCATCCTTGACAGCCCTGTGCATTCGGCGACTTTACTATTGGGAATGATAGACATAGCTTGCTCAAAGTCAACTAAGGGCTGAACAGATATGTCTGCTGCCAGGATTTTTATGCTATCTGGCACACCTAAGAAGACTTGCCTCTTCCTTTTCTCCTTCCTTAAGCAGGGGTAGCTAAACCCTGCAGGGTTTGTTGGGACCCCGACTTCCATCAGCCCCAGGCATGATGGACATTATCATCCATCAGCATCTGGAGGGCAACTTGTTGGCCACTCCTGTCCTAAATGGCCTCACAACCAGGTTAGGGGTGATTCCATCAATGGAGATCTTAGGGCCTCCTTAGTTCCTTCTTACCCCCTTTCATCATGGAGTTAGAGTCTCTTCTCATCTGAATACATCATGACTTGGCTTGCTTCTACAGTGGTACTTCGGGTTACATACGCTTCAGGTTACAGACTCCGCTAACTCAGAAATAGTACCTCGGGTTAAGAACTTTGCTTCAGGATGAGAACAGAAATCGTGCTCCGGCGGCACGGCGGCAGCAGGAGGCCCCATTAGCTAAAGTGGTGCTTCAGGTTAAGAACAGTTTCAGGTTAAGAACGGACCTCCAGAACGAATTAAGTACTTAACCTGAGGTACCACTGTATTTGCAATGTTAAATGGAAGTTATCTGTTCTTCTCTCAGTTATTTCCTTTACATAAGAATACAGGAAACCAGCATGTACTAAGTCAGACTACTGGTCCATCAACCTCAGAATTCCTTACCTTGTCTGGCAGGGTCTCAGACGGGGGACATTCCCACCCCTATCTGGATATAGTGAGAATTGAATCTAGGACTTTCTGCATGCAAACAGGTGCCCTACCACTGAGCTACAGCCCTCCCTCCAATTTATCTCAGAGGCAATCTTCCTGGTAGCCTCTCCAATGGTTCCTCATCCTATAAACAATATCTGGTTGTCATGATGTCATGGACTGGTTGCATGAAGAGGAATGGTAGGAGGAGCCAGTGGAGGAAAGAGCAAGGGAAGAAGGCAGGAGATTGGCGATGGGACAATGATGAGTGGTGAGAGGGAGAAGACTGGCAGGAGGTGTCAGAAGCTGAAGAAGTAACAGGGCTTAGTGAGTGAGGGGAGTCTGTGGCAGAGAGCAGTCCAGACTCAGAGGCAGAAGCTGAAGCAGGAGGAGAGGGAGCCCAAGAAGCAGAGATAAGTCTGGTTGGTGAAGAGGCACAAGTGTTTCCCCAGCCTGCAGCGACAAGCTCCCCTTCCCTCTGGTCCAGCAGAACTAGGCGAAGTATGAAGAGAGAGGAGGATAAGTTAGCTTCACACAGGCACAGTCTCAGATTGCTTGGGAAAAACCCTAAAGAGACTTAAGTAGTGGGGAAGTGGGAAGGAACGTTAGTCTCTGCAACTGCTTTATGGGGCTAAGACCTGCCAGAGAAGAGGTGCTTTGCTCATTAGGCCTGACACTCCTGTGCAGATCCTATTTGGCTAATAAGGAATTAACTCCACCAGGGAGAAGAGTCAGTGGAAGAAGATTGGAAGAAATTTAAAGACTATTTACAGAAATATTGTAAAATTAATGAATGATAGAATGATGTTGGATAGCAATTAAGCGGTTTCTAGCTGTAATGCTCTAAGAGAATATGAAAAAAGGGTTATAAATGGGTTAAAATCTAATGGTAAGGATTTGCTGAACCAATAAATTGAAGTGGAATACAAAAAAGGAGGTACGAGGAGGTCCGGGAAACAAGCTAAAGGAAAATAAGTAATAGAAAATATGTGTCTTTTTAACTGTTTTTATTTTGTATTTTTCTTTTTTTTTCTTTTTTACTGTAATATTTCAGAAAACCTTAATAAATATCTTATATATAAAAAAAGGGAATTAACTCCAACTTTCTCAGTGTGGTTTCCTGCTTGTTTGCTTGCTCCTGCCACATTACTAGTAGTAAGTAAATAATGTAGTACTATAACCATTGTGAACATCTTCTCCAGCATCCCAGCAATGCTGTTGCTGGGCCCACCTATCTTCCATATGCCTAGGCATGCTTAGAAATTTTCCATATAAATACATTGCATCTTTTGACTGTCATGCACTAAGGACTCTCTCAAATTGAATCAATGCAATATATATATAGGCAGCAAGGGATGGTTTCGTGGGTTAAACAACCTATTTAGCAGTTCCAGAACATATGCAGGATCTTGTTACACAACATTTCTACTGATTTGAATACATTTTTGTACAATAAATGCTACCCCCTTTTTAATAGCATAGTGATTTACTCTGCATTGTGACTGAAAAATGAAGAGCTGGAAGGCAAATGAATTATTTCAACAGCATGTATGGTTTTCCAGAGAGATGGCAAAAATAATGGAATTCTAACAATCTTGTACTGCATAGTTATATTTACTGTTAAATATGAATTGTGTTATTTGCAACAAGCCAGCCAATTTGCTGATATATCCTATTCATCTCGGATTGGCAGACATTTAAAAAATCACATCTGCACTTTGTTCCATCAAGTTTGAAGCATCCTTGAGAAACAAGGGACTTCCATAAGGGTTATGTGGAGTTATGTTGCCACATAATGAGGTGGGAGACTTTCCAAATTAGGTTATTCCAGCAAATAGTCAGCTGTTTCATATGAATGTGTTCCCCATGTTTCCCATTGCAAATTTCTCATACCTGAAATCCAAAGTCTGCAAGTCTGTGGTGGGCTAGCTTAAGCCTTATGTATTCTAAGGTACCTGCTATCACCACATTTTTGTGTCAGGGAATTACATAAATCAAAACTGCATATTGTGCAGAAGTACTTTCTTTTGTCAATATGGAATCTATTGCCACTCAATTTAATTGGGCAACCTTCAAGTCTTCCCCCCCCCCGCTGCACCCTGTTCCACCCCCATTTTGTGATTGCACATCAATTGGACGTGCCAAAAATAGTCACTGCGTGTACCTCCACCATCCAATCCCCCTGCCCCATCTTCCAGAAAGACTAGCATGAGCCTACCCTCAAAGTGATGGTCCTTTCAGTTTCCCCCTATCTATCTCAATACCCAAAGAGCATTCAGAATCTGTTAAGAGCTGAAGCACAATTACTCCGCATTACGTAGTCCCAAGTATGCATTCTTGTGGCTTTCTGGGTCAGATCAAGCTCCGAAAGGACTGTTTCCTAAAGAGCTGCAATGTTCTGAAATAAGGATGGACCTTATAAAATTAGACATGTGCCTCAAAATAAGAAAAAGATCTATGAGAATACTGTGACACATTCAGGCCCAGAGGAGATTGCAGCTGTAGAGAGACTGATTGTGAGAGACAGGAATGAGGTTTGAGTTCACCAGAGTGAAATTAATATGATGAAGGTATATTACTAATGATTTGAAACACTCCTTAGCCCCTCCCCACCAAAAAAAGGATCCTGTCTTCTCATCTAGCTTGGCATGAACAGTTATTTGGCTGCTAGCGAATGAATTGGACAACTCTGCCCCTGGTGGCCAAACTACCAGAAATATGAGCATTGTGTTTTTCTTTTCGTTTTAACAAACATGTAATGTGCATGTCTCATTTTACTAAGCTGTGCTGTTGCAGAAGGTTCTGTGTGGCTGTTTTTGTTGTTTTAGCTGAGACAATTCTATAAAGAGTCTATAACTATCGTGCAATGGATACGTTCTAGTTTCTTGCTGTGTACAATATGGCATTGAGAGTTGTTTTTAAAATGTAGCACAGTTCTGTATGCTTTCTGTTAACACCGAATACTGGGCATTTCAATGCTGAAATAAGTCAATTTCCAAGAGAATGCCTAAGTGAAGCATGCATTTTTTAGAATGGTGCACTCAGAAGAGGAATCCATAACAGCACAAGAGTTGCAATAACTGGCTGCGAGAAGGATTCTTAACCTCAGGCAATAATGCAAGAAGAAGATCAATGTCCTTTGCAGAAGAACTATTCAGAAGAGCTGAGTTGTTTAGTTAGAGTTGTGTGCAAATGGCCTCTCAGAATTTTCTACCCTATTTGTGGGCAGAGACAATTGGGCCCTTTTTTCCAGAGGGAGCAGAAAACCTCCAAAACCAGGAAGGCTCATCCTCAGTGTTAGCAGCAGCATAGCTTCTCCCCACCCCCCATTGCTTTTGTTTGCTTATTTTTCCTCCTGCTGCCGCACATAACAATAGCAGCAACTGTGCATACAGCTAGCTACTGTTTTGCATCCTCAACAGCACCCCAGACTTAATGTTATCCTGGGCATTTTGTGTGTCGCAGGGAGGAAAGGGGGTGGGAGCCACTGCAAAATATTCAGAGAAAAATTCAGCAAAGTGGCCACCTTTTTCCAGGGGGACTTTCTGAGTACAGTAATTCTATTCCCCACCCCCCAAAAAAAGTTATGTCTAATTAGAGAATAATTGCATGCCACCATTCTCCTGAAGATGCTTAAATGTGCAAAAATGAGATTTTAAATCATTATTATCCAGTGCATCTGCGTGGCACGAAATGAGAAAATTACAGTGAAGTGTATGTGGGAAGATAAAGTAGTGAAATAGACTTTTTTGTACATAAACTTCAGCATAGACAAGATTGCTATTTGTATGGAGGCACAGGGGATAAACTAGGGATGGGATTTTCTGAAAAACCTGCTGTCAAAGTTATTCACATGGATTTTTTCCTCATTCCCATCTCATTCCTTGATGTTGATGAGAAGTGAGTTCAGGGAAAGTGCAATCCCATCCAGAGTAGGTAACTGACCCCAGGGTGCCGACACTCTTCCAATGCTACTTTTTGGATTCAGTCCTGAAGGTAGGATCAGAAGCATTGTAATACAGTGTCCTTAGTTCCCATTTCCCGGATGATAGCGTGGTCAATGGTATCAAATGCCGGCGAGAGATCAAGTAGCAGAAAAAAAGTTGCATTCCCCGTGTGCTGCTGTCTGCAAAGTTGATCACCAGGGTGACCAAAGGTGACTTGGTTCCATGGCTGGGACTGGATCCAGGCTGGAATGGATCTAAATAATATGCCTGCATCTGCCCCACCACGGCCTTCTCTACTGCCTTCCTCCAAAAGGGGACATTGGCAGCTGGCTAATGGTTGTTCCAATCCAAAGGGTCCAGAGCTTACGTCTTTAGGAGAAGTCGCTCCACTGCCTCTTTCAATGCAGCAAGGACAATCCCTCGCACAACAAGGCATTAGCCGTACTCTGGACCCAACCAATCAGTCACCCTCTGCTAGATTTGATAAGCCAGGAAGGACAGGGCTCAAGGGGGCATTGAGGATGGTGGTGATGAAGAAAGAAAGGTTTATTAAGTGATACAGTGATTCCCGATTCCACCACAGGAGGGATGGTCAGAAAACCACTTGGCCTAGGATACCCAGCTAAAGCTGGTGACAAATATGGGGGAATTTTAATTTTTACTGCAGTTAGGCTAGTTTAGGATACATCTTGTTCTTCAGAAATAAAGTCAGAGAGAGAGAGAGAGAGAGAGAGAGAGAGAGAGAGAGAGAGAGAGAGAGAGAGAGAAATGAAGAAGATACTTTGGAGCAGAAAGGATTTTTTTTCCCCCTGTAGAGGGGTCATGGAAAAAAGGCCACCACGATAGCATTAAATGGCATGATGATTAATGTCGGCAAACTACAAAAAGGACAGTAGGAAGGACTTTTAATAAGGAAAGAAAAGAAACAGGTTTAAAGTTTGGCAAGGCTGTAGAGGTGAGAGTTGAGTCCTTCAAGAGTACACATTTGATGTAAGAAATAAAGGGCCATTCAAGCAAGGAAGTTAAATAGCTTCTTGAGTCATAAGAAAGGGAGAATGTTTTAACAACAGGGGTTTGGTGTGTATGTGTGTTTGCAGGTGTATGATGAGATGAGGTCACACGGGAGATTGTGGTGGTCAAGGTGAGCCAAATATTATTTTGCTATTATCAACCAGACTTCATGTTACAAATCATATAGTATTTGAAGGAAGACCATAAAGACAAACCTTTAGAATGCCAGCTATAGCTGTGTTTTAACATCTATTTCTGGGACTCTGTGTATAACATAGGCAGCAGTGCTATTGTACAAAAAGGGCATTTTGTGCGGTTATAAGAATAGATAGATAACCGTATTGATTAGTCGTTTACTCAGAGGAAAACCTGTGACCTACCTTACTTTCAGACTTTTGATTTAATTGATCTCTGTCCCTTTGCAGGACAAATATTTGCTTAGAGTGGCACTAATCACCACCAGTTTTATTTTGTTTTTTTTTTTTTGTAATATCAGAATAATAATTATGAAACCCTCAGGTTGCTTGACAGCAATCTTTGAAAGGTTATCCTGTAGAGAATTATTGTCAAGGATTTTGTGTCTGACCTATTTCTTATGTGCATTCAGAGCTAACTATTGAGTCCAGGACATTCCTGCATGACCAGCCAAAGGCCTTTCGTTGCCTGAAGCAAAACAGGAGAGGCATTCTCCATCTGCACTGCCACCACACTAAGGCCAGGCAAGTTATGTAGGCGCCCAAACCAGAAAATCCCACAAGCATCTCTGCCCGTCCCCAGCAAGAAGAATCTAATAACAAATTTAATAACTCACAATTTGCTGCCCTTTCATGATACTCAAAATCAACATCCTGAGGCAGCTGCCTCTCTCTGTCTAATTGGAGGCCTGGTGTGCTTAAGCAGTGAATTAACTTGAGATAAGTGGAATTTGACAGACATTTCTTCCTGGTGTCACAGCTCACATTAGAATCAAGGTTGAGCGCATTTACTATTACGTAAAAGTCTTTCCCACATAAATAGGCCAAACATTGAGGCTACTTATGTGAAGCCCTATAATGCTTTTCTTGGTAGGAAGACATTCAGAGAAATGTATATTTACTTATACTCAGGTGGAACTCACCGAAACTCAGTTCTGGCACCTCTCAGGTGGGTGCCATTGCCATTATAAGAGAACAAGGAAGGCGTTCGTGCTGAGTTCTGCATCTCTGTTTCTAAAGAAATAGCACTGGTAATGTTGTTTATAATGAGCACTCACACTTTACATTGTCGGTGCCCATTGAGGGATCGCATGCTGTGCTACAGTTCCCAGGGAACTTAATGGCAAACAGGGGCTGGCTTGCCTCTCAGTGTTAATTTTTGGAGGTTCACGCCCAGCCTGAGTAACCAAGTTTCTTGCTGGGAGGTGGGGCCAGCCCCATTTATAAATAGGGGGTAGAGCCGACGATAGCCAGGCAGTTGGCTCTGAGATTCACCCTCCCTTTGTTTAATGCTCTTGTTTGCAGGTTAACTTTTTCTTCCTGTTTAGCGGGCGATGCTACGGTCTTTGACTGGTTGCTGTTGAAGGACCGGGAAGAAATTTTCCTGCATTGGCAGATTTTGTCTTCCCTGTAGCAATTTGTCACAACTTTGGCTGTTTTCTTACCTATAATGGGGGGTGGGGTGGAATGAAGTGGGGACTCACCCACCTGCGGCGGTGATTCCAGGGTCCCCCTCTTAAAGGGGTTATATATATGGGTGTCACTGGCCATACACTGAAAGATCGTCAGTGAACTACCCTGCGTGTGGGGATATGGGCTTGGCTGTCTGCTACACTTACGTCTCACAGAGCACCCCCATATCCCATTTACCCTGATGAGCCCCAGTCCCCCCCACGCCCAAGGCCTAAGCCAAGGTCTTCCTACATTCAGAAGTTTAATAAAGTTGTGGCCTAATTTTAATTCCATAGAACATTGTCAGAGTCTTTATTCCTTCCTTATGACCCCTGGGGGATGGGGCTGTTTCCTCCTGGTCACACAAAAATACACAGTGATGTGGCAGTACGGTGTAGCAGCAGTGTATGGAATTAGGCAAATGCACATAGTTGCACCATCTCCAGTTATATGAACTTCAGTTTTATTTCCTCAGACATGTTAATATTATTGTCTGTGGTGATGTTTGAAACTCTATATTCTCGAAGTAGAAAACGAATAGATTTGAAAGCTAGCTTCAGAATATTTCTGAGGGAAAATGTATATGCAAAAACGAGGTTCTGTTTCAAAATAGGTGGCATTTCTCTCCCCTTCACAGTCCTAAGGAAATGCACTGGCTTCAAGGTGAGCATGGCTGTCAGGTGGAGACTTGCAGATAGATTTTTCTGGCCTTCCCCATCTCTCTTCTTCTTAGCAGGCAACTGCTCTGCACCGTGAGAGTTGTCTTGTGGCATTTCACAGGGTCCCACCTTGTCCCCCGAGCTGTTAAACATTTATATGACATACAGCACTCGGGGTCCTCCAGGGAAAATGTTTGAGAAAAGGTGGGGCATATATATCACATACCTTCTGGTGTCCAGAAGACTGTGTTTTCCATCAGTACTGGATCAGTTTGGACTACAGTGGAATCTCGTGTTACGTACCGCCCCCCTTGCGAACACTGCAGGTTACGAGCTCCACTAACCCGGAAGTAGATGCTCCCAGCTGTGACCTTTGCCCAAGGATGCGAGCAGAAGTCATGCGCCAGCAGCAGTGGGAGGCTCCATTACTGAAAGTGTGCCTCACATTATGAGCAGTTTCGGGTTACAAATGGACCTCTGGAATGGACTGAGTTTGTAACTAGAGGTGCCACTGTATTGCAGGCTGCTTGTAGAAGTGTGGCCAATGATCTGCCCCCTTGATCCTTACACATCTTGGTTTCTTAGAGCTAGCCGTAGCAAGTTGAATGGGTGGGTTCAAGGAGTGTGTCACTGGAGGAAGGGGAAGTACAACCCGCCTTGAAGCAGGCAGGGTCCCATACTAAAGAAGACCTCCCTGGACTCAGAAGTCTTAAACTACCACCTAGTGGTACATATCCCCTTTGGGGCATGGTGCATGAGAAAGTGGTGGCGATCCATCCTCAGGCATGCTTGGAGGAAACAGTTTGCTTGGATCCACTCCAGCTCCATCCCAGGCTTGTCCACTCCACTGATTGTGGATTGGACATGGTTGATGGCATTTACTGGGAGAGAGAGGGGTTGCGCAATCCTGCTTGTTCGCCTTGATCTCCCTGCAGCTTTCAGTAATGTTAACCACTGTATCCTTCTGTAGCATCTCAGTGAAGTTGGGGGTTGGGGGCACTGTGCTTCAATGGATCTACTTTTAACCACCAGAACTGTTTCCGGAAAGTAGCCATGGAAGGCTGCTGCTCTACACCATGAGAGTTGTCTTGTGGCTTTCCACAGGGTTCCATCTTGCCCCACCCCCAGCTGTTAAACATTTATATGACATCTCTAGGAGCTGCCAGGAGATATGGACTGAAACGATATCAAAATGCAGATGACACTCAGCTCTATCTGAATCAGAGGAGGCAGTTGATGCTTATGCTGGTGTTTTGATGGGCTGGATGTGGCAAGGAATTGGGACTGAACCCTAAAAGAAGCACCGTTCCCCTTTCAGACAGAAATGACTTGGCAACTGGACTCCATGCTCTTCCAGATTTGACTACTGCAATGTGCTGTATGTGGGACTGCCCTTGAAGATGACATGGGAATGCTGTTTCGTCCAAAGTTCAGCACCCAGTTTACTGGCTGGTGTTTCATTTAGATCACATATAACCCCTGTTTTAAAATAGCTGCATTGGTCGCCAGTCTGTTTCCAGGCTCAATTCAAGGTGCTGGCATTAGCTTTTAAAAGCCTAAATGTGTTAGGGCTCCTCCTTCCCTGCAGACCCTTTTGGCTCTGAAGATCTTCAGAGGCGAACTTTTCGTAGGTTTGCCACATTCGGAAGCTCAGAGAGCTGTGGCCCATCAGAGGACATTCTCTGTGGCATACCCTAATTGTGGAACTCCCCACAGATTCAAAAGTATTCCATTTGAAATAAAAAGGTAGTGATGGCATCCCTGCTTTGGAATACTGTCATGAAGGAGGTAAAGACCAATGCTGACATTGTATTCTTTTCGCCACCAGGTCAATAGGTTTTTATTTGCCCAGGCTTTTTTTAAAAACGTTTATTGTATTGTTTTAGCTGACTGGGTAGTTTTGATTTATTGCCTCTCAGATTTTATTATGTTGGTTTGATTTTTATTGTTTCATTCTAACATTGTATTTGGAATGCTGATGTATACTGCCCCAGAATCAATGTTTGGATGAAGGTGCAGCTTAAACATTTTTATTTATTTTTTAAATTGACTCAATAAATGCAAAAATAAATGTTCTGGGATGAGGCGTGACATTGGACACTGGACACCAGGGAAGTCAGTTTGTTGTGGGTGGGTGCCATTTGCCAACCTGCATGGCCAATGGTCAGGTGTGACAAGATTTGTAGTCCAAACCATCTGGAGGATACCAAGCATATTATATGGGAATAAGCAACCGCTCTCTCAATTACCTTACTACGGAAGATTCAAAACCGGGTGGTAATTGGATAGATCTAAAGGATCTAGAGATGCTTTCTTTAAGAGCGGACGCACCACTGCTTCCTTCAACTCCCCTGGGAAAGAATGAACCCAAATATGTGCCCTCTTCCCACGTTGTGGTTTTTGAGGTAGGCAAATTACACCACATTCAGGGCTTTCCCCCCCCAGCTGAAATTCATCAGAACCCAGTACTGGTACCTCTCAGATGGGCACCACAGCCATTGTAAGAGGATGAAGGAGGTGTTCATGGTGAGTTCCAGCGGCTCTTTTTCTAGAAAAATAGTACTAGTGCACTGATTTGTGCACATGTTGTTTGGTGATATTGTTTTCCCTCTCTCCCTTTCTCAGGGAGAAGGAACACACAAATTAGAGAGCATGTATACACATTCGCATTACATCGTCTGTGCTGTGGGCGGCCCTACTTTGCTTCTTTCTCTGTGTTACAAATTTCTACTCTAGTATATATGTGAATTGACGCTAAGTGTTATCTAAGTGTTGAGAGATTGAGAACTTTAGTAAGCAGGGGGAGAGATACTATAACACTAACTGGCAACAGTTCCAGAATACTCTTTTGCAGTCCAAAAAAAACACCATATAGAATAACCCTTTGCTGCCAAATAAGACCTGCATTAATGAAAACATATTAGGCATTCTTCATGAAGAAACATTACTGCTTTCTAGCACCCGGTATGGAACCAGCCTTTTTAAATTACTTTTAGTTTTTTGGTACCTCTTCCCATTTCCTCTGAAATAGTCTGAAAACTCATTTAATCTGAAGATGTCCTATTTACCAAAATTGAAATAAGTAGTTTTAGGATTTCAGCAAGGATATTATATGGGAACAAAGGCTATTGATCAGACAAGTAAGTTAAGTAGATATGCATATGACACTTCAGTTTAGAGCATTCCAATGGCATGTCTCAGCAATCCCACTTGATTGTCTCAGTCTACTCTAAAGCTGTTTTACACAGTGGGGAGATCTGGAAATTATTATTATAGGTAGGAAAAATAAGCACGGGCAATGACAAAGCCAGTTCTACCTTTTCTAGGACTGCGAGGCATTTTTATGGTTGACTCCAAGTTGACATGTTTTCTTATAACTAGGAATCCCATCTAACTTTATGTCTAAAGACTATCAAACGTATCAGTAATTCATGTTTCAGCTTGATTGCAGACTCTCTCTGTAGAATTTAAAACTTCAAATCCTGTGCAATATTTCACTATCTCTCCCCCCCCCCCCATCTCTGCAATTTCAACATTCATTATTTTAGTTCAAAGTCATTCCGGCTTGCTCTCTTTTATGCTCATGATTAAACTCTCTGAATGTGGAAAATAAACGGCAAGATTGAGCTTCTGAAGTGGCATGTCACATATTTGTGGGATTACAATTTACAGAAATCTAGGCACTCCACGTCTTATTAAAGAAATAGTCTTGAGGGAACATTCAGCAGCATCACTGGAAGATGAATGTCGGATTGTACAGATGAATGCAAGATTTACTGCACATGTAAAGGCAAACTACAGTTTTGTGGCAAATTCCTGATGTTAAATTATAACGTTCTCTTCCGTTCTTGTAAATGGTGTGGCAGCTGAAAGTTGTCATTAAATGCAGACTTCAGTGAAAAAGGATGGTCATAATGGAAACAAATAGGGTGGGGGGAAATCTTCCTTCTTCTCTCACTCTTACTCTGTTTCCCTCCTCCCGCTGCATGACCATAAAGAATTGGGAACAGTCGTAATCCGGCAGGGAGGCTGTACAGGCACACATGTGCAGGCTGTTCCCTTTATTGTCTGGCTTTCATCATAGACTCACATTTCCTACCTGTCACCACAAGGGGTGTCCAGGACACATTATGAACGTGAAGCTTCAGTAACCAAACTGTACAGGGTAGTCGAGCAGTTTAGCTCTGAGTGATTCTGTGAAATTAGAGGAGAGATTCTTGCAGCTGCTCTTCGGGGATTGCTGTTGTTGGCGGGGGGAGCAGATCTTGTGGTGTGTGTGAGAGAGAGAGAGAGAGAGAGGAGGGAGCGAGAAGATGCAGAGTGCATTTGACTGAGCTCCTTGGCTACTGGGAAGCATTGAAAGACAGGCAGAGAGAGAAAGAGAAAGGAGAGCAGAGGAGGCAAGGACAGGACTGAAGCGCAGAGCAGCTGTGCCTGTTTCCTAATACTCTGGCACTTTTGGGTGCCTCCATCAATGAGAACATGGATTCTTTCACGGAGACCTTATTCAAGCTGCTGTTTCTGGTCCCTTTTCACCACTGGAATATATTAGTAGCAGGGAACAAATGTAAGTATTGCAAATGGATTTTTAAACTTGTACCAGATTGTCCTGAGAAACTTACAGCTTATTGTAACGAGCGCTAGACTTAGAAATGCAGTTCTTCAAAGAAATCAGTGTTGCTGGGGAAAAAGAATAATCATGCTAACAGCAGGTAAATGAGATGAAAATGTTCCAGGGGCTCAGAAATGCAATTTCCCATATTTCATCATTTATTGTTTTTACCAGACTGTAATCAGAGCACAGTGTGGACTAAGCCAGCCTCCAAAATAATGTGCAATTTGCAATTCACTATTTAACTGCATGTTCTCATTTTATTTCTTTTTTCTTAAAAAAATAAAATGCTACCCATATATCAGCACAGTATTTTGCAAGGAGTTAAGTCATTTATGGGGATTAGAGGCACACTGATATTTGCTGCTACTGCTACTGCTGCTGCTGCATCAGCTTGGCTTTTAGCAATGTATAATTTCCCCTGTATATCCTTGAATTATGAGGAACTTCTTTGTACTGTAGAGCACAAGTGCATGGCAAATGTAACTGAGGAGCGAATGTTGAGAATGAGCTTTTGCAGGATGCTCATCGATTACACAAAGGTTAATGGTCATGTGTGACCAGAATGTTAGCTGCAGCATGTAAAGTTTCCCCCCTCAATAAAACCTGAATGTTAGAATTGTAAAGAAAAGCCTACTGAAACTGTAAAACTTAAGAGTCACAGCACAATCCTATACATGCTTACTTGGAAGTAAGTACCACTATGTTCAATAGGGCTCACTCCCTGGTAAGTGGTTTTTTTTTAGGATTGCTGCCTCAGCCCCCTAGAATTTGGAGTAAAAAGCTTCCAAGGTTGAATCAGATATGACTGTCTTTGGTATGTACAAAGCGCATCACAGACGAATGTCTGAGTGCGCTCAATTTTATGTACTTGATAATTGATTTCAGGGGTCCTCAAAGCCCTCATAAAACATAGGCTTCATTTTGCACTAACACTGCAAACCTATGCATTTCTATTCAAAAGTAAGTTCCATTGAATTCAATGGGTGTTCATTCCCAGGGAAGTGTGTGCAAGACTGCAGCTTAAATGACCTAGCTGCTGTTTTAAAATTTGCATACTTCTTTCATTGGAGGTGCCCCATGTGCAGTGTGGGAATCAGAGTAAAAAAGCGGTGTCTATAGTTGGAGGAACCAAGTGTTGGGGCTTGTAGGAATTCATGAATAGCATTAGACCACTGTTTGAAGGGACAGCTCCTTGAGAACATCTAAGCAATAGATGAGGAAAGTGGAAGTTCTGAGATTTCATCAGGTGCTTTGTGCTTTAAAGGCTTAGAACTGATATGTGCTATCACAAAAACAACAGATGCTCTGTAGGACCAAACTGATCTTTTGTTATCATCCAGTCATGCTACCTCATTTGACATTCAAGTGCACAGAGCAATCCTGAACATGAATAACAAGTTCTTCCTGTTAGCCCCCCTACTGCAATTTATCCAGATTTGGTGGTGTGTGTTTGTGTGTGTGTGTGTTTAGAAACAATTTCTTCATCCTTCTGCTTTGTGTACTTCATGAATTTAAAAGGCCATCATAATTGAATTTCACATTAATAACATTTTGCACTATGCACAGAATTAAATTGGATGCTTGCAGCAAGATGTGCTAAATCTATAGCAAAATAGGACAGGGAACTATAATGAAACAGAAAAGCACTAGAGGTCGCTCTTACAATTTAGGAAGCAAGGCTCAGAGTCGTATATAAATATATATATATACAGAGAGAGAGAAAGCAAACATCCTCTCAGCACAAAATAATGATGGATAAAAACATCAAATATGTGGACGGATTACCGCATTTACTTTCTGACACTTTGAGACAACAAAATTCTGATTTATTGAATGCTAGGAAGATACCGCTTTTCATGTGAAGCAATAATGCCTTTGCGATCTAGTGAATAATAGTCCTTCAAACATTCAGGTGAGGAATGCAAAAATCAGTGAGTTTCTTCAGCTTTACATAGGGGATGAATATTATAATTTTCAAAACAACTAATAATTGTGATATTTAAGCATATATCCCACCCTTTCCCAAAGACTCTGGTTGGGTAGTACTATATTGGTTGCAGATGTTATCCTTCTCTGTTAGTAACAGTGTCCTCATAACACCCCCTCCTATAAATTCCCATTGCACATCAAAGTTGCATTATACTTTTAATGCCATGCCCTTTCTTTGATTATTGATGGATATACATCCCTGTAACCTTTTAGTGAAAATTTGTCAGGAAGTATAAAGGTCTATTTATAATTCCCAGTTTACACATCTGCCTTGGACTTCCAATATTGCTTCAGCTATTATATTCCTTGCATATAGAAGTCACAAAAATATATAGTTGAGTCAGTAAACACTAAGGCTTCCAATTAAATTCTACAGTGTTCTTCCATGTGTAGCTTTAGTTCAATCATATTACCCTTATGTAAAGCACTGTGTTTAGTGGGGCTTACTCTCAAGGAAATGGATATAGGATCGACACTTTCTTAAAGAGACAGGGTATAATTATTACTCCTGGGAAGTAAACAAATAAATACAGATGGAAGGATGTGCATGGTGAGAAAAGTGACTCTCAGTGATTTTCTTTATGAAGGATCTCAGCTTTATTCTGAGAAATGAGGTGATACTCTCTAATTCCAGATTAATATGTCATTCCTGTGGGTTGCTCTGATGCTAAAACCTTGAGATCCACTCTTAGTTTTTTTGTTTTTTGTTTATAATCCATGTCCTTGCTTAGGGCAACTATATATTAGTGAAATAATGGGTTGCATCAAAGTCCTATTCAGAGTAGACCACTGAAAACAATGGACTTAAGTTAGTCATGGCCATTGAGTTCAGTGGGTTTCCTCTGAGTACAACTTAGATACAACCCAACAGATCTCTCTTACTGACAGTTGACTTTGCCATAATTGCATCAATTCAAAGCTTGCCAGCTTTGAGAGAATATATTGCAGAATTTGAACAGTCCATTTTGTTCACAGACCCTTTTTCACATATATCATTGTTTTGAACATTTCTAGCATGAGTCAGAGATAGCCCACCATTGGGGGGGGGAAAGTACATGCTTATTTAAGATATCAGAATTTGGTCAGCCTTATCAAAGGAAGCCTAAATGTATGACTTCGAAAGGCACATATTTTACTTGTGTCCTAAATATTATTGAAAGCTGGGATGTCAAGTATGGGAAATATTGTTACTTTTTAAAGAAGCAAGCAAAAAAGTTGTATCTACCTGGAGAATTCAAACTTATAAAGCAATTCAAAAACACACAAGTGTTACAACCATAAATAAAAAATTGCAAAGGGTCACAATGAAGCATTCAGAGTACATTTGGAAGTTTTGCCAGTAGAGCCACTTTAGGTCTTTTTTGTTTTTATTTTATTTTTCAAAGTTTATTTTTATTTGAAGATGGTTCCATAGCAGTTTATCAGCCAGTTGGCATTACAGCTCCTACCTCTGAACCAGAAACTGTGACATGAAACTTTGATATGTGTGACAGCGCCTTTGAAACTCTTTAGAAATGAAGTGTTATGTAAAACAAAATTAAACTTCATAAACATTTCAAGTCATCTGTGACTGAAATTTTTCAGATTAGTTTGATCTATGTGTGGAAATGCAACTACCTATGCAAATATTTTTCACGCAAGATGTCTTGCAATTTCTGCAGAACAGAGCTGGGGGGGCGCATTTAACTGACGCCTCCTCTGTATTCATAGCATGATTTAAATCCTCAAACCAACAAATGCAATTAACTTGGTTTTTTGGTTGCAAGAGTTTTTGTGGCACCTTAAAAGCAACCAGATTATTGTGACCTGAGCTTTCGTGGACTACAGCTGATGAAGTGGATCATGAAAGCCTATCTGAAAACTGGCTTCTTAGCCTTTAAAGTGTGACAATACTACTTCTTTTACCAGTATAGTGTTGTTGTTTAGTTGTCTTAGTTGTTTTCGACTCTCTGTGACCCCACGAACCAGAGCATGCCTTGGAAACTCTCACTTTCTTCTCAAAGCTTTTCCTTTTTTATGTCCATGGAGTTTTCTTGGCAAAATACTGGAGTGGTTTGCCAGTTCTTTCTCCAGGTGGATCACATTTAGTCTAAACTCTCGGCTATGACCTGTCCATCTTGGGTGGCCCTCCACGGCATAGCTCATAGCTTCTCTGAATTATTCAAGCCCCTTCGCTACGACAAGGCAGTGATCCATGAAGGGGCAGTATAGTGTAGGGCATCCTAAATTATTCTATTGGCAGGATGCTGGTTAGACTATCAGTGCAATCCTGTAAATGTATAGGATTCAGAAGAGTGCCACTGAGTTCAATGAGGGTTACTCCCAGCCAAATAAGTGGGCATTGGCTTGCCATCTTAATCAATGCAATCCTATACATGTTTATTCAGAAATAAGGCTCATTGGGTTGTATCCAATTATCTTTGATCCAGTGTAGCTTCCAATTAACAGAACAGGGATCAGAACAACCTTCAGCAGTCTCCTACACTACCTCCCATGCTGTTCCAAAGGGGGACAGGCAGGAGAACTGTCAAATATCACCTTCATGACTGATCCAATGATAGAAGATTTGGATCACAGATTCTTCTATCAGAGGTAAAGATGGGGGAGGAATTCAGTTCGGTCCACATTTCAAAATGCATCCAATCTAGTTCGCAGTTTCCGAAACAATATGCAAAATGAAGCACAGCCATCCTTTGAACTTCTCACTTCTCTGAATTTTGCAGTTCAGTTCTTCAAAGAAGTAATGTGCATTAAAATGCATATACTAAGATGAATTGTACATAAAATGCATATATTATTTAAAATAGCATACAGCATGCTTTGGAGAAAAAATAAATATTAGGTAACTTATGCTTTGTAAAACTGTTCGAATAAGGCAAAATTGCATACAAAAAAATGCATGCATTAGGAGAATTTTGCAGTAATTAGGATTTCAAAAAAGAAAGAAAAAGAAAAGAATTTGCGACCTGATGTGGAACTATGGAGATCTAAACTGAAAACTAGAAATATGAGAAACTGGGAGAAATTAAAATTGACAGATTTGCCCACCCATAGGAGGAAGGGATCTTGGATTAATACAGTATTACATAGAATGAGTAATCAGAAAGAGAATATTTCCTTGAAGTTCACTGTTACTGGATATGAATCATAATAAACTCATCTTTATAAGTTCATAATTTTATCCTCTCTACATTTTATTTGAGAAGTTTATAATAGTTAAGGAGGAATTTACTGGCTGATCTCACTGCCACAGCCTTGACCGAACTCATAGAAATGTGGAAGCCCAAGTGAAGTTATCTCAATGGAGTTGTGATTAAGAGGGTCATTATTATAGCATAATAATATAATCATAATAAGTGATGCATCTTTGTGGCACTTCCCAGAGAACCATATAAGGCAGACTCAAGAGTGTTTTGTCCATGTACCCCTCCTGTGATTTGTGCCCTCAGCCGATGTTCAGCCATACCGACTCTTGACACCGGCCCTGAGGACAAGGAGCTGAAACCAAACACTTAGTACAAAAGGTGGACTTTAGGAACATAGGAAACTGTCATATACCAAGTCAGACCACACTCCATTTAGCTCAGTACTTGCCTACACTGTCTGGCATAGGCTCTCCAGGGTTTTAAGCAGGGCCTCTCTCATCCCTACCTGTAGATGTTAGTGATTAAACCTGAGGCTTTCTGCATACAGTGCAGGTACTCTGGCAATGAGGAGAAGTATTTGTTGAATGGTCACTGTAAAATGTGAAGGTTCATTATTATTTCACAAGTTGAGTCTGTCTTTAAGGGCCAGGGCATATAACGAGACCCAGCCTTGCAGCAGTTAAACATAGCAGGTGCTGCTAGGTTGTGTTAATTAAGCTGTGTCAGCATTTGGGCATAGTATATAAGGAGCAGCACCTAGCTCTCCCATTACCCTGGGGGTGGGTTGGCGCATGTTTGTTGTTGTTGTTATCTTTAGTGTAAAAGGAGTTCTTGTTTTGTTATTAAAACCTTGTTTAAGATATTTTTGAGTTCCTTGTTATGCATGGTCTCCCCAGCAAGCTCTCTGCAGCGCTACTAAACTGCAAATATCCAACAGTATTCTCATAAGGTGTCCTGAGACAGACTGAAAGAGCATAACACAGGAGTGGTTGCAGTTTAAGAAAGCTAAAGACTTTGAATTGATTGAGGATGATATTGTTGGAGGAGTAGGCAGGGATATACCAGGAGGAAACTGGGAAAGTTAAACAGAAAGCTGCAATTCACCAGTGAACGAACAGGGACCAATGGAAAGAGCAAGAAAAGAGTGGCAATAAGAGAACAACTGAACTGCAGTGTTGAGGTTTATCATTCTTTTCAAAGTTCTGGTTTCCAGGCGAAAATCTCCACACATCTGGCCATAAATAGTTTAGTCCACATGACCTATTTTTTATTAGCCACAAACAACTGTAAACGAATGGTACCAACTAAAGTTGCTTTGCTAGAGATCCTTAAATATATCATGAATTACTTGAGAATATACCTTTCAATTGCACCACCAAACATACAAGTATTAGCTAGAATCCACAAACTGCTTATTTTGGGATTACCTAACGTAGGATTACCTGGGGATGTGCAATTATTGAATTGTTTGCTTGTATTTGCAGATTATACCGTAGTTTCCATACACTGTACTTATGAATATATTCACTCACACCTGCTGGCTAAGAAACAGAATGTGAGAATTTGGCTCTCTTTGGTAAATTCTGAGCAGTTCTGAGCATGCAGCGTCTAAGCATGCCTCTGTATTACATAAAGATTTTTAACAGGATGAAAACTTGTTATTCCTGATGTCCCATTTATGGATCCTTTTTTGCTGCATATGCTTTGTCAATGCTTTCCCCCCCTAATAATAATGTTTACGGGTACTCTCATTTTCCTACTCATATTGAAATATTGCCCCTCAATGAGACCAAACTTAGATTCACAAAATGTTTAAGGGTATGCGTACCCCTGCTTCTCCCCAGGAAAAAAGCACTGTGCTTTGTACCTTCCCTGTAGATTTTGTTTTGTTTATAATCGAGATTTCTCAGTGAACCATAACCAAAAGAGACCACAATCAGCAGTGTTCCATTTGATGAAAACTTCCATGGACTTTACCACTACACTATTGTAGTCTGCCAAATATGCAATTTAAATGATTCCATATTAGGGGTGTGCACTGACCACAAAATTAAGTTCAGACCTTGATTCATTTCTTCAGGAAACAGTCCAACTTCACCTTAGGTGCTTCAAAGGCTGCTGAATAGGGTTAAGGGCCCATCCGAACTCACTTCACATCCCACTCCAATTCACTGCTGGGAACTGAGAAAACAGTATAATCCTTTTACCCTTCTGACAGAAGTGGATAAAATTTGCAGGCATACTAGCCCCTCAACAAAGGATAAAAACTGTCAAATTAATGGCAAAAGAATCCAGAGCTTTTGTGCATCTATAACTTTTTAATATTTTGATAGAACTAGGTGAAATTTGCAGGAGAATAGGTGCATTCTTTTCCTGCAAAGACAGCTGTGTTAAAGCTTTGCAATGAGTAAAAAAGGAATCCCTTAACTTCCGCCCCCCAAGTTGTGGGCAAATTGCAGACATGAGAGAGATTATTCTGGGGAAGAAGCCTGCCAAACAGCAGACATATAGGTCCAAGCGATTTGGGCAAGGCACTTTTCAAGTTGACTTGGAGTGGGAAAGAACGAAAAGAAATTATCTTTCAATGCAAAAATCATTGCCTGTGAAAACAAACTTGACATGTCATTCACAACAGAGCTCTTCCTCTGCTCTCCCCATCCTGGCATCTTTCTCAAGCTCAGTGACATAGTTTTGCTCTTGCAGAGCTGCTCCTTCCTCCAATAGTATAAAGATACAAGAAGAGCCTGCTGAATTAGATCAGTGGCCCATCTAGTCCACCCCGTTCTCATAGTGGCCAACCAGATGTTCATGGCAAGTCCCAAAGTGGGACTTGAGTGCAATAGCACTCTCTCCACATATGACCAGCAGCTGGCATTCAGAGGCATATTGCTTCTGTGGTGGTGTAGTGGTTAAGTGTGGTAGACTCGTAATCTGGTGAACCGGGTTCACATCTCTGCTCCTCCACATGCAGCTGCTGGGTGACCTTGGGCCAGTCACACTTCTTTGAAGTCTCTCAGCCCCACTCACCTCACAGAGTGTTTGTTGTGGGGGAGGAAGGGAAAGGAGAATGTTAGCCGCTTTGAGACTCCTTCGGGTAGTGATAAATCCAAACTCTTCTACTCTTCTTCTAATAGTGGAGGCAGAATATAATAACCTTGGCTAGTAGCCATTGATAGACTTATCCTCCATTAATTTGTCTAATCCTCTTCTGAAGCCATCCAAATTGGTGGCCAACACTACTTCCTGCAGGAGCAAATTCTATAGTTTTACTATGTGCTGCGTAAATATTTTGTCTATCCTGAATCTTCTAGTATTCAGCTCGATTGGATGCCCATGAAAGAGGGAGAAAGGTTTTTTCCTACCTTCTTTGTCCATACCATGAATAACTTTATGCACCTCTATCATATCTAAATTTATCAACCATGGAGGAGATTCCCATCTGTCATCTGGCTACATTCTTGATAAATTTAGAGATACCGTGTTGCTTTTAGTAGATACTGCAATATCATCATCATTAGTCTGAATTTCTGAGATGCCATGAAGCACTTCAGGGCTTCCTGTTTCAAGTTGTGCAGCCTCCTACAGATCCCACTTTGTCACAGACAAGCCCAAAATCCTTCTGAGACACCCCACTTCAGTTCAGATTTGGTATTCATCTGCATCTGATGCAAACTCTGGCTGTATCTGGTTGCTTTTGTGATCAAGACAGCAACCAACAACTAGACAGCTGTTTAAACTCTTTTTAAATCTGTAAACAAGCATAGTCCCCTCAGCAGCCAATACAACCTATGTGTGAGTATGCCCTATGTCCTATGCATGAGTAGTGTGGCTTTTACAGTGGAACCTCGGGTTAAGTACTTAATTCGTTCTGGAGGTCCGTTCTTAACCTGAAACTGTTCTTAACCTGAAGCACCACTTTAGCTAATGGGACCTCCTGCTGCTGCCGTGCCGCCAGAGCATGATTTCTGTTCTCATCCTGAAGCAAAGTTCTTAACCCGAGGTAATATTTCTGAGATAGCGGCGTCTGTCACATGAAGCATATGTAACCTGAAGCGTATGTAACCTGAGGTACCACTGTATTGTAGTGTTTGCCAAGCAAACCTTGTTCCTCCATAAATTCCTTTCATAGAACCAAGAACTGCAATGGGGTTTTCCATCAAGCATGAATGAGAAAGAGATATGCTTTTGGTCCCACATCTCCTGCTACATCTCTGTCCATAACCCACAGCCCTCCATGTATCAGTGTCTGGATTTTTGCAGTGGGAAGCCTTTTCTGCTGGTGAAGGTTCCCTGCGTGATCTAGAACCCTTGTATTCCAGGGTTCTAAATCATGTGGAGGGTCCTACACAAGTAGTTCAGGCTTTCTTTTTCAGACATTTATCCTTCTAAAGTATTCTCTTTCTCCCTCTTATCCTTTGTGTTTTCCCTAAAGTTGTGATAAGCAATAGAGGAACAGTTAAGAGAGTTAGCCTCAAGGGACCAAAAAAGCCCAATTAAAGTGAAACAAAAGAAACCACAAGGAAGTTGAAAAGTACATGGCTTAGTCAAACTAGCATGGAAAATTCTCTACTAGCCTCTATGAAAGGCAAACAGCTGAGCTCATGCTGTTCTCCACCAGATTTCACATTTCCCAAATGCTCCAGTACAGTAGGGTACAGTAGAGTGTAAATGTGTATCTTGAGAAAAAGAAAAGTACATTTGGAAATGTGTACTTTGAGGGGGAAATATGTTTTAAATATACCATACCTATTTAAATGTATATTTTTTGTCTGGATTTTTTTTTAATAAAACACACACACAACAATTGTAGATTAATACTATAATGGAAGGGGATAGGCGTATGATGTTCAAGTCACATAGACCTGAAATATACTGATTTTTTAATTTCAAATGCTATTCCATGTCTCCCTCTTCCTGAAAGGGAATGGGTAGGACCTGCAAACTTTAAAAGGCTGTAATGCAATAGGCTTAACTATTGTGTGGACAGGTGGAGTCCCCTCAACTGCAGGCGACTCCCGAGTGGAATACTGACTCAAGACAACGTGCTATGGGATTAAAATTGGCCACAACTTTATTAAGTTTCAGATGTAGGGAGACCTTGGCTCAGGCATTGGGCGTTTATCCTTCCCAGTCCCCACCCAGGGAACTGGGGGACATCAGGGTTATCCAGTGTGTGGGGATTGGGCTGGCCTGGTTCTGAACTTAAAGCAATATAGAATGCTGCAGTAATCTCCAACGCTGTACATGCAGGCTGTACTGATTTAGATCCTGTACGCGTTCTGTTCTAAAATAAAGTTCTGGGACTTTTCAATGGGAGCACCTTCGCTGCCTGCCTCTTCTTCTTGGTGCCAGTGCCTGTCGCTTTTCTGTATACTGGAAACATTATGCGACACAAGCTGAATCACAGAGTTGGCATCTTTGGATTATTTATTGATTTATTATTAAACTTCTATACTGCTTTTCATCTGAGGATCACAGGGTTGTTTGCTACAGAAAAACACATAACATAGTAACAAACAAACAAAAATACTCCCCACCGCACACATTGTGTGTGTCTGTGTGGAAATGGAGGTATATAATTGCAGATAAAGAATTAGTAAAGACTATGAACCCTGATAAGGGATGCGGGTGGCACTGTGGGTTAAACTACAGAGCCTAGGGCTTGCTGATCAGAAGGTCAGTGGTTCGAATTCCCACAACGGGGTGAGCTCCCATTGTTTGGTCCCAGCTCCTGCTAACCTAGCAGTTCGGAAGCACGTCAAAGTGCAAGTAGATAAATAGGTACCGCTCCGGTGGGAAGGTAAACGGCTTTTCCGTGCACTGCTCTGGTTCACCAGAAGCGGCTTAGTCATGTTGGCCACATGACCTGGAAGCTGTCTGCGGACAAATGCTGGCTCCCTTAGCCAATAAAGTGAGATGAGCACCGCAACCCCAGAGTCGGTCACTACTGGACCTAATGGTCAGGGGTCCCTTTACCTTTACCTTTATGAACCCTGATGACTTCACTGGAATTTCCATAAAAGCAGGAGTGGGTCTTAAAGACTGTATTCATTATCTACAGTGAATTTGGGTTGTGGCTCACTAGCAAAAGACGAGCATTGACTGGCAGGGGGAAAAATGATACTGTTTATATTCCAGGTAATGAGTACCTTCAGTACAATAATTTGAAATGTGATTGAAGCCTGGAAACTTTTGGATTTTTAAGTAGTTTTAAATTAGTAACTACAGAATTATGAATTAAATACCATACCTATATAATAAGAGCAATGATGGAAGCTACCTTAAGGGCTTAAATCATAAGGGATAAAAAAGTAAAAAACTCTATCCAGCTGGGAAGCAGGTCTACTAATTACATTTTTATTAAGTGTATCTCATTACTTGGTACTACTCAGGAATAAAATATGTCCTGTATCTAACTGGTGGAGGGTCTGTTTGTTTCTGTTACAAATCTTTTCGCAATTAATAACATTTGCATATGTGTCCTTAAGAAACAATTAGATTAGAGACTGCATGTGTGCAAATATTAATATTATTCTGAGCATTTGTTGAGCATTATGCATTCTTCACTCTTGGATTTCTTATTAATAATTGCAACACATTGCCAAGAGCTTTTCAACAATACAACTGTTTTAATGTCATTGGATGAAGGTTGCATTATTGACTTGTAATTATTTTTGGTACATTTGGTATCATCCAATAACTTGTGTATGTTGGATTCCAGCTCCCATAAGCTCCAGCCAACATGGCCAGGAATAATGAGAATTGTAGTCAAATCTGGAAAACATAGGGTCCTCATCTCTTGAGTCAAAACTGGGGAATCTGTGACCCTCAGGATCAGGGTTTCACAAACCTGGGTTTCCAGCTGGTTTTGGACTACAATTCCCATCATCCTTTACCACTGGTCCTGCTAGCTAGGGATGGTGGGAGTTGTAGTCCAACAACAGCTGGAGATCCAAGTTTGGGAAGCCCTGTTCTAGATGTTGTTGCAACTGATGTCATCCCTGACCATTGACCACATTGGCTCAGGCTTATAGGAGCTGAAGTCTGACAACATCTTGAGAGTCACAGGTTCCACAGGCCTGCCTTACACAAGTAAACACAGGTGGTTTGTTATTTATGGTACAGTGGTACCTTGGGTTACAGATGCTTAAGTTTACAGACGCTTCAGGTTACAGACTCCACTAACCCAGAAATATTACCTCGGGTTAAGAACTTTGCTTCAGGATGAGAACAGAAATCGCGCAGCGGCAGCAGCAGGAGGCCCCATTAGCTAAAGTAGTACCTCAGGTTAAGAACAGTTTCAGGTTAAGAACGGACCTCCAAAATGAATTAAGTTCTTAACCCAAGGTACCACTGTATTCGTATTGCTGTTTAATTAGCATTTCTGAGCAGTGTACATTAAAACAAGCTATACAGAGACTAAAATAATAAAAAAGATCATAAACTCAGGCATATACCCAAACACTACCTTAAAATACCTGTTGAAATAAGAAAGTATTTGCCATGTACCTGAAGTTCATTGAGGAGAGTGCTGCACGAAACCACTGTAAATGTCACGACCTTTTTTGAGTCCTCATTCATTTAATAATTCAATCTTATTGAAACAGGAAAACTGACTTGATCAACTTGATCTGCCATTCTTCACTGATCATGTTGATGGACTATGCCGAAATGGCTAAAATGACTGGAAGAATCAGAAATCAGGAAGACCGAAATTTTTAATAAGGAATGGGGGAAATTTATAACTTATCTTAAAGTCCATTGTAAACAGTTAAAATTGTTAGTAGGGTTGGGATATCACTTGTAGTTTAATGGTGAATTTTGGACACAATGGAGAGGTAAAAGATTTGGATTATTATAAAAGATGCAGGAGGAAATGATTAACAATAGGACCCACAAAGGGGAGGAGGGAAGTCCAGGAGATTCTTTGGCATCTTGTTTTTATGTTGTATGTGGGAAATGTGAATGTAAAATTTTAATCTGAAAAACCAAATAAATAAATTTATTAAAAATAGAAATAAGAAAACTCAGCCAGATCCCCTAACCACCCCCTGCAAATTGTTTGAAAGGAGCATGTGGTAAGCATTAGCAATAGAGAGATGTTGAATCATTGAGCAAAACTCATTCTGGCAAGGTGCTCTGAGAAGTAATGGGATTTTTAAAATAAGACCTCGGCCCAGTATACCTGAAGGAGCGTCTCCACCCCTCATCATTCCACCCGGATCCTGGGGTCCAGCACTGAGGGCCTTCTGGTGGTTCCCTCACTGCAAGAAGCAAAGCTGCAGTGAACCAGGCAGAGGGCCTTCTTGGTACTGGCACCCGCCCTGTGGAACGCCCCCCCCCCATCAGATGTCAAAGAGATAAACAACTACCTGACATTTAGAAGACATCTGAAGGCAGCCCTGTTCAGGGAAGTTTTTAATGTGTGACATTTAAATGTATTATTAATCTTGGTTGGAAGCCGCCCAGAGTGGCTGGGGAAACCCCACCAGATGGGTGGGGTACAAATAACTACTACTTCTTCTTCTTCTTCTTCTTCTTCTTCTTCTTCTTCTTCTTCTTCTTCGTCTTCATCTTCTTCTATTTCCTTTTAGTACATGTTACTCACACCCATTTGGGCTCAATTATCAAATGCACCTGAAGTAAACAGCTTGTAGGGGTGACTTCATCATGCCATTCATCTCTCCTTTGATTAGAAGTGGACACTACTAGTTAGTGTTGTGGGGATGCAGTAATTGTTTGACGATTATGCACTATCATGTGCAAAAAATGAGCAGAGTGGGACTGGAATGCTGTAGTAGTTCCGCGAATCTCTGCTTCTTCTGTGCAGTTAGCACACTGTGGTATCAGTCACATTGCCATGGTTCATGTACCTTCCCATCTTTTGATGCATTGCATCACCAGCCCCCAGGTTCCATTTGTGGGTTATTAAGAGCAAACAGGCACAAATGGAACATTTGAAATGGTGTATAGGAAATTGGTGACCATTTTGAGCTTACTGGACATTTCAAATGGCAATGTATCTGCAAAGGAAGCTAAGCTTTTTAAAGTCATCATTGGAATCCTGGAGGTCGCCAAGGTTCATATGAGATAACAGTTCACAAAAAATAGAAGCTTAATGTGATTGCAGCAGCAACATTATGCACACCTGGAAATAAATGGGGGGATGTATTTGTTTTCATTGTTTGAACCAATCCCAAGTGTTTCCATGTTGCTGAATTCAATTTATTAGTGCATGCGTTAAATTAAAATGTGTTCTTTCAGTCTCTTTTGCAAAACTGTTCTTTCAATGGATGCATACTGGCACCACATGATGCCTGAACACAGATTGATAGATAGATCTGAAAACATGTAAACACCACTGAAAGTTATCTCCAGCTCCTTAGCTGGATGGAGCCAATTCCAGAAGGGAAAGGTTAAGATAATTACTGGTCATCTGCACAAATATCCAACTTTTTAAAAATGTCTGTCGGGCACTTGATAAAGTTGGTTCTTATTTATGAAATCAATGAATTCATCCATCACTCAATTAGTCAGTTTTTAAGATGCCAAACAGCTGTGTTTGCTTCAGTAGACTTCCTCTGGACAAATAGTCTGTTAGAGGGTAGCTTAAAATTAGCATTCTTATCTGTAATATTATTAATTTAAAGAGGGCCCATAATTGTGAGCAGGAAGTAGTGTTCGTACATGTGTGTGAGCATGTTTTTGTGTGCGTGCACCTTTTTGAGTATTCAAGAAATGGCCTGTCTAGGTTCTCCTGGTAGCATTTTGCATGCTTAACCTACCACACTTCTGGAATGAGTGATTCTTTTCACTGTTCTATAGCTTATGCCTATTCCTTTAAAGCATGTGTTAACTCCCCCCCCCCCCATGTGGCAGTACTGTACTTAATGAAGTCTTTTCTTCCTGCTGATAGCTTTCAGAAATCAGATGTATTTTTTTAAGGACATAAATGGTCAATAGACTGTGAATTAAAGCATTCTATTCTGGATCTCTGATAAGGCTGAAAAGATTATCTTGATGCCGTTATAGATTTTCCTCCAAACCTTCTCAGTATTCAGTGCTTAATGGTGGCAGTAATAACCAGACTGTCATCTAGCATGAAGTCCTGACACTTTCTGAGCTAGCAAACTGTTCAAATCACTAGAGCTTCCTTCAGTGATCAATGGAGGGATTCCTATCTAATTCTGTAGAGGAAATCTAAACCAGGACGTACTGATTTCTCTTTAAAGAGGCTCTTGTGCTATCTAGTGACTAAATAAATACTTAGCGTTAGAACAAGATAAATTCTGTGGCAATCATCCTTTCCCTCTCTTCTTACTGCGGATGGTCTCTCTCTCTCTCTCTCTCTCTGTGTGTGTGTGTGTGTGTGAGAGAGAGAGAGAGAGAGAGAGAGAGAATGTGTGTTCCAACTTACTGGAGTCTAACCATTCTTAAAGCTTTCAATTGACACTGTCAGATTCCTAAGAAAATCCTTCACACCTGCAGTCTAGTGCAGGCATGGCCAAACTTGGCCATCCAGATGTTTTGGGACCACAATTCCCATCATTCCTGACCACCTCCTGTTAGAATAAGAAGAGTTTGGATTTCATATCCCGCTTTATCACTACCCGAAGGAGTCTCAAAGCAGCTAACATTCTCCTTTCCCTTCCTCCCCCACAACAAACACTCTGTGAGGTGAGTGGGGCTGAGAGACTTCAAAGAAGTGTGACTAGCCCAAGGTCACCCAGCAGCTGCATGTGGAGGAGCGGAGACGCTAACCTGGTTCACCAGATTACAAGTCTACCGCTCTTAACCACTACACCACACTGGCTCTCTAGGGATGATGGGAGTTGTAGTTCCAAAACATCTGTAGGGCCATGTTTGGCCATGCCTGGTCTAGTGCAATGGTGCTGGAAAACCAACACCCAGGATGGGAAACTTTTGTCAGGCCAAGGAATACATTTCTTTTGGGGGAAACCTCTGGGGACCATATGCCAGAGGGCAACAGGACAGAGGCATAAGTGGGCAGGACAATGAGTGTAATTTATACCTTTGTACAGTAGGCTACTTTCTGTACACACTCAGATAACCCTCTCTATCCTGTATTCAAGCAAGCAAGAGTCACAATCAGAGTTCAAGGGCACCTTTCAGCCAGGTAAACACACTCAAGGATGATGCAAAGCAAGGAAGGTGTGGTTAGAGGTTAGCATCTAACCTTATGAAAATGTAATATTGCATCTGTAATATATTACATCTATAATATATGCTGTGCCTCTCCCCGTTTCCTACACTCTTGCTATTTACTTGGCTTTGAAAGTGTCTCGTTAAAAATTACCTTAATGGGCAAATGTACAGAAAGCCCATTTTCTCTGCAACCCTACATCACATCCACATAGATTTTGCACACTGTTATTTGTCCCTAGGTGCACTGAACATCTCCTCTACTTAGGTAAAAAGCTTGCAGACTGGACCTGCCTCATTGCCATCTCTGTATGACAGTTGCCCAACTTTTAGGTGCTCCATAAATTGAGGATGATGCTATGATGATGCTGTTCTCCTTACTCAGACGAAGGGCAAATGTCAGGTCTTCCGCAATAACAATTTTTCCCTCATATGGAAAGAACTAATGTAAATGCGATGGGGGCAAATGTTATTTTACAACTAGATGCCTGGTGTTTGCGTGATTTGACAATATGAACATTGACTGTGGCCATGCATTCAGGGACGCAGGCTACAAAATTTACAGCTTTGAAGCTGTGCTCCTTAAGTGACTGAGATTACAAGGCAGACAATGACAGTCTGACCCATCTCCCCAGAACTGCAATTACATTTACAGAACATTCCTTTTATACTGCAATCTGTAATGCATTATTGTCTGTGTCCCAAAGATACTGCTTTTATTTTTAAAGGTATCTGGTTCTTAATAGCGTTGTGTAAATTGGAGTGTATAATATTTTCTGATTCAAGCAGAACAAATATGATTCCAAATATTTTTGCGGCACTTTGATCTGGCTTGTCCCTTTCTTCCATATCTCAGAAGGAAGGGTTTTGGTCTGTGTTTGCTACCTGTAATCAAAACGTGCCCTTTCCCCTTCTCATTATGGTGTTTCAATGTCATTTAATACAAATTAACCATCTAACATCCAGGCCAGTTTGTCCACAAACCTCAGGGAACTCTGACCACTGCTGTTTCTGCTTCTGAGAGCCACACTAGATGCAATGCCATTCACACAATTAGCAACCATGCGAATGACTTTTTAAGAAGCCAACTTCAGAGGCATGGCTCTGTTTCTGTTCAGGACAGAGGTGTAGAAGGCAGGAGGACGTGAACTCTTTGCTCCCCGCTGAGCTCCCTTTCTGGCTCCAGTAAAGCGTGTTCCTCCCTAACAGAGAGCATGTGTTGCGGTTGGGGGATACAAGCCACCCTGGGCAGATTTGGATAACCCAAGCCATAAATGGTTAAAATTGGGTTGCTGGGGAGTTTTGATTGTTGCCAATTCGGAGGAGGGGTCAGAGTCTTTAAATACAGGACGCCCAACGGTGGGCGTCCTCTTGGCTGTTTTGCACTGGATCACCCGCCCACCCTCCCTTTAATAGGGGGGGTTTCTTGATCGCTTGACCTTGCTATGCCTATCATGGGGTCGTCTGCCTTGGAGCAGGGGCCTGGTAGGAATTTTGCCATCTGGCTGATTGGCTGGTGCCATTTGGTTTTTGCCTACTGCGTAGCAAATCATCACAACTTGTAAGGTTGGCGGTTAGGCATTGGTTAAAATTGGTTGGTGGAGCGGTAAGTGCCTACCCTTCCAAGGGTGGTGCGGAAAGGGAATTCCATTAAAGGAATCCAGGGGCTTGCCATTCTTTTTGTCCTTGTCCCTGGCATCAGACTTGGGCCGTGCAAGCCCCACAGGAACATAAGGGTGAGAAGTGAGGGACTGATGCCCAGCTTCATTTTCTTTTCTTTTTTTTTTAAATATTTATTGGGGTTTACAATAGAAATAAATATAATAAACAGTGTAACATATATCTTAACATAATTTCACATTTTCTTTGGACTTCCTCACATCTCCCGCTCCCACTTTCATCGTTGTAACATTTTGCCAGCAATTTATTATCTTATTTGCAATCTTATGTCCCATCTGTATATTTATAATCTTATAATTCTCAGAAAGGTTTATATTTTCTCAATTTCACTTATTTTCTTAAATCATCTAATTTAGTGGTGCTCAATTATTTATGATCTAGCATCCTGCTTAACATTCACTCAAATTACAATGTTTTTGTAAATAATTCTTAAATTTCTTCCAATCCTCCTCCATCTTCTCTTCTCCCAGGTCACGGATTCTGCCGGTCATCTCGGCCAGTTCCATATAGTCTATCAGTTGCATCTGCCATTCTTCCAGTGTGGGTAGATCTTGAGTTTTCCAGTGCTTTGCGAGAAGTATCCTTGCTGCTGTTGTTGCATACATTAAAAATGTCCGGTCCTTCTTTACCACCCCTTGGCCGACTATGCCCAAAAGAAAGGCCTCTGGTTTCTTAGTGAAGGTATACTTAAATACCTTTTTCAGTTCATTATAAATCATTTCCCAGAACGCCTTCACTTTAGGGCAGGTCCACCAGAGGTGGAAGAATGTTCCTTCACTCTCTTTACATTTCCAACACTTATTATCAGACAGGTGGTATATTTTTGCAAGTTTGACTGGGGTCATATACCATCTATATATCATTTTCATTACATTTTCTTTCAAAGCATTGCATGCAGTAAAGTTCAACCCAGTACTCCACAACCTTTCCCAGTCCTCAAACATGATATTATGCCCAATGTCCTGCGCCCACCTTATCATAGCCGATTTAACCATTTCATCTTGTGTATTCCATTTTAACAGCAAGTTATACATTCTTGAAAGTACCTTAGACTTTGGTTCTAACAGTTCTGTTTCTAGTTTCGATTTCTCCACCTGGAACCCTAGTTTCTTGTCATTTTTAAAGACTTCTTTAATCTGAGCGTAATGTAACCAGTCTCGCACTTTATCCTTCATTTTCTCCAAACTCTGCAATTTCCAGTTGTCTCCATCTTTTTCTAGTATTTCCCAATATTTTGGCCATTTAGCCTCCATATTGGGTCTTTTTCGGGCCTTAGCTTCCAAAGGTGAAAGCCACCTTGGAGTTTTATTTTCCAACAAGTCTTTATATTTTGTCCAGACATTAAACAGTGATTTTCTGACAATATGGTTCTTAAAGGCCTTATTTGCTTTAACCTTGTCATACCATAAGTATGCATGCCATCCAAAAGTATTGTTAAACCCTTCCAAGTCCAGCACGTCAGTGTCCTCAAGAAGTAGCCAGTCTTTTAGCCAGCAGAACGCTGCGGCCTCATAGTACAACTTTAGATCTGGCAGGGCAAAGCCCCCTCTTTCTTTCGCATCAGTTAATATCTTAAACTTAATTCGATGCCCAGCTTCATTTTCTCACCCGATACTTGTTTCCCACGCTGGCTTCCGCTGGAATACGGAAGTCAGTTCTGTCCCTGGGGCAAGGACAGATAGTCATAACCAATGCCTAAGCAACCACTCACATTTTTTGTATTTTGAATAAAGTTGTGGCCAAAATTATGCCAAAAACCTTAAACAAAAATTGATGTGTGATGTGTGAAATTTTTTGGGGGGTGGCATTGTGGGACTCAACACGCAACTACTATTTGTTGAATGGTCACTGTAAAATGTGAAGGTTCATTATTGTTTCACAAGTTGTGTATGTCTTTAAGGGCCAGGGCCAGGGCAAATAACGAGACCCAGTCTTACAGCTGTGAAACATAGCAGGTGCTGCTAGGTTGTGTTAATTAAGCTGTGTCAGCATTTGGGCATAGTATATAAGGAGCAGCACCTAGCTCTCTCATTACCCTGGAGGATGGGTTGGTGGTTGGGTTATGTTTGTTGTTATCTTTAGTGTAAAAGGAGTTTTTGTTTTGTTATTAAAACCTTGTTAAAGTTATTTTTGAGTTCCATGTTATGCATGGTCTCCCCAGCAAGCTCTCTGCAGCGTTACTAAACTGCAAACATCCAACACTATTTGCATTAGGGAGTCAGCAGCCATTCTTTATACATATATATATTATTTTTATTAAATTTTGTGTTTTACAATTTAAAGTACTCATTTTTACATTCTTAAGATATCAATGACTTCCCTTCTTCTCTCTCCATGGTTCATTTTACATAACGTAAATTTCTGCATATTTTACAAAAACTATACCATTCAGAATTCCCTTATTGCATCCATCAAAACTTATTTACACTGTTGAATTTATCTTAATGCTGCTGGCGTTTTCAGCTGTACACAGTTATTTCCCATGTATTCAATAAATGTTTTCCAATCTTTTCTAAACGTATGTTCTTCTTGTTCTCTTATTCTATCTGTTAAGTCTGCAAGCTGCGCATATTCTATCAACTTAAGTTGCCATTCTTCTTTGGTTGGGAATTCACTCATTTTCCATTTTTGGGCTAACAAAACATGGGCTGCAGTAGTGGCATACATAAATAACCTTTTTGAGACCTGGGAATATCAGTCTGAATTATCCCCAGCAGAAAGGACTCTGGTTTTTTGGGGAAAGTACATTTGAACATTTTTTTCAATTCATTGTGTATCATTTCCCAGTACTCTTTTACAAGTTCACTAAGTATGAAAGACTGTTCCCTCTACCTCTTTGCATCTCCAGCACTTATCTGATTCAGTCTTATACATCTTAGCAAGCCTACTCAGAGTTAAATACCATCTGTAAATAATTTTCAAGTAGTTCTCCTTCAAAGAATAACATGCTGTGAACTTCAAATCACTCAGTGATTTGAGAAAGCAGTCATTCACTGTGGTATCACTCACACTCTGTCTCTGTGTCAAAATGGTTAAAGTCTGCTTAAGCCCACACCAGGGTTTGTGACCCAAATCTGTTTCCTCAGTGCCTGCAATTTATTTTGAAAATAGCTTAGGAAATGGGCCAGAGAGAGGGAGTTAAGGTTTTCCCCTGCAACAGTCGTGACCCAAAGTTGTTATTTGCATTTCAAGGAAAGCTCCTATTCACAAACTACCTTGAATCTATTATTAACCCAACAAAATGCATTCTGCCTCCTTTTGCGTCCCTGTTTTATAGATCACAAAGCTGAAAACACTTTCCAGGGAGATGAAAACTCTTGGTGAACTATGTTTTTTTTTGTGTGTCTGATGTACAGGCTTCACAGCAGACACACAGCAAGGTACTCAGACAGATAATTGCTACAGTCAAGGCCATGCAATGAGTAGCAACATCTCTTTCTGTAAAGGTCATCTTCTGTATGCATCAAGCATGTGGAACTGCAGCTGATGTCCATGAAAACTCCACACAAGATCTAGGTACAGCATAAATGTGCTTGCCGGTTTGGTTGTACCTCAGTTGACAAGCTGCAGTGTTTGTTCTTACCTGTTAAGCAACAAAAGAAAGATAGTTTCTTCTTTTCGAATCTTTACCAGCAACAGTCTTTAGACAAGTCCACTCACCCCTTTTCGGTTGCAGGACGGCAGAGGTGCCTTCTTCTTTTTCTCTGGTGAACACTTGTAGCTTGTCTTCCATGAACACAATTTTAACAGTGAGTCTGTAAGTGACTATGGAGGCCAATTCTTGATCCACACGTCTTTCCACAATGGGGACATAGGTTTCTGGGCAGGACCTGATCAAGGTGAGGGTTGGCCAAGCGTGCTTTCCTCTTAGCACGTTTCTCCCTTTTGTCCTGAGTTTCAGCATCAAAGCCCATGACACCTTTGGTAAAGGCTGTTCTCCAACTGGAGCACTCACAGACCAGTGTTTCCCAGTTGTTGGTGTTAATACTATATATTTTTAGATTTGCCTTGAGAGAGTCTTTGAACCTCTTTTGCTGACCACCAGTGTTACACTTTGCATTTTTAAGTTCAGAATAGAGTCTTTGCTTTGGAAGATGATAATCAGGCATCCACACAACATGACCAGTCCAACGAAGATGATGTTGAAGAATCATTGCTTCGATACTGATGATCTTTGCTTCTTCCAGTACACTGGCAGAGGCTTCACAGGGGCCCCAGCAAAGGAATCGCAGCATCAATGCTCCTTCTTGATAAACCCCCGCTGCCTATCAGGACGCGGATCCTGGCTTTCATCCTAAATTGGCGAATGAGGATGCAGGTTTGGGCATGGACTGTGCCAGCAGGCTGAGCTGACGGAGGGGGAAGGCTTCCCTCGGGTCCACTCCCTGGCCATTTAAACGGCTCACACCTGGGGCCCTACCTGCTTTCCTTCATGAGGTTCTCCTTCGTTTGTTCCAGTCGGCCTCCTTCGCCTCCCTTGCTCCATCCAGCCTTCTCTGCCTCGTGTCCGTGGCTGCACATCGCCTGCCAAGATTTTCCCACTGTTCAGATCCGTATAAGCCAGGTATCAGGCATTCTGGCATTGCTAAATTTCTGATTTGCAGAGTGATCCATATATATTTATATTCCATTGAACTCAGTGGGGCTTCTTCCCACCCCAGGTAAGCATGTGCAGGATGACAGTTTAAACATCATAGTACAGATATTGATGTTAACTAAAAAGCTCTAGGAACAATAATTGAAAGTGGCTGCTTGTAGCGACACACAAAGCTGGACCACGGGCACTACAAGTTCTTTGGGATATTTTATGGGAAGTGATTCATAATTGGAATAAAACTAAATAAGCAATAAATAGTTGATTTTTGCTTCCGTTACAGGTACTCTCTGTTTATGATTCTATCTTACCAGAATTTTAAAAAGAATATATATATATATATGTGTGTGTGTGTGTGTGTGTGTGTGTGTGTGTTTAAAAGTTCTGTTTATTATCAGAGATAGCGACAGACTGCTTCTATATTTGAATCAGTGAACATGGTTGTGATTCAAGCCTTAATCTGTCAGGGCACGGGAAGGCTACCAAAAATGGTGTATTATTTATCAGCCATCCGGTACAGTACGATAGAACATACGGCTCGGAGAATGCATGCTGTACAGGTCTGAAATCTTATCTCCAAATCATGCCATAATGGATTCTCACGGTGTGCTTCAGGGTAGCTTTGTACATATGCTTATAACATGAGGACTGAAGGGGCCGTTGTGCCCAGGATTCCCTATGACACACAGCTAACTTGCAAAACAACTACCTTGGATAATATATCATAAAAGGCACCTGTAAGTGAGTATGGTATGAATTCAGTAGGATGTTATCCCCACTGAGAGTTATGTGATAGCCAATGTCGATATGAACAACATGGCACAGGTTGGAGTAATCGGAAGAAGAGCTTTGCCAAATGTAGGGGAAACCTAGAAAAAGCTGAAAGCAGTATTTATTCCAATGTCAGAATAAAATCAACCAAAAGTGATCCCAGCATAGCTGTTGCTCTTCATCAAAGGAATGATTGCAAATGTAAATTAATTATGCTTAACAATCTGGAAAAGCATATCAGTGCTCTAATTTTTTTTGTTTTTATTATGGTAAATTGCAATTGTTCAAGAATATCTGTCAATATATAAAAGAGGCCAGTCCCTTGCTTAAAAATCAATGCAAGTTTACGAAGCCATTGAATAAGGTATTTTAATAATCTAGCACCACGGTTCTGAGCCCTTTGGACCAAAGAGGAGCCACAGAATTATCCCAAGGAGTCTATGGAAAAGTTATCCCAGCCTCCCACCACCACTGCCTTCTCACTCACTTAAAGACAGTCTCCATAACCCCATTGGGAGCACAGGGACGGACTTAAAGCTGCAAAGCACCCTTCAAAGCAGCCCTCACCCTATAAGCAATCTTTAAAGCAAAGTTGAATGCAAAAATGGGTGGCTGCTTCAAAGGGGACTTTACAAAAGTGGCCTTTGAAGCAGCTGCTCCTTTTAAACACCAATGCTTAAAGGAGGCTAAGGGTGCTTCAAAGATCACTTTTGTAAAGGGCTGTAACACAACCTCATGCTCCCATTGGGCCTTGCCAAGTTTCTCTGTGCTTCTCTCTTAATTTTGCCAGGCTCCACTCTGTGGACCATTGGCAGGCTTTCTGCCTCTTAACTGCTGGTTGCATTTCGGTTCCTTAGTTTTGGAATTATTGAGGATTACTTCTGGTGCTTTGTTGGAATAAATTCTGTAGATGTTGTTGTTTAGTCATTTAGTCGTGTCCAACTCTTCGTGACCCCATGGACCAGAGCACGCCAGGCACTCCTGTCTTCCACTGCCTCCCACAGTTTGGTCAAACTCATGCTGGTAGCTTTGAGAACACTATCCAACCATCTCATCCTCTGTCCTCCCCTTCTCCTTATGCCCTCCATCTTTCCCAACATCAGGGTCTTTTCCAGGGAGTCTTCTCTTCTCATGAGGTGGCCAAAGTATTGGAGCCTCAGCTTCAAGATCTGTCCTTCCAGTGAGCACTCAGGGCTGATTTCCTTAAGAATGGATAGGTTTGATCTTCTTGCAGTCCATGGGACTCTCAAGAGTCTCCTCCAGCACCATAATTCAAAAGCATCAATTCTGTAGTTGGGGGTCTAGCTTTTTTCTAGCTTGGATTTTCCTGTCTTGTAGAGCAGACCTTTGAGGGCTGCCTACTGCTCCAAATAGCAATTGCTGCTCATACCCACTGGCTTACAAAAAGGAAAAAAATAACAACAAATAATAAATATAAGTAAAACAGAATCAAATTAATTTAATATAAAAATAGCTTTACTTACCAGGATTAGGGAATTTGTTTAAGTATAGAATTGGTAGTCCTGATTCTATACATAGGACTACATTATATTAATAATAATTAAAGTTTTTATTTTAATGCTTTGGGGGATTATTTTGAGTTCTCCTGTAAATAAATAAACTTATTAGTACTTGGTTTAATTTAATTGGGTTCTTGGTAACTGGGTATACTGAAGAAATAGATGGATGAATTTATAATTATAGATAAATCAAATTCTGTTTCAAACCTGTTTGAACTGATTAATTGGCTTGGTCACTAGTTATATTGAGGAAATAAATATATATGAAGAAGAAGAAGAATATATGAATAACTTTTGAAAAGAATTACTTGAGTTATTGATTGGTGATGGTACTTTGTTTTTTGACACATTTGTAAATTTGTTTAAAAGTTTTACTGAATTCATAATCATTGTTTGTCATTATGTATTTTCTCAGTTGATGGAGCCTAACATTGCAACAATTAGCATGTGAGGGTCTGTGGATTTTTTGAGGTTAAAAAGGTATCCTCAAAATTATAAAATTGGGAACCAATGACCATTGTGTTGTGAACCACTCTAAAATCTACAGATGAAGGATGGTATACACATTTAATTAATTAATTAATTAATTAATTAATAATAATAATATTTATGAATGCCAGGTTTATAACTATCCACCTCAACACACACAACTAGCTAAAAAATTGTTTGTCATTTTGAATTTGGAGGCTAAGAGGAATGTTTTGTGATAGCTTAGTTGGTAGAGCATGAGACTCTTAATCTCAAAGTTGTGGGTTTGAGCCCCACATTGAACAAAATAATCCTGCATTCTTTCTTTTTCTTTGGCGATCACTTGTAGCTGAGTAAGATTGTCTTCCATGAACACGGCCTTAACAGTGAGTCCGTAAGTTACTGTGGGGGCCAATTCTGGATCCATATGTCCTTCCATAGTGGAGACATAGGTTTCTGGGCGGGAGTTGATCACGGTGAGGGTTTGCCAAGCATGCCTTTCTCTTAGCACGTTTCTCCCTTTCGTCTTGAGTTTGAGCATCGTCAAAGCCCATGACACCTTTGGTAAAGGCTGTTCTCCAATTGGAGCGCTCACAGGCCAGTGCTTCCCAACTGTTGGTGTTTATACTACATTTTTAAAATAGATTTGGTATGTTTGGCATGTCTTGTTTTGATTTCATGTAAGCTGCTCTGGGAGCCTTTTTGGTTGAAGAGTGAGGTACAAATGCTCTAAATAAATAAATAAATAAATATCATACTTGGATCATGCAATGTGCATTATTTTTGCTAAGCTGTTGTGCTAAGACACTTACGGTGTAATGCTCATTTGTGTTATCAGTGCCTCTCCTACACTTTATTTTCTGCACAAATAATCAGATGAGAGAGAGAGGCTGAGTTATTCCTCCCTTGAGAAAAGGCCCCAAGACTTGACTTAAATTACCAAAAGAGCTATGTCATTTCAGTGCCATTTAAAGTCTCAGCATGTTCCTGGAATTAATTACACACTTTGCAAAGATGTTATACATATGTTACTTAGTGGAGCACCAAACATTAACAAATCCTGCAGCTTCTAGCATGTTACAAATGCAAGTTACATTTGGTTGAAGTTTCCCCCTATCTTGTCAATATTTTGAAACAACAAGTTCTGCTAGGAAATGTTTCATAGCATCCAAGTCTGTAACAACACACTTGATAGCTTGCTGCAAATGATTGATAAAAGTAGATTTGATTTTGATTAGTGGATTCAAAGTTATCAGACCACAACAATGGATAATACCTTGAATTTAATGCTGAACTGTAATGCTGAACTTTATCACATGACCTTGTTGTGCTTGCCTTGAGATCTTCCAGACTTCTAGTAAATGGAGGAAAATTATGTGCAGTGTTATAACAGCAGAGTTTAGGAATCAACTGTAGGAGTCCAAGTCTGAGCAGATGCACTCATCTCCTTGCCTGGTACTGAGAGAACTAACTCCTGCCTGCATTGCTGTATTAGTGCTAAAAGGAAAACTTCAGCATGGCATGTGACCACTTTACAACTTATTATTTGGAAGAAAAGAAATAGTTCATGGCCACTCACAGACAAACAACCCTGGCCTGCCTGCTTTTTCTAGAATACAGCACTACAGGCCAAATGTGTACAGTGATACCTCAGGTTAAGTACTTAATTCGTTCCGGAGGTCCGTACTTAACCTGAAACTGTTCTTAACCTGAAGCACCACTTTAGCTAATGGGGCCTCCCGCTGCTGCTGTGCTGCCGCCACACGATTTCTGTTCTCATCCTGAAGCAAAGTTCTTAACCTGAAGCACTATTTCTGGGTTAGCAGAGTCTGTAACCTGAAGCGTATGTAACCTGAAGCGTATGTAACCTGAAGCGTATGTAACCCGAGGTACCACTGTACTTTGAAAAAATTGAGGAATTTAAGGCATCCTTTGAATTTTGCAATTTTTTTATATGTCAGGATGCTGTCAGCAGCTCCCAGCTAGTTGCCCAGGAAAGTATAAAGATAAGGAAAAGTTTCTTACCGTCCTTTTTTATTTCAATATTACAGAGAGAGGCTATAGAACCCAGCCTCTTGGATAATGGCATTGTCCCGAGTGAATCTCCATCCCTCGTCTCTCCCTCTTCCTCATTCATTATTCTCATCATCTCCTCTACAGGTGCTGCTACATGCCCTCTGTCTTTGAGCTCTTTGCTCTCCTACTTTTAAGGCTTGCCGGGTTCTGGGAGATGGAGGGTCTGGAATGCTTTCTAATGACAACGTGTCAGCCGGGTGTTGTTCTGGCTCTCCTATGATTTCCCAACTTTTCCCGTCATCTGCCTCTAAGCAGTGACCTTCTTCAAACCCCTGTTGTAAATCTATACTGTCTTCCTCTTCCTCCTCCCTGGAAGGGTCAGGATGGGAGGCAGTCTCCACCATTCCTCCTCTGCCCAGTCCCTGATATTATAGCATTTGTGGAACAAGTTTTGGTTCCTGTTCCTAGAGCGGCCTTACAGAGGCTGTTGGGCTATGACTGCCACCAGCATGTTCATAGTTGCTTTTTTGGTGACAGTTGAACATCTTTGCTTTTACCTTTTAAGCACATTGCAGTGCAGGATCCACAAATCAAAAGTCTATTCTGCTGTTCCTCAAGTTCATGTCCCCACAGCCACTATGGAGAGAAGGAAGCCTACATGGTCATGGTCTCATGGTCTCCCCTCTCCCGACTTACGGGTTATTGCCTTCCTTTTCCTGGGGGCAAGCAAGGAGACAGGCTTTTGTACAGCCATCCATCTCTTCTAATAAGTGGAAGTTCCACTTCACAACCACACCATGTGGTTGTGAGGGCCTGACACCTTCTTTGTGTTTCTGCTGGTCCAGCAGCAATGTCAAGGTGGAGTCTGGTCCAGGAGACCACACGGCATGGGACACAGCCAGGAGAGGGGTGCCACTGCCCAAGAGATTTTGCCACCTGACATGAACCACAAAATAGTGCTTCCCTCCCTGGCAAGGAAGAATGGCTGGGTGAAGATCTACATCAAGAATAAGGGGGAAATAAAGATCTACATCAGGATCGGCTGCCCCTGTGGATCACTTGAGACAGTCACCTCATCTGGGTTTTTTTGTGACTGGGTTTATCTCATTCTCTGTGGAGTAAAACATTTTTACGTTGTTGTTTACTTGCTGAATTTTTGTCCTTATATTTGTATTTTGTTCTTTTAATTCACGTGAACCACACAGCAAATGCATGCTGTTAGGCGACCTATATAAACATAGTAAATAAAACGAGTAACAGATAAAATAAATGGCATAATTCCCTGGTAGAAGTAAGATTAGACTTTATGACAACATAAACAGAGACCACTGGTGCGTTTCTTTCATCCAGCTTGATGTGGAGTTGAGACAGATTGAAGTAAGGTATCTTATTTCTGTTAACTTTCACTAAGTTATCCTTACTTAGCCTTTGGCTCCAGGTGTTTGCATTGTTGTCAAAGTATTTAACTTCATGAAGAATGGTGGTTCTAAGCACAAGCATTAAATGTATTGGACAGGGAAGGAGGGCCTTTAATTTTATTCAGACGGAATGACAGTAAATCTATATGTAACGTGATTCCTATCAAAAACCTGGATGTATTATCAATAATCCAAACTACGATGTAGTGGTTAAAACTATGAGTAGCAGACTCAAGGATCTTGTAATCAATATGTGCCCGGGACACTCTGTTGATTTATCACAAGAGATAATTGTTATAGGGAGGTTATAAATGTTTAAATAAGGTTCCTCTTTTAAATGTGTCAAGTATTTTAGGAAATTGCTTTGATGTATATTGAATGGTGAGTCTTCCTTTTTGTTCTATAATGGAAGAGTTGCCCTACTTCATGATGTGATCCCTCTTGATTCACTTTGATATTAGTTGATGTTTGCTATCCTTCTTTTTGAAAGCTATATGAATAAATGATTCTGTTGTGATGGATGATGCTTCCTATTGGAGCTAAGCTATTAATGAAAACTTAGTTGTCAGACTTTACTAACTCAAGTTGTCCAGAACTCATCTATGTCCATTTTTATTATTTTACAAGCTTTACAAGCAATGTTTTCAGCCCACCCGTCAAACAGAATGACCAATGGCCACAATCTTGTCCTTATTCGTAAGTCTCATGTGTGATGGCAGTAAGGACAATAGCTGCATCACAACATCAGCAGACAAAGTCAGGTGCACAAAGGCATCCCAATATCGCATCTCTGTTCATGTCTCTTTCCCAGCCATGGTATCCAGAGATATTTGGGGTAAGAATAGCATTTTACAAATGAACAATTGTATTAGATATACATTATTAAAGAAACAGATAAAAGTTCCTGGAAGCTTTCAAGAGGGTTCCAGAATTTTCTTTAGTGTGTAGGAGTGGCACTCTAGGTTTGATTGATGTCAGCTGGAGGTGCAAATAAAGGGAGGAAGTTGTAGGCTGCAATTTCTGCACGAGGGAAACACACACACACACACACACACACACACACACACTGTCAGCATGCATGCTGACCGCAAGGTTGGAAGTAAGATACTGCTGATACTGTGAGTTTTGCTGTGTCAGGATTGTTAATTACTGGCCTGAGATTATACAGTGCTGGAGAGATAGAGAAGGAATGTAAATAGCTGGTATATAATAGTAACAGAAATGCTTGTGCAACCAATCAAGCGATAAAGAAGCTCTTGACTGAATTTGAGTATGACTCCTGTCCTCTGCTTCCGGGGAAAACTCTGCTATAAACAGTAAGAAGTGGTTTTACCGAGGTGCCACCACACAAGCAGAAAAGCGCAGCAGAAGTGTGTTGGCGGTAACCTCTAATAAATTACCCCTATTTCATCTGTGAACTATTGCAAAGTGTGAAGCTGGTGTCATATTTTATATGAATTGGTGCACTTAGAACACATTCTCATTTATGGGGAGGGGGGAATGAGCCAAACATTTTTTTACCAAACAACTTTTTAAAAAAACTGTTAGACCACCAATTAAATAATTTGGTAGCTGGAGTGGGGTGCTTTCAAACATCCAGCTCTTGTATCAACATTTTCAAGGAACTGGAAATTATTCAAAATATGTAAGAGGTGGGGAATCAAGTTCTGCAGAAGCCTGAATACAAATACAGATATTCTAAAGTGGGTTTTTAAAATGAAATGTTGGTTAGGAATGAAGAAAAAAAATCTTGTTTATTTCAGCACTGCTTTTTTATGAATTCAGAAGAACAATATATTGAAACTCTGTTTTGCATTGAACAAAGCCAGCATCTGAAAGCCAGACATGAGTGCTCTGGCTGAAAATGATTACTAGATTAGCTAGCTCTTCAAACATATAGATAAGATATATATTTTCTGTGTGGAAAATAGTTTGAAGGAAATGGAAGTTCCACTTGTCCTTGTGCTGAGTAGAGCTGATTTGGGATATGATTGCTTTTTTGTTATGCAGCATAGTGTGTGAGGTGTGCAGTTCAGCTAATTCAACTCTGAGCCACTGCAGGTAATTTTTCATATGAAATCTCATCAGCTTTCAAATTCTGAATGCCGACATGTCATCAGCCTCAAAAAACTAACCAGCTGGAGTTTTTTAGCTAGTTGACAGTCATTTATTTACTGAGAGACCTGTGAAAACCTTGTTTTACTTTGATGCAATCCAATTTTGCATTTCCCTTGATATATATAAACCTTCTTTAAATGATTAAATTTTCCAGCATTGTAACAGTAATGGCCTATAATTTTGAATAAACATGAGCAGTTAAATGGAATGATTGTTTTATGGAAATTGCTTTGGCTCTTTCCCAGCTTTTCAAGGCACCTTATTATTTAAATTAAACAACTTTTAGCTAATGATTACATTAAACAACAATATAAATACTGCAAAAAAATCTGGCTGAATTAAAAGTAGAAATAATTACTAAAGAGTTACTTTTAAAGCTGGGCATCACCTCCCACATATTCTCATAAGAAAATACTAAGCTAACATTTACTCCATGTCTTACACGGCTTCAAAAATAACAGATGGGCCTGTTTCTTGAGTTAATAAAAAAAGGAGACCTTAGAAACATCCTTGAAAAAGAAAGAACATTTATAGGCTATAACAGTAAATCAAATAATACAGACTTCAACCTAGGGAAGCGTTTGGGTGCTTGCAAGGTCTTCCATGCATAGATACACTTCTCACTTCAAGCAAATCCCTTGTGCTACATTTGTGGTTGTTTTGGAAGTGTCCCAAGATTCCAGGAACAATTTCAGTCCCTTGATGTGTTACACTCATGAGGAGGGCTTTGTAAGACGATGAGGAAGAGAGACTGCACCACACACTCAGCCCCAATGTCCACACGTTGAGTCTAGACATTGGAAGAGAAGCCTTTCTGCTTAGTGCTCTACATGTATAGGCTTCCATGTACTCCAGAACCCTGATCATGCAAGGTTCCAGATTGTTTGGAAGTCTGAAAGTTTAGGGTTCTATGCTGTTAGACTTTCTTGCTTCAGATAAAGTTCAGTGCATGGATGTCTGGTAGGTGGGATGCACCCAACACTGGGAGCAGGGCAAGCAGCATGGCACCATGCTCCCTACTACTCATGGAACTACCTTCACAAGGGCTCCTGTCAAGTGGTGCTAGGAGCTCTTTTCAGACAGAAGAGATACTCATTGTGTATCCTCTTCACACTCACAGCATAGTTTCACATAGAGTGCCCTCAGTCAAGGTAGGAATTTTCAGAATGGCATAAGCTCTCCAAAACAGAGGACGAGTTCAAAGTTGATGACCACTTATGGCCCTCTTGTTATTGCCACTGAAAAAATCTTCTTCATGATGGTACTCATGCGGGAGCTAGAGTACGAAGGAAGAACATCTCAAAGGTGCACAGAAGGCAATTTTTTGCTCCGTGTGTTTCATGTTTTTCTGTTTTTGTTTGTTAAAGATTTTATTGGTTTACGAAAGTAGGAGCAATGTCTCTCTTTTTTTCCAAGTAACATTTTTACCGATCAGTTTCATTTGTTGAGACATTAGTGTTATATCAGGAAGAAAAGGGGGAAAGAGGGGGGAAAGGTGAGTGGGGGTGGGGTCGGGTGGCGATGTTTCTATTTTACTTAATATGTGTGGGGTTTTGTGTCAGCATCGCTTGTGCAGGTTCTCTCTACTCTTCACTTGTGTTCCTTTGGTGGTGAGAGAGGTTGGGGTTGGCCTAGGGTGTGGTTGTTCATTTTTGATTGGCTGTGGTGAGCTTTGTCTTCATGTGTGAGTGGGGTGGATGGGTGTTTGGATCAGCTTACCCATATTGATTCGTATGCTGTTGATGGATTTTTGTCGTTGTCTTGTTGGACTGTGTATGTGATAAAGGGGAGCCATACAGGGGTGAAGGTGGCTTCTTCTATTTGTCCCTGTGTCAGTTTTAGTTCATTGGTTAATTTTTCTAGTAGGCCTGTTTCCCATACTATTTGGTACAATTGGTCCATGCTTGCTCCTGACAGGTATCTCTTTCCAGTATCTGGTTACGATGTTTCTGATTGCTGAAAGTAGGTGGGTTATGAGTTCTTTGTGATGTAAATAGGCATTATTGTCTTGGAAGATGTTTAGTAGGGCCAATTCTGGGGTGATTTCTAGTACTTGCTTAGTTATTTTACATATTTCTTGTATGGCTGTTGTCCAGAATAGTTGGATTTTGGGGCATTCCCACCTAATGTGGAGGTATGTGCCTATGGAGGTGCACCCTCTCCAGCATTTAGGTGAGGTTTCATGTTAAGAGTATTTCTCATGGGAGTCTATGTTGGGGTTTTTCCTTGAAAGAACAAAATCAATCGCTTTGTGATGGAATGGGAGATAAGAATTTCTTTTTTCTTTTAGACAAGATGGCACCCACAAGAGAAAGAGGTTTAATTCAAAATATACTGGGCAATAAGGGCCTAGTGTGCACCTTTAAGATATCACCAAGCATTTGGATCCTTCTCTCCTCTTTTACTCATATGCAGAGCTGGCCTGACCCTGACACAAAGTGAGCTGCACTTCCCTCTTGCTGTCTCTGTCCACCTTTCCTCCTTCCTATCCACCCTCCCTGCCCACTCAGCCATGCATACACTCACCCATCTGCAAGGAAACTGGCTTCTGGTTATTGATCAGTGTCTACCATATAGAAAGAGAATGTCTGTAAATTGCTTGTCATATGGCCTGCCCTTAAAATTTGGTGCTTAACAAATGTAAGGAGAATGGCTGCAATTTTGGCAGCCCCCATACAATGACTTCCAGGAATGTTTCAGGTTGCTGTTGGGCCTGCAGCTGAGCTAGTGATACACAGAGGGGCAAATTGAATGAATCAACATCTCCACTTGGCCGTACATGCAGCGCCCGCAACAGGCACAATCAGGCAGCGGTGGTTGTATTTTTAGGCTGAGACAATTCCACCCATTTCAATTGCATGGTGCATTAGTTGCAATGTCAGGCTATGGCAACAGAGACCAGCGTTCAAATTCCCACTCAGACATGAAACTACTTGGATGACCTTGGGCCAGTTGCCACCTCACAATCACTAGCTTGTTGTGAGAATGAAATGGAGGGGTGTAAGACAGAGCTCCTTGGAGGAAATACAGTGTTTAAAGGAGGTAATAAAAAAGAGGTTGCATGAGTACAGCATCTCTGTGATTTCCTGGCAAGCTCATGAGCTCACTTCCTGTCCCAGTGAAGAATGAAGTTCATGAAGCAGCCCTATGCAGAGATGAACTATTCAATTTAATCACATTTGCTGAGATACATCAGGATTCCCTAATATGCAGATTGTCTTCACTAGGGTAAAGGCCATTAGCATGGCAGGTCCTGCCCTGTGGAACTTGCTGCCTGTATAGGTTCAGTAGGAAATGTCTCTGCCTTCCTTTAGACATCTCATAAAAACTGTACTTTTTAGACCGGGGTGGCCAACTCCCAAGAGACTACGATCTATTCACAGAGTTAAAAACTGGCAGTGATCTACCCCCTTTTGGGGGGTTCAGGTCAAAGTTGTTGAGTTTTCTTTAGGGGAGACAAAGTTGTTGAGCTTCTTTGTGGAGAGCCAGTGTTCTACCGGTGATCTACCACAGACGTCCAGTGATCTACCAGTAGATCATGATCTACCTGTTGGACATGCCTGTTTTAGACAATGTGATTTTCCCCCCTTTTTAACCAGCCAGTACGTACTCCTGTTTTATTGATATTTTCCGTAGGTTTTATAGATATTGTTTGATGTTACTGAATTTTATATTATAAGACATCTTCATAAAAGTGCAGATCATAAATATACCAAACTTCCCCACAAATGTTAGAGTTAAGGGACTTGCAATTGTTACAGTAGTCCCCCTTCCCCTATTTTCACTGTAGCAGACTCTCTACTCAAGTGCCATTGCCATCACCAATTGCTATAGTTTTGAAATTCTGGTGATTTATGTAATAGCACTAAATATAGAGAGAGTGATGCAGAAAATGTGTTCCTATTCATAACAATTAAGGTCACGGAACTATGGAGCCATTCTCAATTCCACCGGGCCTTGTTATGTAAAGCTGGTATGTTTCGTAAGTTCATTGTACAGTATATATGTATGTATGGCAAAGCACTTTTGCCTTTGTGGCCATTTAGTGCACATTATTCCAGTCCGCTGATTTATTCATTTCTGCTGCTGTTTTGGCCAATTAATCATATTGGAGAATTGCAGTACTCGGGAGACATGAATATTGTTTACCTGCATTTGTTCTTTTGAACTTGGCTGCTATAGGGAGCTCGCTGGGTTGGTTATTTTATTAGCTGAATGCATACCCGCCAACATTTCTCCAATGAAAATAGGGACGTCCTATTCCATAATGACAATTTTACTATTTATACCTCACATGTCTGTTTGTTTGTTTATTATTGAATTTATATTCCACCCTATAACCGGAGGTCTCAGGACAAAAACAGAACACAAAACCACAAAATATACAATCAAAAGAAAAACAGCAACCCAATAACCTTATTGGGTTGCCTGAGCACTCTGGGCAGCTTCCAACATATCTAGAAACATAATAAAACATGAAACATGAAAAAAACTTCCCTATACAGGATTGCCTTGAGAGGGTAACTCCATACCCTCTAACATTTCTCCAATGAAAATAGGAATGTCCTAAGGAAAAGCAAGACATTCCAGGATCAAATCAGAAACTGGGACGGCTTCTCTAAATCAGGGACATCCCTAGAAAATAGGGACACTTGGAGGGTCTGTGAATACAGTTGTGTCTTTGACACAAGGTGTGAGTAATTATGTTCCAAAGAGACCCGCAATCTCATTACAGTGGTACCTCGGGTTACAGACGCTTTAGGTTACAGACACTTCAGGTTACAGACTCCGCTAACCTAGAAATAGTACCTCAGGTTAAGAACTTTGCTTCAGGATGAGAACAGAAATTGCGCGGTGGCGGTGCAGTGGCAGTGGGAGGCCCCATTAGCTAATATGGTACCTCAGGCTAAGAACAGTTTCAGGTTAAGAATGGACCTCCAGAACTGTTGGGTTGAAATGAACGACAGACGAGCAGATAGGTGTCATACGGGAGGCGTCTCCTAGCAAGCCTCGGAGAGTCCATTTTATTGAATATTACTGCGTTTGCCACGTGTGTGCTTGTTGCTGATTGGTTAACATAAGTACAAAGCAAGGGTTGCATATAAGACATTAATTATTGCATATAAGACATTAATCCTAGACAGGTTAAAGGTTGGGAAAAGGAACGCGGAGTTTACACAGACATGGTTTCCTTCTTATCATGATCGATGTGGTGCTACTAATGGGTTGCCCGTACCAGGGTGGTACGAAAAGGAATGTACAAGGAGGGGTAAGTACAGATTGATATGGTGTGAACTCAAGGTGAACAGAACGTACCAGGGTGATGAGGGAATGTCTTAGCATCAGCACGGTTTGTGCAGCATGAGCAGAACAAAGCTTAGAAGCAAGACTTCCCATCATGCCGCAGTTATGTGCAGAAGCAATGCTTCCCATCATGCCATAGTCATGTGCAAAAGCAATGCTTTCCTTCACAGAACGAATTAATTTCTTAACCCAAGGTACCACTGTACTGATACAGGTGTCATTTTTCAACTTGATGTTGATGAGTTTGGAAGATCTATTGGAGTAGACATAGAAATGTAATCCATAGTATATTTTTCCCCATTTCCATCTTCTCTTAGCAGCTTGTCAGACAGCATAAACCTTTGACACTTGTGCCAATACCCGTATATTTGTTATTTTTAAGCCCTGTGTCATGGTTGAGCAAAAGCTGTGGTCCTGGTACCTCAGTATGGCCCCACAACCAATAATGCTTGCCTGCACGGGGCTATGTAGACCTCTTTCATCCCACCCCCCAACAATGCCTATTAGCTCATCCCTAGCTCATCGCTCCAAAGCGATGATAAGTTAGGGTCAATCTTATGCACTTTAAAATGGCTCAGTGCAGGAAGCAGCAGCATCCCACAGCTTCTTTCAATGCCTGGGAGCCCCACTGCTACCATACACTTCACCCCACTCATTGATATCCCACCCCTGCTGCCGAATCTGCTGCTTCTCCTGCTATCCACTCACCTGTTTAGTAAACCTACTGTACTGTAGCCTTGCACAGAAAGGCCCAGTAATGGAGTTGGGGTAAGAGAGGGCAAAACAAGAGAAAGAGAGGGCCCAGTGATGTCAGGCAACGCATAGCCCAAAAAGACCTGGAGCCAACCCTAATTCATATATATATATATATATATATATATGGGACGTGGCTGGCGCTGTGGGTTAAACCACAGAGCCTAGGACTTGAGAAGGTTGGCGATTCGAATCCCCACAACGTGTTGAGCTCCCATTGCTCCTGCCAACCTAGCAGTTCGAAAGCACGTCAAAGTGCAAGTAGTTAAATAGGTACCACTCCAGCGGGAAGGTAAACAGCGTTTCCGTGCACTGCTCTGGTTTGCCAGAAGTGGCTTAGCCATGCTGGCCACGTGACCCAGAAGCTGTACACCGGCTCCCTCGGCCAATAAAGCAAGATGAGTGCCGCAACCCCAGAGTCGACCACAACTGGACCTAATGGTCAGGAGTCCCTTTACCTTTACCTAAATATTAATTATTGGTTTTTACACATGTTTTCCAAACATAACATCCCATCTTAATCAACATAACAGACCTTTGGCTATCACAGCCTAGGACTTCCATCAACCTTGACTGATGGTTTTCTAACTTCTTTTCTAATTTTGCACTTTATTATTATAGTTATTGCTGTAAAATCCAAATCCCAAATAAACTCCTTCTTAGTTTTCTTTCGCAATAATTCATATAGTTCTCCTTACAAAACTTCTTGTAAATACCGGTTTTTCTTTGATTCGCGCATGCGTAGAAGCAACATCAGCACATGCCGCCATCCACACATGCACAGAAGCGTGCTGCCGCCGAATGCACCTGTACACAATGGTGCTTCTACCAGCGACCCGGATTGACTTCGGACGGGCGTCTGAAACTGATTATGTCCGTAAGTAGAGGTTCCACTGTAACACAGGCAGCTTTGCAATCATATAAAAGACAGCAAGGTCCCTGAAACAGGGGTGACTCAGACCCTTGATATGCTAACAAAGAATTCCACCTTGGAGCCTCACGGCCATCACCAGACTGGCCCCTCCATGTAGTTGTGGTTCCAAGGCAATAATGGCAGTGAGTCAGCATCTGCCTCACACTAAGAAGAGGAAGATTGTTTTATGCTATAATAAATGAAATAACATTAATCCATCTGAATTAATTGTGGATCCATCCAAGTGCTTCACCCGGTGGAGGAGGTGGGGGGGAGGATTTGGCCTTTAGTCTACTCTTGTGGTTACACTTAACAGTCTTAAACTCTCTTTATGGAACGTTAAGTACTGCTAGACTTTGATCTGCATCATCAGCTGCAAATATAAATAAATCAACTCTACAGGCATCAGTTGACAACATGAAATAATGCATACTATTATTGCCGGGCTCCAGCTAAGGAGAGTCATTTCACCCAAGCCCGAGACCTCACCTGTGGGGCAAGAAGCCTTCCCCGCTGCATGTTATTACCTCCGTCCAAAGTAAGGTTTCCTGTTGTTGTTAATTGCTTGAGGAAGTGGGAAAGTGATGGGAAAGGGCAAGTAGTTGCTTGGGGGACTGCAAGTGCCTTTGCAAGTAGTCCCCAGATCAGATAAATCGGGGCTCAAATTGAAGTGAGGGTGGAAAAGATATGCTGGCATTCATTTATTTAGAGCAGAGGGATGAGGATCAGATCAAAGATATATTGGTCCAGCATTCCATTCTCAAAGTGGCCAACCAGGTGCCATGGGAAGCCCACAGTGGTGTATGAGTGCAACAACACCCTCCCCTCTTGTATACTGCAAGCTAGCTCCAACTGGGACACAGGTGGTGCTGTGGTCTAAACCACTGAGCCTCTTGGGCTTGCCAATCAGAAGGTTGGCAGTTTGAATCCCTGTGATGGGGTGAGCTCCCTTTGCTATGTCCCAGCTCCTTCCTGCCTAACAGTTTGAAAGCACGCCAGCACAAGTAGATAAATAGGTACCACTGAGGCAGGAAGGTAAATGGCATTTCCATGTGCTCTGGTTTCCATCATGGTGTCCCATTGAGCCAGACGCTACTTTTAGGTGCATCATGAGACGTCCACAGCTTCCAACCACGGATACCAGCAGCCTCCAAGCAAGCAAACTTGCCTTATTATCACTCCCTAGCATCCCACTGCCAGAGGATTGCCTCCTTCCATTCACCACTTTGCCTCCTCCAAGTGTGAGAAACCTGGGCAGTGCTGAATGTCACATCCATTGCCAGGTGTGTCCTTCTGGAAATAGAAAAGGGCTTTCCCCTTGGCCTGCCTTTATATCCACTCAGTTGCCAAGTGCTTTTGTGACATCACAAGAAACCCACAGCCAATGGCAACAGCTGGGGAGGCATCATCTTCATTGCTTTGATCCTCACAATGGCGGGTGGACCGATCAGTGATTGTGTGCTTGTTTATTCGGGATGCGGGTGGAGCTGTGGACTAAACCACTGAGCCTCTTGGGCTTGCCCATCAGAAGGTCAGCGGTTAGAATCCCCGTGACGGAGTGAGCTCCTGTTTCTCTGTCCCAGCTCCTGCCATCCTAGCAGTTTGAAAGCACTCCAGTGCAAGTAGATATAGGTACCACTGAAGCGGGAAGGTAAATTGTATTTCCATGCGCTCTTGTTTCCGTCACAGTGTTCCGCTGGTTTAGTCCTGCTGGCCATTTGACCCAGAAAGCTGTCTGTGGACAAATGCCGGCTCCCTTGGCCTGAAAGCGAGATGAGCGCCACAACTCCATAGTCGTCTTGGACTGGACTTAACCATCCAGGGGTCCTTTAACTTCCCCTTTTTTACCTCCAGTTCTGGGCATACCAATACTAGCAGCTTTACCTTCCACGAATGTGCCTATTCCCCTTTTAAAGTCATCCAATTGGTAGCCACTGCTTCATTCATAGCAGTCACATATGGGGTTTATATTCTCTGGGACCCTAAAGTTTCATTCCTGATCAGTCTCTGCCAGTTCCCCCAATCTGCCCAAGCTACTGTTCCTGTTAATATGAGGGATGAGAGCTTTAAAGAGCACCGTGTGGAAGTCAGCCAACAGCCATCATTTTAGAAGAAGCCGTGAGACTGTGTCACAGGTAGATTTTAGAAGCATTCCTATAAAAAAAAACCTTTTTACAATCATGCCACCTGATTAATTAAACATTTTTCATTTAATTAATGGGTTATATTTTGCAGCCCTAAAGAATTTCCCTGATAGCATAGTCATTCAGAGCAAACAATCACGATATTTGTGTGGATAGTGAAATTGTGAGCAGAGGAACACATTCACTTTTAATTGGGAACACCCCTTTGAAAAGAAACGGAAATTTCAAAAGGCTCCACCACTGACTCAACTCAGTGGGGAAACTCCCATTGTTCTGAATGGATCTGGAAGGTACAGGTAATTGCCGCATGTACTTGTTAGGGCAATTTCACTTCATGCTGACTTAACATTATCTGGTTCTGAAAATCAATGGGACTGTTGCTGTTGCCTTCAATGGATGGAACACATGCTTCCCATGCTCTTCTCCATTGTGTAAAAGAATTGGGACAAGATTTCCTTTTATTGATGGGTTATTACTGCGTTTTGACAATACCCTGTCATCCTCTTCTTTGTAAGGACCTCAGAAGAGATCCATGGTTTGTGGGTAAATAATGGATATATTATAAAGTGCTCCACAGCTCTGTTATCAGTAGGCTTTCTACTAGTTATTCTGTAATTACTTTTCAGATTTATCGCACGGTGCTTTACAGCAGCTAGCCCAATGGTGAATTGTATCATGCATAAATCATAAACAATTGCTGGACTCTCCAGTATTTATTTAAATATACTATGGTAAGGCAGAACTCCTTTCTCCATCTAAGAGGCTCTAATTATTTAGAGAGATGGTGTTGTCACCCTCCGAGGATTTCTTTGCAGTGGATATAGCATTGATAAATCTAATCATAAGTGCTCATAAATTTTGGAAATGCAATATTGAATCATATGGTGTTCTTAAAATGAAAACCCAGGGAAGAATAATTAGTGTAGCCAACCAAATCAAGGTGATTTTAAAAACCTATTTTGTTCAGTTAATGCCTCCAAAACATATTGGACTCAACTCTGCTTATGCAGCACCAGTTTCATTTGACTGGGAGTTTTTTTTCTTCCCTTCTAATGAGAATTCAGTCTAATGGTGATACAGTCTTCTCACCAGGTTCATCTGCTGAAGTGTGAATATCTTTACGTAATCCTTATTACCTTGGAACATTTTAAACTTTAATCTTTAATTTGCCGCAAGTACCAAAGTCTGAAAAAGTTGAGGTCTGCTTTACATTACATTACGTCAGTTGAAATGAAATATAATTTGACAAAATAGTTGGAGCGTATTCAAATCAGGAAATAAATTTTCAATATTGGTTCTAACCCACTTACCCTGAGGTACAAAAAAAAAAGGAGAGAAAAAACTTCAGATGGATTTGGGCTCAGCTGGGAGTACAAGAGATTAAAATAATTTTCAAAAGGAACTGAAAGTGTGATCTGCAACACAACCACTTTATCCATTGGGGTTATTTCAATTCCAGTAACTGTCTTTCAAGATATTGATATTGCTTCCATAAATGGGCTCAATGCCTAGGCATCCCTGTTATTGAAAAAGAATACAAAAAGTAAATTCAATTTGTAAGTATTGTCCAAATAAACTATACTTTTAATATATCAAACTTGATAATTTTATGGCAAACCAAGTTATACACAATACATTCTATGTTTCTAAAGTTTGATCTGTGAAATGCACAAAACAAATTATGTACTGCACATTTTTCAAGATTGCCTAAAAAAGTTGGCCTCCTATCACCACCCTTAACTTCAGCATTTCCAGAAATGGTACATCTCTACTAACACAACACTGGATGATAATCAATGTTAGTCACACTCAGAGCTGATCTCCTGAAATCAGTGGATAAGTAATATAAGTCTATTGCTTTCATATTCTGTTCTGAATATGTCTAACACTGCATATCACCCACTGGATTCAAATACTGAATTTCATTTTCTTCCTCTCTTCCAATCCCTTTTTCTTTTGTGTTGTGTCTTTCAGATTGTAAGCTTTCAGGCCTACCGATGCTTGTTAGTCTCTCTGGAAGCCTTCTTTGGCTGAGGAGTGGTTAAAAATAAATTAATTCCACTTTTTTTATGGAATCAAGGCAAGTCAAGACCTCTCAGCTCCCACATTGAGAAACATTTTTTTAAAAAAAAAAATCTTCACAGAACTGTAGTGGGGATGGCTGAATAAACATGCAATATTTTTGCAAAGTAACATGTAAATAACTTAAAACAACCTATGGAAAATTCCCCCTAAATACTTGAGGGCAAGATGATGGCTTTAGATCATTATCATTTGGGAGGTTACTTTAGATTTGGGACAGACTGTCTGGACAAAGGGACAAGAACAGGCGAACCATTGAATTTTTTCTCATTGCATGAAAGGTACTTACTTTCAGGTCCTTGGTACTCTTTAAATGCTTGACTTAGCCACACAATTCCTTGGGAAAGCCTCATCATTGAATGGCAGCTTCTGGGAACATAGGAAGTTGCCTTATGATAGAAGTGGGTGCTGAGACCCTCAAAATAAAATCTGAACAAAATTGGTGAAGCAGCAAAGAGTTTATTGATTACAAAATGTTCATTGCAAGAGCGGGTGTCCAGAGTAGGCACACCCAAAATTGACACTGCATACGCTTTTATTCCCTATGTCTGAAGTGCAGGATCTCTTTCTTGTTTCCCCATTGGCTGGGGACTTGAAACGTTTACAGCCTATCTTGACCGCCTAATTTCCATCCTAAAACCTCTGCCTTGGTTGACATCTCCCATTACCCTGATTTCGACGACCACCCCTCCTGTTAATTTTTCTCCTTATTTAGTCCATGTTTCTTATGTTTTAACATGCTAACTCAAGCGACAAAGCCATATCCTGACCACTGGCAGGTGTAAACGAGTTCTATGCAGTGGTACCTCGCAAGACGAATGCCTCGCAAGACAAAAAACTCGCTAGACGAAAGGGTTTTTTGTTTTTTGAGCTGCTTCGCAAGACGATTTTCCCTATGGGCTTGCTTCGCAAGACGGAAACGTCTTGCAAGTTTGTTTCCTTTTTCTTAACACCATTAATACAGTGGCGACTTGACTTCGAGGAGCAACTCATAGAACGCGGTGTGTTAGCCTTTTTTGAGGTTTTTAAAGACTTTGGTGATTTTTGAAGCTTTTCCAAAACTTTCCCGACACCGTGCTTCGCAAGACGAAAAAAATCGCAAGACGACAAAACTCGCGGAACGAATTAATTTTGTCTTGCGAGGCACCGCTGTACCTGCTGAAGCATACAAATAAACTGTTTCCCAGCTGCAAGCTATCCTACATACGAACATCTTAACCGCAAGCTGTTCTAAATATGAGTGTAAGCAAGTCTGGGGCCGTTTGTGGTTGCGTGTCAAGGCCCCCAAGCCAGCCCCCCTGTTAGACTCAAGAAATTCACACTGACACAGAATTTTGGTTTAAGGTTAATGGGCAAAATTTTGGCCACAACTTTATTGATTACAGCAAATGTGAGTGGTATTGGCTTAGACATTGGCAAAAGACTATATCGGGCTCCTGCCCCCTTTGCAGAAAGTCAGTAAGGGTAAACCACCAAAAGAGGGAGTCACTTCGGGGGAACCTGCCTGCAGCTCTCCTCGTTGTTCCCAGAGGCCCTCAATCAGACTTCGGACAGGATCCAGGCCCTGGATTCCTTTAATGGAATACCCTTGGACAATGGAGGGGCAGGTGATGGCCGACCTCCCCTCCCCCACACATCAGTAAGCCAATGCCTAACTGCCAAGTTGTGACGATTGCTAAGAGGTAGGCGAAAACCAAATGGCCAGTGACAATCTGCCAAATGGGAAAAATTCCTACCCGGTCCCTGACTCAAGACAGGCAACCAACCGAAGTCCAAAGCAAGGCCAGTGGACACCTAAATTAAAGGGCAGGTGGGCGGGTGTTCGGCAGCGTGAAGCAAGTGCTTGGCACATGTCGCGCTGCCGCTTTATACCCCCTCATGACCACCCCGTTCAAAATGATTGGCCAAGAGGCCTGGGGTGATTGTGGTGCCACCCTGGCGTAAGAGTATTACTCCACCCACGCCAGGGAGGGGAGGAACTGGGTTGAGGGCCTGCCTGCAACCAGGACCACCTTGGAAGATGATCCTATTTGCCTAACAGTTGCAGCATTGTGGCCCAGGTGAAAAAGCAACATTATTCCTCCCACCTTATACCAGGTACAACCGTTGGCCCATCTCGCTGACTGACAGCAGCGCTCCAGGCTTCCCTACAGAACTTCTTCCAGCCCTGCCCAGAGATGTCAGGGACTAAATGTGAAACTCTCTGGTTGCAAAACATGTGTTCTATGACCAAACAATGGTCCAGCCTCTTTTGCAACCAGTGCACCAGTGACGGATGTTCTAGACACCAGAACAGGTGGAGGAGGGAAAGCAACTCATTAATGGTAGCAATAACTATGTATTTTAAATTAACGATGTTTTCTTATCAGAATTAAGGTAATTTCAACAACAGTTAAATTACTGTCTGGTTGTTTGCCAGGTTTAGTGGGAGGGTTTTTTTTTAGTGAAACACATAATGAAAATGTGCTACCTTCCCAGCTATAATGGGAGGGGGATATAAAGAGAGTGACAATTTAATAATCTAGTGAGTATTCATAAGGCAGACTTATTTCAGAGGAGAATGACATTCCAAATTGTTATCAAATTAGTTGAAAGATATTATACAATGATATGCAGAAAAACCTTTTAAAAATATATCCTTCTGTTTCCTTTGTATATTAATGCAATATCATTTTTCATTTAAATTGGGAACCCATCTTACCTCCATTAATTTATTCATAAGCCCTATTGTGTTCTCTTTCAAGGTCTTACTGTTTTATTACCATACTATTAATACACTGCATGTGTATTCTAAGAATTTACATATTGAATTAACCTTTCCTACCTGCCCACAAAATGTTTGCACATGTTGGTAAAAGTGAAATGAACCATTTAACCTATCTCCTTATTCTCCACAAGGTAACGTTGATGTGATTTATAGCTTCAGAAAACAATGGTATTGCTTTTTAATAGCAAAATTCAAACTACTGTAGGCACTATCCTAGATTACAGGGGGAAATGTGGATTAAAGTTTAGGAATGCGGTTAAATTCAAGTGAAGGAATAGCAGAATCTATTCTCAGTGTCAGTGCTAAGGCCTGGGATATTCAAAACAATATCATGGTCACTCTGAGCATTGCAAAAGTCATCCCCTGCCCGCCCCACTACAATACTGCCACAATTTATGTATATATCTGAGATCAGGAATGCAATCTTCCAGGAAATAAGCATGGCTTAAACCGTGGCATCACATGCTACTCTAAAAACCACACAAGCGTACACAGTTCGGTTAGGCCGTATCACATAGCAAGAGCAATTATTTTTAAATTCTGCTCACGCTGTAATACCCATTTTGGATGCAATCCAGCTCCTTTAAAATCAATGCTCTTTAAAATCAATGCCAGTCTTACCACTGTCTTCAATGAGAGAAACACTTCTGCTTTCTAAAGACCCCTTCTGGTATCTGATGTAGAGTGAATTGACTTAAAATTTCCCCGAGAGAGAGAGAGAAAAAAATGACTTCATACCTGAATATTCCAAATACCGAGGTTATCTTATTACACAGAATGCTTTGTTTATCTTAGACAGTCGGCAAGAGCCATCCTTGCATGTTTTAAGATGATAGCCAGTATCTGATGGGAAATGCTTTGTATTGCTAACAAATTAGAAGTTTAATCTGTCATGCTGCATTATCTGTTTCAATTGTATTCTAGTTCCTACCAGACTATCATGTCCGCCATTTTTTATTTAGGAAAAAAAATGACAGTATACAGACCGTTTATTAAAATCAATGATTCCCATGTGTTTTCGTGATTACTGAAAATGACTGTTATGAATATGAATTATATGTGAGCTAGGAATGCAGATGTTGCATTTTGTTTTTATTTATTTTTTGCATTGCTCTCCTGCTTTTCCTGTATCTTGGGACACAAGGTGGTATATAAGTGACTCCCAGCTAGTCCAGTGTTTCCCAACCTTGGGTCTCCAGCTGTTTTTGGACTACAACTCCCATCATACTTAGCGAGCAAGACCAGTGGTTAGGGATGATGGGAAGTGTAGTCCAAAAACAGCTAGAGACCAAAGGTTGGGAAACACTGAGCTAGTCAACCATCTGGGTGCAAGCCAGCTTCAGTACAGTGGTTGACTCATGTGCCTTCAGACCATATGCGTGGATATTGGTGGAGAAGTGTGGGATGAACACAAGAGCTGTAATGCCTGCATAGGCCTTCAGTTATTACAATAGTCCACTTAGTTCAAGTCATTTGGTTACTGCTGCATACAGCTCTACACAGGTGGCGCTGTGGTCTAAACCACTGAGCCTCTTGGGCTTGCTGATCAGAAGGTTGGCGGTTTGAATCCCCACAATGGAGTGAGCTCCCGTTGCTCTGTCCCAGCTCCTGCCAACCTAGCAGTTCGAAAGCACGCCAGTGCAAGTAGATAAATAGGTACTGCTGCTGCTGGAAGGTAAACGGCATTTCTGTGTGCTCTGGTTTCCATCACGGTGTTCCATTGCACCAGAAGTGGTTTAGTCCTGCTGGCCACATGACCTGGAAAGCTGTCTGTGGACAAATGCTGACTCCCTCGGCCTGAAAGCGAGATGAGTGCCGCAACCCCACAGTCGCCTTTGACTGGACTTAACCATCCAGGGTTCCTTTACCTTTTTACCTTTACCTTACAGCTCCCAACCACCTTAAGAAAAATCTGTCTTGATCTTAAATATTTATTATCTGAATGTCTTAGTAAATGCTAAATAGACAATAGTGCTCTCTAGTTTATAAATGTGCAAACTACACATGGCATGATATAGCACTGTTTTAGAATGTAATAAATAAATTTAGGGACCTGATAAGATTGATCTAGACATAATACTGCGAGACGCAGGTGGCACTGTGGTCTGAACCACTGAGCCTAGGGCTTGCCGATCAGAAGGTCGGCAGTTCGAATCCCTGCGATGGGGTGAGCTCCCGTTGCTCGGTCCCTGCTCCTGCCAACCTAGCAGTTCAAAAGCACGTCAAAGTGCAAGTAGATAAATAGGTACCGCTCTGGCGGGAAGGTAAACAGTATTTCCGTGCGCTGCTCTGGTTTCGCTAGAAGCGGCTTACTCATGCTGGCCACTTGACCCGGAAAAACTGTCTGTGAATAAACGTCAGCTCCCATGGCCTGTAAAGCGAGGTCAGCGCCGCAACCCCAGAGTCGTTCGCGACTGGACTTAACTGTCAGGGGTCCTTTACCTTTACCTTTAGACATAATACACATCTGTGTGGATTCTTTCCTTTAGTCTTCCAGCATATGTAGGCTCAGGCTGAAATCATGGATGCACAAATAAGCACTGTTGATTTTGATGGAAATTCTGAATTAGCTGGGATAGGGAACTGGTGACCCTGCGTAAATTGCTGAAGTATGGCTCACATCATCCCTAACCAATGGCCTTCCTGCCTGGTGCTGATAGGAATGGAGTCTGACAACATCTGGAGGGCCAGGTGGGATAAAAATGCAATAAATAAATAGAATCAAACATCATTCCTACACTGTAGGACATGATCTTAGTTTAGCTAGACTAAACAGTGCTGACAAAGTCCCAACCTAAACTTATTACTGTTATTATTTATTGTTTGTAAACTGCCCTTCATCCGTAGATCTCAGGGCAGTTCACAGTATAAAAATACAATAAAAAATACACAATAAAAACAAGAATAAAAACAGCCTGAACCCACAACTCCTTACCCCATCTTGTGTTGGTCTACTCAGAAATTAGTTCCACCGAGTTAAATGATGTGTTTGTATACTGTTGTAGTCGAACATTCCAAGTTCATGCATATATTCTCAGCAGTAAGTCTCACTGAGTTCAATGTGGCTTACGCCCACGTAAGTGCATATACCATATACCAAATCATTTCCTCTGTAGTAATGAACGTAATTACTCCAGAATATGTTAAAGTTAGGAAAGTGCTCATGATTCTTGCCTCTAGCATGGCCCAGAATGCATGATTTGGCAAAGCAAGAAATTCTGAGTGTAAACAGACTTCATTTTATTTGAAAGCTGCGGATGCCAAATCTCTCAAGCATCATCATAATCCTTTCTGAATTCCAAAGGGGAAAGAGCTAAATCATTTCCTCATTTTGCATCTGCAACCTTTGCCGCCATGCTGCTTGGAGAAATCTCGCGCCCGCTCTTTTATTAAATCTGCATTGAAATTATGGTAGATTGTGGAATTAGGTTTTAGATAACGTGAATGAGCCTTAATTTGGCTGATGGGCCAATATTTATTTATATGTTGATCTACACTCTCCTGTGTCTGCATTTCATCTCCCCCAGGCCTTTCCTTTTAATTGCATTTCAGCTTTTCTCCTCCCATGCAATGTTCTCTCTTCATTTCCCTCTTTTGGCTTGCTCCACTCATTTGCAGACATCTGGTTTTTAAACTGCTACTATTATAAGTAAAGTCAATATACCGCTCCATCAGCCCCTGGCACCGCTGGTACCACAAGCAACTGTCTGCCTTCTTTCCCCCCACCCTTCTTTCCCCCTGAAGACTGCTTGAGCTAACTTTGCAACCTGTTCAGTCTTCAGGCCCGAAGTCTGATAGTCTGCTTCAGCTTTTTCTGCCGCTGCTTGCAGATCAGCATCCCAATGAGCAGACACAACTTTGTGGAATGCATGCAGCCCCCTTTGTCTCTGCTTGGTTCGATGCTTGATGCATGCAAATGATGATTTGGCTGTCAATATCACTATCCTGGGTGTCATGAATGAGCCAGCCCCCAAGGGAAGTTTGCAGCCAGCTCCCAGGGAAGGAAGTAGCCGCAAGAGAGAGGGTTAACTGCAAGACAGGAGGATTATAACCAAGAGCCAACTCTCCCCCGCCATTAGGAATGCCAACTGATAGCAGAGTTGCGGAGAGTCAGCCGGCAGCTTGCCAGCATGCCAGTGAAGGACAAAATGAAACAAAAGCAGCTCAGAGAGTGGAAAGGACCACAGAAGTACATTATCAGTGAATGTGGAAGGGTGGAAGCTGACCCTCTTAGCCCAAGGTCTAGGCATATGGGGGGGGGGGTCTTCAAGACAGAATACATCACAAGAGGAAGTACGGCTGTTTCTGGTCTCGCCGGAAACAGCCTCCTTAGAAGGGACATCTTTGATTTATGGTGGATGGCTGTGCTCACCGCTCCGGTGAACTCTGGTTTTTTTTTGCAATAAATCTTTTTAATTAACTACGCTTGTTTGTTACCAAGACTCCCTGACACGGATGCTGGGGTTTTTTAAAGAATTTTTTTTTAACTACAGCCAGGAATTTGGTTGGATATTGATATCAGTTGCGCATATCAACCTCTTATACTTGGCCTTATGAACCTTTCATTTCTGGCCATTCTCACTCCCATCTCCCATATTGTTTTGAAATGACAAATTGATTCCCCTTCACTGAGGGAGCACGTTGCGATTGGATCCCTGAGCACCCACCACCACCCTGTGTGGGCAGGGCTAAGCCCTGCTCCACTCCAGTTGGTGGCTTTCCCAGTCACTTGGGGCCTAAAGCCAATCACTTGGGTTGGGGGGTGGCGGCTGGGAAACCCTTATTATACCTTGCACATTGTTTGCCAGTTTTCTTCCCTTCGCGCAGCGGATGCCCCGCCCACCCTCCCTTTACTTAGTTTCGTCTGGCCTTGCTATGGACATTGTTGGTCAGCTGTTTTGCAATGGGGGCCGGGTAGGAATTTTTCCATCTGGCAAATTGGAGGAGCCATTTGGTTTTCGCCTACTGTGTAGCAATTGTCACAACTTTGTAAGGATTGGCGGTTAGGCATTGGATCAGCAATGTTGAGGAGCGGAGGTGCAGCCATCACCTGCTCCTCCAAGCTCAAGGGTATTCCATTAAAGCAGCCTTTCTCAACCTGTGTGTCCCCAGATGATGTTGAACTACAACTCCCATCACCCCTAGCTAGCAAGGCCAGAGCTCAGGGATGATGGGAGTTGTAGTCCAACAACATCTGGGGACCCACAGGTTGAGAACCACTGCATTAAAGGAATCAGAGGTTGGCCTGGGTCTTGTCTGAAACCCCGCGGAGGGGCTAGGGCCATACCAGGACCCCACGTGGACACCGGGGGGAGCTCGAGACCTGGCACGCACCAGCAGTCTCGCTCCCTCTGGCGGTGTTTCACCCTTTTATCAGATTCCCCGTGATGCTGGTGGGAGTCTGATATAGTTTGGATGATTCCAGTGCCTAAGCTAATACCACTCACATTCTGTATTCAATAAAGTTGTGGCCTAAATTTTGCCCAATAACTTAAACTAAAATCCTGTGTCACTGTGTCTCATTTTTGGAGGTGCTTGGGGGTCTTGAAGCACAATGAAAGGGACAGTGCCAACATGGTTGTCCTGCTGCTCCCTCACATGCTTCTCACCACATATTTGTAACACCTGAAAAGGCCTTTTGGGGGAAAGCACATCAAGGATGCTCAAAGCTGATTGCTAGAGGGGGGCATTGCCACTACTAACTCTGTGGGGACAAAAAATTAGCTGATAAAGTCCTTTTCTTACCTGGCCTGTGGAATCTGATGGTTCTTTCCCCAAAAAACCAGAGTCCTTCTTGTTGGGGATAATTCAGATTGAAAATCTCAGCGGTCAAAAAATGTTATTTATGTATGCTACTACTGCGGCCCAAAATTGGAAAACAAGTGAGGTCCCAACCAAAGAAGAATGGCAACTTAAGTTGACAGAATATGCACAACTTGTGAACTTAACATATAAAATAAGAGAACAAGAAGAACATAGGTTTAGAGAAGATTGGAAAACATTTATTGAATATATGGAAAATAACTGTGTACAGCTGAAAACATGGGTGGCACTGTGGGTTAAACCACTGTGCCACTTGGCCCCACGATGGGGTGAGCTCCCGTTACTTGGTCCCTGCTCCTCCCAGCATAGCAGTTTGAAAGCACATAGTGCAAGTAGATAAATAGGTACCACTCCAGCATGAAGGTAAACAGGATTTCCATGCACTGCTCTGGCTTTGCCAGAAGCGGCTTAATCATACTGGCCACATGACCTGTAAAAACTGTGTGGAAGCGGACAAACACCAGCTCCCTCGATCTGTAAAGCGAGATGAGCGCCGCAACCCCAGAGTCGTTCGTGACTGGACTGAATTGTCAGAGGTCCCTTTACCTTTATTAAGATAAATTCAATAGTGTAAATAAGTTTTGATGGATGCAGTAATGGAATACTGAATGGTATAGTTTTTGTAAAATATGCAGGGATTTATGATATGTAAAATGAACCATGGAAAGAGAAGAAGGGGAGTCATTGATATTTTAAGGATGCAAAATGAATAATTTAAATTGTATAACACAAAATTTAATAAAAATTATATATATAAAGAAGCTGATGGTTCTAGCTTTGTATTCATTTGAATGCCAACTAATTGGCCACCACTGGAAACAGAATACTGGGCTACTTCATTCACAGTTCTTACACTGTTCTTCCAAAAGGTCTTGTACCGAGGAAAATCCCAGCAGACTCTGTGCACCCTAGGTAAACAGCCACAAAATGAGGCTACCCAAATAAAGTGAATATAGGAATTCAGCGTAAATATAAAAACTCTACATGCATACTGATTTGCATGACCACAACCTCTCTAGGGAGAAGGGAGAACGAAGGTGCTTGAAACCCCTTTGTGCAGATATTGTGAAAGAACCAGCACTAATAGTTCTCATCAGGATTTCTTCTATGGATATAATTGTTTTCGTTTTTCCTAGCTCCCTAAGAAATTATTGCTTTGGATAGGATGCTCAATGAATTAGAATTAATTCCTTCTTTAAAGGCAGATGTGATATTGTAAACCCTTATATAGCTTCATTGAACACATCTTTTGGTAGAAGGCAAGATTCAGCATTGATCCTCTTTTACTCTGCTGAGTGCAACCAAAGAGACTGCTCTTGACCCATCCAGCACTATTTATTGGACCTATTGGTTACCTTTCCAACAGAGAAGTTTTACATAATTTTCTTGCTTTTACTAAACAGCAAATGCCAGCAGGGCATAATCAGGGCAACATTTCCTGGCCTTTTTCTCTCTTTTTCCATTCAGTTTTCTTTCAGCTAAAACTAGAGCAGCTATTGATTCTCAATTTATTTTTATTTTATTTTATTTTATTTTTTGCAGATATAAATGGAGAAAGAATGCTTGTCCTGTTTAGCAATCAGGCTGGAAAAGGATTTAACATCCTGAAATATTGATTAGAATCTGCTTGCTTATGCGTCATTGATTGGGAATGGCTGCTAAATCCCCTTTTCTGAAACACTGTTGCTGCTTTGTGTTAAAAGCCCAAGACTTGCATACTAATAATTGCCTGATAATGATTTCATGTTCCTTCTACATCACAAACATTACCTCCCCCCCCCACAAAAAAACAACCACCCTGGCAGAACAAAAAAGACCACTTAGCTGAGTACCTCATCTATTCTTAATGCAGGCTTTTCTTTTTACAAAAATTCTCTAGAGATAGCTGTTCGTTGAAAGTGTGATAGCACTTTAACACCTAACGATATATATGGCATATGTATGGACATTGCTGGGTTTTACTCAAGCTGAAGCTGAACTAGCAGGTGTCAATTGTTCTGGTCGTAAATAATAGCTAGTAAGCTCCCGTCCATTTATCAAGTCTGTCTTCAAAGCTAAGTTAGAACAAGGGGCACTGAAAGAGTCAGAGAATCCAGTAAATTACACCATGGTAATCTGATGAAATATTGATCAAATACAAAGTGCCGGCTCAGGACTGGAACTTATAATAGACCCAAGACACACACTGTGGGGACGTGATCAGAAAAGTACAAGGTCAATTCTGATGTTTGCCAGTGTTCTGTTTTAGTTATGGTTTTCAGCGGTCCTTGTTTAAGTGCGCGAGCCTGATGCATGATGTTTTTCTCTGACAGATAATTGTCACGATCAGCTGGTGTCTGCCTTGCCTCAATCATCGTTCAGTAGTTCAACGGAGCTGTCCAGTAGTCACAGCCCAGGATTTGCAAGGCTTAATCGAAGAGACGGTAAGGATTCTCACTTCATTGCTGTATGTTTGCCAAAGAGGACAAATGAACAGTATGGTGTCTTGTGTAGACTGCAAAATAGGAAGAACACATTTGTCAATATTTTCTATTTTTTTGTGGTTGAGGCATATACCAATATAATTTTTTATGAACCAGACATTTATTATCCAGTGTTAGTTTACTTTGCCAAGCACAGAGCATGAAACTAGAATACTGTTCAAATGCATGGGACCAGATCACCACTTATTTTTAATATTAATGGTTGGTAGGCCAATCAGAATGGTAATGATATACTAATGCAAACTGCCTGGGATTATATAAGCCTCCTTAATTTGTAAGTTTAAAAATTGGAAAGGCGTGACATACAAGTTGTTTGGAGTATTTTGCTGTTTGCTTGCTCCCCTCTTCCCTCACATGCACAGTTCAATGAATATCTGGTTTGATCAATCCATTGTTTGCCATATGTGTCTGAATTTGGATAACTCTAGTTTGGTCAAAGCACGATCACAAAGTTGGGCTTTATCCTTTTATGTGATGCTGGTATGCAGGGGCAAACTATGGTTTGATCAAACCATAGTTTGTCACGTTTGGACACAATGTCAAGTGCTGGTTTGCATATGAAACTAATCCACCAAAAAATATTGTAATATTTGAGTGTCTAGGTATATTTCCTGATGATGAATTCTGGAGGGGTAGGTAACTGTAGGCAGACTTAATTCATCTACTGTGAAGGTAACAACTTGCTGGAGAAAAGTCCTAACCAGAATTAGTGTGGAGATAAATACTCTAAATGTCTCAAAGGGTCACATATCTGTAAAGTAGCAGTTGCATGCTGGCGAAGGGCACGAGAGGACGGCTTCCTGGCCACGTCACAGTTTAAGTTTCCCATGGCCATGCCTCCCGCTGGTGTTGTTTGGTCAGAGGGGTCACACCTGGGCAGGACCCTGCCCAGCTCCGCCAACATGGCCCAGACAGTGATGAAGGGGGCGTCAATCACTGCCCTGATGCCCGGCTGCAACGCTGTCCACCAAAAAAGCAGAGCGGATTTGGAAAAAGAGCAGAAGCAATGCTCCCACAGGGTCACGGTTTTACTCCATTAGTAGAAAATAACCCGCAAACATGTCACTTGGTAGGGTAGAGTCAGCGGTGTGGCAGAGCGGGGGCATAACACGCCAGCCCAGTCCTTGCAACCAGTGCCACTGGAGTGGCTCGGGGCTGGCAGGGCAGCAAAGGCCGCATGGCTGTTGCATCCTCCTCATGCCTCCCTGCCCATCCTGAACTGCTTCGCGATGAGCGGCATCCCCCCAGAAAAAAACTGCCCAGGGTCATTGCCCTGGCAGTCCCTTCCCCCACGCTGCACCCCTGGGTGGAGTCACAATGCTAGCTTCATAAGAACATAAGAAGAGTCTGCCGGATCGGGCCAATGGCCCATCTAGCTGCTTTTCCTTTATACTTTATTGTCATTTGTACAACTTGTATACAGTGAGATTACATGAGCACCCCTCACTCAGCTCTCTTAGTCTTCATTCCCCTCGTTTACTGACGCACACCCACCAAACCCAAAAGTCAGTTGCCCTGTTGTTATCTTTTCATTCAGCAGCCTAACAGCCCACGGATAGAAGCTGTTCTTTACCCTGTTGGTGCGACTAATCATGCATCTATATATTCTGCCCGAGGGCAGGAGATCAAGAAAGTGCCGGCCAGGGTGTGAATCATCCCTGAGAATTTTCCTCATTCTCCTGAGGCAATGTTCTTCCACTATTTCATCCAGCGGATTCATGGGACAGCCCATACTATCTTATGCTGTATTCACCACCCTCTGTAGGCACTTCCTATCAGTTGATGTCAAACCAGCGTACCACACGGTGATGCAGTATGAAAGGACACTTTCTACTGTGGACCGGTAGAAGGAGATCATCAAATGTTGATTGACATAGTTCTTTCGCAATACTCTGTGGAGATGGAGTCTTTGTTGGGCTTTCTTAACCACCTAGGTTGTATTGATTTCCCAAGTAAGGTCTTCACTGAGATAAACATTCAACATCCTTTTCTCACAGCGACCAGCCAGATCCCTAAGGAAAGCCTGCAAGCAGAAGCTAAGCACAAGAGCTCTCTCCCCTCCTGCTTGCTGGCAAGTGTGTTGCAGTCACTTTCTGGGTGGAGTGTGGGTGCACTGGGATCAGTGCTAGATTCAGGCTGCTGGTGCACTCACACAACACTATGATCTCCATCAGCTCAACCTCTCCTGGAAAGTGACCCATCTGCCCATCTGCAGGGAAGCTAGTGTTGTGGCTCTGCCCTGCTGATTGTGTTGCTTCCGCGTATCTCACCAGATACTGAGGGATGGATGTAAGAACTTCTGGATGCAAGATCTTCAGGCAGCACATATGAAGGTCCTAGTTAGCAAACTGCATAAGGAAAAGATCTGTTGGAATGGATTCTTGGAACTATTGGCTGAGTAATATCCCAATGACATGGGAAACGGAGTGCAATGTTGATTTTCTCTCTCCATTATATTAGTGTTATTATTTTTTGTTAGTTACAGTGGTACCTCAGTTTAAGAACTTAATTTGTTCTGGAGGTCCGTTCTTAACCTGACACTGTTCTTAACCTGAGGTACCACTTTAGCTAATGGGGCCTCCCACTGCCGCCGAGCCGCTGCCGCGTGATTTCTGTTCTCATCCTGAAGCAAAGTTCTTAACCCGAGGTATTATTTCTGGGTTAGAGGAGTCTGTAACCTGAAGCATCTGTAACCCGAGGTACCACTGTATTTGTAATATTCATGATGAAAAAAGTTATTGTATCCTCGTTTAATCTTCTTTTTGTATTAGCATTTGTTTAAATGTTTCTATTTGAACTGGTGTGAAGATTTTGGGGGAGAGGGAAGGAGGGTTGGGTGAAGAAGGAAAGGATGTAAAGAGAATTCTTGCGTGGAAGAGTCAAGAAAGAAACGTTAGAATCCCAAATAAACGATTAGTAAAAGAAAAAGGTATAATGGCACAGACACAGACCACTGCATACTAATATCCACGGAGACAAAGACCTCAGCACATTCAGAATTAAAATCATTAAATGCTATTCCCCCTCCCCCCTCATAATTGCCAGAATGATCAAGCCTTCAGCTGAGTCACCTCTCTAAATATTTCTCCAAACATTAATTATATAGCTCATCCTCTGAATGAATTTTATTATGTTCTGCCTTTGATATCTATATGATTAAATATTTAAACATGAATATAAGTGGAAGCAATTTTAGATGATATGCTCCCCCTGTCTGATTGCACTGCAGACTTTGGATAGTCCATTGCATTGGATAATAATCTTGAAGCTCTTTAACTGCATCTATAGGGAGAATTGTGAGCAACACGTTGTCGTCCAGAGAACTCTACAGAAAGCAGAAAATGCTATTTGCAATGTATGGGTGAATTTGAAACGTAATTGCATTTTGTCGGTGCATTTTTTCTCTAGTAGATGTCCTGATCAGGTTTCCAAATTAATTACTAATCTAGTTTCACAGCTGGAATTCTTCAAATAATGTCAAAGTTTTAAAAACAGATCAGCAAGGAATTGCAAAATGTTTATCATGCAGGGTACAGAAATGTAAGCTACAAGTTGTGCAGACAAAGCCTAGATGCATATACGTGCTGGGGAACTGAATGTATATAGTCTGGTAGCAACAAGACAGATCTCAGGCAGATGAAGCTATTAGCCTGATCCTTGCTGCTCTGCCGCATTACCCAAATAATGAAATAATGACCAGAAAGTTCTATGGCAGTTTACCAGTCCACCTTTTGTCAGGCAAACTGGATAGCAAACAATATGATGGCTGGTTTAGGAATGAGCTGAGTTGCTAGTTCAGTCTCACTGTCGCTCAAACATAGGTCTGTTCCATCCTGTTGCATATCATAAGAACCCTGTTTGTTCCATTGTGTGCTATTCCATCCCTTTGTGTACATTTTGTGACCCAACCCGCCATAAAGGGACATGGAACTTGAAATGGGCTAAACTAGGGCCTCTTATATTGATAACATCTGTAGGGGAAATGAGAAGTTTGGGAAACTAATATTACCCTTGGGGAAGCCAACCCCTTAAGGTAAAGGTAAAGGGACCCCTGACCGTTAGGTCCAGTCGCAGATGACTCTGGGGTTGTGGTGCTCATTTCGCTTTATTGGCCAAGGAAGCTGTCATACAGTCATGTGGCCAGCATGACTTAGCCGCTTCTGGCGAACCAGAGCAGCACACAGAAATGCCGTTTACCTTCCCGCCGGAGCGGTACCTATTTATCTACTTGCCCTTTGACGTGCTTTCGAACTGCTAGGTTGGCAGGAGCTGGGACTGAGCAACAGGAGCTCACCCCGTCGCAGGGATTCAAACCGCTGACCTTCCGATTGGCAAATCCTAGGTCTGTGGTTTAACCCACAGCGCCACCCGTGGACCCACATTAATTCTTCCTAGGCATCCTGCCAACGATGTGACCAAATTAACCTATCAGCACCCATCCATGCACGTTTATTGCCCCCAGCCTTCAGTACAGAGTAGGTGAAGGAACCTCTCCAACTCAGTCTATCTCAGACTGGAAATTCTGTTCACTAATGGCCTGGGCAGATGCAAGGCTGCCAAGGAGGATGAATGGGGTATGGTGAAGCTTGAACTGCAGTTGTGGCTCTTGGGCTGCAGTGCTGTGCTGCTGGAGGGAGTGGACACGTGCAAATAAAACAGACATTTCCCAATGCTTTCCAATGCACTCACCTGTAAAACCCACCTGTTGTATGCAGCTTTTAAACAAAACACACTTTTTTGTATGTGCATCTGCACTTGAAAAATCTGGATAAGTGTTTAATGTGATGGGGAATTGAATTGCAATCCACAAGCAAGGTTGGGAGTGTCGGACCGGATCAGTTCACTGCAAAAAGTAAACCAAACAAAAATTATTTCTCCATCCCAAAGCTGGCTTTATATAACTGCAGCCCTCAGGCTTTGTTCCTCAGTCTGAGCATCTAACCGGAGAGAGTGGATGCTTTAGAGACTCCTATGGCCTGCCTCGCTCCCTTGTGGAATATGACCATCTGTTTGTACTGAAACATAGGCAGCTGTGTTATACTGAGTCAGATCACTGATCCATCCACCTCTGTATTGTCTACACAGGATGGCAATGGCTCTCCAGGCCTTTAGGCTTATCCCTGGATATGTCAGGGACTGGACCTGGGACTTTATGCATTCATAGTACACTTTTTATCACAGAATTAGATCCTCTGCCTCTGGCCCTTCAACCTTACCATTCTTGCCTATCTCAGACCATGCTACCTGCTCCTGGACACTTGGTCTACTATAGTTGGAGACTGGCCTGTGTGCTTAACCTTGCCTAGATTGAATCAGAAGAATCTTTCTTTGCATCAGCCACTAGCCATAGCAATAAAATAAAATACAATGTACTGAAGATAGAGATAAAAACTTAACTATACAAAATACATTTTGGAGGTTTACATCAATAATCAAATAATAGATCTCATTCTAATTGACCCCGCTAAAAACCTTGCAGTTTTTGCTGTCACCCAATCACTTTGATCTGCTAAAAGAAAGGACACAGTAGCAATCGTTGAGTGACCTGGCATGGACAGTAGTAGAGGGGTAAGAACTGCACTCCTCAAATCTTTATAAACAGTGCAAGCCAGAAGCACATGAGCCACTGACTCCATACTGCCATCTCCACATGGACATAATTTTTTTCCAGTGGAATTTTTTTGAAATTGACTCTCAAGTACAGCCGAAGGCAGTATATTCTATTTTGTGAAAGTGAAAGCGTGTCTGCATTTTGGAATTGTCAAATTTTGCCAATAGGAAGCCAAAGTGTCAAAATGACTAGGTGGAAAAAAATAATACCATGGACAACATTTCTTCATGGTGGCCAAATTATTCTGTCACTCAATATCATATAGGTGCTGTCTAAATAAATTATTGGATAACTGATGAAGCTATGCTATTTGACCACTCCAATTAGCTATTTGTTCCACTGGAATCTAACAGTGTGTACAACTTATTCACACAATGGCTTTGTCCAGAAGGCCTGATCCATGTGCAATTTGGGCATAAAACTAGAAGGCACAATCTTACTTCTTCATTTCTCCAGACATTTTGTGCATGAAGAGGACTAAAATAAGTGTATGAAGAATAAGTACAAAAAGAAGAGGCAGAGTTGAGCGCCATCTATGTTTATGGAGAAGTGTTGGGTTTTATTTACATCAGTTACCTAATTCTTACCCATTCCTGCACTCTCATAGCTGCCTGGACTTATGCAAAGAAAGGCAGCCAAAGTGGATTGCAAGGGCTAACAAAATATCCACACAACTCCTTTGTGCAGTTACACTTGCAGAGAATTCAGTTCTATATGCTCATAGAATTCAGTTCCATGAAGTGCTGTTAAAACCGGGGGGGGGGGGTAGTTAAATGACTCCCCAAAAATCCCAAGTTCCCACCACAGTCTCGAACTAAGGCCAGGACAATGACCACTTACACAAGCACCATACATGAACAACAGCAAAGAAGCTCAGAAAAGCAGTCTAGAAAATTGTAGCAATAAGTCAATACCATGCATCGTATTGTTTCCTCTGACAATCCAATACAGTGGATGCTCGGGTTGCAAACGTGATCCATGCGGGATGCACATTCACAACCCGCAGCATTCGCAACCCGCATCTGCGCACGTGCGGCTTGCGATTTGGCGCTTCTGCGCATGCGCAAAGTGCGATTTAGCACTTCTGCACATGCGCAACCGCCAAAACCCGGAAGTAACCCATTCCGGTACTTCCGGGTTTTCGACGGTCTGCAACCTGAAAAAATGCAACCTGAAGCATCTGTAACCCGAGGTATGACTGCACAGAAAACTGTAGAAACGTCACAAATAATCGCCAAAATTCAACGGCTTGACCGATTTCCTTGGTTACAACAGCTAATGACTCCTCTGGAAGAGGGGAATGCAGGCCTCATCCTGCCTCCATAATCCCTTAAGCATAAGGTCACATACTCCTTGCTCCTCCATAAGGTGTGACCTTAGCCCCACAATAGGAGGCAGGAAGCGATCAAGGGCAGCACATACCCCATGCAGAAATCCATCGGGTTGGTGGGTTGAATCCTGATACTTTCAAAGGAGAAGCACAGGAAAGCCTTGCAGCTGGAGGGCTATGTAAATACTTTTATTGTTCTTTGGGGAAGAGCGTAGTTAAAAGGTGTTGGGAACTGGGGTTATTGACAGGGGTGGGTTGTGAGTTGAGGACCCGCCATCCACTTAGAGATGAATAAGACACAGGGACACCAGTATTTTAGGTTAATGGGCTAAAGAAGGCCACAACTTTATTGGTTACAGCATGTGAGTGGTATTGGGTTAGGCACTGGATCAAGCAATCTTTACATGACTCCACCCCATTCAGCGGGGAGTCATTCAAAGGTTAACAACCAGTGGGAGGAGCTTGTTGATGCAAATACAACTGGAAGCTTCCCCTGATGTCACCGGATGTTGTGCCATGGCCCTAGCCACCAGCAGGACATAGGACAGGATCCATGACTGCTGGAGTCCTTTAACAGAATACCCAAAAGGGGAAGGGTAGGTGATGGCCACAACCAGCCCTCCAACACACAACACATATTCCAATGCCTAACCGCCAATGCTCAAAAGTTGTGATGAATTGCTACGAGGTAGGCAGAAAACCATGAGGCTGGTGCCAATTTACCAAATGGGTAAAAATTCCTTCCAGGCCCCCTGGGCAACCAGGGCAACCAACCAAAGTCCATAGCAAGGTCAGAAGCATAGATATGACCTAAAGGGAGGGAGGGCGGGTGATCCGTCAACTTCTGGGCGCACAATGAGAGCATGGAGCTGCCGTGGCCACTTGAATGCGGCTAAGCCCCGCCCCCAAGCCAGCCCTGTTGGCTGGCCTACAGGCGCGGCACAGAAGCCAGGTAAGCTGACGCAGGGGGCCGAAGACGCCCCCCTGCAGAAGGGGGAACTGGCTTCCGCCCACAACCCCTCCCCTCTGTTAGGAGGAGAGGCTTTATGGACTCACGTTTCTACATGCCAAACACTCCTACTTTGTGACATATTTGTGATGTATTGATGATGCTGTTGAAAAATGCATAATGGGAAATGGGGAGAGATTCATACAACCCCATGCTTGGGGTTCCCACTCTGTGTATTTGAACATTGTTGCAACAAATAAGGATCAGGTCTACTGACTGCTGTTTTGCTTCTTTAACTTGTCTGGAGACACCTTCTTTTGCTGACCAGAGAGACCCACGGGGACTGGCACCCTGATGAGCTGGGCAGTGGAGTAAATCCCCGCACCCCAGGATTTTTTTCCCTTATCAGTGCTGTATATGAATAAATGCATTTATAAAATATACATCCACTTCATTACATTTCCCAAGTGCTGAAGAAAAACCTTCCAGCTGTAAAGTACTCCATGCAAGAGGGAAAGTATTGAGTTAGGCAGGTCTGAAAAGAGAACTCCGTGGATAAAAATCTCAGTCAGTCAGCAATTTAGAGATGCATTTAATTGGTCTCTAGACTGTTTAGAAAAAAGGGGGAAAGTTTTCTGCCCACCACTCAAACACAATTTTTAAACTAAAATCATTAATGTGTATTTAGGGCAAACAATTTTCAGTAAGGAACCCAGTGGCCTGTTCTAATGCGTTATATGGGGGATAGCATGGGAAGAATTGCACCAATTAGCATTTGGTCTTGAAATATTATTTAGGAAGGGAAAAGAAAAGTAGATCATAACACGGGAAAGAAAAAAAAAAGGAGCTGAAACACCAGAAAGAAGTTTTTAAATATATATACAAAGTATTTAATAATACATGCATGTACTATACCACAGACCATGAAATTGCTTGCAGAGATAGTTTTGATATAAAGCCCCTGAGATCCAATTCTTTTCAGTACTAAAAAGAGTTATTTATTTCATTAGGGTCACTGCTGCATGAAGCAGTCTGAGAAAGTATTTGATTGATATCCGAACTGAAGTTAACTTTGAGGAGGAGAGAGAGAGAGGAATGAGGGGAGGGGTAAAATAGAAAAGCTGTGTAAAACCACACATTATAGTACAATAATACTGTTGTTGCAGATGTGCCTGATTTACAGTTCGGGGTTGGGGGAGCCATCAGTGCAGCTGAACTGGCAAATATGTCCCTTGTATATAACATATGCAAAAGTCCGAGTGAGAATAGGATCTCCCAAGGTACTCTGCCTTCCATAGCAGCTGTAGTGATCAAGGAATGTTAGGGCATGGATGGGTGCACAGGTCTAAAACAGAAAGTGGATAATAAAGGGACAATAGAAAGTGTCCTTTCAGACTGCATCACGGTGTGGTACGCTGGTTTGACATCAACTGATAGGAAGTGCCTACAGAGGGTGGTGAATACAGCACAAGATATTATGGGCTGTCCCATGAATCCACTGGATGAAATAGCGGAAGAACGTTGCCTCAGGAGAGTGAGGAAAATACTCAGGGATGATTCACACCCTGGCCGGTAATTTCTTGATCTCCTGCCCTCAGGCAGAAGACATAGAAGCATGATTAGTCGCACCAACAGGGTAAAGAACAGCTTCTATCCGTGGGCTGTTAGGCTGCTGAATGAAAAGATAAGAACAGGGCAACTGACTTTCGGGTTTGATGGGTGTGAGTCAGTAAACGAGGGGAATTAAGACTAAGAGAGTTGAGTGGGGGTGCTCATGTAATCTCACTGTATACAAGTTGTACAAGTGACAATAAAGTATTTCAATTTCAATTTGTCCATCTTCAGCAGAGAGAACTTGCTGGTATGAAAGAAAATACAGGCTCATGCAACAAACCCTGTCACCACAATTGCTTGTAGCTCCAAACTGTTCTGCCAACAGCTTAAAGGCAATCTAATGCTCCCCATCACCACCCAAACTTTCTCCATGATTCTTCCCTAAAAAAGAATTGATGAACACACATGAACCACTGAGAATTCAATATTGGTGTGTCAGATTGTTTGCCTAGAACGGATGCTTAATTTCTTGCTAAAATATTGCTTCAGCTTTTTGTGGCTTAAAGGCCTTCTCATAAATTCCTTCCAATCTTATCAGTTTCAGAATCTCTACTTCATGTAGGATTGGTAAGTTTGATTCCAGTTTTATGTTTAATTAACCCTCTGGAGCACCCATAAACCCATTGAAGGAAAGGAAGTATTTAATCTGAAATTCAGAAATGTAAGGCTGGTTCTGGATATACCATGTACTTTATTCAATAGAAGTGTGCCTTTGAATGAAAAATAACCAATATGGGGGGGGGGGGGAGGATTTCAGAATAATACTGAAGTGGAACCTTGGTTTTTGAGCATCTCAGAAGCCAAACGTCTCAGAAGCCAAATGCCGAAAATCCAAAAGTAATTGCTTCTGTTTCCGAACGCGCCTCAGAAGTCAAATTGCTTTTGCAGCATGTTTTTCTTTTTTCTCAATGGATTTTTCCATCCGCACATTGCTTCTTGGTTTTCAAACGTTTTGGAATTCGAACGGTCTTCCAGAAAGAATTACGTTTAGAAACCGAGGTTCCACTGTACACCATTTTCTTGAAGCGGTAACTATTTGACTGAAATACACCACCCTTTCCTTACATTTTAAATGTAGTTGTGGCAATAAATAGAGATAGGAGAATGACTTTTAATCTTTTTTAAAAAAGCAGAGATGACTTCCACTGCTTAAGATTACAAATTTGAATAAGATAACAGTATAGCATATCTAATTGAACTAGTTTAGTTTATCATTATTCTCCATTTTTCCTATTAAAGCAATAAAAGTGGCTTATAATAAGAATATAAAAATACATCAAAACAATACAAAAGAATAGAAAATAGTACATATATCACCACAACTAAAAATGGCAGGAATTAAATTAAAACATCAAAAAGATAGCAGTGCAAAGATATAAAATGTTGACTTAAATTTTAGAGTAAAAAATATAAAACAACAGATCATGTTTTAGAAGTTTCCTGGAGTAACTGAAGGGAAGAAAGGGATTCTGGGGGATCTCTTCCAGTAGGGAATTCCACAATCTTGGCATCATCACCAAGAAGATCCTTTTGCAGGACTGCTTCAGGAAACACAAATACCTGTAATTGTACACAATTAACTGCTCAGGGCAAAAAGAAAAGAAAAGGGAAAAATAGTGTGTGGGGCTGGCACCATAAGGTTCCTTTAAAAGAGCCCTGGGGAGTAAATATGGTATGGCTGTGAATCTACTGATACACCTATACCTACAAAACAAGGGTTGAATCCTGACAAGACAGAAGTAATGTTTTGGGGGACAGGAGGCGGGTGGGTGTGGAGGACTCCCTGGTCCTGAATGGAGTAACTGTGCCCCTGAAGGACCAGGTGCACAGCCTGGGAGTCATTTTGAACTCACAGCTGTCCATGGAGGGGCAGGTCAATTCTGTGTCTAGGGCAGCCATCTACCAGCTCCATCTGGTACGCAGAGTGGTGCATGCTCTGGTTATCTCCCGCTTGGACTACTGCAATACACTCTATGTGGGGCTACCTTTGAAGGTGACCCAGAAACTACAACTAATCCAGAATGTGGCAGCTAGACTGGTGACTGGGAGTGGCTGCAGAGACCATATAACACTGGTCCTGAAAGACCTACATTGGCTCCCAGTACGTTTCTGAGAACAATTCAAAGTGTTGGTACTGACCTTTAAAGCCCTAAATGGCCTCGGCCCAGTATACCTGAAGGAGCATCTCCACCCTCATTGTTCAGCCCAGACACTGAGGTCCGAGGGCCTTCTGCTGGTTCCCTCACTGCAAGAAGTGAGGTTACAGGGAACTAGGCAGAGGGCCTTCTTGGTAGTTGCGCCTGCCCTGCAGAACGCCCTCCCAACAGATGCCAAAGAAATAAACAACTATCTGACTTTTAGAAGACATCTGAAGGCAGCCCTGTTTAGGGAAGTTTTTTATGTTTGATGTTTTATCGTGTCTTTAATATTCTGCTGGGAGCTGCCCAGAGTGGCTGGGGAAACCCAGCCAGATGAGCAGGGTATAAATAATAAATTATTATTATAAGGGATGGGGACACTCCCTCATCCAACTTCCTAGATTAGTTACTGTAAGGAAAACACTCTGCCTTGCATATTTTGGGGGAGCTTTGCCTTCTTGCTCGAAAGCTGCTGAAACTAGGTTCTTGTTGTCACAGGTGTCGAATGAACCAGCAAAAATGGGTACGTAGTATTGGGCCACATTGAAGTGGTAGTGGTAACTTCTTCTGAATCATCATGCAGCATTGTGCAAAAACCCTTAGACTTGAAGAATACTTGGTGTTTTTTTCAGATAATTTTTTTGGGGGGAGGTGCAAAATTGCAGGCAGGGGCTAGGGTGACCACATTCTTGAGAAAGAGGACAGGGCTTCCACACATTTAATAAATGCATCAACCTGAAAGGGTAGGAGCTTGACTTCCACAGATGGTACTCCTGCTCTGGATGATAAAACTAGGGTTATCCAGAAGCTACTTGCAGAGTATTCTGTAGCTAGATGTCAAATTAATAGCCTACAAGACCTTTCTGAGACAAAACCACCAAACTTTTAATTATATAGCTTTAGTGCTAACCTCCTTTCCGTGTCTTCATACCAGTTGTCTGATCATCTCTAGTGATGATTTATTGTTCTGCCTCATTACCAGACAGCAGCTTGCTTCTGCTTCTGTTGCTGCTGATATTGAGCCTTGAGGAAGCATTATGTGATGGGACCAATTTCAGAAACTCCAAGTCCGTGTTGCGCTTCTGCTCCCCAGGCCTCTTGCAATTTCATTTCACACGGACATCACTGACATTTTGTAAACTTGACCTTGAGAAAAAGCGGCAGGCTTAGAAGTACAAACATGTGAGAGCAATTTAGGAAGAGCTGAGAAAGAAATGACACAATAAAGCCTTGTGTTTCACATCTCACTGCACTGTTTACTATACTTCTTAAAATGATTGACTTTCCTGTTGAGGAATGAAAGATGGATTTGTATTCAAGGACGGGAGGAGTCTTTTTGCAGAGACGGAGGAGTTTTCTTTTACTGACGGAGTAGACTCTAATGACTGTATAAAAGCTTTCAAATATCTAATTGTTTCTTGAAGTGCATAACTGCCTCTTCCATTGGGAAATCTTGTGAGTGATCTTGATATTTCAGTTTTCAATTTTGCTGCCTGTCGCAGTGGCCGGCAAGTTTCCACTGTTGCCCTGTGTGTTGATTTTAGCTGTTAATCTCTAGGAGAAAAAACAATCTGGTACGCATGTTTTTCAGAGGTCATGATGGGGCTTTTGGGTTATGCCTACAGGAACTGGGAGAACAGAAAACCCTTAGAATGCACAAATTGAGATATTCAGTAACATCACCATCAGTGATGTATGCATGAAGCACATATTTTTGTGTGATGCTGTGGAGTTTTCTTCTTCTTCGATCACTCGTAGCCAAGTAAGATCGTCTTCCATGAACACGGTTTTAACAGTGTGTCTGTAAGTGACTATGGAGGCCAAATCTGGATCCACACGTCCTTCCACAGTGGGGACATAGGTTTCCGGGAAGGAATTAATCACGGTGAGGGTTTGCCAAACGTGCCTTCCTCTTAGCACATTTCTCCCTTTCGTCCTGAGTTCAAGTGTCTTCAAAGCCCACGACACCTTTAGTAAAGGCTGTTCTCCAGTTGGAGCACTCGCAAGCCAGTGTTTTCCAGTTGTAAGTGTTTATACTATTTATTTTTTTTAGATTTGCCTTGAAAGAGTCTTTAAACCTCTTTTGTTGACCACCAGCATTACACTTTCCATTTTTAAGTTCAGAATAGAGTAGTTGCTTTGGCAAACGGCAATCAGGCATCCACACAACATGACTAGTCCAACAAAGTTGATGTTGAAGAATCATTGCTTCGACACTGGTGATCTTTGCTTCTTCCAGTTCACTGGCATTAGTTCTCCTGTCTTCCCAAGTGATGTGTAAATTTTTTAGAGACACAGTTGATGGAATCTTTCGAGGAGTTGGAGATGGTGTTTATAAGTGGTCCATGTTTCACAAGCATACATTAAGGTTGGTAGTACAATAGTTTTGTAAACAAGCAATTTGGTTTCCCTGCGAATGTCCCGGTCCTCAAACACTCTGCACTTCAATTGGGAGAAAGCTGCACTGGCAGAGCTCAGGCGATGCTGGATTTCAGCATCAATGTTGGCCTTTGTGGAAAGATATTTGCCCAGGTAGGAGAAGTGATTAACACTTTCCAACATTACATCATTGAATTGGATTTGTGGCACTGCAGAGGGGTTGCTTTGTGCTTGCTGGTGCAGCACTTTGGTTTTTTGGATGTTGAGCGATAGGGCAAGCTTTTCGTAAGCTTCTGCGAAGATATTTAGGATGGTTTGGAGGTCATCCTCTGAGTGCGCACAACTACGTTGTCATCACCTTGTCAACTTGCGCATTGTGGCTTGTGAACTAAGTTCATGAAACCCCTGAAATACATCATTCACATTTATGTAAACCTGTTTATTCTAGTGGAATAGAATCTTTTGTAGCAGCTAATGGCTTGGATTGGAACAGAAGAGGTTTTTTTGCCTTCTCTTTGCACCCTCTGCTTCCCCTGAAAAAATTATCTAGAGGATTGAGTGCCTTTCTGAGCAATACAGTAATAAGGATGGATGACTCTGTCAATTTTAGTTTCTTTTTAAAACAACCTCATGAAAATTCTTCAGCATTCTAATGGAAATTTATCCTAAATATATACATTTTTGCAAGCAACTTTCTATAATATTAGGGATTTATATTTGTTGTTTTCACTAAGACATGGATTTTTATGCTCACTTTCCCCTAACATCAGCATATTATTTGGTTGGGAAACTACATCATAAAATTGGTTCAAAATCCAGTTCAATGCACTTTGAACTAGATTTTAGATCAAACTGGAAATCCATGAATTGCTGGATTTTGAATCAAAATGTAAAGAATGATGCTGCAACCTCGAACCTTCTGCACACACATCGTATTTCCACACAGTGCGATGACAAATGGAGAGTTGGCTCTTCTCCTTTCCATTTTTTGGCATTCTGCTGCAGCAGAAGACAATAATTGCTACTTTGGCAGCTTGTGCTAACGAGCTTGGAAACGTTCTGTGCCCCTGAAATTCTGAAAGAAAAGATCTGAACATCTTTGAGCATGTTTCTAAGCATAGGTGTGCAAGCACAGTGGGCAAAGCCTAATAAACAGGCATGCCTATAAACATGCCCTAAGTTAAATATACTCTAGTTTGGTCATTTGAGTAGTTTATGAGAGGTGAAAGTGGTTGCATGGGCTTTTGCCATAGAACAGCTACACTAACAGGAAATGTGAAAGTAGCAATGTTACAAGGTTTATCTAAGACGTGCAGCTTAACAGAGGTGGTAAAAAGGAAATATGGAATATTCAGACAAGTTTCTCTTCTCTTCCCAATGGGAATAGCTTAGAAAATGCAAGGAGATAACAACACTTAAGAAGAGCCAGATCCAAAATTTCAGAAAATTGTGGGGTGTGAAAATTGTTATGCTTCCCATATAATCTCACGTGGGGTGAAAGAGAGAGGAAGGAACTCCAGTTTTCCTGTGGGTAACTGACACAGCAGCGCAAGAATGGCTGCAAGGTCACATGAGTTTTCTCTGCTTCACAATTCGTAGCTGGGTGGCCGGCAGAAGACACACATAATCTCCACTCCCAGCAGCTGCCTTTCTGACCTGGTTTCTTCAGTTGGAGACAATCCACTGCAGTAGCCCATGAAGCATGAAAATGTGATCTACAACACTTTCCTAACTATATGACTGAGGAATCCTCTATGATTTTTCACTTTATTATGTTGCAGATAACCGTGCCATATGAATACGTTGTCCCAACCCTCGATATCAAGTATACTTGCATTTTTTTAAGGTCATCCAAACTTTAAGCCAGATGAAGCATGTTGCTTCGTAGTATAATTTACTACACTGGGAGCTAGGCAAATCAGTGACAAAGTTCATGGATATGGTTTCCCAAGGTGCCTGGAGGGCGGGGTGGACAATGACAGCAGCAGCCTGACTGGGAATTCCCTACCGCTCTTGGCCCTCTGGCATGTATTGCAGCATAAACATACTCCTTGCCACTTGGTCATGAAGTGGTGAGTGTAGTTAGCTTTCTCTCCCTTGAAAAGTACATAAAGCTGAAGGAAGAAGTTGGAAGAGTGATGATCTTTCAGCTCTGTGTGCTTTTCAAGGCTCAGATTTGTTTTCCTGGATCTGATTTTCACCCAAATCCCTTGGAAAACCAAAGTACAGCGGTAGCTCGGGTTATAGACGCTTCAGGTTACAGACTCAGCTAACCCAGAAATAGTACCTCGGGTTAAGAACTTTGCTTCAGGATGAGAACAGAAATCACGCGGCAGCGGGAGGCTCCATTAGCTAAAGTGGTGTCTCAGGTTAAGAACAGTTTCAGGTTAAGAACTGACCTCCAGAACGAATTAAGTTCTTAACCCAAGGTACCACTGTGTGTGGGTGTTCACACTCTGCTTCTATGCCTTAGGTGGGGGAGAGGAGATCTGATCAGGAGAAGTGGGGAACAAAATGCACTCACTCCAAAATCCAAATGCGCTCACGGGTCTAAAACATTTGGCACCCTCTGATCTATGTGAGCTAACACAGCCGATATACTGTATTTTTCGCTCCATAACACACACCTGATCATAAGGTGCACCTAGTTTCTAGTCGGGGAATTCAAGAAATTCTGGCGGTTCCCTCACTGCGAGAGGCCAAGTTACAGGGAACCAGGCAGAGGGCCTTCTCGGTAGTGGCGCCCGCCCTGTGGAACGCCCTCCCACCAGATGTCAAAGCGATAAACAACTACCTGACATTCAGAAGACATCTTCTGACATCAGGGAAGTTTTTAATATGTGACATTTTAGTGTATTTTTCATCTTTGTTGGAAGCCGCCCAGAGTGGCTGGGGAAACCCAGCCAGATGGGCAGGGTACAAATAATAAATTATTATTATTATTATTATAAAAACAATATTATTTAAAAGGAGCGCTGAGCAGAGCCTGTATGCATCCCAGGCTCTGCTCAGCGCTCCCTTTACAGAGCCGGGTGGAGTGTGTGTGTGGCTCTTGGGGGCTTTTCCCCGAGGAGGGAGGAGGGACTGACTGGCTGCGTCAGTCCCCTCTCCCACCTCGTAAAAAAGCCTGCAAAAGCTGCACGCTCTTTAGAGGGTGCGCAGCTCTTGGGGGCTTTTCCCTGCGGAGGGAGCGAAAAATACAGTAGTTGATGTGAGTTTGCTTCCCTGAACACTTTTCAAACATAGCAATTTATGGTCTAAACCTGTGCATGCTTACAGTGGGACTTTCTTCCTGGAAACTTCATGTGGCAGTACTGCAGCCTTAATTTCCCTGCAAAATTGTATGAAGTAGCCCTGGGTTTTAAAATTAATTTTTAAAGACAGTCAACTAAAGTTCTATGGGATTCCTCTGTTTCTCTCAGTAGTAGGCATATTTAGCAAACTAATAACAGGCATCTGCAGAAACTTGAATATGCAGTAAATATTATGACTTTTTTACTTACAGTGTGTTCTGCAATTTCAGCCCTGCTGAGTGCTGTCCATTATAATTTGTCATTAAGCCTAAGAGGCTATAATGATCTGTGGAAGAGGATCCAAGTATGTATATGGGCACAGTTTTCAAATGTAGCGCAGTCAAACATGGCCTGCTTGCTAGTGCATTAGTTATGTAACAGTTGCAATAAAGTTGCTGCTACATAATGCAAATATAAGTCCATGAAAATTCTCATTTGGCATTTGAAGTTGGCTGATTTAATTCCATAAACATAACGGCATTTGAGGAAATCACAAAAGGGGAACTGGAGGATTATCCAGCATTATGAGAAACGAAATAATGGCAGGGAGTGTGGGAAGAGTATGTGCTCTGGTGTGAGAAAAGTAACGTCATTTTAATTCTAGCTTTCGTCGCTGCTTGCTGAAAGTTTGGTGAAAAAACATGAAATAAAGATAAAAGCTAATTCTCATTATCTTTATGGATGCATTATGTATATGGAAAATTTAACCCCTCCAAATAGCAGCCGTATCGGTTATGGAAATCAAGCAAGTTGCAATGATATTTGCTAGAGTTACATTAGTCTAGCTCAATTGCATTTTCTATTACGCTTTTAGCATGATCTATCAATACAGTGACTTTGACGAGATTCATACTACTGCCGGTGGCAAGTTAAAATTGGCTAGCCAGAAGTACATTCTATTTATCCCATTTCTCAGCTCCCTTGGACTGCTTACTTTAATGCTTTTTCTCAGCCAGAAGGGTTTCTTTATTAATACCACTGTAATGCTATATCAACTAGAATCCATGAATTCTGATCCATGAGGCATCCAATGAGGTTGCAATTCCCTTGGGTTTGAAGGGAAATCTATGGCCCAAGTTAAAACTTTGCTGCGCTAATGGGAATTTTGAAATATTTTGTCGTTCCTGCCCCAAATACAGAATGTAAAGTAGAAAAATATAGTCATTTAACTGTAAGTTTCCTCCTTGCTCTGTAACCATTTTGCTGGTTCGACAGTGACCTTATCTGAATTCAGCCTAATAGAAATAAAGAAAATTGAAGTAGCTATATAGGCAAATTGAGCAGTCACATAGTACATTAACAGAATCATACTTGGAAACTTCTAAAGTGGGATTACACGTACATGACAATATATGGGTAGCTGCATAAGTTATCAGAGTTTTAACTTTGTATAATGTAACTTAATTAAAACCATTCTTCTGTAATCTCATTTTCCAAGAATTGGGAATATTTTGGTCAATGGTTAACTCCTACAAAGAGAGAAACCTCAACTCTGCTTGGAAGTTGTATTGTATTTATGTTTATATTTAAAAAATTTAAATAATCAAAACATGCTCACCCAAAGCAGTTTACATAAATGCCAAAACACTGCTACATGCTCACCCCAAAAGCCTGACCCCCATATATTTGTTGACTGAAAATGGCTTCTAATTGATTAGGGGAATTATTTTTGCATGCACAGAAGTTCTATCAAAACAAATGAACTACCAGTTTCACGATGGACATAATTTATCATTAACACCTCTTTCCAGCAGCCACAAAGACTTAATTCAGATATTTTAAAAGACTTGCAGACTTAGTATAATAATAATAATAATAATAATAATAATAATAATAATAATCAGGCCAAACCTATGCTCACAGTTCACAAGAGGCCCAAAATATTCCCAACTATGGGCAGAGACTGTCACAGCCTCACCTTCAATGTATTCAGATGTTCTAAATTGGCCGGGTTGAAGGAGAATGAATCCAAGTTAGCAATCTTTTAATTGATTTACTCTGAGCTGGACTAGCACTGAGTATCTCCCACTGCTTGGTAGTAAATTCAGTTACTTGAGTTAGGATGAATTGTGAAACTGTGGGGGAGAGGTTGAACCTGAGTCTCAGGACCAGGTTACAAGAAAAAATTGAAACACATCCCAAGTAAAAGATGGGCAATGTACAACATCTGCCAGCAGAAAAAGTGCTAAAAACAAAGAGTCTATTCCCAGGACCCCCAAGCTGCAGGAAAAAGATCTGTGAAATGCTCCAAAGCAAAGAAAGGGGCAAAACATGGGTGGGGAACATTTCTCAGTCTGATGACCACATTCCCTCATAGACAGTGGCATAGCATAGGTTGCAAGTGCCCGGGGCTGTGCAGAATGGGGTGGGTGGGAGAGAGAGAAACAGATGGAGTACGCATGCACATTCAACTGCCTATTGGTGTCTGCATCACCCAGGAGATCACAGCCACAGAGGTAAGATAGGAAGAGTCCTTCTGTTGTCTGCAGAGATCACTTCCTGGTTCGCATGGAGAAGCCGTTTTCAATGCAGGCCAGCAATGGAAGGGCACAGCTGTATTGAGGCAGCACTGGGTGTTGAAATTTTGCACCCCTAACAATTTTGCACCCATGACAACTGCCCCGTGCCCTCTCACAATGCTTCACCTCTACTCATAGGTGTGATCTAAACCACAGAGCCTCTTGGGCTTCCCGATCGGAAGGTTCATTGTCTGAATCCCTGTGACGGAGTGAGCTGAGCTCCCATTGCTCTGTCCCAGCTTATGCCAATCTAGCAGAAAGCACGTCAGTGCAAGTAGATAAATAGGTAGTGCTGCAGCGGGAAGGAAAACGGTTTTTCCGTATGCTCTGGTTTCCATCACGGTGTCCCATTGTGCCAGAAGCTACTTTTAGGTCTATTATGAGATGTCCACCAGCTTCCAATCACAGATACCAGCAGCAAACTTGAATTATTATCGCTCCCTAGCATCCCAGTGCCAGAGGATTGCCTCCTTCCACTCACCACTTTGCCTCCTCCAAGTGAAAGAAACCTGGGCAGGGCTGAATGCCACATCCATTGCCAGGTGTGTCCTGCTGGAAATAGAAAAGGGCTTTCCCCTTGGCCTGCCTTTATATCCACTCAGTTGCCAAGTGCTTTTGTGACATCACAAGAAACCCACAGCCAATGGCAACAGCTGGGGAGGCATCATCTTCATTGCTTTGAGCCTCACAATGGTGGGTGGACCTATCAGTGATTGTATGCTTGTTTATCCAGGAAGCAGGTGGCAAGCATTGCTTCCTTGTTTGCTCCTACTGATAGCCTCAGTCCTGAAGCTATATAAATGTAAGTAGAAAATTAAGAATCAGGGCCTCCCAGCTTCATCACTCTGGGTGATTCCTGGAATATTTCACAGAAATTGAATAATACACTGTATTCAATACAGAATGGGATGGTTGGGAAGGACACTGGAGGTCATCTGCTGCAAACTCCTGCTAGTTGTGGGATCTGTAGGTTGTTTTGTTTCCTGACATTTTATCTGTTTGATTAGGCATAACAAAAAATACATAGTTTTTGTCATGGGCGCATCAAAGTTTTGTTGCTGTCAGTATCCAGATGGAATTGGCTAATGTTCCCAGATGCTAGTTGTATCAATTTGGCGTCTGTAATAATGAAAGCAAAATTAAGCATTTATTTTTTTTAGTTTGCAGCATAAATGTAATAAGTGAGATTCTTTCTTTCACCATCTAATCCTACACGTTCCAACGTTTTATGTGTTTATCCCGTTTGACTGACTGCGCCATGTGGCAGTTGCTGTGGAAGATTCCAAAGTCACTGAATCAGCTTTTCCATTGTGGAACAAACATTTCCGGAAGCGTAACCATCTGAAAAAAGATTCATCACAGACTCATTCTTGCATATTTGGACTTGTATGATTGAATAGATTCATTTATGTATTTGAGTAGAACTAAAAGCAAGCAGGAGTGAAATGAAACAAATATCATTCCTCTATTAACAAATCTAATACTTACTGGTTCTTAGGAGCACACAGTGGTTCCATCTGTACTCCACAAGCCTTTTCAGGGTTTCAGCCTCGAAATATGATTCTTGCTGCCATTAAAGCCATTATTTTTCTTTATAACTAGGCATTCTAGAAATTCAGAGTGCATCCAGTTGTTTACTAGCTTATAAAAATGACATGGGGCATACTCTTCCCTCCAGTAAAGACGTAAAAAGTAAAAGGTAAAGGACCCCTGACAGTTAAGTCCAGTCACAGACAACTGTGGGGTTGCTGCACTCATCTCGCTTTACAGGCCAAGGGAGTCAGCATTGTCCACAGACAATTTTTCCAGGTCATGTGGCCAGCATAATGAAGCCGCTTCTGGTGCAATGGAACACTGAAGCCAGAGAAGTGCACGGAAACACCATTTACCTTCCTGCTGGAGCGGTACCTATTTATCTACTTTTTGGCATGCTTTCAAACTGCTAGGTTGGCAGGAGCTGGGACCAAGCAACGGGAGCTCACCCCGTCGTGGGGATTCGAACCGCCGGCCTTCTGATCGGCAAGCCCAAGGCTCAGTGGTTTAGACCACAGTTTTTCAGAGGCAGACTTGAATGTGGACTCCAGAGCTCTCAAAGGTGGACTTTTAAGACCTCCCTGAGCCAACTAAGCCAGGATTGCCAGTGTGGCATCTTTGGGTGCTATAATGGTCCTGGTGGACTTCCCCTGGTGGCTGTGGAGTATTTGAACACTCCTTCCATTCACTGTTCCCTTGAGAGTAGTGGTGAACATGGCTACCTTAGAAAAGTATGTAGTTCCAAAGGAGGAAGGTAGAAAAGCTGAGGAGAGTTCAATAAAAAATTTGTTTCTCCTTTTTCCACATAGAGTTTAGCCACTGGGTGCAGTGGGGATAGTTCCATCCCTACTGCACCCAGTGGCCAAACACCCATTGCCTTTATAGTTGGCACTCACAATATTGGGTTTTACTTGTACGGTGAATATGAAGACGGAGATCCATTACACAGGGGGGATCTTGAGTGGGCCAGGATCACACCTCTCTGTGTGTAAATATTGATACATACTTAAAGCCTCTTCGTATGCTGGCACAATGCACAGCCAACATGTGTGTGTTAGGGGAAACATGCTATGCACATTAGCATTTGAATGATTCCCCATTAATGCATGTGGGGAGTTGGAAGGATGTGGGAGGAAATAAAAGTTCATCTGGTGAAGCTTTTTGAAGCATTAAGTGTTAGGAAAAGTGTCACCTGATTTATTTATTTATTTATTTATTTATTTATTTATTTTAAACTGTTTTAAAAAAAACAAAACTATTTTTATACTCAAAATTATCATTATTGCAAATGTAACTGGACTTTTACCCCATTAGCAGCTCTGAGAAAGAAAGATATTCTACTAATATAGGTTCTTGTCCATGGGTAGGCAAACTAAGGTCCTGGGGCCGGATCTGGCCCAATCGCCTTCTAAATCTGGCCTGCAGACGGTCCCGGAATCAGTGTGTTTTTACATGAGTAGAATGTGTGCTTTTATTTAAAATGCATCTCTGGGTTATTTGTGGGGCACAGGAATTCGTTCTTTTTCTTCTTCTTCAAAATATAGTCCGTGCCCCCCCCCCCAAGGTCTGAGGGACAGTGGACTGGCCCCCTGCTGAAAAAGTTTCCTGACCCCTGTTCATGTCCCTCTTCCTGGTGACGATGATGCATCTTCAAAATGCTGCTCAGCTGCAGAGCTCTCAAAGTGACAATTGCAGCATGACTCTCCTGTAATCCTCCATATGTCATTGGACTCCCAGCTCTCATCAGCTCATCCAGAATGGCCAGTGATCAAAGGAGATGGGAGATGTAGCCCAATAACATGGGTATAATCCCACATACCAAGGTGTTCAGGTCTGGCAAGTCTCCGTGGGAAGGAGCTATATAGTTGTGAGCCATGGAGAACATCTTTCTACAACTATAACACGTTTACTAGTTAACATGTTAATCTTATTGAATAGCACAAGGGAATCTAGGGGAAGGAGTAATTGCTAAGGCAGGCATAGGCAAACTCGGCCCTCCAGATGTTTCAAGACTACAATTCCCATCATCCCTGACCACTCGTCCTGTTAGCTAGAGATGATGGGAGTTGTAGTCCCAAAACACCTGCAGGGCCAAATTTGCCTATGCCTGTTCTAAGGCCTTTTGTGTATAAGGTTTCTGGGACTTTATGAGTCAAAACTTTGAACCAACACCTTAATTTTTCCTGGCTGGAAGGCAGTATGAAGCCACCACAGATGCTGGAGACGCGTTGCTCTGAGCCAGCTGAATCTTGTGAACAGTTGGCAAGAGCAACCCCAGAAGGAGCTCATTTCAGTAGTCTAGACTCTAGTTTATGGGTGATGGTTACCAGTCTTTTATCTGATGAAAATGGATTGCCGCCTTCTCACCAGATGGTGCATACAATTGCCAAGTACACACTTAAACCATCCTTTCTGTAGCAGCAGCCAAATTTGGTAGTGTAGTATTCACATCCCAGACATGAATAGGGCTATTTCAGCTCTGTTCTGAATCTGTATATGCAGCTCCCAGTTCACATTATTTTACCATGCTGTACTGACACGGCACTTGCCAAAAAGCACAGCGGATTTTATAGTTCTTTGTAATGATGCCAGTGGACTGTCCCATTGATGCACGGTGTTGCCCATTGTTTCACACAATGTCCCCCTGTAAGGTATTCACACAATTCTTGTTTGAGCAAGGATGTCTTCAAAAGATAAAAACAGTACTGTTTCACTGGCATCTCATCTAGTTATTTCACACATGCACTAATCAGGGCGAGCATTCGCACATCTGGCTAGTGATATGTAAATTGTATTTTTTTATTACCCAAGAGGATGGCTCCAGATCTAAGTAAGAAGCAAGGGTTGGTTGTTATTGCTGTTGTCTAATTTGCAAGGTTGCATTTGAATACGCCCTTTCATGTGCGGCAGGTGTCTTTTAATCAAAGAGGAGGCGTTTCTGACCTTGCGGTAGAATTTTGCATGCGGAAATTGACACCAAGTCCAGAGACAAGGCTCTCCTTGTGCAAGAGGCTTGGTTTACAGAAAAGTACAATAATTCATTATTCTACCTTTTTAAAAAAAGTAATTCCAGATTGTACCCTAAGCACATCTGGACCTGTTGGCAGAAGTGGACTGAAATAGTGTGTCCGTTATGGAATCTGGAGCCCTTATCATGGTGTGCAGAGTTTAGGAAGTCACAGAAACTGTGGGGTCATCAACATGGCAAGTTACTCAAATGGGAATAAATAATTTGTTGATATAAAATGTACTTATTTACAGCAAAACCATTCTTGCAACATAAAAGCAAAGTGTGCAATACAAGAACAAGCACTCAGTAGAAAAGAAAACGTATTGCAACATTTTGCTTGGTCCTATATTATTCAACAAACATAAGCAATCAAAGATTCTGGGCTTTGTTCAACATCCATATATGCTCCCCAGCAATTCCTTTTCTTGATGGAAGTGTCCTTCATCCCCATTTAGACCCATGTGCTCAGTTATAGAGCCATGATTAAGTAATGCTTTGACACTGTTGCATTTCTGGTGGAAGTGCGGTAGCTCAGTGATAGAGTGTGGCATGTGGTTCAATCCCTGGCAACTTCAAATATGGCTGAGAATGCATCCCATCATAAACCGTGGAGAGTTATTGTCATTCAGTATAGACGATACTGAGCTGGCTGGATCAATGGTCCACATTACTATCGGACAGTTCCTGTGTCCTAACAGCAACAGTTATTAACAAAGATTTGTCCATGTGCATGTTGGCAGGTAGGATTAGCAACCCAAATTGTGTCATTGGATCCAGACAGTTCAAGGATCAATCCACAGAATTAATAGTGAAAAGATCTTATGCCATGACTGAGGAAGTCCTCTTCTTAATCCGATATAGAGCTATTGCCATTTAGATCAAACTGTACTTTGATCTAAATGTAAAGGCAAAGGAAGACTCCTCTGGACAGTTAAGTCCAGCCAATGGTGACTATGGGGTTGCGGCGCTCATCTTGCTTTCAGGCCGAGTGGACAAATGCATCTTTCCACTTCTGGCACAACGGAACACTATGACAGAAACCAGAGCACACGGAAATGCCATTTACCTTCCTGCCACAGCGGTACCTTGCACCGGTGTGCCTTTGAACTGCTAGGTTGGCAGCACCGGGACAGAGCAACGCGAGCTCACTCCATCACGGGGATTTGAACCACTAACCTTCCAATCAGCAAGCCAAAGAGGCTCAGTGGTTTAGATCACAGCACCACCTAAATGTAGATCTGGTCCGTGATTTGACTTAGCATAAGGCAGATACCGAGTGCTCACTGGAAGGACAGATCCTGAAGCTGAGGCTCCAATACTTTGGCCACCTCATGAGAAGAGAAGACTCCCTGGAAAAGACCCTGATGTTGGGAAAGATTGAGGGCACAAGGAGAAGGGGACAACAGAGGACGAGATGGTTGGACAGTGTTCTCAAAACTACGAACATAAGTTTGACCAAACTGTGGGAGGCAGTGGATGACAGGAGTGCCTGGTGTGCTCTGGTCCCTGGGGTCATGAAGAGTCGGACACAACTAAACAACTAAACAACAACAACAAGGCAGATACATATGATTTCATGCCAAGCCTATGAGACATGCAAAAATGTTGTAAGCAAAAATGAAGTCTGTCCACCCCATGAAAATATACACACACACTGCTTGCTGCCCAGACACGAGTGCAGTGAGCCTGTTCGTGTCCCAAACAGGATGTCCTCATTGTCATGGATGTTCTGTGTTCGTGGTCAGCAACGGAGGAGGATTAGTGTGAAAAAATTACCAACTACTTAATCCCCAGAGTCACAGAAAAGTTAGCATTGTGACAAAGGAAGGGTGATGATAACTCACCAGGAAAAGCTGGGCGAATAGTTCTATAGGAAGAAAGAGCCAAGCTTGTATATTGGTTGAAAGTAGGCCACAATTTTATTGCACATTCTGCAATAACTAGTGGGGGGGGGGGAGTAAGAAGCTGTTATTAGTCTAACTTGCAGGGCAGCTGGCCTGGTTCTATATGCCTCTTTCTGCACCCTGCCCATACAGCTCACACCTGAGCTTCAAGTGAGCCCCTTGTAGAGATGCTATCAGACAAGTGTGGTTTCCAAACCTGAGCAGTTGCCCAACTTCTGCAAGGTGCCTATCCAATATTTTGGACTTCAGCTTCCATCTTCTCTGACCTTTGGCCTTCCTGGCTTAAGTTGATGGGAGTTAAGAGTCCAACAACATCTAGGAAGCACCAAGTTGGAGGAGGCTGGAATGCAGATGGATGTGCGACTCAGTTGAAAAACAAATATTCATTCCCAGTGGCAAATCATGGCATTAGAAATACATTCTAGGCTAATATAGCAGAAAGTAATGCAACATGTTTGTTCATGCAGCAGTCTGATATTTGGAGAAATGATGAATCCCATTGTTAAATCTAGCTATAACAATTGTGCATTGTGTCATATTTTCCTCAAGTTCCTACAATTTTGTGTTGAACATTCAATGTGCCACCGAAGGAGAATAGAGATGGTATCTTTCGCTGGAATGCTTTTCTAATCCTAAAGGGGATGTATGCTGCTTAGTGCATGAATAGGTCTGCTGGTGTTCAGTAAGGCAAAACAACTCTAGAGAGAACTTGCATTAGTACTTTTCTTTATAGACAAGTCAGTAGCTGTCATATGGACACTTAAACAGAATGGTTCTGGCATTAAGAGCTGAAGAAAATCTATACTAAGTAGTTGCTTTTCTGCTTTGGCAATTTGGAATTGTCACTGATACTGCAATTTAATCAGTTTCATTAAACATGAGAAGGAACTTACGAAAACCCTCAGACGTCGTGCTTCACAACAGCTTTGCTTCAATCGCACTTCAATATCTTTTTATAATATCTGGTGCCAGACGCATCAATTGATGTCTGCACTGTTTCACTTCATTGGCTCTATCCATATGGGAAATCCCATAATCCAAGAGTGAAATCATCTATGGCTTTATTTAAAAGATGGCTTCCTCTTAGATGTCACTGTAGGAAATATTTGCCAAGTCAAAATGTATATAAATGTATATAAATGTATATAAAAGGACTGTGTATGCTAGAGGTGCCATTGTCTTTTATGCTGATCTAGCTTTCATTTTGTTTAATGTGTGTATTGTATCTAAAAAAATAATGTTTCTGGTTTTCACATTTCAAGCGTAATATAGTTATGCTGGAATCGTAGAGCATGAAACTTGCTTCTACGTCATATATTTAGGATCAAGGTATTAAGACAGAAAATCATAACCCATTCATAAGCACATATTTTTGCAAGACACAAGGAATATGCATTTAATTGTGTGTGTGTCTCTGTGTGTGTGTGTGTGTGTGCTAGATATAGATATAGATACGTGTGTGCGTATAGGTATAGATATAGATATAGATATAGATGATATAGATATAGATATAGATATAGATATAGATATAGATATAGATATAGATATAGATACGTGTGTGCGTGCGTGTGTGCTAGATATAGATATAGATCATAGGAACCAAATCCTAGGAGTTGAGCTCCTTTTGTCTTCCCCCCATAAAATTTTTGAAGGAGCCGCCCTCCCCCCAAGTTGATGGGCATTACCATTCAAATGGCGTATGTGCACTGTATCATCTGATTGATTATGTGGGGCGTGGCTTACCTGTTTCCCATATTTTATTCAAGTTGGCACCCCGATATAGAGATAAAGAAAGATGATATCTATCTATCTATCTATCTATCATCTATCTATCTATCATCATGTGGGTATGCTAACCACCAAGAACTTTGTCCATGTGGGCACTGCTGCATATGCACAAATGCCCAATTCTGCAGGTCAACTGATTGACCACATAAGTGGCACTGACTCCCGAATGTGATGTGTAATGTTCCACTGACTTGCAATGATCTACATGGCAAGAATGAAGAATGAAGTGCTACTGGCCATGTTAATGCAGGGCTTGAAACAGTTTTAGCTGAAACTAATTTGTAAGCAGTTAAATAAGATTCATAGTCATGGTCTGAGTAGCACAAAAAATAATGGGTTTTTGTGTTTTTTTAAGTACCTATCATGTAAGTCAAGGGTAGTCAACACAGTGCCGGAGCGGACTTGGTAATGTTATGTAATATGGCACCCTGTGCAAGATCAACATTTGATGCCCCCAAATGGATTTTCTCGATTATGAATCTTCTCAACTTTGTGCCTCCTCAGCTCAGCGTCCTTTTGGGGCAGAACTGCAAAGGTGTATATTGGTTAATTGCACCACCCTAAATCTGGTGCTGGTAGTGTCCTCCAGATGTTGTTGGACTAGAATTCCCATCATCCCTGACCAATGATCTTATTGACTGGCACTGATTGGGCCTACCCCTCCTGTAAGGGATCAACAGTTGCAAATAGTTAGCAAAAAGTCAATAGAATCTACAAATCAATCATAAGGGGAAAAAATCAATAACTGTAACTGATTAAGAGAGAGATTCTACTTCATCTTCTTTCTTTTAGTCATTATCTTTATCTTCAGTATTAAGAAATATATATGGAGTGATGGGTCTGAATTTACATCAAAATGAAATCAGATCAAAAGCCATCAAAAAGGAAAAGGAAAAGGAAAAAGGGAATCAGTTGGTTAGGGAGTTCAAATTGCAGAAGTTGTTTGTTAGAAGGAACTGAAACCTCGAGGGAAACAAGTTTAGCACTCAAGATGGCCTCAAAACACTTGAGCACTGATGTGAAAAATAAAAAGGAATAAAGATGAATGCTATACTCTCTCCCATGCTACCAATATGACTTATGCTATAGATCTTCTTAGAATGGACCACAGTAGAAAGATGATTAACCAATACAAACCTTTGCTGTTAAAGGTTTTGTTTCTATATTTACTCTTCTAGCCAATTCAATTCCATGGGTGGTATTCAACTTCGTTTTGCTCAGAGGAGACTCATTGAAATGAATGAACATTACTATGTTGGGTCCATTAATTTCAGTAGGTGTACTCTGAGTAAAACCTAGTTGAATAGCTCTCCTCGGGTTTAGTTGTTTGCAAGGTATTATGTTGTTTGCAGGGCATAGCCAACAAATAACACCCTACCAGTTACTAGAGACAGTGTTGGGTTTGGGGTTGGGTGTTTTTGTAATGCATTCACTCCCCCCACACTCTCTGTATAACATAGACCTACAGAAGATGATTGAAAAGAGACTATTGACTATATTAGATGTTTTAGAATGGCTGGCATACATTAATGAAGCTGGACGTTTGGACTCAAGAGAAGATGCTTTATTTTAAAAATATTAAGTGTCTACTAGAAGGATAAAGTTTGGCAACTATTTCCCAGGGCCATTGCAGGATCGGCAAAACCGATTGCAGGATCGGTTAAGGTTAAGGGGTGATATGATAGCCATGTTCAAATATATAAAAGGATGTCACATAGAGGAGGGAGAAAGGTTGTTTTCTGCTGCTCCAGAGAAGCGGACACGGAGCAATGGATCCAAACTACAAGAAAGAAGATTCCACCTAAACATTAGGAAGAACTTCCTGACAGTAAGAGCTGTTCGACAGTGGAATTTGCTGCCAAGGAGTGCGGTGGAGTCTCCTTCTTTGGAGGTCTTTAAGCAGAGGCTTGACAACCATATGTCAGGAGTGCTCTGATGGTGTTTCCTGCTTGGCAGGGGGTTGGACTCGATGGCCCTTGTGGTCTCTTCCAACTCTATGATTCTATGATTCTATGGTGTTAGACTGAGGGCAGAAGATCCTTTTCAATGAAACTATGGGCCAACCTCCAGATATCATTAATTGTAAGAATAAATTAAAGTAATACAGTAAATAGCAGCTTTGAGAAAGCCCGAGCAGCTTAGAAACAATTGGGTGGGCTGGGAAACTATCATCTTGCCATGGTCCTAGGAAAAGTCTATTACTCAAAACTGCTATTTGCATTTCAGGGAAATTTCCCACTGGTGAAATTGGAGACTTCCAATGAAATTCAAATTGCAGCGTCGGAGAACTGTTTCCCCCCCAGAACCATATCAGGGAGAGAAAGAGTTAAACTCACCCTCCGCACCCACTTGCATTGTTTTGAGGTTACTCTGACTCCTCCAAGGCTGCTCTTTGCACGCACGCACCAAAAAGATAGGCATGCATAGCCATTGCATTCACATAATTAACAATATGTCTAATTTGGTGGTGACTTTTATTTACGGTGCTGAAACTGAAAGGAAATAAAGCAAAGAAAATGGAGAGGGAGATTAAATTGGGGGGTTGTTTGTTTTTTGGCTTTGTAAATAGTAATTGGCAATAGTTGCAGAAAATACATACAAGCTGCTTCTCCTACTATGTGGAGAATAATAACAACGATTTATTAAAGATGGCGGATATAGTGTTTTATCTGCACATTTTGCCTCTTTGATTCTGAAAGAATTCCATTTCATCTCAGGGTTACTGTAAAGGACTATATACAGAAAGCAGAATACGGAAATATCTGTTTACAAGTACAGCTTGAACCCTTCAAAGTTTTCTAAGGGTGCAAAGGCTTCTTATCCAGGTGCAGTAAGGGATAAGCTTCAACTATGAGTATTTTCTGTTAAACGTGATCTTCTGAAGTGGTAATAAGGTTTAGGCACAGCCCATCAATTTTCTTTGTGATCAGAGCCTCTGAGGCATCTGTCTCCCTCCCTCCCTCCCTCCCTCCCTCCCTCCCTCTCTCTCTCTCTCTCTCTCTCTCTCACACACACACAGAGAGAGAGAGAGAGAGAGAGAGAGCGCACTATGTAGGAACAAGGTTGGGGGAGTGTAGCTTTGTTTGTTTTTTTTGTTTTTTAATTTATTTAATCATTTTTTTCAATTTCAATACAAACAACAACTGCAAAAGACCCATACAACAAAAACCATAATAACAATAATAACACAATTTGACAATTCAGATTTGAATACAATGATATACACCTTTTTTAAACAATATTTTCCCACCTCTCTCTCCTCCCCCTACTTCCCACCACTATTTATCTGCCTTATCGCTTAAATATTTGTTCCATATTTCTTCATATTTATCCATTCTTATTATGCGTCGACATGCAATTCATTCGTATGTAGCTAGTTTGTCCATATTATCAATCCATGTGCTCAATGGAATCTTTTTGCAGCTCTTCCAATTCATCAAAACAAGTTTTTTTGCTTCTAATATAGCACGGTACATCCATTTTTTTTGACTCCTTGAAATTTCCCACGTTTCCAGAATATAATTTAGAATTAAATTCAATTCCCCTAAATAACAACTTCTTTTTATTACTCTTGCTATAAATATCCTCACCTTGCACCAAAATGATCTTATCATTGGGCAGTTAATCATCATATGTACTAAGTTTGCATTTTTACTCCCGCATCTCCAGCAGTTGTCTGCACTTGTTATTTTCTTCTGGTATAGTTTTGCTGGAGTCCAGATTATTTTCTGTTGAATACGTCTTAGTCTTAGATCCATAGAGGCTATTTCCATTGATTTTATTCTTGACTCCCATATATCATTTGTTATCTGTACCCCTAACTTTTCACTCCATTTTTGTAGCTTTGTTTTTATTATTAACGCACATACGTTTAGCAAAACTGACCTTTAACAAGGCATTTTTACAGTAATACAAGCAAGTCCCACTATGCAAGGGAGTTCCTATGCCAAGACTAATGGCAGCATAATGCAATTGCAATCGGGCATTTGCCCATCTCCAGAGTCAACAGTACCATGACTGCTGCAGCACCGTCAACAACCCAAAAACCTGAATGTAGCAAGACCAAAAGATATTCTGTCCCAGGAAAACCGGTGGAAGGTCAAGGATTAAAAGAGGATTAGACAAATTCATGGATATTGCTTTCAATGGCTACTACCTCCACAGTCATAGAATCATAAAATGGTAGAGTTGGAAGGAACCCAAGGGTTATCTAGTCCAAAACTCTGCAATGCAGGAATCTTAGCTAAAGCATCCATGGCAGATAGCCATCCATCCTCTGCTTAAAAACTTCCAAGGATGGAGAGTCCACAACCTCCCAAGGGAGACTGTTCCACTGTCGAACAGCTCTTACCGACAGAAAGTTTTTCCCGTATGTTTATATGGAATCTCATTTCTTGTAACTTGAAGGCATTGGTTCGAGTTCTGCCCTCCGGAGCAGGAGAAAACAAGCTTGCTCCATCTTCCATGTGGAAGCCCTTGGGATGTCTGAAGATGGCTATCATATCTCCTCTCAGTCTCATCTTTACCAGGCTAAACATGCCCAGCTCCTTCAAGCATTCCTCATAAGGCTTGGTTTCCAGACACTTCATCATGTTGGTCACCCTCCTCTGCATATCTTCCAGCTTGTCAACATCCTTCTTAAATTATGGTGCCCAGAATTGGACACAGTATTCCAGGTGTGGTCTGACCAAGGCAGAATAGAGTGGTACTGTTACTTCCCTTGGTCTGGATACTATAGTTCTGTTGAAGCAGCCTGGAACAGCATTTGCTTTCTTTGCTTCTGCATCACACCGTTCACCCATGTTAAGCTTGTGGTCCACCAAGACCTCTAGATCCTTTTCACATGCACTACTGGCCAGACATATGTCCCCCATCTTATATATGTGCAGCTGGTTCTTCCTGCCTAAGTGCAGAACCTTACATTTGTCCCTACTGAAATTTGTTTTGTAAGTTTGGGCTCAGTTCTACAATCTGTTATGGTCATTTCAAATCCTAGTTCTATCTTCTTCAGCATTAGCTACCCCTCCCAGCTTGGTGTGCCTCTCTGCCCTCAAAATACCTGTTTTGTGGGTTGTAGAGAGCACAATTTACCCCAGGGAGGAAGGTGCATGCGAATAATTTCAAGATAATTTCACAGCTCTCCATCTTTCGGTGTCTGTTTGTAACTGCAGGCCATTTGCACGTCAAGGCCCCGATGCCCCTCCTGATAAAATAAACAGATTGACACAGAATTTTACTTTAAAGGTTAATGGGTAAAATTTAGGCGGCAACTTTATTGATTACAGAAATGTGAGTGGTATTGGCTTAGGCATCAGCAAAAGTATATCTGACTCCTGCCCGCCTTGCAGGGAGTCTGGAAGGGTAAACCACCAAAAGAAGGAGCTCCATCGATGGCAACCAACTGAAACTCACCCTGGGGTTCCCATTGGGTCCTGGCATGGCCCTAGCCCCTCAAGCAGACTTCGGACGAGACCCAGACCCACGGATTCCTTTACCGGAATACCCTTGTACCTGGAGGGGCAGGTGATGGCTGCATCTCCCCACCCCCACACCTAACTAAACCAATGCCTAACCTCCAAGCCTTACAAAGTTGCGACGATTGCTAAGAGGTAGGCAAAAACCAAATGGCCAGTGCCAATCTGCTGAGTGGAAAAGTTTCCTACCCGGCCCCTGGTCCAAAACAGGTGACCAACCGATGTCCAGGGCAAAGCCAAAGAAGACACCTGAGCCACTATGGTGGGTGGGTGGGTGTTCAGTGGTGCGAAGCCAGATAAAGCCCCAGCGATGTGATGCCACCTTTAAAGAGGCCCCCTGATCATGCCACCACTCCCAATTAGCCAACAGGCCATGGCATGACTGTGGGATCACCGCGCAGCTCGTGCTCAATGCCCACCCCTCCTACAGATGGGGGGGAAGTGCCTTGGACCCGCGTGCAATATGGACCCTCAAAAAAGAGGATCCGATTAAGGGTTAGTGGTGGGCAGATTTTGACTGTGCCATCTTTTGTAGATATTTACTTTGTCCCAGAGCAGCGCACTTGAGAGCTGTGTCTGACTCCATCTACTGATCCTTCAAAAGCAGTGCCCCGACCTGGGCTCCATTTCTTGATGTGACTAGAGGGTCCTACAATCCTGGGAATCAATGATGGACTCATAATGAAAAAGCGAGAATGAAGTAAGCATGGCACCAGTATAGGATAACATAAAATGACATTTCATTTTGAAATGCACATCTCAGCAGCTCACAGAGAAACCAATTTTGATGCAAAGTTGCATTTGAGCTGAAAAGGAGAAATCTGTTTATTTTATCAATCCCTGTAAAATAACTGATTTTGCTCCCTATGGTATCTGATTGAAAACATATACCCAACCCTCTGATTACTCCGTCACTAAATATTCTGGGTGGGAAACTGAGTCTGTTAAATGCATAAGCTTAATAACGGAGACAGAAAATCACGACAGTATTAAAACAGCATTCAAACCTGTGGAACCTGCAGCAAAATACTGCAGAGTGGAGAGATGTTGTTCTGAAGTCCAGCCTCTCCATCCCATTCCTGCACCTATTCCCCTCTCTCTCAACCAAAAATCTGGGAAAGTGTGAATTTGGAAGAATAGTTGCATGCCTTGTTTGGTGAACTGAAAATTATTAAAATATGAACTGAACCAATTTGCTCCCCCATTACCAGTGGAAAGCACACAGCTCTCCTTTGTCCATTGCTTATTTATTCATTTATTCCATTTACATACCATATTTATCTTCCAAAGATCTCAAGGGGGTGTACATCGTTCTCTTCATATGGTGCTTCCCATCACGTCTCCTGTAGGAACTTTTCTCGGCTCACTTTTAGGCTCCAGGTTGCATCCAGTGAAGTCATTCCATTTGTGCAAGGACTTCTACTTCTGCAATGGAACTCCATCTCCTTTCCCTGCCTGCCCCCTGCCCCAAATCCGCTTAGGAGAGTTGGGATGGGCAGGGGAAGGAGAGGGAAGGGAAGTTCCACTGAACCTGTGAAAATTCTTGCAGGAATGGAGCAACTTTGTTGGTTACAACACTCAGGCTCAAATTGCTTGATTTTTTTTAAAAAAAAATTATATCAAAGCTTTCACAAAGACATGACACACATTCAAGTCCTCATGTTTTGAAAATTAAAAGTAGCTGATGCTATCCTTCACGTACTACTTAAGTAAACAGCAGGTAGGGAGGAAGACTGGAAATTGAGTTCTTTATTGGCATTAGGATTTTTGCAAGGAATCAAAGTAAGGACAGATAAGTGGGAAAAGAGCAAATAAAAAAGCTGAATGAGAATAAATACATATAATTATACAGATAAACAATTTTACTCCTGTGTTTTGGTTCAAAGTAATGTAATCCTTAAATTAAGAAACACTAGGTTTTGGAGAGTCTTAATTTTATAGAATGGCTGGATATTTTTTCGGTATGGCAGCATACTTTTAATATAAGAAACTTTGTGTAGGCAAAGAACTTGCAATATTGCATTGATCCAGAAGATGCTAATATTGGGGTGTTTGATTTATTCTTCAATTTAGATACTTGTACATTGATTCTGAATTCTCTACAGGTAAGGATGGGTCACTGTCAGCTTCAGTGCTAGGAAAAGATATCAAACCTCATGACTATGAATCGTTGATTCACAGGAAGCTTTCCGAGTTTGATTAACATGAAAATCCATGGCCTGTTGCCCAGAGGAACTGTCTTGAGGAGCCCCTGGTCAATATCAGGATGAAAGTTGAAATAAGGTTTTTTTGTGTAAAAAGTAACTCTGAGACATTTTCATTTTAGACCTTCTGCCTTGAAATGAGCTGGCGTTTTTGTGACTTGCCCTGAATCTAAAGACTGTCATTTACAGTGGAATGCCAAGAGGTTGAAAATCATTATTGATTTTGCCTCTGCTTCATCATTTGCTTTTGAAATACTATTTCTGATCCCGTATTCCTTCCTGGTACTTTGGTGCTGATAAGACCCAGAAGCAACTTCACATTTAAAAACTTTTTTAAAGTGACCCTTTTGTCATTTTATTAAGAATAGTTTCATTCAACCTTATTTACTATGTAATGCATGTGGACATTGATTTTTACACATTCAACTCAGTATCTGGAAATGCAAGAAAACAAAAGAAAACACAGCTGACCCCAGCTCAGAAATAGGCTTCCTCCAGACAGGTTCTTTTGATGGTGCCATATGTCCTGGACAGCTGCTCAATGATACTTATGTTTTATGAACTAGAATAGTTCTAGCTTATTCTGCTTTTGTGAACTGGAATAGTATGGTTATTTGCACCCCAGTCTCCTCCAAACAGTGAGAGTTTTCAGGGATGCCAGAGCATATCTTATGTTAGAATGCAGGTCAGTGGAGACTGTGATGTCTTTGTGATATATAGTTTTTGAAATATACTTGGAGTTGAGTGTGAATTTCATGCTCTTTATTCAGCTCATAGTAGCAATGAATGAAACTTTCCCCAAAATGTCTAACTATATATACATTATTTACACAGTGGGCCCTGCATGATTGGCTAATTCTGGGCTGCTCCTGCAGGCCAATCAGGTTGCTGATTCACTGAGTCTCTTCCCAGCTCAGACCAAAATGAGACTGGCTCCAGGTCTATTCCACCAGTAACATCACTTCCAACTAGGGGAGAGAGGAATGCCTGCCCCATTCAGCCAATCCATTTCCAACTACTAGTTTCTGTGGCAACCAGTCAACTATTCTCTTTAGACATGTGAGGAGTTACTTGACAGAGTTAGTTAGAAAGCCGTTGACTTAGCAAAGAGACTGGACTGAATGCTGTAGCAGTTTCTTTTTCTATGAATCCCATCTTAGAAACAAAAGCTTGAGGAGGATCCCAGACACCCCAATGCTACGGCAGTATTCTTATTACTATTTCCTATGCTTTTGTTTTGTAAAGCCTGTTATTGCAGGTCACTTTCATTTTCAAATAAGCAATTAAAGCCCTAAACGGCCTCGGCTCAGTAGACCTGAAGGAGCGTCTCCACCCCCATCATTCTGCCCGGACACTGAGGTCCAGCTCCGAGGGCCTTCTGGCGGTTCCCTCATTGTAAGAAGTGAGGTTACAGGGAACCAGGCAGAGGGCCTTCTCGGTAGTGGCACCCACCCTGTGGAACACCCTCCCATCAGATGTCAAGGAATTAAGCAGCTATCTTATTTTTAAAAGACATCTGAAGGCAGTCCTGTTTAGGGAAATTTTTTATATTTAATGTTGTATTGTTTTTAACACTCGATTGAGAGACGCCCAGAGTGGCTGGGGAAACTCAGTCAGATGGGCAGGGTATAAATAATAAATTATTATTATTATTATTATTATTATTATTATTATTATTATTTCCATCACTGAAATCCCAGTAATATCTGGGGAAATCTAGACATATGGCAATCCTGCCTGACACCCCACTTGCCTGTGCAGAGAGTACACTTGCGCTGTGCATTTCCATCTGCTAATTTTTAAATCCCCTAATTTTGCAAGAAATCCCTTTTATGTTTTATTTCCGTATATTCAAGATCTCTACTTAGATAAGAAGCTTACTGGGAGACCTTGGGTCAGTCATTATTTGTTAGTCAAACATCTGGGCTGTGCCTCAAACTTGTTGACCAAAACTCCTTGAAGGAATGGTGGAATCTAAATATACTAAAATAAATTATACAGTCTTCTCCTTTTAAAACTTGCCTATCAAGGCTATTAAACAGTTGAGAAGTAAATCACAGATGTGTCAGTTACGAACATCTGACCTGGAGCTGTTATTGATGGCTATATGAAAGCTATTCATTGTTTTGACTGTGTTTATTGATTAAACAATTATTTAAGCCTCTACAGATCTTTTATTAATTTCTTTAGTCCTCAGTCACACTGATCTAGCCAATGTTCACTGGATGCTGACAGAGGTGACCCCATTTACTAACTGTAGAAGGAGAATTATGATCCCTGGAGCTGTGTCTACCATTGATTGTAGATGTTTCGACCAAGACCCAGAAATAGAGCATCATTTGTGAATCTAGCATCACCAATATGTGTATTATTGGAAATAGTGGGTTGTATTCAAATAACTTTTACTCAGAGTTAGATCCATTGTAATTAAGGGACCTACATGAGTCATGGTCATTAATTTCAGTTGCTCTGCTCTGAGTAAAAGTTAGTTGAGTGCAACCCTCTGCCAGATACAGAGCACTTACTGTTCGTAACAATTCATGGGAAGAAAAAAGATGAAGCAATTTTTAGTCTAGATTCAGTAAAAAAAACAAACAAAAAAACAGTGCAGCTTGACAGATGGAAAGGTCCTTCCTCTTCTACCATATACCGTATCTTTCGCTCCATAAGACGCACCTGACCATAAGACACACCTAGTTTTTAGAGGAGGAAAACAAGAAAAAAAATATTCTGAACGAAACAGTGGATGTATGATTTTTGTGGCTCATGCTGTGGCACAGACATGTGATTTGATGGTGAGTTTGGGGTAGCCCAATGCAAAAATCCTGAGAATCCATGTGGATCCGTGCTTTGTAACCACATTTTTGCACCATTGTGGCCCCACGAAACAGTGAGTGTGTGATTTTTTTGGTGCAGGCTGTAGTCATGAACATGCTATGTGATCTGGTGGTGAATTTGGGGTGACCCAATGCAAAAATCCTGAGGATCCATGGGCTTTTACCTCCCCCCTCCCAGGCAGCCTCCTTTATCTCTAGAGTCCCTTATCTCCCTCCTGATCACTTGCCGATCAGCTGCTTCCTTTCAACACCCTCTTCCCTCTTGTTTGCTTTAGTGTCTTTTCCTTAGCTGGAACAGTTTTTTGCTCCTCTTTTTCTTCTAATTTCTCTCCTCATTGCTTGTTTAAGTATTCCTGTCTCCTCTCCTTGCAAGTTCGCTGTCTTTACCTCCCCCCCTCCCCCCGGCAGCCTCCTTTACCAGCAGCCTTATCTCCCTCCCGATTGATTGCCGATCCGTGGCTTTGTTTCAACACCACTTCCCTCTTTCAAAAAAAAAAAAAAAAAAAAAAAAAAGCATTATCTGCTTTTTGCCCCTGGGCAATTTGGCTCCAGGGACCACACATTCACTCCATAAGATGCACAGACATTTCCCCTTACTTTTTAGGAGGAAAAAAGTGCGTCTTATGGAGTGAAAAATACGGTATGCGATTTTAGTGCTTCTCCCAATTCATCAGAGCCATTTGGGGGGGTACGGGGGGGGGAGTGGAGGAGTCCCATTGCACAAGCTTCATGCAAGGCTTTCACTGATGGGACTTGTTCCCCAAGTGTATTGTGGCACTTTAAAGATTAACAGATTTATCACAGCATAAGTTTGCATGGACCAGTCTACTTTGATCAATTTGCCGTTACTTTCCTGGAGCAAATTATTATTATTAATAATAATAAAATTTGTACACCCAGGGCCGTCTTTAGCATATGCAGTGTGGGGGTGCAAAAAACTGTCCAGAGCCCCCATTTTTTTGGGGGGGGGGAAGTTGTTGAACTTTTTTTAGGGGGGCAGCTCAGAGTTGTTGAGCTTTGGGAGAGGGCACGCAACTCTCTCCCATGCCGCTGTGGGAGGAGACCATTTCCCGCAGAGGCTTGGGAGGGAAGCTGGGCGCCTCGTGTAAGCAGTGTGTGTGTGCTGGGTGGACCTCTCGACGGCCAATCCGAGGCGCACAGAAGGGCCACCTCAGCGCCTGCAGCAGAAAAGCCTGTGGCACTCCGACGGGCTCGGCTCGGCTCGGCTCGGCTCGGCAGCAGATGTCAACTGGCCTGGCTCTTCAATTCCCGGACTCCAAATCTTGACCCCAGACTCTCGGCCCGGTGCCCCGAGAACCTGGCGCCCGGGTGCCCACACCCCTTGCGCCTATGGGTAAGCTGGCCCTGTGTACATCACCCTATACTGGCGGGTCTCAGTGCAGTTCACAAGATAAAATCACAATATAAAAACACGAAATGCATAATAAAAACAAGGACAGAACAACCTGATAATCCCCTCTCCCCAACACATTTCAAAAGGGCATCGGATGTCAATCAGCCAAAGGCTTGGTTAAAGAGGAAAGTTTTTGCATGGATCCTAAAGGTGTATAACGAAGGCGCCAGCTGAACCTCGCTTTTCCATAAAAGGGGAAAATTAATAGGGCTACCTCTCTGGAAAACCCAGTAAGATGATAATTTGATTTGTGTGTATTCTGTTGTGACAGAAGTGATTTGGCTCTGAAGAATGTTATGCTGCCATTAAGTCTGTATTTAAGGCTGCAATCCTGTACACACTTACCTGGGAGTAACTTAGGAGGACTTACATTTGAGTAGACATGCACAGGCATGCACTACACATCTTTAACTGCAAGACAGTGAGGCAGTGCAGTCAGCTTGCAACTTGAAAGGAGGACCTTCTTCTTTTTATTTGAATGCATATTATGCAAATGCGCTCCTTGCAGACTCTATGTGAATTATGCTCCTTTGATGTAAAAGGGAGGAGCACGCTCAAGGGGAACGTAGGCCAAATGAAGTGATTACTTCTGCCTTAGAAAGAGAGAAAAATGTGTGGCATATTTTAGAGATGAAGTATCGTGAAGAGCTCCAATACTTCAGAAAGCGAATACTTTACCTGAACTAAGTTGTCATAGTACTTCACCTTTAAATGGCTTTCCCTCTTTTAAATAGCTCTCACCTTTAAAAAGCATCTAAAAGAAATTCTGGTACCTCATCAGAGGCAAAGGGTGCTTGGGAAGAGCTATTTCATGACTTTTCTTTTTTTTTTTACAAAGAGGGGACATCTCTTCACTTATTTAATGTTATCCTCCATGTGTAAACTTCATTACAATTGCTTGCAACAATATACGTTTACCTCCAAGTATAAGCTCAGGATATTTTTTAAACATATGTAGAGATGTGACTTATTGTTTTTACATGGAAATTATTCCAGATCTATCTCCATGCAAATGTCTGATCTTTTTAGATACGATGTTGCCTATTATGATCACAGTGGAGTAACTGTAGTGGTACCTCAGGTTATGAACTTAATTCATTCTGGAGGTCTGTTCTTAACCCAAAACCATTCTTAACCTGAGGCGCACTTTCGCTAATGGCGCCTCCCGCTGCCGCCGCACTTCCAGCACACGATTTCCATTCTTATCCTGGGGCAAAGTTCGCAACCCGGAGCAACTACTTCCGGGTTAGCGGAATTCGTAACCCGAAGCATTTGTAACCCAAAGCATTTGTAACCCTAGGTACCACTGTAAATAAATGTGTTAGAGTCTTTGCGGTTGTGTGTTGCTTTGTGGGGATGGGGTGGGGGGCATTTAAAACTTACACTCCAATCTGAAGAACCCGGGGGTGAGGACATTGAACCTGGATCAGTAATAGTTGGTCATGTGCTCCCATTTCTAGTCAGGCTGTCCCATTATGCGCCAACCTGAGATTCCAGACCAAGCCAAGGACAGCTCCAAACAGAGCACAATGCAGTAATCTAGACATGAAGTTGCCAGTGCATGAACTACGGAGGTCAGGCTACAATGGCCAATTTCAAACCACTGTTTATGAAATTGAAAACACTAAAATATAGTCAGTCTAAAATGGAAACAGAAGCTCCCATTCTTCTTCTTGTAGCCATGGTGGGGAACGGTAAAGAAGCCAGAGTCTGCAAGCTCGGGGCTCAGTGTAGCTTGTTCTCATAATGATAAACAATGACTTATTGTTATATCTGAGCACAGCTGTTACGTTTGTCAGTCGGCAGAACTAATATTCCTGACTTGGCAGAGAAATCAACTTCCGTTTCAGTCCCGAGAAGCTCAGGGGAAAACAACAAAGCGAATTCCCAGCAATGTGCAGTGGCTTTGCTTTATTTGAATCCATTCAAGAATGTTTCTCCTTAAAGCAAATGAGAAGCAAGGGGGTAGTTTGGGTTTAAATGAACAGTACAACAGGGTTCATTCTCATGGGGGGGGGGCAGAATACTTTTAAGTCAGAGCTTCTTTGATAAACTTTTAAGAGTAGCTGGTCTAGCCTTGCCTAGGTACAATGTTCAAAATACTGGTTTTCTGACCTTCTGGCAATCCATTACAGTGGTACCTTGGTTTGTAAACGTCTTGGTTTGCATACGTTTTGGATTACAAAACGTCAAAACCGGAAGTGCGTGTCCCGGTTTGCCACCTTCTTTTGGATTACAACCCATTTGGGGGGGGGGGGGATTACGAACAAAATTTTTTGGGAGGCCCCATTGGCGAAAGCATGCCTTGGGTTACAACCTTTTTTGGTTTACAGATACACCTCCAGAACGGATTATGGTTGTAAATCAAGGTACCACTGTATAAGCTAAAAGGTAAATGACCCCTGGAGGGTTAAGTCCAGTCAGAGGCAACTGTGGAGTTGCAATACTCATCTTGCTTTCCGTCCTGCCAACTGCTAGGGTAGCAGGAGCTGGGACAGAGCAACGGGAGCTCACCCCATCACAGGGATTTGAACCGCCAACCTTCTGATCAGCAAGCCCAAGAGGCTCAGTGGTTTAGACTACAGCGCCACCCATGTCCCTTATATCACAATTTTATGGAGACAGGTTTCTGTATATATACAAGTTTCAATCAGCAGTTCAGTTTTGTGTCAACTACAGTTTTCCTTGAGGTTTTGTGTGTATGCAATCCTCATAGAACTGTAGCCCAATGGTTGCCATAAATTTGATTTTGAATTGATTTTGGAATGAATTGATTTTAGAATATATTCCAATTAATTGATTGTGATTTTATGTAAACTGTGTTACTTTTACTGTTGTTAGCCACTCTGAGCCCAGCTTCGGCTGGGGAGGGTGGGTTATAAATAAAATTTTATATTATTGATAATAATAATAATAATAATAATAATAATAATAATAATAAAATTTATGTAGATAGATAGATAGATAGATGACAGATAGATAGATAGATAGAAAAAATTACATTCTTCCACTCTGAACTAATTTATCCTTCCAATATTTTCCCTGTTCTATTTACCACTAAAGGTGCTGGTGGCTGGACTCCACTCATATCAAATAAATATCAATGGCTGCAGATTGATCTTGGCGAGAGAACTGAAATTACCGCAGTGGCTACCCAAGGTGGATACGGGAGTTCCGACTGGGTAACAAGCTACCTCCTGATGTTTAGTGACAGTGGAAGGAACTGGAAGCAATATCGTCAAGAGGAAAGCATTTGGGTATGTTCTGTTAGTGACAAGCACCACAATGTTTTCAGTCTGGTAATCACATTTGTGTGCATCTCTGTGCCATTTTTCATCAGGCTAATTTACATAGGAAGTTTGAAATTTCTGAGTAAACAGAGGTGAATCTCCCTCTGTAAGATATAGATTGGATAGAGTTCTACCTTTTGTTCATTTAACAAATATTTTATTTCCCCTGGGAAATATGTGAGGTTTATATCGCCATTTGCACATTTTTTAACTGTTGTTGTGATTTGGGAAGAAGGAAAATTACTGTTTTCTCACAGGGTCTATATTGGGTGTGTAGTGAATTTAGGCTGAAACATTAGAAAATAAATATAAATCTTGATGCTTTCAAAACTCAAAGCCAAAGTTCAGTAAAACTAGGTTTATACAACATTGGCCAATGAACTATGTGGATGCCTATAACAACAGATATGATTTTGTGCTTGCAGCACACAATATATAAAATATAAATAAAGCTTTATATACATTATAGCTGGAATCCTATATACTTCTCTTGAAGTAATTCCCATTTTACTCAGTGGGGCTTAGTTCTGAGTAGACACATTTAGGAATGTGATGTAAGCCAAGACCCCAAGAAGACATTATCTGAACCCCATTTATTCGGTCCACTTTTCACAGTGAACTAAGCCAATTTGATGTTCCAGAACTTGCTGACCAGAATGCAGCTATCACTCAAATTCTGCATTTCCTCAGTTTTTGTGATGCAGTTTTGGTCTAAAAAATGAGGCACAAAAATATGTATTTTAGCTAAAAATTGTTGTGGATTTTTTTAAAGGGGATGCACCGAACAATGTGTATATTACAGCAAAACTCCACACAATTTACATGCATTCTTTTGGAAAGTCTGCATTCTTGTGCATTCTTTTGGAAAGTGGGGCAGTAGAAGTTAATTCAATAGCTTCTGATGCGCAAGGCCTTGCTACCTGGACATGGCACACAGAGGGTTCATTGAAGCGACATTGTTCTCTGTCCTGTATGAAGAATGTAAGGTCATAGTTATGTTGTGAATCATATTATGCAAGCAATATCTTTCTCTGGATAGCATATGTATTTTGGATAAAACAATTATCATTTATGTAGACATTATTAAAATGAAATATTTATGTGAGTGTCAGTAAAAAGGAAACATTTGCATTCAATACTGAGTTCATTCTAGGATTCATTACCCTCTTATTCTAAGTGGATATTACATGTTTTTTAGAGAATAATTAGGAACATATTTGATGTCAAGACAGAATTTCTGCTTTGCTATATTTTATTAACAGGACCCCATTGAAACATTTGTCAGAGGTAGTTTTTCTACCAATCTGGGCTGAATTTCTCTATCATTTGTAATTGTCCTTCGCAGCATCACACCTAACCATTCCCTCAACTATTTTTCATGGTAATGGAAAATGATTTGCCAATCTATAATTCTTGAGACCAGCCTCTCTATCGTTTCAGTCTGAATACTTTTGACCAGCCTCCAATTTTCTGGTGCAGCAGCTGTACTTAATGATAAAAATGGATATTTTTGTAAAAGACTTTGCCCTTCTAAAGGGGATTCATTTAATCTTTGCAAGAGATTAACTCAGCTCAAATTAACTTTATATGTTTTCCCCCTGTTAATTCCGTTAAAGAGGTATTGATTATGAACAGTGGAGAATACTCTCCTGAATTCGGCATCCAATAATATGAGCTGCAGGGTCTTGCTGTTGGAATGAGGACAGGACTGGTTTTGACTGTTGGCACTCTATCCTGGCCTTAGCTTTTCACTGATGTAGGAACAGCTATTACTTTCTCCTTACTTTCCTGAGGGCCAGTTGCTGTGGTAATGTAAAGGAAAAGGGACCCCTGGCCATTAGATCCAGTCGTGACTGACTCTGGGGTTGCGGCGCTCACCTCGCTTTATTGGCCAAGGGAGCCGGCGTACAGCTTCCGGGTCATGTGGCCAGCATGACTAAGCTGCTTCTGGCGAACCAGAGCAGCGCACAGAAATGTCGTTTACCTTCCCGCCAGAGCAGTACCTATTTATCTACTTGCACTTTGACGTGCTTTCGAACTGCTAGGTGGGCAGGAGCAGGGACCGAGCAACGGGAGCTCACACCGTTGTGGGGATTCGAACCGCCAACCTTCTGATCGGCAAGTCCTAGGCTCTGTGGTTTAACCCACAGCGCCACCCGCATCCCTTAGTTGCTGTGGTAGCCAGATGCAAAGGAGGAGAAGGCCCTACACCTTTAATTGCTCTAGAAGATGAAATTTCAGCAGGTGTAGTTTATATAACAACTTCCTCCTTTCACCTTATCAGTTTCCTTCAAACCTCCTTTAAAGGCTTCCTAAGAATCTTTTCGAGCTGTCCATTCCTTATCGCAGATGAATGTGCTAGTTGTCCGATTAGCCAGATAAAGCCAGATGTGTCTCTGATTTTAGTAGTTACCGGTTTCCTACAGCAGCACAAATCGCTGCACAAATTTCTATAGTTAAAAGCTATCAGTACAGCTGAACTATTGCTCTTTTACAGCTTCTTATTACAGTGGTACCTTGATTCTCAAACTTAATCAGTTCCGGAAGTCCATTCCAAAAGCAAAGCGTTCCAAAACCAAGGCATAGAAAGTAATGCAAAATGGATTAATCTGTTCCAGACTTTTAAAAACACCCCCTAAAACAGCAATTTAACATGAATTTTGCTATCTAACAAGACCATTGATCCATAAAATGAAAGCAATGAACAATGTACTGCAGTCACACAATCAATCAATCAGTAGCTGAACTGGATTCCACAGTCACCAAAACAAACCAAAAAGAGTCGCAAAAACGAAAACACAAAACAAATAGCAAAAACAGACAGACATCAGCGTAACACTCAAAATGGAAGTGTACACTCAAATCGGAAGCGTAACACTCAAAATGCAGCACATTCGGCTTCCAAAAGAAGTTCGCAAACCGGAACACTTTTGAGGTTTGCAGTGTTTGGGTTCAAAGTTGTTTGAGTACCAAGGCGTTTGAGAACCCAAGTACCATTTCATTTTATGGTTCTGTTGACAAACTATTGCCAGAAGTCAGTCTGTGTGTAAATAGCATAGCGTACAACCCACTAAGATTTCCTCCTTGGAATAATTGAGATCTTGAAAGAGCACACACATAACATACTTCTCAATATTTTGTTACCCTGTTTCCCTCCCGCTGACACAATTTGAGAAACATTTGCACTTTCTTGTTTGTAATGCTAGGGCATGTTGTTCTCTAGGTTATTTTGAGCCACTTCAGTGTAATTTAAGGGAGTCTGGGATGGACCAGTCTGTGTTCACTAGCATTACATACATTCTGTGGAATTAAATTGCATTTCTAATACTTCCAATAGAGCATATTATTTGTTTGTTGTTTATCTTCCTCCAGTTATACCTATACAATTCATTTTATTAGTTGTTTTATACTCTGCATTTTCTTACATATAAAATTTTAAATCCTGGATGAGTTAAAATATTTTTAATTCTTTTCTGGTCTCTCTCTTGAAAGCTTTTAAATTTAAAAAGTTTGGCCACTTCTCCCAGAATGCCTGACTCAGAAGGACCCTGTTTCTCTGATGAACCTCATTGACCCTTTCTCACAGAAGCAGGAGATGGAGGAGCTACCAGAACTTCCACTACTATTGTAGTGGTGAAGAATGGAAAGAGAGGGGCTGGAAGGGAGAGCAAACGAAGTGGGTTGTTGGGGGCAAGAGATCAGGACTATGTGGTACTGCTGCTACAAAGAGAAGGATGGGCAATAGGAGGGGTTTCAGTTGGGGAGGACAGCTATGGGGACATCATTACGTACCCTCCAACATTTCTCCAATGAAAATAGGGACATCCTAAGGAAAAGTCGGACATTCTGGGATCAAATCAGAAAACAGGACGGCTTCTCTAAATCAGGGACGTCGCTGGGAAATAGGGACACTTGGGGGGTCTGACAGTAGTATGCTGGGCCCATGAGCTGAACAGTGCTGAGGGCCTCCTGAACTCTGGTGCCTGCTGGGAAGTTTTTGCCTCTGCACATGAGTCTGAGAATGTTCTGAACAGTTCCCATTGAGTTCATGAAACAGTGTACCCTGATCTGTTCTTAATGCATTGCTGACCACATCTACGGAACGTGATTGTTGTATTCCTTCATGTTATGTTCTTTCAAGTCATGCTATATTAATCTTTAGTTATAATTTAATTAGGAGGTTTCATGCCTGTCTAGTTCCAGCTCCGTTTCTCAGCCTTTGATCTATCAGTGATAAATGGTTATATGTATTTCCCGCCTTGTACCTATGTTAACCAATCAGCAACAAGTTGCTTTGTGTTTGTATCAACCAATCAGCCACAAGCACACCTGTGGCAATGTTTGTAATATTCAATAAAAGAGAGTTCCCGGGGCTCGCCCCGGCAGACGCCTCTCATATGACACCTGCCACTCGTCTGTCGTGATTTTCAACCCAACAGGTGCCAGCCCTGCTCTACAGATTTTATAATCTGCTCCCATAAGCAATATTATGCACACAATCCAGCCACAGTTAAGCATTTTCTAAGTCTCATTGATCTTGGTTGGTGCTCAAATATTTGCCCTGAAAGTCCAACAAGACTGGGGGGGGGGGGGGATAGTATCCATTATTTTTGTCATACTCTTGTCTTTGGTCACACAGCTCTTGTGCAATTATTTAGAATAATTCAGTTACTCTAAAAGCTGCTGTCCAAATTCAAGATAATCTGAAGGAAAAGCAGACTATAATACTCACATGTTCATAAAACACAACGTAATTTACCATAGTTTAAAAGGTTGGCTTCCTGACACAGTCCTCCAACCAGTTGCCTTGCTCAAAGAATAATTTATAAAATAAATAAATGAAAATTTAATCAAGATTAAGTGGTTTAAGGATCGAAGACACTGTACATTTTTCAGAAAGTTCAGTCATTTAAGTTATATCCCAAAAAAGTTTACATGGATCAATATGAAAGAAATACCAGATATAAGAAGGCATGGATGATGATGCATTGACTTAATCTCAAAGTAAAGACCAAGGCAATTTATATTCAGCACAATGTGTGCCAGTCAGGGAATTGAGACTTAAACAACAAAGGCTATAATGTGCATCTAAGTCCACCTTGTTCCAGAGTTTATGGAAGCTGATGCTTTATAGGAATTAAAAGTTCACAGATCAAACATATCAATGTATTCTTTTTCACCACAATTGCACTGCTGCCAAGGTGATAAGGAGCAGTGGGAATGAAATCTGCCTCTTGGAGAACAGTGAGGTCAATGTAATAGTTGAGCGTGTTGAGTATTTTGCAAATAGGTTTAAAGGCCGCGACCTGAGGCTGAGGATATTACGCCTCTGCAAGGACTCATTTTGCTGCTCATTTCATTTTGATTTTGGTGATAATCATTTATCAGCAAACCACTGTAACAATCACAGAAATGGTTTCTTACACTCCCAGTTCTCAAGCGTTGGTTGATGGGCTACCTCTTCTCGAGTCTCATATAGCTGAAACTCATCTTGCACCCCCACCAATAGCATTCTCTCTTTGACAAATAGCAAAGATTCTGAAATAGAATGTACATATTGCAAGTGCAAGTCCCAAGTTCATTCCCCAGCAGATCCAGACAGAGATGAAAAAGTCTCCTGTCTACCAGCTCCATCTGGGATGCAGGCTGAGACCCTACCTGCCCGCAGACTGTCTCATCAGAGTGCTGCATGCTCTGGTCATCTCCTGCTTGGACTACTGCAATGCGCTCTATGTGGGGCTACCTTTGAAGGTGACCCGGAAACTACAACTAATCCAGAATGTGGCAGCTAGACTGGTGACTAGGGGCGGCCACTGAGACCACATAACACCAGTCTTGAAAGACCTACACTGGCTCCCAGTACGTTTCCAAGCACAATTCAAAGTGTTGAATTGGCCTCGGCTCAGTATACCTAAAGGAGTGTCTGCACCCCCATCGTTCAGCCCGGACACTCAGGTCCAGCTCCAAGGGCCTTCTGGCAGTTCCCACACTGTGAGAAGTGAGGTTACAGGGAACCAGGCAGAGGGCCTTCTCGGTAGTGGCATCCGCCCTGTGGAACGCCCTCCCACCAGATGTCAAAGAGAAAAACAACTACCAGACTTTTAGAAGACATCTGAAGGCAGCCCTGTTCAGGGAAGCTTTTAATGTTTGATGGACTATTGTATTTTAATATTTTGTTGGAAGCCACCCAGAGTGGCTGGGGAAACCCAGCCAGATAGGCAGGGTATTAAAAATATTATTATTATTATTATTATTATTATTATTATTTGTCAAAAGAAACAAAGGTGCAAAATGCTTTAATTTACAAGTATGCCGTGTTATGCTTTAGAACAAAATATCTAATATTGTTCTAATAATGTTAAAGAGGTTAATGTAGATCTAGCCCTAGTCAGCACAGGCTGGTGAAGGCTATTCCTATGAGTTAAACTATTTCTTATGTTTTTTTGTGAATTTACAGAATAACAATGCATATATAGTGTTCAGTGATTGTATATATTATCTCAGTAATCCTAACAATTATGTAGCATGGTATCCATATACTGTTTTTGCCCTAGGTGCATTCTAGGATACCAATATGAGAGATCCCCTGTCTTACGCACGTTTCCCTAACTTTTAGAATGTGCAGAAATAATTATCTACAGCTACAAGGAAGGCACGAAGCACAAGATGCACTATCATAGCAGAAATGAGATTTGAGCAGTGTCAAGCTGTTTATCTCCAAAGAGCAGTTCCCAAAGCTGTGGGAACTTATTCCTGGGAATGTGCCCCTGTCAACAATTAGCAACACAGTACATTATCGCAGTGCAGACTGACCCAGATTTCTAATCTGACAGCCCCCAAATCTCAGCTTGTCGGCTGCGATGCTTCAACCATTTTGAAATAGCTTGCTGAGATTTCGGGAGGCTGGGCCAATGAAGTAATTGAATTTACAAGCAATAATTTAAAGAATCCATATTTCAAGAAATTCAGCCATCCGCTGTCACTCAGAAAGTCAGTCAAGTTGGAGAGGCAGTGTGGCACAGTGAATTGTATGTTGGACCTGGAGGAGACCTGGGGAGGAAATCAATCATACAATGTTAAGAGGATAACTCCCATCAGAATAAGCATTTCTGCTTGCCTGATGGAATTGTATGCCTCCCTCCCCACCTGTTATGTACTGAGTTGAATAGGATCCAAAATGTAGCAGTCTGATTGGTCCTAGAACAATAGGATTCAGAATGCAGCAGTCTGATTGGTCCTAGAACAATGCAGCAGTCTGATTGGTCCACAGGAGCCACTCAATCCAGCTCCAGGTGGAAGTGAATCCACAACCTGATTGGCCTACAGGAGAATCCCGGAATCACAAACTGATTGGCCTACAGGAGAATCACATGCAGCCCATTGTGTAAATAATGTGTATAAAGCAGATATAGTGGGGGAACTTCCATTCCTCCTCACCACTATGAGCTAAATAAAGAGCATGAAATCCATTCTCGACTCCGAGTATATTTCACCACCCCAGTATTCTGGGGGTTCTCTGAACCCCTCTAGAACCAATTTGGCAGTGGACTCTAGGGGGAAACCCCACTACCCTAGCAGAAATTCTTGTGCAGGCTTCCGCTGGTAGGACTATTTATCTGCAACTGGCCCTTGGCTTCCAATCTTCAGGCTTCCATGAAACTCAAGTTGAACTAGCTATTATATCTCAGCTTATGTTCTGGTTTGGAAAGGGACAGTTGCAAATCTCCATAGTTGTATATCCTTGCCTTTAAGGCATACAGCGGTACCTTGCTTTAAGAACAGCTTAGTTTATGAACAAGTGGGATTAAGAACGCTGCAAACCCAGAAGTAGGTGTTTTGGCTTGTGAACTTTGCCTTGGAAGCAGAACATGTTCCTCTTCCTGTTGAGTGTGTTTCATTTGTAAATTGAGTCCCCCGCTGCTATGGAAAAGCACGCCTTGGTTTAAGAACGGATTTCCGGAACGGATTAAGTTTGTAAATCAAGGTACCACTGTATTCCAAAGGCTTTAAATGTGAATATTAAATAGTTCCCTTTCCCTGAAGCCCAGACGTATAGGATGTTTTAACCCTTACTAGTCCCTGCATGAGCACATGGTAGACAGTGACTAGTACAATACTATATTATGAATGTCTTTGTATCTTTCTCTCATTGAATCTCTCAGTTCACAGCCATGAGTATGGAAAGCTGCAAGTCAGGTCTTTAATGTACTTTTCACATGAGGCAAGTCTGGAGTGACTAACTCAAAAAGAGAACAAGAATGTTGATTCTCCACCCCCTGTAATGCTGTAGAGGGCAAAACATAAAAGGTAAAGGTACCCCTGCCCGTATGGGCCAGTCGTGACCGACTTTAGGGATGTGCGCCCATCTCGCTTAAGAGGCCGGGGGCCAGCGCTGTCTGAAGACACTTCCGGGTCACGTGGCCAGCGTGACGAAGCTGCTCTGGCGAGCCAGCACCAGCACAGCGCACGGAAACGCCGTTTACCTTCCCGCTATAAAGCGGTACCTATTTATCTACTTGCACTTAAGGGTGCTTTTGAACTGCTAGGTGGGCAGGAGCTGGGACGGAACGACGGGAGCTCACCCCGCCGCGGGGATTCAAACTGCCGATCATACGATCGGCAAGTCCTAGGCGCTGAGGTTTTACCCACAGCGCCACCCGCGTCAGGGCAAAACATACTAAAAGGCTATTAATGTTTCTTTGATTTCCCCGCCTAGCCATAATGGGTGGTATTCAATGCTAGTCCTATTAACTGAAGTTAATAAACATGACTAAGTTAGGTTCATGGATTTCAAAGGGTCTACTTTGAGTAGGACTTGGTGAGTTTCCCATTGCCATATGGTTGACCACTGTGAGAACAGGATACTAGGGGACTTTGGTCTGATTTAGCAGGGCTTTTCTTATTCCCCTGTGTGTGCAACTCAAACTGTCACTTTAAAGTTTCGGGATCCGAAGTCGATACGGCATATTTTAGTTGCATTTTATTTGAAACCAAAACTATAGCCCTGCCACACACCATGATATATGGCTTCATGGGATCTTGCTGTTGTGTTTTGAGCAGTAATTAATAGCACTTTAATTAATGGAAGTTGATGAAAATCATTTTATCTCCTCCCAGCTCTTTGCCACAGTCCCCTTTAGAGTTTGTGACCTTCATTGACTAATTTTCATAGGGATTAGGTATATTGCACCATGAACAATCCTCATTATCTTCTGAGCGATAACCAGGAATGACCCTTTGCCCTTTTACTTGCAGTTTTAATGAATGCTAGTGATGGTTCTGTATTTTTTTTAAAGGGACATTCATTCTGTTATCAAGTTTGGAAATTGCAGACCTTCTTGCTATAACTAAATACTGCCTTGCTTTCCTCTTCAGTATTCCTAGAGTGGCCTGGCACTGCCTCAATAAAAACTTTGCTGATTGTTTTCTCCATTTATGCAAAATAGAGTTGTTGTTTTTATATTCTAACTGAAAACCTGCTGATAGTACAGTAGAGGATAGGCATTATGCCTGAATTTAATATTCATCAATATTATTTTCAGGTGGTATTGATCTGTTTACTGCCCTTCCTAAAAATATCCATTGTGGATAGGGCTTTACTTGATTTATAGTTCATGTGGAAAGAACATATTTGCAACTTCAGCAGGCTAGAACAGAGTCTACAGAATGCTTTGGTAAAGTTTGAAATCATTATTTTTTTTTTAAGTCTCTGAATGAATATGAAGGAAGCATTGTAATTAATTGCACCTGCTATTCTACATCTGTATAACCAAGTTGGTTTCACCCTCTTGAGTGCGCATGAAAATACGAATTCAGACTGATGGAACATAATGTGAGACGACATTTCTGTCTTCATATATATCCCTGATGTTCTGTCTGTCCACTGCCCAGACAGCCTCAGCTACTGTTGAACTGGCTTTTTGCCCTATTTCAAGGGTCCAATTTAGCTGCAACGATGATGCCAATAGGCTTTTATGCCATTGCAGATAAAGCTGCATCCTACATTTGGCAAAGGCAGTAGAGCTATGCGACTGAGGCTCGCTTATCTTTTCCCCAAACTCTGATGAACGTAAAATAAAGGTGTCAGAATGTTCTTTATTAATAAGCTCTGCAGGCATTATGATGGCCCTTCTGATGGTGTATAAGGGATCCTTTGTGTATTTGAGCAAACCCAATGAGCAGCACAGAAAGTAAAGCAAGTATTCACTGTATCAGCACAGGAGATAGGTCAAATTTTGCACAATCCCTGTGCCAGCCTTTGTAAGGAACACTTTGCTTGACTCTGCAACTTATTATTCTCATGGCCCATGGACTTCTGGTATTGATTAAATTATAATACATCAGAACTCTTAAGGTGACACTATATAAGAAGGTTGGGCGACCTATTTGTTTTGACTGTGCCCTGCAGTTGGTAGATTCAGTTGGTTTCCAGACTTGTTCCTGGGCTGTTGTTTTTTAAGTTGATGCAAATGGCTAGCTATACTACAGAAATGTTGGCTGGACTCTGGTACTGTGAATAATATAGGGCTGTTAGCTTGATATATCTGACTGAAAGGCAACTCTAGAAAAGTTTGCACCAGTCTTAAATACCTTAAGTAGATGCACACAGAATTGCATTTTAGACATGTATTAAGCCCAATGGGGTTTACCTCTGAGTACATATGTATAACATTGTGCTAAACAGTTTGTTATTTCCAATTATATCCCATCCACAAATTGGAGAGAACTGCACTATTAGTGACTTTCAGGAAGCAGTACAGAAGCACAGCTCTCTTGTAATTTAACGCACATGTAAAAGTTCGTCGTCATCTCTCTTTCCCTCCCCTTCTTTCCCTTTGCATAGTTTCATTGATTTTTCCAGAGCATAAATGGTGGGGAGGATACCGACTCTTGCAGCCGAACTCAAAGGCATTAGTAGTAAAATCTGACAAACTGACTGTGGCATGTGAAATAGTATACAATAAATCAGAGAGAAATGTAACCAGAGGAAAACTGCAGATGTTATGCTTCAGTTCTGGCACCCTAACCATAAACACATTTGCATTTATTAAAAGTCTTACATATTTCAATAGTAGAATTTTCTGCCTAGTAATTCTGCTTAGGAGCACAACTTTGCTAAAAAAATAAATAAAGTTAAACTACACATTTTATTTAGGGGGAAAGAAACACGTATGGTTCATCTAGCTCAGTATTGTCTACACTAGGAACGTGGGTGGCGCTGTGGTCTAAACCACTGAGCCTCTTGGGCTTGTCGATCGGAAGGTCGGCAGTTCGAATCCCCAAGATGGAGTCAGTTCCCCTTGCTCTGTCCCAGCTCCTGCCAACCCAGCAGCTCAAAAACACGACAGTGCGAGTAGATAAATAGGTACCACTGCGGCGGGAAGGTAAACGGCATTTCTGTGCACTCTGGCTTACGTCACAGTGTCCCGTTCCACCAAAAGCGGTTTAGTCATGCTGGCCACATGACATGGAAAGCTGTCTGTGGACAAATGCCGGCTCCCTCAGCCTGAAAGCGAGATGAGCTCCAGAACCCCATAGTCGCCTTTGATTGGACTTAACTGTCCAGGGTTCCTTTAACTTTTTTTTACCTTTACCAATCCACCTTAAGGTTTATTTACAGTACCAGAGTCCAGCGGTTTAGTCATGCTGGCCACACGACATGGAAAGCTGTCTGTGGACAAATGCCGGCTCCCTCGGCCTGAAAGCGAGATGAGCGCCACAGATCCATAGTCGCCTTTGACTGGACTTAACCATCCAGGGGTCCTTTACCTTTTTTATCTTTTTGTCTACACTAAATGGCAGTAGTGCTCCAGAGTTTTTGACAGAAACCTTCTCTGGAGCTGTAAGGGAACCTGACCCGTTCTACATGCACAGCAGATGCTCTGCCATTTAACCACAGCCCTTTGTCAAAAGGTCTTGACATCTTAAAGAAAGGCTTTCCATCCTTAGGCCCAGTTATTACTCTTCATATGTCATAGAAACAAATTTGAGGTGCCAAACTTTCCATTGCCTTCCCATTTGAATTCAGTGGAATTCATGATAATAGTGGGTATTTCGCTGCCTCAAGAAACTATTTTTGTCACTTGATGTTTAAATATATTTACAAAAAACACCTTAGGATGAGAGGCACTGCATGATTGTAAATATTATTACAATCTATTGGTTTAATTGAAACAAGTACAACCTAAATGGTTGTTTTCTGGAACACGTCCCAGGAGATTGATATTGCTTAATAACACTAAATGTTAATGTCTCAAACTTAATTTGCACATTCCCACTAAAGCATGCATTCATTACTTCACAATAATTGAACAAAATTCCTGGGTGTTATGAAGCTTAAAAGATAAATGCAATCTCCCCCCCCCCCCCAGTTTTATTTCATATATGTATAATACACTCAACACAAGTTTTTCTGGCACTTTGGAAAGCAGCCCAATCCTCGCTTTGTAATATGTCGAATTCCACTCATGTGGTTTGGGTTCAAAGCAGCTTCATTAAGAATAACCCTCTGTTCTCCAACGTTAACAATTATGGAGAATCAGGACGCAGCTATAAAAATTCCCCCTTGTGACAGAAGTCAATGAAATTTGCAGGCACACCAGCCCTTCTAGAGTTGATCAAACTTCCCAAATTACAGCCATATACATGCAGGGGTTGGGAGTTTGACCATTTTTAAGAAAAAGAAAAGTCATTTACTTTTTTATTCTTAGGGAAAGAACTGGATGAATTTTGGAACCATGGTTGCCCCTTCTGAGGGCATAAAGCCTTCCAAATTTCAGAAGACTAAAGGCTGCTGTTCTGGTTTGGGTGGGTAAATAAAGGAGTGACTTGACCCTCCATAGTGTTTTGAGGGGCAATTGGTGTGAAACTTATTTTAGAGGTGCTCCTGAGTAACAAACCTGCTGAATTGCAAATTGGTCAGGGAGTTTTAGCGCTATGCATATTTGAAGTTGGTTTGGGAATAGAAGGAAAGGGCACTCACTTTCCACCCTGTGGCTTTGTTTATATTAATGTATCCCCACCCTAAAACTTCCCCTCTGATGGAAAGCTAGCATGCCACTAGTGAGGGAACTCTCCCACATCCCCACACATTTCTCCATAAGTTTCATTTCTGGAAAGCTCCACCCTTACCCTACCTCTAGCTCACCCTTATGGTTAGTGAATGAAGCACCCTTTTTTAAAGCAAGGCATGTTGTTGTTGTTGTTTAGTCATTTAGTTGTGTCCGACTCTTCGTGACTCCATGGACCAGAGCACGCCAACACTCCTGTCTTCCACTGCCTCCCGCAGTTTGGTCAGACTCATATTGGTAGCTTCGAGAACAGTGTCCAAGCATCTCATCCTCTGTCATCCCCTTCTCCTTGTGCCCTCAATCTTTCCCAACATCAGGGTCTTTTCCTGGGAGTCTTCTCTTCTCATGAGGTGGCCAAAGTATTGGAGCCTCAGCTTCAGGATCTGTCCTTCCAGTGAGCACTCAGGGCTGATTTCCTTCAGAATGGATAGGTTTGATTTTCTTGCAGTCCATGGGACTCTCCAGACTCTCCTCCAGCACCATAATTCAAAAGCATCAATTCTTCAGTGATCAGCCTTCTTTGTGGTCCAGCTCTAACTTCCGTACAAGCAAGGCATGAAGACACAATATTATACACACCTTATACAGCGAGGGTTACATCCAAGTCACAAAGCACCATTAAGAGCTCTGGCTGGTCCCCAGACCCCATCATGCCTCATAGGAACTCTTTCACCCTGCCAAGGTATAGAGTTGTTGTTTAATGGTCTCCTTTTGGTGGTCTATTTGCAATGGCATAGCGGCATAATTGCAGTTAAAAGGTTTTGTGGTATATGCAACATGAAAATGGCAACAGCACATCACTAACGTACCATTCTTGAGGTTAGGAAAGCAGACCTTGAAGTATTGAGAATTTTACATCACCTTTGGTCATGGTCTGACCTCTTAAGAAAACTAAATTGATTTATCCATATTGCTGTTCCTGAAAAGTGTCTCTCGGCAGTCCTGCAAACGACCTCAGATTACTCATTCAAATATATGCCCACTACTATGTTGGCAATACAATTTGTCATAGATTATCCTTCCAGCTAGCTATGGGTGATTGTGTGCTTTTAAAAATAATGTATTGATTACAAGATAACCCATGACCATTAGCTATCGAACAAAATGGCTTGTAAATTCATCTTCCATTTACCTAAAGGGGAATGCTTGCCAATTCCCCTTCAATCTGCAGCCTCACCCATGCTATTCCCAGTGGTCCCCAACCACCAGGAGCTGATTTGCAAGAGTGCAGAGAGGGAGAGGGAATGAAACCACTGTCTATTAATGCAAAACCTATTTGATGTAAATATGGGAAGTTAGATCCGAGACAGGGACGCAGGTGGCACTGTGGGTTAAACCACAGAGCCTAGGACTTGCCGATCAGAAGGTCGGCGGTTTGAATCCCCATGACTGGGTGAGCTCCCATTGTTCGGTCCTTGCTCCTGCCCACCTAGCAGTTCAAAAGCACGTCAAAGTGCAAGTAGATAAATAGGTACCACTCCGGCGGGAAGGTAAATGGTGTTTCCGTGTGCTGCTCTGGTTCGCCAGAAGTGGCTTAGTCATGCTGGCCACATGACCCGGAAGCTGTACACTGGCTCCCTCTGCCAATAAAGCGAGATGAGCGCCGCAACCCCAAAGTTGGTCACGACTGCACCTAATGGTCAGGGGTCCCTTTACCTTTACCTAGATCCAAGACAATATGTTAATTGTGAAAAACATAAGCAGTAAGAATGCCAAGATGCTGTTGTTTAGACAATATTCCACAAATGTATTGATTATAATATTGGTTATGATATGCAGGCAGATGTTTGGGACTGCAAGGAAGCGGATAGGTCACCCTGATCTTGAATCCTCTTTTTATCTTTCCTCCTGCCATAGCTGGTGTGTCACAACCACCCAACCCTCAACCCTTCATTTGCCAGTGTGGGTCATCTAGAGGCCCTGTTCATTTGGCTACCAGTAAGGGACAGGTAATTTTCTGTAGTGACCCCACAGCTATGGCACGCCATCCCCTGAGCTCTACAGACAGACAAGTTCTCCTTGGTAGCATTTAGGCAGGCTCTAAAAATGTTTTTGTTCAGGATTGCTTTTGATGACTGGATTTAATAGGCAGCAGTCTCCATCTTTAGTCTTTTTATTATTATTATTTTTTAAATAATATTTATTAATTTTCCAACCGTTTAAACACAACAAAACAAAAAAACAAAAAAATACATAAAACTAACAAAACAAGACACAAACCATTTAAAACACAAAACAATTTCAATATCTTATCTTTCATTCCCTTATTTCCACGACCTCCTCACACCTCCCTTTTTGTATTTCACTTCTATTAATTGTTTCAGCAATTCCTTTCCATCTTCCTCTGTTTTCTACCCTATAATTATCTTAACATATTCTAACCTTATTTTTCCCTTTAATACTCTATTAATCTATTTATACTTGATTCCTTATAACATTTCTACTAAAGCCATATAACTTCATTCCAACATTTTTCTTTTTTATTATTATTATTTATTTATTTATACAACCAGAAAAAAACACACAAAAAGAACACAAATACCAAATTACACACAAATTACAAAAATAACCATAGACACATAATTTTCTTGGCAAACAATAAAACATCTATTGGTCTTAACACTAAAGACCCAACTTCCCGTCTATTCCATATTACAAATTCATATTACGTATTGCCAATACACACTTTTTTTCATAATTAAACTTATTCTCAATAAATCTAATTTCTTTTATCTACCTAGCAACTATCACTGAAGTTCCTCGAATGCTGCAACAGAATTTAAACTACTATATTTATTTTTCAGATATTCTTTGAAAACCTCCCATTTAGAAACAAATTCCTGTTTGGATTTATTCTTTATTTTTTCTGATAAACAATCTAATTCGGCATATTCTGTCAGCTTTTGGATCCAATCTTGTATAGAGGGGATTTCATTACTCTTCCATTTTGCTGTGATCAAAACTCTTGCTGCCGCCATCGCATATAAAAAGATACCCTTCCTCTTTTGTGGAATATCCAAATCTGTTATTCCCAGGAGGTAGGCCTCTGGTTTTTTATTGAAAGAGATCTTTAGCATTTTTTGCAGTTCTGCATGTATACTCTCCCAGAATACCTGTATTTTCCTACATATCCACCACATATGGTAGAATGTTCCTGAGTCTCCGCATCTCCAACAATTACTTGACACATTTTTATACATTTTTGAAAGTTTCCATGGTGTTAGATACCATCAATGTTGCATTTTTTGAAAGTTCTCTCTAATTGTGTAACAGTTTGTGAATTTCCAATTGATCTTCCATAAATTTTCCCATTGGGCCATGGTTATTGGATGGCCAAAATCCTGGGACCACTTCACCATTGCCACTGTTACCTCCTCCTCCTTGACTGTCCAGTCAAGGAGGAGTCGGTAAGTTTTGGAAAGAGTTTTTCTTTTAGAGTTTACAAGATCAGATTCGAATCGGGAAATTTCTGCTGAGAACCCCTTTTGTTTGTCAGATTTAAATTTTTCAAATAACTGATGGTATTGGAACCAGTCTGAAATGTGTTCTCTTATCTCCTCAAAGTTTTTTAATTTTATTTGGTTATCCTCATTTTTTAGAAGTATTTTATATGTTGGCCAGCTTTCCTGAGTATTTTTCCGTTTTACTGCTATGGCTTCTACTGGAGAAGTCTACCACGGGACTTTAGGCTCCATCAAGTCTTTATATTTTTCCCATACAGCAAAGAGTGACTTTCTTATTATATGGTTGGTAAATTTTTTATGAATTTTCGCTTTTCCATATATTAGGTAGGCGTGCCATCCCCAACAGTTGTCAAAACCTTCCAGGTCCAGGAGGTCCGGATCCTGCAACGTGCACCAATCTTTTAGCCAGGTGAAACAGGCAGCCTCGTAGTAAAGTTTTAGATTGGGTAGGGAATAATTAAAACTGAAATTCCATAATAATAATTAAAACTGAAATTCAAAAGATATTTCCAACCGTGTTCCAAAGTTCCTCCAAGTCTGGCAGTCCCCACAACTCCAGTCTCCTTCTGACCCAAGTCCAGGTCCCGTAGGTCAATCTCCAGTCCAAGCGGGGCTCCAATCCTATAAGTCTGACTTTCTCTAAATTCAGTCTTGGAAGGCATCAACGTATAATCATCAAATTGCGACTGTAAGGCTGGAACTCTCTGCCTCACCACTTGTGCCACTTTAAGTTCCACAGCGAAAACTTTCTCCTCCACCTTCTCCTCGATTTGCCATGTCAAAATAGATCCCTGTGTCGTTTCCTGAGTAATTTCTGTATTAATATTAACTTTTTGTGCCAAATTAGTCACTTTTTGTTCCAAGTTATCAATTTTTATAGTCCTCGCATCCGTCTTCTTGAAAAGCTGTTCCAGTGAGTCGTTAATCTTACAAAATGCAACCACTAAGGCTTCTTCTGTCAACATTCTTAACATATCAAGGTCAATCCCAGATTCTCACAACTTTATCTTGCAAGTGGAAAATTCCCCCAGCTCAGCTCTTGTAACAATTTCAAAGGTTTCCTCTAGGGGGAAACAATTTCTATTTGTATCAATCCTTTTAGGCACAGTTCAAACAATAAAGTTTGTTTCAATTTTCAGTTACTTTTACTCCTTTTTAAACGCAGAAGGAGACAATGGAAACAAGATATTTCCCTTCTTTAACTTACTGTCAGCAGACAATCTGTTCACAGTCAATGAGCATATCCAAAACTTCAATACTTGCTAGCAGCCCGTTTCCAGGTTCAGAGCGGTGGTAATTTGACTTTCTTCACTCTGTCCTGCAGGCTTACACGATCTTAAATCTCCCCCCTCTTCTCCTGCTGCCAAGGGGGGTTTGGTAATTTAACCGATGGAAGTTTAATCCTTTATAAGAGACTTTCCAAGGCTTTAGCTCGCAGCCTCTTTGCTTCAATCTATTTACAATAGGGGGGGGAGGCGGACTTCCTGTTTGAAACCTCCCCGTTTCGGTGCCAAATTAAGACGTTTAGAAATCCAATTTTCCGTTCTACTCACGGGTTGTTGTTTTAAGATCAAATTGTCCACAGGAAAAAGTCAGCGCTCTCCCGCAACAGCAGTGCGGCTTCACTCCGTGAAAAAAGCAGTCGATTCAAAGCACTGCACCACTCACCCCACCTCGCTCCGGATCCCCGAAACTGGGTTTCCCCGCAAGTAGGGGAGGCGCAAAAGGTGCCAGCCGAATCCCACGTCCACAAGCCTCTCCCGCCTGTGGTTTTTTGATGGGTCTCCACCTTCGCCGTGGCGGCCAGACCCTAATTTCACGGAGCGGATTCCTCCCGATCAGAGGAATCCAGCCATTGTGGGAGGCGCCTCCCCGGAAGTCCCCTGAGCGGCGGTGTTTTAAATCTCTTTGCTCTCTCCCACAGGCATACTCAATCCGCAACTTCCCCCTCTCTTCTCCTGCCTCCAAGAGAGGGTTTAATGTTCTTTACCGATGGAAATTTAATCTTTTACAAAGGGCTTTCCAGGACTCTAGCTTGCAACTTCATTGCCTCAGTCTATTTACAAAAGGGGGAGGCGGACTTCCTGTTTTGAACCTCCCCGTTACGGTACCAAATTAAACATTTAGAAATCCAATTCTTCCGCTTCAGCTCTACTCACGGGTAATTACTTTAAAGTCAAATTGTCCACAGGAAAAGGTCAGCGCTCTCCGGCAACAGCTATGCGGCTTCGCTCCGTGGAAGAAGCAGACGATTCGATGCACTGTGCCGCTCACCCCACGTCGCTCCGGAGCCCCCAAAACCGGGGTTCCCCGCGAGTGGGGGAGGCGCAAAAGGTGCCTGCCGAATCCCACGCTCACAGGCTTCTCCCGCCTGTGATTTTAACGGGTCTCCGCCTTCGCCGTGGCAGCCAGACCCAGATTCCCACGGAGCAGATTCCTCCCGATCAGAGGAATTCCGCCATTACCGGAGGCACCTCCCTGGAAGTCAATCTCCATCTTTAGTCTTATGGTTGGTTTATGTGATATGATGATCTAAAATGCTTTTGCTGCTGTTATTATGACTGTTCTCATGTTGTTTATATTTGATGTGGTTTTAAATTGCTTCAAATGTTACAAACTGTTACAGAATTATTATTTTTTTTGGTAAGGATCTAACCCATGGGTAGGCAAACTAAGGCCCGGGGGCCGGATGCAGCCCAATCGCCTTCTAAATCCGGACCGCGAATGATCCAGGAATCAGCATGTTTTTACATGAGTAGAATGTGTGCTTTTATTTAAAATGCATCTCTGGGTTATTTGTGGGGCACAGGAATTTGTTCATTCTTTTTTCTTCAAAATATATTCTGGCCCCCCACAAGGTCTGAGGGACAGTGGACCAGCTCCCTGCTGGAAAAGTTTGCTGACCCCTGATCTAACCAATATTTGATTGCACAGTGAAACCCCCACCACCACCACCATGAACCTCTAGAATATGTTCCAGAGCAGATTTGGGGAGGGTGCAAGGCACGACCGGGGAGAAAGGGTGACATTCTGTTACACAAGGAACAATCTTTGTGCTTATGGAAGAACTGACATGGACACCAGAGTCTTTGTACAGTGGTTAATATTTTTTACAGAACAAATAAATAAAAATCTAGTTGCCACATTGTAGCCAAGCTCTGCCAGTGAGCAATGTGAGCCCTTGTTTGCAAACTTGTGGGATGAAGTGCTATGTTATTAATGTAATATGTTTCTATTTGTCATGTATTTAATGTAGAATGGCCCAAAAGGCGTGGGATTCTTAGGAACACACACTTTCTTCTTCTGCTGCTTGCATTGTAGTGTCTGAAGTGGAACTTATGCATCTCCCCATGGAGAGAGATGTGAATCATCTCCCCATCTGGAGCTCATGCTCTTTATACCACAGGGAGATGCAAGTTCTGCTTCGCTGATACATGAAATGAAAGTCATTTGTGCTTCTTGTATCTCTCACTCACCCTTCACATTTTGTACCACCCGAAACTCTTTCATTAAAAGCATTTAAAATCCTTTACAGGGCAATTTCAGAGGAGTGATGAACAAGTTTTTGAGGGGTAGGTCCAGTGGGTCTGAGTTGCTCATTCAAATTGTTTAAATACCCTGCTGTCTAGACGAGAAACTGCCTGCTTCTAAATTCAGTGGTACCTCTGGTTACGAACGCTTCAGGTTATGAAGTAGCTGCTCCTGGTTGCGAATTTTGCCCCAGGATGCAAACGGAAACCTCGTGCAGCAGGAGTTCCCATTAGCGAAAGCACGCCTCAGGATAAGAACAGTTTCTCTTTTTTTCCAATTTTTTAAAATTAATTTTCCAAAAAAATTAAAACACAAACAAACACACAAACATACATCCTATTTAAATCTTGGTAACATTATTTAGTGACTTCCTCAAATCCCCTTGGTTGAATTTCATTATATATCATTTTAACAGTTTTCCAAACTCAATTTTCCCCAAAAGTAAACTTAGTCACTTGACATCTTTCATTCTTTCAAATTTGTCTTTAAACATCTTAAATTCTATCCTTACATACTTAAATACTAAGCCTATCTAATATTTGCAAGCTTTTCTAATTAAATTATTTTGACATATTTAGCTAAATAGTCTTTAAATTTCTTCCATTCTTCCTGGTATTCCTCCTCCTTCTGGTCACGGACTCTTCCAGTCAAGTCGGCCAGCTCCGAAAAGTCCATCATCTTCATCTGCCAATCTTCCACTGTTGGTACTTCTTGTGTTTTCCAGTTCTTCGCTAACAAAATTCTATCTGCGATCCTGGCATACAAAAAAGAACAGTTTCAGCTTAAGAATGGACCTCTGGAATGAATTAAGTTCATAACCAGAGGTTCCACTGTACCAGTTTCTGGAAGCCACAGGCATCTGCTTGGTCATTGTGAGAACAGGATGCTGGGCCAGATGGACCATGGGACTGATCCTGAAGGCTCTTATATTCTTACTGTTAGGTACTGAGTTGAATAGGATCCAAAATGCAGCAGTCTGATTGGTCCCAGAACAATAGGATTCAGAATGTAGCAGTCTGATTGGTCCTAGAACAATGCAGCAGTATGATTGGTCTGCAGGAGCCACCCAATCCAGCTCCAGATGGAAGTGAATCCACAACCTGACTGGCCTACAGAAAAATTCCGGAATCAGCCAATCACGTGCAGCCCATTGTGTAAATAATGTATATAAAGCAGATACTTTAAGGGGACTTTCATTCCTCCTCACCACTATGAGCTGAATAAAGAGCATGAAATCCACTCTCGACTCTGAGTATATTTCACTTACATTGATGAATAAATTCAAAGTAGGATCAGTGTGGGGTGGGCTCTCCTCTTTCAGCCTCTGATGTCAGGATTTTGTCAAGTGAGCCCACCTGTCAATTGTGATGCCACAGTAAACGTAAAGGTAAAGGGACCCCTGACCATTAGGCTCAGTCGTGACCTACTCTGGGGTTGCGGCACTCATCTCACTTTATTGGCTGAAGGAGCTGGTGTACAGCTTCCAGGTCAGGTGGCCAGCATGACTAAGCCGCTTCTGGCGAACCAGAGCAGTGCACAGAAACACCATTTACCTTCCCGCTGGAGCGGTACCTATTTATCTACTTGCACTTTGACGTGCTTTTGAACTGCTAGGTGGGCAGGAGCAGGGACCGAACAACGGGAGCTCACCCAGTCATGGGGATTCAAACCGCCAACCTTCTGATCGGCAAGTCCTAGGCTCTGTGGTTTAACCCACAGCGCCACCCGCGTTCAACTGATGCCACAGTAGCACCATCTAATTGCCAAGTGAGTTGTTGTACTCATTTGTCAAAGTTAGCCCATGGAAGCAAATCCAATTAAAAAATAATAAAATAAAAAAATTCTGGTGTTCCATAAATGTGGGGGTTCTTCGTCCACCTGACCTGATGATGTGCCCAATCTAGATTTCTCCTAGTTCAGGGTCAGCCTCACTCTGCTTAAGTGATTCTGGGATGAAATTCTCCTTAAGCTACAATAACTCTGAGCAGTGAAGGGTCCTTACAGGTTGTAAGGAGAAACTCTGTTATTTGTTCAGGGCAGTGTTTTATGTGGTTAAAAGAATTCTGAACTTAAATTCCTGCTGTTCCAATTTTAGGGTTCTCAACCTAGCAATTCATAGGCACTTAAATGCATGTAGAGAGGATTAAAAAGCTATACATTTCTATTAGTTTTGAAAGGAATTCTGGATTTGTTTTTCTTTTAAACTCCATTTGGAAATGTAGCAGTCCCACTGAGTAAGTAAGACTGTACATGGATATAGAAAAATTACTTGCATTTCTTTAAGCAGACTCTTATTAATTTTCACAGGCATGTGAAGCTAAAAATGCACTTGGCATTTTTTTAAAAACAACAACAACAACAGAATCACTCCAAAAGTAAATTGGGCTTTATTCTAGGTATTTTGGAATAAAACTATTATCATTGCTGACCGTTGGCCTTGCTGACTGAGGCTGCTGAAGCTGAAATCCAAATTCTTGATCTCTGCCCAGTTCTTAACAAAATGTACCAAGCAATTACAGCTAACACGAATTATACCAGGCACCATCTATTTGTTACCTTGAAAGCTTTTTTTCTTGAAGCAAGAGTTAATAATGGGGGAAGCTATGGGTTGTATCCAGTGGTGGCTTTGTGCTAGGGGGAGAGCTTCTGTTCGTGCAGAGCAGGAAACCCAACTTCCCCAAATCTCCTCTGCTCAAGGCAGCACCCCTGTACCCCAAAAAGCTTTTCCTGATATTTGCTAGACTCTTAGGAACAATATGGAAAATGGCACTGAGTGCTGTAATCAGAAGGGGGGTGGGATTGGTGAAAATTGGGGGTCTTGCCTTGTTCTAGTGGAAGCATTTTCACTAGTGCAAAGCCACTATTGGGTAAATCTCTGTTAGGCACTGCTGGAATAAAACCAGGATTTTGTATTTCTTACAGATTTATTAGTAGATGGCTGTGATATTATAAATGCAGCCATTCTGCCATTGCAGAAGCACATGTTCACTCTGCTTTTTATTATAGCTAAGGCTACAGTTCTGCAAAGCTTCGTGCAAGATGCTATAACTGTTACTTTGATTAATTCTGCTGAAAATCTTGATAGCACTATATGCAACCCAGAGTCATAGGCCTGCTCGTGATGATAATTTTTATGTTGAGGCTTAAAGCAGTAATTAAGAATGAGGGGCAATTCAGACTTTTGTTAACAGACTAAAAACCACTTCTGGACATCAGAGGGAAGTAACCCCTAGTCTTGACTTTCATGTGCAATCATGAAATAGCAGTGTCTTATAATTATAATTTAAAATTCAAATAGGAAGCATTCCCGTGTAAGACTTACAGCAATTCTACACTTATCTACTGTGACGATAGCCCCAAGTGTCCTTCAGGTTCTGTCCACCATGGTTTAAGATGGATATTGACAAACTGGAACTTGTTCAAAGGAGGGTAACAAATATATTGAGCCTAGATGCCAGATCTTAGAAGGAAGGGCTGAAGAAGCTGGACCTCAATCAAGAGGTAACGTGAGAGCCATCGCCAAACGTTTGAAAGTCTGTCATACATTTCATGGAGCATATTTGTTTTCTGTTGTTCCTTTGGACCAAACATCAGTGGGTTCTAATCGCAAAAGTGGATTTTGACAGAATATTTAACTTACTGGTGGTATGAGCTGTCTGGTCAGCGAACAAACTTCATCAGAAGATGGCAGATTTTCCTTTGTTACAGAATTTTAGCAGAAGTTGCATATGGCCACCCCACAAAGTTGCCAAAACAGCAAATGTCCTGCATCGGCTGGCATTTGGAATAGATGACCTTTGTGGTTCCATTCAACTAGATGATACTATGTTTTAAATGGGACATCATGTGATCGGAATATTGATTAAAGCAGCCAGTGTTATGTCATTAGTTACAACTTTTATACCTCAGTTGCAGAGTTTGGCAGAATGCTTTTATGAACCATAAAAAAGAAATAAAATTGAAATTGTTAGGTAGGACTGTTTGACTATAATTGTGCCTGTTGCAGAGGCTCCATTTGAGTGATATTATTTTTCACATAGATTCCCTCTTATAATAATCATTTTTGTGAGTGCTGTGCTACAGTTGCAGGCGTGAGCAAAATTGGCACTCTGAAAAAGTTTGAAACAGCAAAAATAGGCTACAGTAGGAAATTCAAAGTGACACAGTGCAATTATTCTGTGTTGAATTCCTAGCACATGAATTGCATGTTTACTTGAGCTGCCGTTACATTGGTGAGAATGCATGTAGCATCTATTGAAATTCACCAGCTGTAGGTCAATATACAAAAGTGCAGATACGAAGGATAAATATAAAAATCCTAATATAAAATCATGATTCCTCAGCAGCACAGTTCAGGTGCCAGATTTACACTCAAAGAAAGTTCAGTCTAAGTGTAAAGTAGTTTCTGCATATTTCCAGGGAAAAAATGGCATCCCTAGAGAGTGTACTCTAACCATAGAATGCTAACTCACAGGGGTGTCACCAGAGTACTATTTCATTTCAATATATTCAATATATTCCTCCAGAAATTGCTTGCCTGATGGAACAATCTCTTCACACCTCCTGTGTGCTGTTCTGGGGGTCCTCATGAGCCCCTAAGCCAAACGGGGCCCACACAGGAGGATGAGAGGGGGAAAATCCCCATTGCATTAGTGGAAGTCCTTGTATAGGCTTCCACCAGTGAGACTAGTTAGTTGAATCCGACCCTGTGTGACTGAATTTCAAAGTAAATTCTACTGTAGTGATAAACTAACTCTGTGTACTCCCTACTGTGCTTCAGTTGTGAAATATTTGTGTGTGTTTCTTTTCATACACAGGATGCCAAAAAAAATTCTTTTCAGCAAAAACAGCAATGAGGTCTGGGCCTAACAGTGTCCTTCTGTCCTCTTATTCATAGATGTAGCTTGGATCTGCTGGAGACTCCAATTTACAGAAGGAGGTGGGGAGAGAATCATAGAATTGTAAACTTGGAGGGAGTCCCTATCTAGTCCACCCCCCTGCAATGCAGGAATCTCAACTAAAGCGTGATGTCCTGTCTTCAAAATACAAAATCAAGATCTAAACTAGTGTGGGAGCCATTATGTCTTCTAGTACGCTTGAGGCAAAAGACGAACATTTCTTTTAGATAGGATGGAAGGAGAAGTTCACACTTAGCATCTGGAACTGACAAGGTGATGGTTGGGCCATATCACTGATTGTGTGTTCAGACCCAGAGACCTCCCCCCTAAATAAACACACATTTGACTCAAATTTTAGTTTTGGTTTTTGGCAGAATTTAGGCCACAACTTTACTGATTGCATAAAGTGAGTGGTTGCCTAGGCTCTGGTTCAACTAGCTCCCTGTACCCTTGCAGGTAATGCTGACCCAGAGCTCTATCATAGGTCAGCCAAGAGTGAACAGCTGAGGTAGGTGGAAAGCCCGGGAACAGACTCTATTCACTCCCCATATGCTCCCCTGTACTCAGGCATGGGCACAACCCCTTCTCGGGGGTTGACCAAACCAAGTTGAGTCCCTGAATTGCTTTAACAGAATACCCTTCACATATGGATGGCGAGAGTGTTCTCCCAGTGCCTATCTGCAACCTTACAAGTTGTGACGATTTGCTACACGGCAGGCGAAGCACAAAAAGCGACAGCCAATCAGCCAATTGGGGAAAATCCCTGCCATGCCCCTGTCCCAATGACAGACGACACACAATGGCATAGCAAGGTCAATCACAAAACGCCCTAAAATTAGGGAGAGGTGGGTGGGTGTTCCGATGCAGCAGACAAAAGAGGAAGCTCTGGGTCATGTGCATAGGTATATATAGGTCCCTCAGTCCATTTAGACAGCTCCCCATTGGCCAGATTAAACCCAGCAACGAGGGACCTACCAATCAGGTGTTGTGGCTGTCCAATATACCCACCCACAACCAGGAGGTCAGTCTCCAGGTCTCACCGCAACACGTGCCCTCTTTTAGGGAGGGCACGCTTTATAGGTGAGTGGAAGAGAAGCATATTTTAAAGGGAAACATCTTTAAAGAAGATGTTCAACACTGCTTTGGAATTCAAGCTTGGTAAAGGAATTCTCCCAATCCCAATATTGGAAACGATGCTTCAAGACACGTTTTATGAACATGCTGAAAATGAAATATTATGCAAAATATTATGCCCAAGAACAAGAGCAAACTTGCTTACCAGCCTCTTTACAGAAGCAATATAAAATTCATTTTTTAAAAAACTACAGTTCTTACTCATCAGTATGCTGAATCACAGGAGTATATAAAATAAAAATAACCAAATGCAATCTGGGAATGAAGAGTTTGATCTGAAGATTCCCATTCATGAACAGACAGCACTTCTCTTTGAATATGGGTTTGCATGACTGGGAGAAGCCACTGTTGACTTTCCCAAAGGTAAAGGTAAAGGGACCCCTGACCATTAGGTCCAGTCGCGGACAACTCTGGGGTTTGTGGCACTCATCTCGCTCTATAGGCTGAGGGAGCTGGCTTTGTCCGCAGACAGTTTTTCTGGGTCATGTGGCCAGCATGACTAAGCCGCTTCTGGTGAACCAGAGCAGTGCATGGAAATGCCGTTTATCTTCCCGCCGGAGCAGTACCTATTTATCTACTTGCACTCGACGTGCTTTCAAACTGCTAGGTGGCCAGGAGCAGGGACTGAGCAACGGGAGCTCACCCTGTCACGGTGCCTCAAACTGCCGACCTTCTGACCGGCAAGCCCTAGGCTCTGTGGTTTAGACCACAGCGCCACCCGCGTCCCTGTTGACATTCCTACATCAATGCAAAATGCAAAAGTTAATGTCTGCAAAGTAGCCACACTGTTCTTCATAAGACCATAGAAAGCTGCCTTGTACCAAGTCTGACTGATGGTACATTTAGCTCACTGTTGGCAGGACTTCCCCAGAATTTTAGGCAGGGAACCTTTACCAGCCCTACCCAAAAAGCTAGGGATTGACCCTGAGATATCTTGTATGCTAAGCAGATGTTCACTCTACTCACATCGAGCCTTTTGAGATCAAAAGCATTGCAGATGTTAAGGTAAATATTCACCTGACTTCTTCTGATCTTCTTGGCTGGAAGATACCGGTAGGTTATGCACCGGCAATGAGTTTGCTGGCTGCTCTGTGATTTTTACCAGGCAAAGGATTCCACTGTAGACCAGCTTCATAGGTTCAATTTGTTAGTGCTCTTGGCTTCAGCATGGATGCTTGATCCAAAATGGACTTCCAAGGGGCTTGACCTGGTTTAAGTACTTCAGATCAACTGTTTTGATCTGGATCGGCTTTAAAATCTACACCAGGAAGTATCATTCATTCAGGGCACATAGCAGATAATACATATAATAGATAACCTGTAAATTTGTCTCCTACAGAATGTTTTACAGATAAATCTGCATGAACCCTATGGAAACATCATTTTAAGCTCTTTTCTGTGTCAACGCATGTAAATATTGACAACCTCATGAATATAATTTAGCAGGCAATAAAAGCTCAAGATAACAGGCTTGAAACATTTTATTGTGGCTTTGGCAAAACGTTGCATTTTACTGTCTGAAAAAGTGGTCAGATAAATGACTTCACTTTGTTTCTGAAGTTAATAGCTTTCAGAAATAATTAGTAATGAGTCTATGAGGAAGGTTCCTGCTGTACTTCATAGGTCACATAGTTTAACACTGTATTCTTCCTAGATTTTTTTCCCCTCTCTCTCTCTGGAGGAATGGTGTCTATGAATAAATCCATCTTTGGGATATTTTGATAAGGCAAAATTCTGCTTAATCTATATGTAAATGCAACTTACATATATTGGGCCACCATTTCTCATTTCATATTGTTTCCTGGTGTCAAAGACATCATTCATAGCTCCATATTTACTGTCCAACATTTCTGGATAGAAGAGACATATATAAACCTTTTCATTTGTGTGTCTTTGTTTGCATGTTATAGTCATCATAGTGACTACCTTGATCAGTAACTACTCTCACACAACAATGCATTAAAAGTATAAGGTATTATTTTATTGATTACATTGATATCCCATCTTTTCTCTGAGAAATTCAGAGTGGCCTATCTAGTTCTCCTTCTCCCCATTTTATCATCACAACAAACCTGGGAGGTAGGCTAGGCTGAGAGTGAGTGCCTCAGGATCACAGAGCGAACTTTGTGGCTGAGTGGGGATTTGAACCCTGGTCTCCCAGGTCTGAATCCAGTGCTTTAACCACTGCACAACATTTAGTGTGGGTGGCCTTGTACATATATTTCAGTATGCAAGTAAAGGTAAAGGGACCCCTGACCAGTAGGTCCAGTTGTGACTGACTCTGGGGTTGCAGCGCTCATCTCGCTTTGCTGGCCGAGGAAGCCGGCGTACAGCTTCCAGCATGACTAAGCCGCTTCTGGCGAACCAGAGCAGCACATGGAAACACTGTTTACCTTCCCGCTGGAGCGGTACCTATTTATCTACTTGCACTTTGACGTGCTTTCGAACTGCTAGGTTGGCAGGAGCAGGGAGCGAGCAATGGGAACTCACCCCGTCCCGGGGATTCGAACCGCCAACCTTCTGATCGGCAAGTCCTAGGCTCTGTGGTTTAACCCACAGCGCCACCCGCGTCCCATTTCAGTATGTAGATCAGTCCTATTTTCAACTCTGCATATTATGTGAATCATGCATTCATGCGCATAACATTATGTGACACCCAATGCTGCTAACATGCCACCATGTATGCATGCAGTGTTGTTGCAGCCATTAGGCAGGGTGAGGCCATTGCCTCAGGCAACTCCACTCTTCCCTTTTGCTGTGGCAGTGTTGCAGGACAGCAGAGACTTCACTGGGGCCCCGACAGAGGAATTGCAGCCCCCGCCACATATCAGGATTGGCAAATGGGGATGCAGGCTTGGACATGGGCTGTGCCAGGGGGTGGAGCTGATGGAGGAGGAAGGCTTCACTTGGGTCCACTCCCTGGCCATTTAAATGGCCCACACCTGGGGCTCTACCTGCTTTCCTTCATTGGGTTCCACACCCACCCACCCTTGGTTCAAGCTGATGGTTAAGGGCTTTGCTGTGGCAACAGTAGTCACTGTTTTATGGGGCCAGGTAGGAATTTGTCCACTGGGGGAACGATCCAACCCAGTGGTTTTTGTGGGAATGTTCAGGAATACAGGAGAGGATATGTTGTTTGATTATAGCCTTTCCAACTTGTGTTAACAAGTTCACAATTTAGCAGAGTCACATTCCCCTTTTTAAACTCACAGCGGATGTGTTTGCTCAGGCTCGCTAAAGCCTCTTTAATAACTGTTCTGATATTTTCCCCTTATTCCCTCATAAAAGATAAGACATGATACAGTCTTCTATAAAAGTATAAAAAGAGTTTACTCACATTCTGTTCACAATCGGATCCCAGAAGGCAGACTTAGCTTAGAAAAGTAACATACACCTGGAAACTATCTCATAAGGTGACAGTCCATTTGTCCTCTCTTGGCTGGAAGGCTGGAGAGCATCTTTGGCTAAGCAGATGTTGCTTCTTTGATGAAAACAGTCATAGAGAGAGAGATTGCTGCCCTGCCCTGTGCTTTTGTCATTACCTGCACAGGTGAGGCCACGCCCACCTCTAGTCACATGCAGAGGAAGTCTGTCCCAGCCCAGAAGGAAACAGGAAGTTTACCTGCTGACTGGACAAACATTCCTCCCCATGTGTACTTGACTGCTCTTGTGTTTCACATCCCACAGTTTTGCCTACCTCATAGCAATCATCACAACTGACTGGGCATTGGGGCAATCCTTTGACTTGGATGGAGGGGAGGTTGTAGTCTCAGCCTACCATTCCAAACACTGGGGTATCCCGTTAAAGGGATTCGGGGGGAGTGGTCATGTCTGCCTGCCCAGGCGGGACCAGGGCCGAAGGCATTCCCCCAGATGGCAGTCCCTGTGGGGGTCACCCTATTTGATGTAAATCCTAGGAAACCCCCGGCCTGGATTGACCTACGTGTCACTCCCGGTGTGTGTGGGGAGGGGGACCGGAAATATATTCAATTGTCCCATGCCCAAGATAAACCTCTTTCATCTGTATTCAATAAAGTTGTGGCCTGTTTTGATTCAAACCAGTCTTAGTGGTCTTAGTTGCCACCAGTGGCACTGGTATTGGTGCCGGTATCAGGTGATCTCATGGAGTGTGTGAGATCTCGCTTGGATCTTGCCCCAAATTGGTGCCAATTTGGGAAGCTGGTGGGAAGCTCTTGTTGTCATCTGGTGTCATGTGGTCCTGGTTTGCCTTAGTTCAGTAGGCTCAAGACGTATGCGGGTAAAAGTGTGCTGTGCATGTGTACATATGTAACACTTGGGGATTGTGGCAGCTGTATGGAACACATGGCTGGACTGTTCATTTATTACACTGTTGGGCACAGGTTGGGCACAGTTAGTTTGGCAATGCCACATGCCTATTCAAAGGGTATGGGGCTGAACACAATCCCTCCACAGTAAAGAGATGGTTGGCATTGTCCAGAGTTGAGAGGACCAATCAGGAAATGATTAAAAATACATTAAAATGTCACACATTAAAAACTTCCCTGAACAGGGCTGCCTTCAGATGTCTTCTAAATGTCAGGGAATTGTTTATCTCTTTGACATCTGATGGGAGGGTGTTCCATAGGGTGGGCACCACTACCGAGAAGGCCCTCTGCCTGGTTCCCTGTAACTTCACTTCTCGCAGTGAGGTAACCACCAGAAGGCCCTCGGAGCTGGACCTCAGTGTCCGGGCAGAACGATGGGGGTGGAGACGCTCCTTCAGGTATACTGGGCCGAGGCCGTTTAGGGCTTTAAAGGTCAACACCAACACTTTGAATTGTGCTCAGAAATGTACTGGGAGCCAATGTAGGAAAGAGATGAAGAAACATGTGTTGGAGACCACTTCTGTGAATGCAGATCATTTGGTTAGATTTGTATGGTTCATGGATTGGGAAAATCTTTCTGCCACAAGCAGATGTTCACCTGTATGCTGGTACCAGTATCATGCAGAAGGAAAACACACCCAGTACAGAAACATATGTGCCAATCCACCAGGGACGCAAGTGGTGCTGTGGTCTAAACCACTGAGCCTCTTGGGCTTGCCGATAAAAGGTCAGTAGCTCGAACCCTGTGACAGGGTCAGCTCCCGTGGCTCTGTCCCAGCTCCTGCCAACCTAGCCATTCAAAAGCACTCCAGTGCAAGTAGATGAATAGGTACTGCTGCAGAGGAAAGGTAAACGGTGTTTCCGTGCGCTCTGACTTACGTCACGGTGTCCTGTTGCACCAGAAGTGGTTTAGTCATGCTAGCCACATGACACAGAAGGCTGTATGTGGACAAATGCTGGCTCCCTCGGCCTGAAAGCGATATGAGCGCCACAACCCCATAGTCGCCTTTGATTGGACTTAACTGTCCAGGGTTCCTTTAACTTTTTTTACCTTTACCAATCCACCTTAAGGTTTATTTCTAATTCTCTAATAGAAACTTTCATGTGTGTGAATGCACAAATATTATGTTTATTTTAGAGCTAGTAAATAATACCACAGTTTACCTGGGTGAGTATGTATATATTTTTTCCTGTAAATGCTATTCTTTATTTCTAGGTTAGCAATTTTCTCTCTCTCCCTTTTTCTAAAAAAAGCAGAGTAGATTACTATTTTCCTATTCCCATTACAATTTTTTTGTGTGTTCTGTTTGCCCAGAAAGGCACTTGAATTTCTATTAGCACCAACTGCATTAATATTTGAACTTCACAGTATGTGTGACACTTCTGTGGCTGAGACAAAGATAGAGTTTAGTGCCTTTACAGGTCAGATCAGTGGGACAACTCTTTCTTTCTCAGCCCATTGGTCCTTGGCACCAGGCAGAATAGCACAAAGAGATTAAAGGCAAACCTAATTCACCAACTGGTCCCCCCACCTCCAACTCCCTGTATACATTTCTGATTTCTTCCATTTTGTGGATGAAAAGGTCAAGGCTTTCTTGCAGATGCATACAAAATTGTAGTGCAACCACCACCAGTTTCAACTTCCTGCAGAGGCTTAAGTAAGAAGAAAAACATAGCTATATAAGAAAATGTACCTGTGTATCGCATACGGACACACTTTGAGGGTCCTTGAAGGCTGAGTTGACCTGGTTATTTCTTTTTGGCATCAAGCAGAGAGAAAGCAAAAAAAAGAGGCAATAAAGATGTTTCTCCATATAGTGCACTGTTACCTATTTTAGCTCCTGCGCTTCTTCCAGCAGCTCATGGTGTGTAACCGTGGTTCATATGCATACCATGGACCCTCAAGTTACGTACAATGGTACCTCAGGTTAAGTACTTAATTCGTTCCGGAGGTCCGTTCTTAACCTGAAACTGTTCTTAACCTGAAGCACCACTTTAGCTAATGGGGCCTCCTGCTGCTGCTGCGCTGCCGGAGCACGAGTTCTGTTCTCATCCTGAAGCAAAGTTCTTAACCAGAGGTACTATTTCTGGGTTAGCGGAGTCTGTAACCTGAAGCGTATGTAACCCGAGGTACCACTGTACAGCTCTGGATATGTAACTTTTGGGTTGCGAACGCGGCAAACTTGGAAGTGTATACTTCCTGGTTTCGCTGCATGCACATGCACAGAAGCGTTCTGCGCACCGCACACATGCGCAGAATCATTCTGCACACCATGTGCATGCGCAGAAGCGCTCTATCACGCCGGGTGTGTGTGCAGAAGCAGTGCCTCCAGTTACAGACTTTTCAGGTTAAGTACAGACCCCCGGAACTAATTTAATTCGTATCCAGAGGGTCCACAGTACACACATCACACTTTATTCTCACAAAGAAGAAGACATGGGCTTAGTGTCCTGAGCTCCCTTCAGCAGATGGCAGGCCCCACAATCCAGCAGAAGTTCCTACAGTGGAAAGGTTGGAAGGGACTTTGGCAACCCTTGCTCTGCGTTTCCCTTTTCCAGAGGGTCACACAACACTCCGGATCAGTATTTCAGCAGCTGCAAGGATCAGCTGGAAAAAGGAGAAATCTAAGAAGGTCACCTTCCTACTTCTGCTGGTGTGAGTGTCCTGTGTGTGGCAGTCCAAGTCATGGCGATTATTCCATTCAGTAAGCCACAGCACTGAAAGAGATTTGAGTCCGGCTTTTTCTTGTGAGAGTTCAACATTCTTATTACACGACACTGGCTCTTTAAGGCATGCTAACATGGAAACCATGGTTAGCCAGATAACACAGCTATCCCCCACCCCGCCCCACAAGTCACACATGACTAGGGCTATAGTTGCCTCAGTTTGGAATTGTTTTATATTCTTCTTTGTTCCTCTATATCAAATCAGCTTTTTATTCTGATTCCGACTGCTATCACTGCTAATAAATTGCTTTAGTTCTGTGTCTGCTTGTTGCTCATTACTCTGTCCAAAACCATAAATATTATCAAGAAAACAGCCATAACAGAGAAGATGGGTGGAATGGTGATTTTGAGGCTCTTTTTGACAAAAGGGGGGGGGGGAGCTGCATGACTGCAGTGGAACAAAGAATGAGTTGTTTTTGAGATGCTGTGCCTTTGGCAGCCTTAGAGAGCAATGGAGGGTGAGCAGCAGAGGGCATGAAATGAGTAAAGGGTCAGGCCTGAGAGAAATGACAGCAAGCAAAGGGCAGACTGGTAACAGATAACAGGAGGGAGAGAGAGAGAGAGAGAGAGAGAGAGAGAGAGAGAGAGAGAGAGATGGGTGTAGCAGTCAGGAACATGCAATCAGAAAAGACCTGGCAGACTCTGTAGTTCTACTGAGTCATGAGAAAGTAATGGACTCTTTACATGGGAAAGTTAGTTTATATATATATATAAATTTTCTGTTTCACTATTTCAAATACTCATTTTACATCCTGAAGATATCAGTGACTTCCCTTCTTCTCTTTCCATGGTTCATTTTGCATATCATAAATCCCTGAATATTCTGCAAAAACTATACCATTCAGTATTCCCTTATTGCATCCATCAAAACTTATTTACACTGTTGAATTTTTTTAATGCTGCCAGCGTTTTCAGTTGTACATAGTTATTTTCCATAAACATTTTCCAGTCTTCTTTAAACATATGTTATTCTTGGTCTCTTATTCTATATGTTAAGTCTGCAAGTTGCGCATATTCTGTCAACTTAAGTTGCCCTTCTTCTTTGCTCATTTTCCATTTTGGGGCTAACAAAACATGGGCCTCAGTTGTTGCATACATAAATAACATTTTCTGACGCCTGGGGATTTCAGTCTGAATTATCCCCAACAAAAAGGACTCTGGTTTTATTGTGAAAGTACTTTTAAACATTTTCTTCAATTCATTATAGATCATTTACCAATATTCTTTTACCCTTTAACATGTCCACTACATATGAAAGAATGTTCCTTCCACCTCTTTACACCTCCAGCACTTATCTGATTCTGTCTTGTAAATCTTAGCAAACTACCTGAAAATGATTCCTAGATGGTATTTAACTCCGAGTAGGCTTGCTAAGGCTTGGGAAAGTTAGTTTCAGTTCAAAGATACTGGAAGTTAAAGGCCATTGAGCTGGCCAGACTGGATGGTGTGCGCTTTGCATCCAGGAAGTAGGGGACATTTTCTGATTGAGGCCTCACTTCCTCATGAACGACCTGGTGTGTTTTTTTTGGGGGGGGGAGTTAGAAACAAAAGTGGGTGAAGCAATAGATGTTACTTCTGTTTTTCTACACTTGGCTCATTCCAGCCAGACAAAAGCTCTCAGGGAAAGAATGAGAGAGTGTGGCCTCTGTATTCGTCTGACCAGAAATGGTATTAATCACATGGTTTACCAAACAATTGGCCGTCTTTACTTTAGTTTCTGTTATACGTTCCCCATTCCCTGCGTCTGAGAAGAAAAATGATATTATCGTATCACAGCTCCCCTCTTTCTTCCTTGTTTAATGGAGAGATAATGACACAATACACGGGCTCATTAGGCAATGACTGGCTTGGGCTAAAAGACTAAACTGTTTATCTGGTGACACAAGTGGTTTTAGGATTCCTTCCAAAAGTTGTAACATTGAAGAGATTCCAATATAACTTTAAGGCATGGGGGGGAGCTAATTAAGACTAATGCTCCTTGCCAGTCTATTGCCTTGTGGGGACGTGGATGTGTCTTACTAAAACCCATAAGCCATCTACTTAGATTATAAAAATATTAAAATATATGGCGTAGAAAATGTGTACCAATAAAGTAAGGAGAATATTTTATCTTAAAATGAGCACTGAATGCCAAATTCAAATATCCCTGTGGCTTATTTATAAAGTCGGTGCAGTTCTGAATTGTATGTGGGATGTGCTTAGGGAAGCAAAAGCGGACTTAAAGGATGAGAGAGGTCCATCTTTCCTAAAGGGTGCCTTCCCAATGTTGAATTCCAATGAGGTGATGGGAGTTGAACAACATCTAGAGGACGCCATATTAGCTAACCCCTGCTCTATACTTTCCAGAGGGGGAGAATTTATGTGTGAATGTGTGTGAAGTTTGCTTTGTACTGCTGCCTCACTTTGCAGAGTGAAAGTGCAAAGCTTCACAGCTAAGTCTGCGTTGAGCTGTAGCCCAAGACTATCCTAATAATAATAATAATAATAATAATAATAATATTTATACCCTGCCCATCTGACTGAGTTTCCCCAGCCACTATGGGCAGCTCCCAACAGAATATTAAAAACACAATACAGTGGTACCTCGGGTTACAGACGCTTCAGGTTACAGACTCCACTAACCCAGAAATAGTACCTCAGGTTAAGAACTTTGCTTCAGGATGAGAACAGAAAACGTGTGGCGGTGGCGCAGCGGCAGCGGGAGGCCCCATTAGCTAAAGTGGTACCTCAGGTTAAGAACAGTTTCAGGTTAAGAACGGACCTCCAGAACGAATTAAGTTCTTAACCCGAGGTACCACTGTGAAACATCAAACATTAAAAACTTCCCTAAACAGAACTGCCTTTCCTTGACATTTGACGGGAGGGCATTCCACAGGGCAGACGCCACTACCAAGAAGGCCCTCTGCCTGGTTTCCTGTAACCTCCCTTCTCGCCATGAGGTAACCACCAGAAGGCCCTCGGAGCTGGACCTCAGTGTCTGGGCTGAACGATGAGGGTGGAACGCTCCTTCAGGTATACTGGGCTGAGGCCATTTAGGGCTTTAAAGGTTAGCACCAACACTTTGAATTGTGTACGGAAACGTACTGGAAGCCAATGTAGGTCTTTCAGGACCAGTGTTATATGGTCTCTGCAGCAACTCCCAGTCACCAGTCTAGCTGCCTCATTCTAGATTAGTTGTAGTTTCTGGGTCACCTTCAAAGGTAGCCCCACACAGAGCGCATTGCAGTAGTCCAAGCGGGAGATAACTAGAGCATGCACCACTCTGGTGAGACAGTCCGCGGGCAGGTAGGGTCTCAGCTTGCGCACCAGATGGAGCATGTTAGACAGCTGCCGTGGACACAGAATTGGTGATTTGGTGGGGATATTTGAATAAGCCTGATAAAAGGCGGCCATTTTTCATTAGTCTGATACCATGCCATTCCATGACACGAAAATTGGGAAGGGAGGGCAGTTGTGAATAGAAGGTTTCTTTTTCACCTAGATTTTGCAGGGCCGCTGGCTCATCAATGCTAACCTGAAAATACAGACAAATGGAACAAGTAAATATCCATCCATTAACTGTGGAATGATTACAGAAAATGCCCCCCCCCCCACTAATGTTGCTTCTCAAGGGAGGGGAAAACAAGAGAGACCACATTTCAGAATTGGAAGTCCCTTGATGTGGGCACACATTGAACATCTCCTAAAATGTGTGCCAATGTTTATCCTTTTTTTTTAAAAAAAAGTCAGCCCTTACTGGTTTCAACCTAGAAAAAAAATGCTTCTGTTCATCACAATATGGTGTTTGTTGACAAAAGAGCACAGCTTTAGACAGAGTTTTGACAGTTGCTTGAGTTGTTTAAATGAAGACCCTTCTTTTAATACGTAATTGTTATTTTTATTATTTTTAAATCTAATCTAAAGACAGATTTCCCCCGCTTCTGTATTCTTGTTGTCACATTCCTGGCCACATATTTCGTCTACTGTCATGACTACATATTTTATTTTAAGGAAAGCAGTTCACTGTCTCTTCAGAAGATTTAAACCCTCATAATACAGCAGAAGGAATTGCCATTATATTATACTTATTCGCATGGAAGACGATGTAAATTATTTGATTTAATTCCTCATGATAAATTAATAAAAGACCCAAATTCCTGTATAAATACACTGTCAGAGTTCTATTTAAAATGATCTGCAGCAAGACTCAATTCTAATAAGACCATTTCAGTCCTCAAAAGGCATTCATTGTGAGAGAATGGCAATGAGAGGAAGGCATATGGAAAGTTTCGCCACGAGCAACATCTCACTCTTCCAACAGCCTTATGAGCTACTAAAATGCCCTTTTGATCAGGTTAGCATTTAAGTTGTATTTATTACTTTTATTACAGCCCCGGGTCATAGAAACCAGAGAATACTGCATTTCTGCACTTGTGCTTTCATATAAACTAAGACTAATATTATTAAAGCCTGAAACTCACAAAGAGGAATGGGAAATGAGAAATTAGGACAACAGTGATTTAGTGATGAATAATGTGGGCAACTGGATCTTTTAAAAAAACAAACACACATTTCACTATAGCGTTGCAAGCAAAAATATAATCCTGTTCCTGCTATGAGGAGTTGGCTCGTGTTGGCTGCCTTTGCTATGGACTTATCCAGAACTTGCCTATACCCGGGGTGGTCCAACTTGAGGCTTATTTCAGCAGGCCTCAATCCTTTTTGGGACGACCCTCAGTAAACATTGGATGCCCCCTCCCCCTTGGCAGCCCTCACACTGCCTTCCCAAAGCTAGGTAAGCGAGACACTGAGCTTTGGGAAGGAGGCATGAGGGCTCGGGTCCTCCTGCCTTGTTCCCAAAGCCTAGTTAGCCCTTTTCCTCACCCGCAGGTTCTGTGTCAAAGTACTCTTGTAGTCCATTTGGCATGAAAGGTTGGACTGCCTTGGGTACTTTCTTATCAGGAATTGGAAGCCTGTAGCTGTTCTTGGTGTTAGAATTCCTGCTCCATGATTGCAGTCATGGGATTGTTGTCTATCACATGACGGTATATGTTTTGACTTCACAGACTGGGAAGTGATGGAGACAGGATGTTTGTGTTACTGTGTTCCGTGAAGTGGGACTATTTGTTTTTTCTCTTTGCTGTCTGATGCTAGAGAGAGAGGGAGCCATGTTGCAGTGCTCTGTGTGTGTTTATATGTAAATAAAGTGGATTAGCCAAAATGCTGAGTTGCTGAGGTCTGTTACGCATGATGCATAAACTCTGCAGATCCCAAAGTATGCTGGAGTCGGTTGACATCGGTTGCTGTGATGTTCGGGCAGAAGAAAGCTTTTGAAGCTCCCGAACGATTGACCAGGATGGAGAGAACATGCCAGTCGGGCATGTGTCTCTGCCAGGGTCCTACTCAAATGTAGGACAAGCTCCTGACACTTGGAAGCGAACTCCCATCTGCCCCAGTCAGTATAGTCCATGGTTAGTAGAGATGTGTGTGATCCCCATGAAGCTTCAAAACCTGTGTGAACGGGGTTCTAAATCCCATGGGGGTGGGGACACATTCACAGCAGGTTCCTGGTTTAAGACCTTTCCCCCCAGTGTGTGTGGGGTGGGCAGCTGGGGAAATGGGGAAGTGATGGTGATCTTTCTTGGCAATTTTGATTCAGTGGAGCGAAACAGATGAAGGGGCCTAATGAGCTCAACAGATCTGTGGCAGAATCAAAATCTGAACACAACAAATGTCCCTACTACATGCCCAAACTTTGATCTGTACAATGGATTGGATTTCACCTGAAACCCAATCTGGACATGCTGTGGTGGCTGGTCCATTGAGGCTGGTCCCTTGGGACTGGTCCATTAGGGCACTGCCTCACCATCCTCACTTCCTAATCCACCCCCCATCTGTGTCCCTTTCTTAGTTACTTCCTGTCCCAGCAATGTCGCAGAATGAGTTGGCTCCACCTGTCATTGGCTCAACTCTGGCAGAACCCCACAGTGAAGACTCTAGCCCCTTAGAATACTTTTCAGGAAATAGCTAGAGGATTGTATTGTATCTGGATATTTTATGAAGCTGTGCCAGATCCATAGTTGGGCGATGGGAGTAGAAATAAATATTCAAACAGTCATATTATTAACTTCCAATATACAGAAAGCAAAATTAATTAATTAGTTATTCCCTTTGTTGTTTAGTCGTTTAGTCGTGTCCGACTCTTTGTGACCCCATGGACCAGAGCACGCCAGGCACTTCTGTCCTCCACTGCCTCCCGCAGTTTGATCAAACTCATGCTGGTAGCTTCAAGAACACCATCCAACCATCTCATCCTCTGTCGTCCCCTTCTCCTTGTGCCCTCCATCTTTCCCAACATCAGGGTCTTTTCCAGGGAGTCTTCTCTTCTCATGAGGTGGCCAAAGTATTGGAGCCTCAGCTTCAGGGTCTGTCCTTCCAGTGAGCACTCAGGGCTGATTTCATTCAGAATGGATATGTTTGATCTTCTTGCAGTCCATGGGACTCTCAAGAGTCTCCTCCAGCACCATAATTCAAAAGCATCAATTCTTCGGTGATCAGCCTTCTTTATGGTCCATCTCTCACTTCCATACATCACTACTGGGAAAACCATAGCTTTAACTATACAGACCTTTGTTGGCAAGGTGATGCCTCTGCTTTTTAAGGCGCTGTCTAGGTTTGCCATCGCCTTTCTCCCAAGGAGCAGCCGTCTTTTAATTTCGTGACTGCTGTCACCATCTGCAGTGATCATGGAGCCCAAGAAAGTAAAATCTCTCACTGCCTCCATTTCTTCCCCTTCTATTTGCCAGGAGGTGATGGGCCCAGTGGCCATGATCTTCGTTTTTTTTGATGTTGAGCTTCAGACCATATTTTGCGCTCTCCTCTTTCACCCTCATTAAAAGGTTCTCTAATTCATCCTCACTTTTTGCCATCAAGGTTGTGTCATCTGCATATCTGAGGTTGTTGATATTTCTTCCGGCAATCTTAATTCCGGCTTGGGATTCATCCAGCCCAGCCTTTCGCATGATGAATTCTGCATATAAGTTAAATAAACAGGGAGACAATATACAGCCTTGCCGTACTCCTTTCCCAATTTTGAACCAATCAGTTGTTCCATATCCAGTTCTAACTGTAGCTTCTTGTCCCACATAGAGATTTCGCAGGAGATAGATGAGGTGATCAGGCACTCCCATTTCTTTAAGAACTTGCCAATTATTCCCTCCTACCCCTCAAAAAAGTTGTGCAGTTGTTTTCAATATATGGCAAATTACCATTTTCTGCATATATGTTCATAAACTGTGTTTCTTACGTGAAAAGTATTGCCTAATGTTGCTGATGTTGATTTTCTTCCAATTGTATCTGTTTGATACATGTTCAAACGCGTGGTGATTTAAATAGAGAGCAAAAGTGAACTGAGAGTCTTCATGTACCTTTGATGGGAGCTTTTCCTGGTGCTAAATTCTGAGCTACCCTTCTTTTTCTACATGCTGCAGTGATACAGCAGTAGGCTAAAGAAGGTAAGATTAAATTCTGTAATTGAAGAGTCACAAAGTACATGTTAGAAGCCAAAGATAGGGTCATTTATGGGGAGTTGATTTGCGTAATCAAATGCTCACGGAAGCTGGTCTCTAAGGCTGGTGGTACAACAGCGATGCTGATTGCAAAATCTAGCAGGAATCCATCCCAAGATAATTGCTGATTTCACTGCCACCAAAAGCCTCTCTCAAGGAGAAGACTTCAGGGCTGTTGTTGCTGGGTTTTTGCTTTGTTTTGCATTTTCTTAGCATTAGCAATGGGGATGGGAGTTGAATCTTTTTTGTTCTACTAGTAAATAAATAAATAAAAATTGTTGGTTGGTACCGTAATTATTTTGAGTTAACACAGAAGATGATTTAGTTACATTTATTTATTCATTCATATATACATCCTTTGTATGCTGCCTTTCCATAATTAGACCCATGCTCAAGGTGAATTACAGCATGAAAAGATTACATAATTACATAATACAACAAAAGTAGTCATAAACAATAAATAAAACACATCAAAAAGCACACAGCCAAACTGAACAATTTCTGCATAAATCATAAGATCCAAAATAAATATACAAAAAATAATAATGTCAATAACAGCAACAGCCTCTTCCCCCACCACAACAAAATGTCCTAAACAAAACCCCAGCCTAAGAGGCTGTTCAGCATTTGTAGCTGGAGTCAGTCCACGCCCCACAACTTTACTCCCAGGAACTCAGTGTTCTGAATATGGTTCTCTTCCCCACTCTTTTATTCTCACAACAATTCTCCGGTCAGGCTGGCAGCGAGTGAGCAGATTGTTGATCTTACCCAGTGAGCTTAATAGCTGAATGGAGAATTTAAACCTGGGTTTTTCTAGTTGTAGTCCAAAGCTACTCCACACTAGGGGCTTAATCCCACCTCCATTTGCCCCACTGCTTCCTGCTGGGAAAATCCAATCCTTAGCGCAGAATCAGAACAAACGGCAATCAGATTTTCCATGGATTTGTGTATGTTCTGATTTAACAGTAAAGAGCAGCTTTTCCAAGGGAAAGCAGTGGGGGAAAGGCAAGCTAGCTTGGACCCAGGCCTAGAAAGTTTGGGGCAAGCTGCAAACTGCTCGGACCCATGCTTTATAGGCATGGGGCAAGTGCAAGTGTGGACACGAGCCCTAGATCCCAGTGACCTACAGATATTATTGGAAATACTTTGTGCAAAGTGACAATTTCTGATTCATAGAAAGTTTAGCAACTGATTAGGTTTTGGATAACTGGGTCGTAACCAACAGTACCTATCTGCAAGAGGAATAGAGTTCCACTTCAATTATGGCACCCCCTTTCTCGCCTACCCCCTACATCTGCTCTGGGGGGTTGAGGGATCCTCTGGAGCACATTGGGGAAAATGAAAGGGGTTGCGAAAGGGGTCCTGTAGCATGATAGGAACACCACCCTTGCAACTTTAGATTCAGCCCTTTGTTTGTTGCTGCTAGTGATACGTATTGGCAACTCAAAGGAAGCAAACTCTGCTTCCTGCTTTGGTGCCATAACTGCCTCTGGTAATAATGAACCACTGTCTTTGTAGTTAAAGGTGCTGAATTGTATTGATTTGTTGGTACTCCTGGCTGACAGCATATGTGATGATGGAATGTGTTAAACCTTTCCTTAAACATCAGGAAAGCATTGTAAATGTTATTTTTTTCTTCTTCTTCAGTTATGGATTCTTTTGTTCTAGCTACTTTCCCCGAGTGCTTGTTTTGGAAAGGTTTAGCTTGAAGCTCAGAGAGTCCCAGAATAAAAGCTGTTCACACATGTGCAAATGCCATCTCTCCATTGTAGTCAAATCATAAGGTAAACATAAATAATATAAAGCTTTTATGCGATTGTATTCAATTATCCATGTGTGGTGTCAATTACATACATGGAACACATATTCTTTGCTGCACATCAAAGACCTTCGTTGTAGGAATTTGGTGAGATGTGAAATAGCTTTTAAGCACATTTTGCATTTGTTTTGCCTTTCCAGGTGCTTAATCTCTTCAGTTTAAATCAATGGCAATTAAAAGTACCGATCTCTCATGGGATTGCAGTCAGTCTTAATTTAAATATCATTATCATTGAATGGGTTTTGCTTAGAACACCGTCCTCTGGTATTGTGGCCATGTGTCTTACTTTGCAGAGGACAGTTTCTGTTAGAAGGAATCCACTATTTGAAGGGCTGTTTGGTCCAAGTCCAGTTTAAATATGCAGAAGAAAGTAGAGAAGAGGAATTGTCCTTCAACAATTAGCAGCAGAGCAGAAGACACAAAGGTCATTTAGTCAGCGTCTTCCCAACAATAGTGAGATGTATTTCTGTTTAAAATATGGCCGTTATTTCTAAATCAGCAGCTATGCATATAATCAGCATATGCAAATGTCCTACCAATGATCCATGAGAGGCCACCTGTATTGTATACATATTTGTGCTTCTTCTGGTTAGAAGTAAAACCCAAATCTTGAATTAGCTGGATTCCAGTGGTGGACTGATGAGCTTTGCTAAATCCAAGATAAAATTGTTATACTCTTATGTGTTGCTTCTTCCACATTAGCAAAGGACAAATCTATCCAATTCTGTTTCTCTTAATTTATCATTTTCTGCTTTTTAAGGTCAGTTTTCCACACTGGTTTGCTTTTTTATTATTTAAGAAGTCCACCCGAAAATTCATTAGCATTGCAGTTCGAAATTATCCTGATGGACACTTGCCAGTATGCAATTTTCCTATGAAACATATTTTTCAAAGTGATTTCCTTTCATATACATAAAACTATTGAAGTGCCATGTTTTCACTAATATATTAATTTTTGTGCACCTTGCTTAGCTAGGATATGGAATTCCAAAATTTGGAGAAGGGTGAATTTTGAAGGATGGTTGTATTTTTCTTTGGGTGATGTCTCAGAAAGTACAAATTCAGTAGCTTCACCTTCAAATGTGAACTGAATCAAATTTCTCCTCCATTCCTACTCAGTACAGATAAGGAAGCAGCCTTTTCTCCTCTGTTGTATGCTGGACCTCATTAAACCTAGATGAAATCTGTGGAACAGATGTTTGTCAATGACATTGTTACTGCATATCAGCATGCTGGATCTCATTCACAGCATATCAAGAGGTTCCTGGTTCAGATCTGGAACTACAATATTATTTTTGAACATCTGGCAAGTAATCTAGGAAGCCTGGATCATTTCCTAGTGTAAAATCAGGTTGTTTCTTCCTGGTCTTTATGGTCTGAATTAAGTTTTCCCACTTCTTAGACTCATAGGTTTATATTATCAGATTCATTCTCTAGCTCCATCCCCTTCAAAATAGCATTGCTTTGGTCTAAAGAATCACTGACAAATATATCTCCAATGTCTTTTGAAAAATCCCAAGGAAGGCGTTCCATAGTTTCCTTAGTCAGCTTGTTTGCAAGCGCTTCCTAATATTTATCCTAGATTTATCTCCCTGTAGTTTAAGACTTTTGTTTTTCAGTCTACGGGTCAAGGGCAAGTGTTGATGGTTGTCGTCCTTTTTCAGTTTGGCAATCTTTTTATATATTTGATAAATGACAGCCTATCCCACCTCGTTTTGCAATGAATCAGATTTATCTTTCACAACCATTGCTGCTGCAACTGCCATGCAAAACAATTGCCCCATGTGAAGCTTCATAATCATTGCTGATATGGATGTGATGAAATTGTGTTATCTTTTCCATGTGATGCATGATGAACAGACAATGAAAGTCAGGGAAAACATGGCCATGGAAATCCTCTTTTTAATTAAAATACCATGCTTGCACTGGAATCACTGAGAATATTGATGTTCAACACGAGATGAGAACGTAGACTAATTTGAAAATAAAATTGGCTACATGATGGAAAGATTCCACCTCTCCATTTTCAGAGTTCTTTGAGCCACCCAAGATGTAAATTATTATGACTGAGACTCATGATGAAGTTTCTTCATGTCAAGAGTGCTGGTAATTAACTACAGGGGTCTTCCTTACATAGATTTAGATGTGCCTTAATACAGTTGCCTCATGTTTATTACTGAAAAATTTACATGAGGTTAATGAGATTAAGCTGTAGCAGCTGTCAACCTCTGTAACCAGCCTCAGCTGTGGATCAGCCGCTCTGGGATGCTACAAGCAGAGCTTGTAAAGATCCATATTTATCTATCATCCTTTCTCAGAAGGGCAAATTATGAGTTTCACTGTGAAGGTTCATGCTTTCTTTCCTTTCAGAATGGCTTGATGGCTCCCACAAGTGCCATCAGGGGACAACGTAGGGGAGTTTTTGAGGGGCTACAGTTGGTGACGGTTCAGTAGATAATTTGTGGATCAGAGATCACTAAGTGACAGCAACGAAGGGTGGAAAACAATAAGAGAGAATGACAGGCTGACTTTTGTATTCAGTTGGGTGTGAAATGAAGTGACTGTATCTCCAATCCAGATAGCCCATGTAAAGGACATTTAAACATACATGATAGTATTTTAAAATCTTTTTAAAAAATGGAATAAAATATAAAATTCAATGTGTCTAGGCTGTCTTAAAGAAACAGAGGCTGCATAAGCAACCAAGATGTACAGCTACTACAAATATATTAAAATCGGCCATTTGCACCCTAAGGTGCAATATTTGCACTCTAAGGGCAATGTGGATTGTTACTTTCAAGAAGAGCATAATCTGCGAAGATGTTTTTTCTCCATGCTCTGCATTTTAATTGTGCAACAGATTGAACTTCTCTCATCCCTCTCCTCAGATGGTGTTATTTCATTTAAAATGACATCCTGTGGTATATGAATCAGGTAAACATGTCATATATTGGTAGATGACAAATCGGCTTGGCAAGCTATCCTTTCTCTTAATAAATCGGTGTGCAACCTGTATATGTAAACAAAAATAGGGGCATATGTGCTTTATGATTCTGCACTATTTCATACATAAGAAAAATATCTAGTGTTTCAGCATAGATTTCAGTGGCAGCTTGTGCTTTGCTAATGTTTGATTTTGATTTTATTTTCCTCCCTTTTATTATTGTTATTCACAAAAAAGCAAACTTCACTAATATTCAACGTTTGATAAGGAACTCTCCTCACCAAATAGAATGTTTGTGATGTTTGTGAATATTGCAAGACATTTCAGCAATGACTCCATCAGTGATGATGATTTTATTACAGTCTTCAGTGCAATAATCACAATGTTTTTTATAGGCTAGGGATTCTGTTATAGCAAGGGAGTAGTTACAGGCACTGGTGAAAGTACTAAAAATACACTTTTCTGAACAGTTACACTTTGGCTGGACTCAGAAATCTGTCACAGTTAGTATCATTTTTATCTCAAAAGGAATAGGATAAAAAGGATTCAACTTTCATTTGAAAACTACTGCAGCCTTTTGACGTGATTCTACAAGCTTCTAGAAACTCTGCACTCTCAAACATATCAGTTGCAACCAGAGATGTACGACTTAGTATTAACCTATAATGTGAATCCTTTCCACTTAATTTAAGTAATATTGATTAGCTTAGTTCCAAATATTCAGTTGGAACTTTTAAATTAAAAAAGACAAGAGAGGTTGTAGTTTATTGTGTCATATATGGCTGCATATATAGTATCAATGAAAAATGAACCTTAGAGTTGAATCTAGAGTAGGACCATTGGATGGACCTAAGTTAGTCATTTTCATTAATTTCAGCTGGTCTTCTCTGAGTAAAATATGGTTGGCTGCAAACCATAGACATTTGAATAGGATGAGTGAAAAACCATACCCCACTTGCAGTCTGGTGTCTATAGAAACAGACCGTCAATTTCCTTGTAAAACTGACATTAAAGCAGACTGTACTGCAGTCATATAATAAATATTTGCTTGAATAATTTGTGTGATATGTGGCAGAGTCTTATATTCAATTAGTTTCCAGTTTCCTTTCCTAAACACCATGCTGAGCTAGAGGAATAAATTTGACCAGTCAATTTAGAAGTAAACGAGGGTTTCCTCTCTACAACATCCAGTATGTTCAAATATTTACATGTACAGAATAAGTAGAAAAATGCCGCCGCCACCATGTTTTACATTTTACCTAATTTCTTAATGTACTGACTAGGCTGAGCGCTCATTTGCACTTGCAGAGAAATGGAAGAGATGTGTGAGGAACTGGCTTATTGCGCTTCCTTTTTTTCAGGTATTGCACAAGAAGGCACAGTGTCTTGCAATTCAGTCCCAAATGCATTTGAAACATGTATATGTCACTGCTGCAGAGAACATGACTGAGAAGCTCAAGTCTTTTCCAGTTTTTTTATTCCCTCATGAGATGAGAGACAGTGGGGAGAAGCACAGTCCTCATTCTGCCGCCATTCTTGTCACCCTCCACAAGTTGGGAGGATAACCTCTGAAGACACAGCCTTTTCCAGTCATGATCTATGTAGGCTCCACACACACTTTAAAAGCACCGGTCTTCTGTGAGTAGAGCAGGGTGTCCAGCACAGATGTTTGCCCCCAAGTTGCCCCCCAACAAGAATAGGAACTGAAGAAGGAGCTAACATGCTCATCCCACTCTCTTTTGCTTGATCCAGATACGTCTGGGGGTTACAGCACCTCAACCAGGTGTCAAGGGGCTGACAGGAAGAGCAGGTCATTCACCGGTCACATAGGAAGATGTGAGGCTAACGTGCAGTTGTTGTTGTTTAGTCGTTTAGTCATGTCCGACTCTTCATGGCCCCATGGACCAGAGCATGCCAGGCACGCCTGTCTTCCACTGTCTCCCGCAGTTCAGTCAAACTCATGCTGGTAGGTTCGAGAACACTGTCCAACCATCTTGTCCTCCGTCGTCCCCTTCTCCTTGTACCCTCCATCTTTCCCAACATTAGGGTCTTTTCCAGGGAGTCTTCTCTTCTCATCAGGTGGCCAAAGTATTGGAGCCTCAGCTTCACGATCTGTCCTTCCAGTGAGCACTCAGGGCTGATTTCCTTAAGAATGGATAGGTTTGATCTTCTTGCAGTCCATGGGACTCTCAGGAGTCTTCTCCAGCACCATAATTCAAAAGCATCAATTCTTCGGCGATCAGCCTTCTTTATGGTCCAGCTCTCACTTCCATACATCACTACTGGGAAAACCATAGCTTTTACTATACGGACCTTTGTTGGCAAGGTGATGTCTCTACTTTTTAAGATGCTGTCTAGGTTTGACATTGCTTTTCTCCCAAGAAGCAGGCATCTTTTAATTTCGTGGCTGCTGTTACCATCTGCAGTGATCATGGAGCCCAAGAAAGTAAAATCTCTCACTGCCTCCATTTCTTCCCCTTCTATTTGCCAGGAGGTGATGGGACCAGTGGCCATGATCTTCGTTTTTTTGATGTTGAGCTTCAGACCATATTTTGCGCTCTTTCCTCCAGCACCATAATTCAAAAGCATCAATTCTTTGGCGATCAGCCTTCTTTATGGTCCAGCACTCACTTCCATAGATCACTACTGGGAAAACCATAGCTTTAACTATACAGACCTTTGTCAGCAAGGTGATGTCTCTGCTTTAATGTGCAGTTAGTTTCTTTATTAAGGAAAGGGGGGGGGAATACAACGAGGCTCATAAAGGCAAACTCCCCTAAAGAAGAAGTTGCTCGGACTAGTGTGCAACCCCTCCTTCGCTCTCTAGCCTTCTGGATCAGGGTTCCTCCCCTGTAATCTTCTGATACAGCAAGCCCCAGATGCTTCTCTCTGTGCCCATTGCTCAGCAACATGTAACATCCGTTGCATTCTAAGAGTAAGTGGGGCCGGAGAGCCATCAGCGGAGAAGCTGTCAGGATGGAGTTGTGGATTTTAACTTAAAATTGCAAAGCCAGCATATCGTCATGGCTTGAGAATTCATTCATCCTTGATGTAAACAAATTGCTTTCTCCCTTTCAACCAACAGTTTGTAGCAAATGACAACTATAACTACAAGTCCTTCATTTTAAGAACCATTTGTGCGGGTCATTATTTAGCTGAGGATACCCAGTTCTCTAGGAGTTATCACATCTCCATTTTTGTTTTTGTTTAAAATAATGCACCAGTGCTATAGCATTTTATGCTACAAGTTTTGTGGCAAGTAAATGTTACCAGAGACAAAGGATATGCTGAAAGCTACAGAAAATAGAGAAATTTGTGTGACGCAGCTTTCATTTTGCACCATAAAGACCATTGCTACCTTCTTTTTTTGTATTGTCCCAACCTCGGTTGGATTCTGTCTGCTTTCTGGATTAACTGCACAAGTTCTGGAACATATGCAGTTTGCTGCAATCCTTGGTCCTTGCCTTTTTCAGTTCTAAAGGCATCACATCTGCCGCTATTCTCCCCTTTCATAGATAGATATTCTTGTGGGAGATCTTAGAATGATAGATGAATGAGAAATGGAGACAGTTGCTGCTCCAGGGTTTGGATAGGAAAGAATCAAAGTGGGAATCTTGCTAACTGCAGGCTGTGCTGCAGTGGTGGACTTTGGGGTCTCAAATTTCAGCTGTGCCCTGGGTGACACCAAAATTCAGCCCCTTCTGCCTCTCACCTTCCATTCTACCTCATAGTTGTGTTGCCCCCGGGTCTCCCCTGAAGCTCTGTGCCCAGTGCGACTGAACCAGTCACAATCCCCTAAATCCGTCTCTGTGTGCCCATTCCAATCCTGGTAACAAAAATTCAAGCAAGGTTACTTGTATAGTCAAGGAGCTCATGTTGAAGTATTGGCCTACCCCAGTGGTGCTACATCACTCCAGATCTGCCCAGAACATGATGATGATGATGATGATGATGATACTTTGTTCAATACAGCTTACCTCCAAGCAAAGGTGTATAAGATTGCATCCTAACACTTGCAGAGTCAGCAAGACAATAGTTCATTTAAAGGCTTGCTCCCCAAACAAGGAAGAATCCCCCCCAAACAAGGAAGTGTGTGTGTGTGTGTGTGTGTGTGTGTGTGTGTGTTTCTTCCAACAGGCAATTAATTCCTTGCACTTTCTTGGCCTATTCTGCAAATGCAAAATATTGTTATGATTACTATTAATATTCTGAGTTGTCCAACATTGCAAGTTCAGCATAATGAATTAATTACAAAAAGATTCACACACTGCTGTTTGCTTGGAAGCTCAAGCTTTTGCATTATAAATGCTAGGCTACAGCTATAAATTGAATATGAAACCTTTTTTATTGCACTATTTTATTGCCTGTGACCCTCTGGACGTTAGAGTTACAAACCATTTCCATCACAATTTTTGTGTTGCATATTTAATGAGGTTCTTTCTTTCTGGTCATTTAATTCCATTTTCAGAATAAAGTGAGGAACTGTGTGCAATACAGTGTTCTCCAGTAATTTCCACCTATTCTTTTATATTCCTATCAAGAAATAAGCATCCCAATCATTATCTGGTCCGGTTACAGGCACTTTGTTAGCCTTACATCATAAAACAGTATGTATCGCTCATTGCTTTCTTAAATGAATGCATTATTTCTTTTCATCTGCACCGCATTCAGTACACCACTGGTAGGAAACAGAAAGCACCTCAGATACATAAAAACATGTTATTATTTGAAGTATGAAAAATTCACCACGGCCATTAAAAAGGGCAAAACAAACTGATAAAGGCAAGCCATAGTAGCAGTAAACTATCTGAAATTGAATGACAAGGTAACTGAATTTGACATTCTATAGAGTAGAAACAGAATATATCTGTGTTTGGGAGAAAGTGTAGTGTTGTTAAGGTCCCAGGTTTCAAAATACCGAGTATCCTTGCAGGGTTGGCAAATATTCCTGTCCAAGAAAAAACCCTGTCTGAGAATAGGGATTAAATTTGAATTTGTTTGTTCTGCTGTTCGCAGCACATTGATGCAGTCCAACTCTCCCAGATTTGCCTGCAGATTGGAACACAACTGCCATTCAGAGTATGTATTCATTTGGGTTTTGCAATGCAGCTTTGATGTGCAAACAGTGTACACCAGTGTACGTATTTTATCTAAAAATGCATACAGAATACATTTCTAAAGCGATGACTGCATAGGAAAGCATGGGGAAATGTGTTTTATCTTAGAAGTGTGTACAAAATCTTTAAAAATTAAATTTTTTAAAAGTAAAATCGGCACAAAATGTGATGGAGCAGACGTAGGATTGTGCAAAAATGGGATGGGGACAAAGTTAGGCTGCCTACAGGAAAGCCACACAATTCAGAGTAGAGACGCTAAGCTAGATGGACCAATTAGTCCAAGTATGAAACAACTACATATGTTCACTTCATACACAGGGATGTTGAGCCAAACCAGTCATGACAAGGGGAATGATAAAATTCACCTCCTTATTTCTTTGAGTGGCCCATAGCTTGTATTCCTTTCCTTCCATTTGAGGTTTGAAGTCCCACCCCCCTACCAATAGTTTAAACATTTTATGAAATAAATAAGTGAATTTTGTGTCCGCTTGTGCATGCAAACTTTATGATGGCTGGTCAGCTGGTCATGCTGGCTGGTCATGCACATAATGAGAGAACCATGTATGTGACTGGAGCTTTCCTTGCTATATTTGCTTCACGTCTGCCTCAGAAAGTAAAAGCCCTTGTGTATTCGGCAGTGGGAACTTCTTCAGGGAAAGCAAAAAGAAATATTTCAGCTGCAGGCATTGTTCTCTCCTGCATTAATGCATCTTTGGAGTCTGTCCACCTAAGGTCTTTGTTTTGTTTGCTGTCATTATGACATTGACAATGCAAAACGGTGCAAACAAAGGGAAAATATTACTTTATGAATAGGAATATTGATTCATGTAAAGCAAGCCTGTCTTGATGTACCAGAATGACCTCTAGTGGTTACAAATCATTTTACTTTGTAGCTCACTGCTGTTCTAAGATCATGATAAGACAAGTTCTAGAAAAAGTAAGGTAAAAGATAAAGGAACCCTGGGAGGTTAAGTCAAGTCAAAGGCGACTATGGGGTTGTACCACTCATCTCATTTTCAGGCTGAAGGAGCCGGCGTTTGCCCACATGTGGCCAGCATGACTAAACCGCTTCTGGTGCAATGGGACACTGTGACGAGTGCTAGAGTGCAACGAAACACTGTTTACCTTCCCACTGCAGCAGTACCTATTTATCTACTTGCACTGGCATGCTTTCGAACTGTTAGGTTGGCAGGAGCTGGGATAGGGCAATGGGAGCTCACTCCGTCATAGGGATTTGAACTGCTGACCTTCTGATCAGCAAGCCCAAGAGGCTCAATGGTTCAGACCAGGGGTAGGAAACCTAAGGCCCATGGGCTGGATGCGGCCCAATCGCCTTCTCAATCTGGCCTGCAGATAGTCCAGGAATCAGCATGTTTTTACATGAGTAGAATGTGTCCTTTTATTTAAAATGCATCTCTGGGTTATTTGTGGGGCCTGCCTGGTGTTTTTACTTGAGTAGAATGTGCGCTTTTATTTAAAATGCATCTCTGGGTTATTTGTGGAGCATAGGAATTTGTTCATTTCCCCCCAAAAAATATAGTCTGGCCCCTCACATGGTCTGAGGGACGGTGGACCGGCCCATGGCTGAAAAAGGTTGCTGACCCCTGGTTTAGACCACAGTGCCACCCACGTTCTAGGAAGAGTAAGCCATGTTAATTAGCAGCATTATCAATAACAGAAGAAGGGCTGGGATATCTAGCGCTTACAGAAGAAGATGCAATAAAAGCATCAAGATGGGGATTCCTAATTGGTATGTTAGGCTGAACCGTTCATTTATATCACACTTGTACTGCGATAGATTACTTGTTCATTTATATCCTGCCTCTCTCCCAAGTTGGGATTCAAGGTAGCTTACATTTAAAAATATCATTATAAAATGCAAAGCAATAAAAACAGTCTAGTTAAAATCAATAGTTAAAACACATCAAAGTACACTTAGAGACAGCATTAAAATATAGTGTGCTCTGGCCCATTGGTCAACATCATCTTGTTCTTCTTGTTTGGGTTCCATCTGTCTCAAGAGAAAATGGAGTACGCCTCCAGGGATGAAGTCAAACTGATGCATTAGCCGCACCAAAATGACCGCCTGAGGACATAACCCTGGGTAATATGAATTGCCAGGGTTGCCCATATGACAAGAACCCCCCCCCCCCAGTCTCACTTATGTGGTCCAAAGGAAAGCAGAGCAATGAATTTGGCACCAGCTTGGCTGCAGGAGTTGCTGGAAGGAGGCGTACAATGTACCACGCACAGGCCCAGACAGAGGGGGGGGGCATATGGGCCACTTGGCCCGGGCCTCCGATTCCAAAGGGGGTCTCGATCAGCATATTCACAATCGCAGGGGATGCACTAGGATGAACGCGGAGGCACAAAGGCGGTGGTGGCGGTGGGTGGATTCTCTGGGGCCATGGCTGGCAGCGTGAGAGAAAAGCTTCCCCGGCGTCTGGGGCGCGGCTTGTGACTGCCTCTGCAGAGGAGCACAGAACGGGCGCTGGTGGAGGCGACCAAGGCTCCAGCAGCCAGCGCGCTGTGAACATGATGGTGGACCGTGTTTTTCATGCTGTTAAAAGTTGGTGAGTTTTTGTTTGAAATCTTGTTTGCCAAAAATTAAAACCACACGTACCTTAAAGATAAGTGCTTTCTTATCGCTATTTTTTTAAAAAAAATGATGAAAAATTGATGAAGATGTGGCCATTTGTTTAAAATTTTGTTGACTAGGCCAGGAATATTACTTACACCTGAGGACGCGGCAGCTAAAAAAGCCAATGCAATTCTGGGCTGCATCAATAGGAGTATAGCATCTAGATCAAGGGAAGTAATAGTGCCACTGTATTCTGCCCTGGTCAGACCTCACCTGGAATACTGTGTCCAGTTCTGGGCACCACAGTTCAAGAAGGACACTGACAAACTGGAACGTGTCCAGAGGAGGGCAACCAAAATGGTCAAAGGCCTGGAAACGATGCCTTATGAGGAACGGCTAAGGGAGCTGGGCATGTTTAGCCTGGAGAAGAGGAGGTTAAGGGGTGATATGATAGCCATGTTCAAATATATAAAAGGATGTCACATAGAGGAGGGAGAAAGGTTGCTTTCTGCTGCTCCAGAGAAGCGGACACGGAGCAATGGATCCAAACTACAAGAAAGAAGATTCCACCTAAACATTAGGAAGAACTTCCTGACAGTAAGAGCTGTTTGACAGTGGAATTTTCTGCCAAGGAGTGTGGTGGAGTCTCCTTCTTTGGAGGTCTTTAAGCAGAGGCTTGACAACCATATGTCAGGAGTGCTCTGATGGTGTTTCCTGCTTGGCAGGGGGTTGGACTCGATGGACCTTGTGGTCTCTTCCAACTCTAGGATTCTATGATTCTATGAGGAGTACCTATAGCTCAATGAGGATAAAATTTGGTGGAAACCATGTTTTTTATGTAAAATTATTTATATACTAATTTATAAGAAAAAGCGGGGGCACATTATCTACCTGGCTCAGGCCTCTGCCTGGCTCTGCAAGGCCCTGATCACCCAACCATCTTAGGGACTCCATGCTGGATTTGTGTAAGGTTTACTCCTTAGCCTTATCTTCTCCCAAAGCTATCCCACAAGGCAACAGAGATTTAGGATCAGAGTTTTCCTTCACCTAGATGGACTACCTTCCCAAGATGATTAGCTACATCTGCCCCTCACTTCCCTCTACAGCATGAGCAGAAACCACCCTCTTGATCATTGGGCCTACTATTGGTCTCATCCACCCGAGTCTGGCTTTGTATGCAGGGGAAGTCCCTAATTCACTAAGGGTTTGAGACCCACCAGCTAGCCCCACCTGGTTTAGCCGGCCAGTCGAAGCCATTCCTGGGGTGTGGCTGCTGTCACATGGTGACTGCTTCTAGGAGCCACAAGTGAGAGCTGAGTGCAGGGTGGGGACCAAACATGGGCATGCTACCCCAGAAGGAGCACAATGTGTCACCACTTAGCCTCTTGGGCTTGCCAATCAGGAGGTCGGCGGTTCAAATCCCCTCAACATGGTGAGTTCCCAGCTCCTGCCAACCTAGTAGTTCAAAAGCATGCCAGTGCAAGTAGAATAATAGGTACCGCTGTGGCGGGAAGGTAAACAGTGTTTCTGTGCACTCTGGTTACTATCACGGTTGCTCCAGAAGTGGTTCAGTCATGCTGTCCACATGAAGCGGAAAGCTGTCTGTGGACAAACGCCGGCTCCCTTGGCCTGAAAAGCAAGATGAGTGCTACAACCCCATGGTTGCCTTTGACTAGACTTAACCATCCAGGGGTCCTTTACCTTTTTTACCTACTACCCCCCACCTAACACCCCAGACAACCCATCTACACCTTAGTTTTCAAAGGTCTGCCTGAATAGGAAAGTCTTAGCTTGCTGGTGGAAAGATAAGAAAGAGGAAGCCAATCTAACCTCTCTTGGGAGGGAATTCCCCAATATGGGAGCAGCCGTGGAAAAAGCTCTCTCTAGTGTCACCACCAATTGTGCCTCTGATGTCGGTGGGAACGAGAGATTCCATAGAGTGAGCATGATAGCTCAAGAAATGACCACACTTTTACTTTGGAGTCTGCTGCTTCTTGACTCAAGAAAAAAATTGGTTGGGGTTTCCCTCCCTCTAAAGCATCTGGGAACAGACTATGATGGTTCAGAGTTGTCTGCTGGCACACAAACAAGTGCTGAGTTTGTTAAAAGGTAAACATCTAGCCAATTATTCTTTTTACAAAGGAATTGATTATCTTCCAAGCTTCAACCCTGTCCAAAAAGATCTGAAAAAGAATGTGTGAACTGAGCTCCTGACTCTCACACACTCACATAATTTTGATATTATTTGATACATTGTAAGCCACTGGTGTTTGCATTGATACATTAGAGATGTTTTTGCTATTATACTATTTGTTTTTACATTGCATACCACCTTGCTATATTTTCTATGAAAGTTCAGTTTATAAATATAGAGAGAGGATATTTAAATGTGAATGATCTCTCAAAATAAGTATTTAGATGCATATTTTTGTACTTAAAAGTGTCAAGAACTGCACTGCAAAAATGTGAAATCTGATTCATGGCTATGCTCTGATCTGAACATATGGGTCAAGTGATTTCATATAGGAACTCAAAACTGCTGAATTCCTCAAGCATCTCTGGGAGGTGATGCATCGGTCATCAGAAAAATGATGGAGTGAAGCAAGATTGATACTGATGAGGCAGTTCTGTCATGAGGTCATAGGTGAGGAAACTTCAAGTAGAAAATACGGCATGCAAGCTATCCGTCTAAATCTATAGTCATTCTGCTGTGTGAAATCCAAATGGATTGGCAACAATATGCTTTCAAAATTAACAGCTGCTTAAATACATGTCTGACTTTAGCCTATTGACCATGTCTAAGTAATGAATTATGTTGGCTGACAATGCAAAAGTCAATTCAGGAAAATCTCCTCATTCCTTCTGAAGCCTACCATGGTGATTGTGTGCTGTAAAAATAACAAAAAAATGATTTTCTGAGCCCCACTAAGAAATACTGCTACTCTTATCCAAATGGTTTTTTGTTTACCTCAAAATGCTTTGGTCTTTTTATTTGAACAGAAACACCCATTATCATAGTGTAATATCGCTTTAGGTGAACTTTTCTGACAATTCTGTTTATTGAAAAAAGCATTTGTTTTTCATAAGAAAAAATGTGTTTCATTGAAGTTGTTTAAGTGTCACAGAATTCAATAGTAAATGCAAAGAAAAGGAGAGATTATTGAATGTAATGCTTTCAGAAATGATTCAGAAATGCATGAATTACCGCTTAAAAGGATATACCACATTGTACAGAAGTCATTAGATCTCACCACCTTTTTCAGTTTTACCATTTTTGCTTTGTGATACATAACAGCCATTTTTTTTTTAATTTTTGGGGGGATGCTGTACTTGAGAAGTATTATGATCAACCTGCTGGGTTTGCTTATTTCCAGACGAGCTAAACCTTTGGCTCTATTATTATTATTATTATTATTATTATTATTATTATTATTAATTGAATATATATACTGCCCTATACCCGGAGGTCTCAGGGCGGTTCATAGAACAAGATCAACATAAAAACCACAATATATATAATCAAAATAAAAACAACCCGATAACACCCCTCCCCCCCCCAAAGGGCCACATTTTAAAAGGGCATAGGATGTCAATCAGATCAACCAAATTCTGAATAGGGAGCAGAGCAGAGCAAACCCAAAATAGGATGAGTAGAGTTTGGAATAGGCAGATTTTTGGCTGAGTTTGGGATCAGCTGTGGCTTTGCCAGCTGAAGTCCTTCAACTTGGCTCTTTCAGAGATATACCACGGAGATATAAGTCCTTCATCGTGGCTCAGCCAAACCCTGCTCAGTAGAGCTTGGGTTAAGTCCAGGCAGGGCAGTGAGAAACTTAGCTCAGATTGGACACATATGGAATTTACATTTGCAAAAAGTATAGCATTAACCTACTTTTAATGCATGTTTTCCCAGGCTCAGTTTGGATCAGCCTGTGATAGCCCAGCTTCTGAATTGAGTTTGGAATAGGGGAAAATTGTAGTGGCATAATCTACCTGACATAAATTATATTGGCCTCCTATAGTTTGGATTGCTCTTCCAGGCTGTTTGAAACCTATTGAAACTGAACAGTTTTAAGAATTGTCCCTGTACACAAGATTTCAGACAAACACAGGTCTGGGTTATGTAATATAAAGATTGTCACTGTTAAGTTGTGGGTGAACATATCAGACGACACAGTGATTCTTCAAACAGCTCTTGTTTATTCACAGGCCAGAACAGAACTGAACTGAAGGGTTCAGCCAGCCTGCTTATATAGAGCTCCAGAACGTAATTGTAACAACTTTCTGTAACTATCCAATCACTGAACGTTACTTTCAATCCCTTATTTGCATATGGGGACCTCAACTATCTACAGTATCCCCCTGCTGGCCCAGGGTGAGAACTTCAGTACATAACAGTCACAAGGCTGTTGTGTAGGGTGCATAAAATTAAATTAGTCAATCTGTGGTATGATAAACACAGTTTAGGTCATTAGATTATCACTTCCAAGTATATGAGTTTTAGATCATTACTTCCATATTGTTTTGTGTGAATAAGGGGAAATGTATTGGGTACAAGTCTTGTCCAAGTCTCACTGGAATTAACAAGAGTTCCATGCAAAGTAGAGATTTATTTATTGCACTGTTAAAAGAAAAAACCTGCTCCTTTTCCCTTATGGGGTATCCAAGAGCCCGTATAGAGTCTTTAAGTGGGTTCCCTATCAGTAGGAGAAAATAACAGAGGCCAGACAGAGAATATTGAGAAGCAAAGCAGCTAGTAAGCCTGATCTTTATTAACTGCTGCAACAGGGTCCTTACTCACCGCATGCAGGAGGGAGGAGGAACCCTGAACAATGGTGCACAAGCCCTTATATAGACTTTTGAAACTGCCCACCCTGTAGCTCAAGACCACCTCCCAAAACATCATACATACATCACAGAAGGGGGCAGTCTACAGCAGAAATACATCACAGGAGGTGGTCTACAGCAGAACTCATGTTTGCCAGGATATCTCTTAATGGTCACTGATTGCTTTACCTGGGCAGCCTGGCCACTCTTTTGTGATGGTAAATACTTTAGTTCCTGAATCCAGGTCACAGGCTCACCCTATTCGTACACAAATACAGTGGTACCTCGGGTTACATACACTTCAGGTTACAGACTCCACTAACCCAGAAATAGTGCTTCAGGTTAAGAACTTTGCTTCAGGATGAGAACAGAAATCGTGCTCCAGCGGCGTGGTGACAGCAGGAGGCCCCATTAGCTAAAGTGGTGCTTCAGGTTAAGAACAGTTTCAGGTTAAGTACGGACCTCCGGAACGAATTAAGTACTTAACCCGAGGTACCACTGTATGCCCTTACGACAGGTAAGCAAACAGACTTTCGCATCTCCTTCCTCCTTCCAGAGAATTAGTTGAGGTCAATTTGGGAGAGTCAGAATGGTTTGGGAGAATCAAAATGGCTTCAGGATTGCTCTCCTGTACTATTTCAGACATGTGGTTTGTATACTTATATATATATTTGCCTTGTACATTTATGAATGATTATTTTATATTTGGGACCTTAGAATTATTATAACAGCACTAATAAGTTTCAGCATTTGGTTTTGGTAATGAAATTATTAGCCAGAAGCAGTAGGCTGACTAAAGACATATTTGCAGCAAGGGTAGTTCTTTGGTACTACTCTGAGTGTTACCTCCATCTGTTCTTTTTAAGCTGCAAAAGAGTGACATATTTCAAAACTGTGATGATAACTAAGTTATCAATTCGTCTGCTTTTATGCTGGGCATGTGGAACACCAACTGCTTTTCAAAGACAACATGTTTTATGTACCTGCTTTGTGTCATTACACGACAGATTGTATTCTAACACTCTGAAGTGTAGTAAATATTCTGTCTGTATAATTTAGTGGCATTCAACTCTGTAGGAGTGCATGGCAGGTTCAAGGCCTTTCTTTTAAAAGGAGAGGTTTGGTAGGATTGTAAATTTTCCACAATCGTGAGAGAATAAGACCGTAGTATGATAAAGAGAACGGTTAGTTGAACAGTATTTAATATAAAAATTTAAAACAGTGATACCATGAGTAATTCTAATGGACTATGGAAGGTGCAAAAATGGGGGGGGGGGATAGAATTATAGGTGAACTCCCTTTCCTCCAACTCCCTGAACTTAGATCAGTGACAAAATACTAATTGTCCTCTTGGTATGAACAGAATGTTTTTTCTGTTAATTGTTTCTCATAGTAAAGGTAAAGGGACCCCTGACCATTAGGTCCAGTCATGACCGACTCTGGGGTTGCGGCGTTCATCTCGCTTTATTGGCCAAGGGAGCTGGCATACAGCTTCCAGGTCATGTGGCCAGCATGACTAAGCTGCTTCTGGCAAACCAGAGCAGCACATGGAAATGTCGTTTACCTTCCCGCTGGAGTGGTACCTATTTATCTACTTGCACTTTGACGTGCTTTCAAACTGCTAGGTTGGCAGGAGCAGGGACCGAGCAACGGGAGCTCACCCCGTCGTGGGGATTTGAACCGCCGACCTTCTGATCGGCAGGTCCTGGGCTCTGGGCTTTAAACCACAGTGCCACCCGCGTCCCGTTTCTCATAGTAGTGAGCAGCAAAAATGCAAGCAGCAGCAGAGACAATAACAAATGCTCTGTCTCCCAGCACCCCTCAAATCTCTTGCCAGAGACATTTCCAGGGAGCCAATAAAAGACCAGCCTCCAGTTCTTCCTGTGTGTCTGTGGTCCTCACTCAGAGTAGTAGCATGACTCTAAGACTTGCAACTGACTGCCTTTAAAGATTTAGTTCTAACACCTATTAGCATTATAGGTTAGCACTAACAGCCACGTTCGCAAGCCGTTGAGTGATTTTTAGTATCTGGAAGGGAGGGGTGGAGAGTGCTATGATATTATAGATACTTATGTGATGAGCTATATAAACCCAACTTTGCGGCATGATAAAGATGGAATGAGAAATGCCAGTACCATATGCATTAGCAAACATATCCTTCGTTTCATTTAGATAATAATAATTGCACTCTCTGCCTGCAAGTGGCTTTTGCAGCAGTAGAAACATACTGGAGATGATGATAATTTAAATCATAGAATCGCAAATTGATTTTCATATGAAAAGATACTCTTACTTTGTGATTAAATTGAGCATTTATTCAATGAACAATTGAATTCTAAATGTGTAAAATACCTCTCACATATATTGAACAAATATTTATAACAATGTTGGATAGTTCATTTTTAGACAAGGGAACTGGTCGTTATGAGTAGAAAATGGACTGAAGTATTTCCTTTTGAATTTGATGCAATAGGAAGTTTATTAAGGTTACCTGAGATTTATCTGGAAGGAAGAGCATTAATCATCATCATCATCATCATCATCATCATCATCTCCCATGCAAGCAGGCATTTCCATGGCATCCACTGGCATCATGTGCAGCCTTTAGTAATCTTTTGTAATATTGTACCTTGAACAAGAGCAAAATTCTGTTCCCGCAAATGGATCTTCTCAATTATGGATCTTCTCAATTTTGTCCCCCCTTGGCTTGGTGCCCTGCGGTTGGGAACCACCTGCGGTGGGCCAAAGAGCTTCTTTTTCCATTTGAGCAATTGGGAAAACGCTTGCATGTGTTAGAACATAAAAAGGAAAAAAACATATTGTTTGCAAGAACAATGCCTGTGTACTTTAAATAAGCAATGTTCATTGTCACCTCTGGAATTCACAGCAAAAAGGCATCGAGGATAATTAAGCAACCTCTGCTCAAACCTGACTATTCTACATTTATTATGTCAAAAGTAAACATCTGTGCTGAGAATGCTGGAACTCACCGCCAGAAACAATAAAACAAACAGGATTGCAGATAAGCACACAGGAAGGCAGTAGCTCTGGATCACCCATCTCCAGCCATCCATTGTTTATCTCTGCTTATCTTATCTCTCCTTGGTAGCTGCTCCCTCTCCTCTCAACACTTAGCAACAATTAGCTGCCAAAGGAAATAGAAGCAGAGATAAGCAGTGTATAGATAGAGAAAAAGTTGCTGTAGAGTTTTTATTTCCCTGTGTGCTTGATTATGACCCCCACTGCATATTGCTTGAGAGCTTCGAACAGTCTAAGCCTGGCATTCACAACAAGGCTTTGACATGATGAATGGAAGGCACAGCTGGGCTCTAGAATTCAAGAGCGTTTCATTTTATCCATTGGACTATTTATAGGTAGCACAAATGTTGTGTGCACTGGCATACCTCCAACATCTTTGAGTCCCAAAACCAAGACACACATCTTCCCGCCCACGCTTCCGTGTGAGTCACTTGACCACCTTGGCCACCATGTTGCTGCGTGAGAAAAAGGGATGTCCCATTTTTTTCCTGGGACACTTGTGGACTGTGCCCCAGCTGAATCCCAAACCGAACTGAGCCAAACACCCAGCAGGATGGAATTCCAAGGGGCACCCCCTTCCACAATTAGCTCCCCACCAGGCCTCTTTGCAACTGATCCCAAGGCCACCTTGCTGTGACAACCACCGGGATTATGACCAGCAGCAGCACAGTCTGGGCTCAGCAGGCCTTGGTTCCCTGCTCACTTCTCCCTGGCCAAGACTCGGCCTCTGTCGTGCCACCTCACCTGCAGCCCAGCATAAATGAGAGCCAGCAACGAAAAGTAGTAGTAATAATAGTAGTAGTAATAATAATAATAATTTATTATTTGTACCCCGCTCATCTGGCTGGGTTTCCCCAGTTACTCTGGGCGGCCTCCAACAAATACCATATTTTTCGCTCTATAAGATGCACCCAACCATATGACGCACCTAGTTTTTAGAGGAGGAAAACAAGAAACAGCGAAAGCAACACAAAGCTTCTTGAGCGAAGAGTCAGGAACGCTCCCGCTGTGCTCAAGAGGCTTTGCGTGGCTATCCCTGAAGCCAGAAGAGCAAGAGGGATTGGTGCGCACCGATCCCTCTTGCTCTTCTGGCTTCAGCGAAAGCAACACAAAGCTTCTTGAGCGCAGTGGGAGCACTGCATTCGCTCCATAAGACGCACACACATTTCCCCTTACTTTTTAGGAGGGGAAAAGTGCGTCTTAGAATGTGAAAAATAGGGTACATGAAAACACCAGTCATTAAAAACTTCCCTAAACAGAGTTGTCGTGTGGGAGGCACGTTCGCAACCTGCAGCGTTCGCAACTTGCAGTGGCGTGTCTATTCACACGCGGGTTGTGATTTGGCGCTTCTGTGCATGCACAACCCCCGAAACCTGGAGGTAACCCGTTCCCGTACTTCCAGGTTTTGGCGGGTCTGTAACCCAAAAAAACGCAGCCTGAAGCGTCTGTAATCCGAGGTATGACTATAGTTGTTTATTTCTTTGACATCTGATGGGAGGTCATTCCACAGGGTGGGTGCCACTACCGAGAAGGCCCTCTGCCTTAGAATGTGCAAAGGAGATTTTAACAGTCCAGTAAACGAAGCAGTACGCTGCACTCTGCAGTTGGTAAGAAGATGATTGAAACTAGGTTTTTCTAACCCAGTTAAACATTAGCCCTGCCCCATAAATTGATTTTGAAGCAGATCTGGAATGCATGGCTGACCTGGAACGAGGGCTGTGTGCATCCCTAGCCACCTTCTCATACATATACCCCCTTTCACATTCTTTTGCAATGTTTAAAGTATTATGAAACTGAAAATGCCATTCTCTCTAGTCATTCTCTCTAGTCTCTCTCATCATCCTATTGGAAAATCACTGTCGTCACCCTTTTCTTGCATAAATTTTCATTTTTCACTTAAGTGTTAGGTTAAATGAACTAGGCTGAAAAGTTGACACTTCCAGACTGAAAATCAACTAAAACAAAAAGCAATCAAATTACAATCCAAAAATAAAACACGAAATGGCTTCATTCCTTTACTGCCACATATTAAAGAAACTGCAAAATGAGAGTGGACGTGGTCCTACTCCCATTGACATCAATACATTTTTTAAAAAAGAAAGGATTAGCAGAATAAGAATGTTTCTTTCATGTTTCAGAGGGGGAAAAAACACATTCTATTATTCATCTAAGGTGATCAAGTAAACCATAGCATGACCTAAGGCTCACATCTTCCTTTCACCCACTCCTTCTCATTCATGCGTAAATGAAAATTCACTTTAAGAACAAATCACAATTCTGTTACATCTGAGTGAGAAGGTTTGCTCTAATTAAAGATAGTTTAAACCCAGTTTGATTCAGCTACGATTTCTGGTTCTGGTTTGTCATCTAACTTTGGTTAGAAGAAACCCACAGTATCCTGAGTTTCGACATCGTATGATAGTAATGTTTTGCCCTTAACAGTGAAAGTAGAAGCTTTCCCTCTCGTCCATTGCACACATATTGAAAGGTGGAGCGGGAGAGGGTAGAAACAGTGGCGTAGCGTGGGGGGTGCAGGGGGGCCCGGCCGCACCAGGCGCAACATCTGGGGGTTAGGGTTAGGGGGCGCAAATCCACGGATTAGGGGGCGCAAATTACTTGCCTTGCCCCGGGTGCTGACAACCCACGCTACGCCACTGGGTAGAAACCCAAGAATGTTCACTGTGGTGAGTTCTCAATCACATGAACTCCGTTTAATGTGATTATCTGAACCAGATCTAAGTCTGGGGTTATATCTACGCAATGAGACATTTTACAGGAGTACCGTTACACCTCACTGAGCTTTTAGCACAGGTTCTCAGAGTGTACAAGGAAAAAAAGTTTCCATGTCAAGGTTTAAGAAATAAAGCCATACAGCAAATGCTGACTTTTAAATTGTCCTTTTCAGGCTTTTTCAGGAAACACCAATGCAGACACTGTGGTAACTTATAATCTCCAACATTCCATCAAAGCAAGATTTCTGCGGTTTGTCCCTTTGGATTGGAACCGAAATGGCAGGATTGGAATGAGGATCGAAGTCTATGGCTGTGTTTACAGTAAGTGATGCCTTTTCTTTGAGATGAATCACATAATTGAAATCTACAGGTGCATTCTAAATGGGGGGGGGGGGGATCCTGCTAACTGGCCTTTAATGGAAATAAAGATATTTGTGTGAGAGTTCTGTATCCTAACAGCATAACCCCCCCATTAGTATCTTGATATTTGCACATTGAGGTCAGTTGCACCCTATAATGAATTGAAGTATATATCAATAATCTTAATTTAAGTGAAACAGAATACAAATGCATAGTTCCCAAGTTAGCTCTGTGGGGTTGCCATATTTTGAAGAGCACAAAAGAGGACACTATGACAACTCTGATTTTAAATATCCCTACTATATGTCTGCTATAGAAAGTGTGATATATTGCCGGGGGTGGGGGGCAGGAGAAGAGAAGAGGAAAGCAAGTCTTCAACCACCAGTTACATCTATGTCTCATCCAGAAAGTATAGCCAGAGACATTTTGGCAAATTTAAAAAATCCACCCCGGAAGAAATTTTACCCCTGAAAAAGAGGATGTGTCCTGGAAAAAGAGGGCACAGGGCAACCCACCATCTCCCAGAATCCAGCGAGCCTTAAAAGTGGGAGAGCAAAGAGCTCAAAGACAGAGCAGCGCCTGTAGCAGCGCCTGTAGAAGTGATGAATGAGGAAGTGGGAGAGAAGAGGGGGGTGGAGATTCACTTGGGACAACACCGTCATCCAAGAGGCTGGGTTCTATAGCCTCTCTCTGTAAAGACTGAAATAAAAAAAGGACTGTAATAAACTTTTCCTTGTCTTTCTACTTTCCTGGGCAACTAGCCGGGCGCCGCTGATAGCATCCTGACACACCTCATGCAACTACTAAAATTGTTTTTCACCATCCCAACCAGGGCTATCTTAAGCATATCCGGCGCCGTGGTACAAAGATCCCTCTGGCACACCCCACACCCCCATTTCCCAGAGTTGTCGACCTTTTCCCAAACCTCTGCGGGGATCGCTGTCCTCTCACAGAGGCTTGGGAAGGAAGCTGCATGCCCAGCAGCCATATGGTTGATGGGGCACAGCTGGCAGGCGTGCAGGAGGGAAAGGGAAGGCCGCCGGCAAAGCCATGCAGCTCCCCCATTCGCTGGGGCGCCCCTGAGAGACCGGCGCCCTGGCGCAATGCGCCACTAAGCCCAACAGAAAAGACCACTCTGGTCCCAACCCCATTCTGAAGCCACTTCTCTCTTTTGTTCTGTATCTGCTTTGCACCCACTCTTACTTTCACTTCCAGATGGATGGCCATCTGTCATGGATGATTTAGTTGAGATTCCTGCATTACAGGGGGTTGGAATAGATGACCCTCGGGGTCCCTCCCAACCCTTACGATTCTATGATTCCATTCCTTTACCTCCTCCCACCTCCTTTTCTGCAACCCCACCCAGCCTGGCTCATAAACCATAATGCAGGAGATTACCACCCCTGTTGGTAATCTCCTGCATTATCCATACATTGCAATTGCTACGTACCCTTTTCAGCTTCCACCCAGTTCTGAAGCCACACTGCTCCTGCTATTTTCCCTTTGCTTTTGCTCTCCAACCCCACCCTGATTTCATGCAAAACCAGAATTTTGATTTGGCAAGACAAAAGGAATAGAAAGTCGTTCTGAAAGAAGTTTTACAAATACAACCCGGTCAGCTGGGCGGGGTACAAAAAATAAAATTATTAATTATCATTGTTATTAAAACAGCTGCTAGATACCCCAGCAACTGGAAATGTGTAGGAGGAATAAAGAAGGGAATGTGTTAAAAACCTGCTCGTAAAGTTGTATATGGGGTGCTGTTGCTTTTGCGAGAGGGGAGAACCCGCAAGCAGGAGCATATCGCCCTTTCTCCAGCAAAGCGGTTCAAGCAATCCGGTACGGCGTGCAGTTGTGATGTCTTCCACAGCTGTGCTATGAAGTGAAATGTCACTTTTCTCAAACTAGGGGAGAAAAGGCTGTCAGGAACTCATTGGGGCATGAGAAACATTTGCCTGATTAGAGTCATGGATGTTATTTTTAGGAAATCTACGAGACACAGTATCAGTAGGGAATTCAGATCAGGCAGCGGGATCAAGGACTGCGTTGACAAGGGCACAGGGCAAGCAGAGCAAGAAAGGCAGGGTGAGGAACGGGAGGTGAAGCTTGATGTCAGGCACTGCTAAAAAGTTCTGAGCAAGCACTTTCGCAACAGCTTCCTTTTTCGCAAGAGTTTGTGGCAGGCTTCAGCCATTCAGGCCAAGAGCAATTGTGAATCGAGGACCCGCAACCTGCATAGGGGTAAATAAGACACAAGGACACATGTATTTTAGGTTAATGGGCTAAAGAAGGCCACAACTTTATTGGTTACAGCATGTGAGTCGTATTGGCTTAGGCATTGGATCAAACAACCTATATATGACCCCACCCCGTGCAGCGGGAGGGGGGGCATTTGAAGGTTAACAACCAGTGGGAGGAGCTTGTTGATGCAAATACAACTGGAAGCTTCCCCTGATGTCACCGGGGGTCGTGCCATGGCCCTAGCCACCAGCAGGGCATCAGAGAGGATCCACAACCGCCAGATTCCTTTAATGAAATACCTAAAAGGGGAGGGGTAGGTGATGGCCACACCCCGCCCACCAACACACAACACATATTCCAATGTCTAACCGCCAATACCGGAAAAGTTGTGACGATTTGCTATGAGGTAGGCGAGACACCAAGAGGCTGGTGCCAATTTGCCAAATGGATACAAAATTCCTACCAGCCCCCCTGGTCAACCAGGGCAACCAACCAAAGTCCATAGCAATGTCAAGAGCATAAATATGACCTAAAGGGAGGACGGGCAGGTGATCCAACGACTCCAGGAAACAGAATGAGGTGCGGGGATGCTGCGGGCACTTGAATCCGGCTAGAGCCCGCCCCCGAGCCAACCCTATTGGCTTGCCTGACGGGCGTGTCGCGGCAGCTGGGAAAATGACGGAGGGGACTGAATACGACCCCCTGCTGATGCGGGAACGGCTCCTGCTCACACCACCTCCCCTCTGGGAGGAGGAGAGGCTTTCTGTTCCAAGTATGCTTCAGATCCAATGCACACATTCAGGAAGCAGAGTGGTCCGCTATTCCTCTAGCAGGGAGCGTCTTCCACAAGATGAACTTTGTGTGAAAGGAAACTAGTATTGTGCCAAAATCTCTTGATGTCTCCAACATTTTCTTCCCCTGTGAAGGAGACTTCCATTTGTCTTCTGCCTCCTTCTCAGGGCATTTGAGAATTTCTTCAGAATTCCAGAGACTCTCGGGTTTTGAGCTTGCTTTGGTATTGCAAGGTGGTTGAGGGTGATCTGCTTGCTTGCCAATAAACTTTTCCTCAGTGCCTCCAGCCTCCTTGGCTGCTTGTATTTCCTGATATATATATATATATATTTTTTGGGGGGAGGCCCATAGGTAGTGTTACATTATCATGTCTTCCCCTGGGTTTTAATTGAAGTGTGGGCACTGGGGAAGGCTGCAGAGCACAGAATACAGTGGTACCTCAGGTTACATACGCTTCAGGTTACATACGCTTCAGGTTGCAGACTCCACTAACCCAGAAATAGTACCTCGGGTTAAGAACTTTGGTTCAGGATGAGAACAGAAATCGTGTTCTGGCAGCACGGCAGCAACAGGAGGCCCTATTAGCTAAAGTGGTGCTTCAGGTTAAGAACAGTTTCAGGTTAAAAACGGAACTCCAGAACGAATTAATTACATAACCAGAGGTACCACTGTACCGGTGAGATGGTTTGCAGAAGGAAAGGAAAGGCACTGACAAACACCCCTCAGCCTCCTCAGAAAGCAAGTACAGTGGTACCTCGGGTTACAGACGCTTCAGGTTACAGACGCTTCAGGTTACAGACTCCGCTAACCCAGAAATAGCACCTTGGTTTAAGAACTTTGCGTCAGGATGAGAACAGAAATCATGCAGCGGTGGCATGGCAGCAGCGGGAGGCCCCATTGGCTAAAGTGGTACCTCAGGTCAAGAACAGTTTCAGGTTAAGAACGGACCTCCAGAACGAATTAAGTTCTTAACCCAAGGTACCACCGTACATTCAAAGCCCTGCACCACACCCAAACCAATGTCACCAAAAATTATCTCCTCTAATGTCATTTCTCTTCTTAATTATGTGATGGGAAATGGTTTGGGGCACGTTTCTATGTCCAGTACACATAGCTAATTCTGTTTTCTATTGTTCAATTGTGAATCACTTTGGGAAGAACGATGATCCTAAAAGGCAACATACAAATTGCCAAAATAAAATAATAAAGAAATAGTTGTAGAAGCATCAACCTGCATCCACCCTACCAAAGACTCTTGTGCTGATTTTTGTAAAGAGCTCTGCTGTGCTCCACCCACACCTCCTGTTGGTTGGTTTGGTCAGTATACAAACAGCAGAACTTAATATCTTTCCATGCACACTTGTACAATGCCTTCATACATCTCCAGAGACTGCTCTGGGCAATTTAGGTTTTAAGGGTTGTTTTATTTGTAGTTAAGAGTTATCTAGCATACTAGAATTGAAGGAGGGCATGTAAGGCAAACATCAATCCTTGATTATCAGAGTCTTGGAAATCATTGCTTATTTTGCTTTTTGAAATATTTTTCATGGTTTATTTCCGTAAATAAATGCATATTTATTTTTTTATCATTTGAGGATCAGAAAAGAGAAAACCCAGTAAGGAAGATATTCAAAAGTGTATTTGAATAAATTAACGTAGAAGATGACAGATTGTGCAACATGGATAGTAGAGAAATAGTATGAACCCATTCTGTTTCTTTTATGTATTTTGCTTTGATTTCATTGTTAAGTTATTTCAATTTCAATTGAGATTTTGTTCAGCATATAGGTATATATTTTGTGTGAGTTTGAGGTAAAGAAAATAATTATTAATAATGATAATGTTATGATAGGGGGGGAATTGTCCTACCTGGGAACCTCCAGATACCACATCACAAACCTCTGAAGGTAACCAAATTTGGGGGATGCTGGTGTAGGATTACGAATAACTATCAGTACTAATGAATTCATTGATTGCTTTTTATTTATCTGCTGCCTTCTGTCAAAGGATAGGTGGCAACACATTTAAAATCGATTGAACGTGTAATTTGTTACTCGCTCGATGCCCCCGTTTTAGTGGTCTAATTTTCATAGTGGAAATGTACTGATTAAAAAAAACGTGATTGATGCAGAGTCCTAGTGTTCTCCCTTGAACTGCCCTTACCAAAGTAAAACTTACTCATCTTATGTGACAGAACTGAGAATTAAACCAACTGACAGCTTAAGTTCAAAACAAGGCCCTTCTGCTTATAATTGGTGCGATTCTGCTGAATATTAATGGCTTTTTAAAAATATTATGAGTCACTCAAAATGGATAACTTTTCAAGAAGCTTAGGCATAATCCCTCAGAGATCACAGGTCCATTTCAGTGGGGCCTGCACAGGAGAACTTCTTAGAGGCTCGCTTCCAAAATATAGAGCGTTTTTTCTTTTCTTTGTCAAATTAAGCAAAGTTAGATAGCAGATTTCCATTGACTTAGAAGAGGACACTCAATGAATTGGAAAATGATTTCATATATTATTGGCCGTCTGCTACATCTTCATTTATTTCATAAGTGTATCTCTCAAGAACTATTACCTCCTTTGTCTTCTTTACTTATGCAGCGTGAATACACTATGAGCTTTACTTGAGTGTTATCTGTTCCTTTCTGTAGTTCTAAGTCAGGCTGTAACAGATTGTGACAGATACTGTTTTATACTACTAGTCAAAAATCTGTTCTTTCCAGCCAAGTGGATATATATATGACCTTGAAAGGGACTAGATAATGTGTCATGAGAAATGAAGTACCTTTTTAAATGGTGAAATCATTGCTACCTCTTCTGTCAATAAGAGTATTTCATATATGTGGAATAGGTAATTGCTTTGCCTTGGTGTTTCAGAGCCACAAGTGCTCTTAAAATACAGTGGGGTCCCCCCCCCAGTTAATGACTTTATTTGTTAATTAAATTTATATCCTTCCCTCCGAAATGAGTGCAGGATGGCATGATGAGAGCAAGCCTTTGAGTTTTTTAATTGAATTACTTCTCCCCTCTACTCCTCACTCTCAACCACTGAAATTTCTTACCTTCCCCCACCCCCTTTGTTATTCCCAGTTGTATAGTGATACCTTCTGAAATGCTTGCTTCTGACTGCACATCTTCGCCTTGATTGGATGCAAAGACTCTCCCAAAGAGGTGTCACCATTTAAACTGCTAGTGTGAAATATGAACCCCATTGAAGAAATTGAAAGTATAGGACAGAGGTCAGCAAACTTACTGCGCCGATTGTGTGGCGGGTTGGAGGGCAGGGGAGCACGTGCCCATACGCGTGTGCACACACTATTTCGGCGCACTTCCGGGTTGGAGGAGCACCGGAAATAGCTTGTGCGCATGTGCATGGGCCTCCTCTGACGGTGATGTGCACTGCAAATAACGCTTGCGCATGCGCACAAGTTATTTCCGGTGCTCCTCCGACCTGGATGTGCACCACAAATAACGCTTGCGCATGCTATTTCCAGTGCTCCTCCGACCCAGAAGTGGGCAGCCATGCAGCGCAGCGCCGGTAAGAGCTGGCGGCGGGTGTCTCTGCGGGCTGAATAAACGAGTCCCTTGGGCCTTATCCGGCCTGCAGACCTTAGTTTGGGGACCCCTGGTGTAGGGGAATGGCTGTAGATCATTGGTACAGCACAGGTCCTGCGTGCAAAATGTCCTAGGTTGAATCCCTCATGTCTCCAGGTAGAGTTGGGAAGGATTCCTACCTGAAACACCTCAGAGCCACTGCCAGATAGTGTTGAACATGCTAGACATGATGAATCAATGATCTGACTTGGCATTAGGTAGCTCCCTAGGTTCCTCTGCTTGATTTTTCCCCATCCTCTGACTTCCTCTGTTCTAATCTGTCACAAACAACACAAAGACTTGGGCATCTCATTATCACATCATTCTGCTGTGACTTACCTGGTGCCTCACCAGCTGATGCCATTGCTCCAGCTCTGGGAAAAATAAAAAATAAAATCCCAGAGCTTTGTTCCTTCACATTTCTCCTCTGTTCTACAAAGAACCATGCTGCAAGATACAGGAACAGAACTCTGGCTTGCATATGATGCTTATAGAATGGCTTGGGATTTCTCATACTTGCTAAATGATTATCACACAAGTGGCGGGGGGACAGTTTCTCTTCTTGGCAACCCATCATAAGAGATCCTTTATTTGTGTTATTCTCTTTTTTAATTTTTTTTTTAAATTAAAGTTTTTCTGACAGAAAAAGAAGTAAAAACTAGAAAAAAACTTACAACCACAATCATTCAAAATAATTCAAATTACAAACACAATCATTTTACTTTTATATCACATTCTCAATTAATTTCCAAATACCACCCTCTACTTCCCTCCCCCCCACCCGACTTCCCCTTACCCATGTCAGATCTTATTGGCATTTGTATTATTGTTTCTTGTTGTGTTAGCAGTTATTTATACTTAATAGTCGTATCCTTTATAATATCATCTTGTATCCTTGCGAGTCTTTCCTTTTACGTTTATGTTAAACTTAATTTCCATATCCATATTTTTTCATATATATCTCTACACACTACCACTCTCTCTTAATTTTTTGCTTGGGGCAGCCCCTAATTGATGCCGTTAATTTTGCCATCTCCATAAACTCACAGATCTTAATTCTCCATTCTGGTAATTCTGGTATTTTTCCTGTTTTCCATTTTTTTGCCACTAATAATCTAGCTGCTGCTGTCACATAGAGGAATATATTCTTTTTAACTTTGGGGATATCGTTGGTTATTAAGCCTAACAGATATGCTTCTGGCTTTTTGAGAATTGTGCTCTTAAATATTCTTTTCAACTCTTCTGTATCTTGGTCCAAAATTGTATAATCACTTTACACCCCCACCACATATGGTACATTGTTCCCACCTCTGCTTTACAACTCCAACAAAGGTTTGAATATTTTTTATAGATCTTTGCCAATTTTACTGGGGTGAGGTATCAACATTTTCATTATATTTTCTCTGATCAAATAACAAGCTGTGAAATTTACGTCAACACTCCATAATTTCCCCCATCTATCTAAATGTATTGTCTTGCCCAGATCTTGTGACCACTTTATCGTTGTTTCTTTTATTACTTCATTTTTCAATTCCCACTCAAGGAGTAGATGGTACATTTTCGATATAATTTTTTTTTTTTACTGCTTTGTGTTATTCTTAGGGTCTGATGTGGCAGATTTTGATGGGAAGAGTTTCCTGCTCTACAGATTTAACCCCAAATCCACCACAGCACTGAAAGACATAATTTCTCTGCAGTTCAAAACGATACAAAGAGATGGGATTCTGTTACACAGAGAAGGACAGAATGGAGATCACATCACCTTGGTGTTAGTTAACGGAAAGCTTTCCTTGCTCATCAACATAGGTATCAAGTGCAAATTCATACTGCACACCTACTTAGTAATCTGCTTATTTTAAACTAACTAACTAACTATATATATATATAAGTTCACTGTCTTCATTGTTTCTTCCAACAGACCTAACAGTTTGTTTTTCTCCTCTTGAAGGTGATGCTAAAATATATTCTGCTGATGCCCAGGTTAATATCACTCTGGGTAGCCTATTGGATGATCAGCATTGGCATTCAGTCCTCATTGAACATTTCAATAATCAAGTGAACTTTACAGTTGATAAACACACTCACCATTTTCATGCAAAGGGAGAATTCAATTATTTGGACCTTGATTATGAGGTGTGAAAACTATCTTTCATTTATTAGACTTATTATTTTGTTATGTAAATGCAATTATGAAACAGAAGGAGATGGTGAGCCGCTTAGGGAAGTGTTTCAGCATTCAGACTCTTGTCGAAGCTTGAAATTAAAGACTTTCGCTAATGCTTTGCTTACATGTGTGCCAACCCTTGACTTTTCTGCTTTGATGTAAATGCCCAAATGTTCCTTTTGTAATTGTACTGTTTACACTCTACTAGGGGACTTCCTGGCACTTAGGTGGTACAGCTGCGCCATGCAGGACAGGGGATGTGAAGGGGCAGAGGAAGGGGGTGTAGTAGGGGCGGTTCACCCCGGGTGTCACCACTGAGGGGGGTGACAAAATACCAGGTGGCACTCACCACGGGGTCTGCAGCATGCCTGAGCCACATGTCTCTCCTGGGAGTGATGCAGTGGCTTGAGCGCCTGCAGGCTCCGCGCTGCACCAAGCGGTCCGCCCGCCACCTCCCCCTCAGCTGTAGGGCGGCTGAGTGGGAGGAGGCAGGCAGACTTCTCAGAGGCCCCACAGAGTGTCCTGCCTTGGCCGGCCCTGCCCCTGCAGGCGGCTGGCCCCATCCCTGGGCGCAGGGCATGTGTGCCACCCCAGGCTCTGCCGCTGGGGATGTGAACAGAGAGCAGAGACAATAGGGTTGCCAGACGTCCCTGGTTCCCGGGGACAGTCCCCGGATTTGCAAATCTGTCCCTGGACAAATTCCGTCCCCGGAATGTCCCCAGATTTGCAAATCTGTCCCCAGGAAACGTGGCAGCGGCAGCCTCAGCAGCCCGGAGCCAGCCTGTTAGTGCAGTTGGCTCTGGCTGGCTTCAGGAGCTGCTCGCTGCTTGCTGTCATGGCGCCTGCCATTTTCCCTGCGCCACGGCAGCGAGCAGCTCCTGAAGCCAGCCAGAGCCAACTGCACTACCAGGCTGGCCCCTCCTGGGCAACGGCTGCCCACCTGTGACTCCCGAGCCTCCCCTGATCTGTCAAAACAAAGGGGGAAGGAGATCGGGGAAGGCTCGGGAGTCATGGGTGGGCAGCGCGCCGTTGCCCAGTTTTTAGAAAAACTCTGCGCATTTATGTTTCACAGGGTGTGAAAGAAGGGCTTTGCACCTTTATACAATATGCATGTATGTTTGGGCCCAGGGTCTTTTGCCTCACCATCCCCACTACTGACTCCCTGTTGCTACTCAGCTTCAAAAAAATAAATAAAAGTGTCCCTGGATTCATTGAAAAAAATCTGGTAACCATAAAATACAACAGCTCATAAAAGGCAGGTTTAGGTGGGTATAATAGATTGCATCTTGCACATCAGTGTGGTGTACACTTCAGATAAATCAGAAACTTTGGTAGTTTCATTTGCCAGTCATCCCTTTCTCCACCGGCTGGTAAACCACAGAGATACTGTGCTGCTCAATGAATCAGCAGTTTAAAGAAGCACTGTAGTTCGCCAAAGTGGTGATTCTACAGCAGGTTTGGGGAACCTGTGGTCCTTTCGTCATCCCTGACAATTGCCCATATTGGCTGGGAATGGCGGCAATTGGAATCCAAGATCTGGGAGTCCACAGGTTCGCCATCTCTGGCCGAAACCAAGGTGAGGTTGGATCCTTGTGAAAGAGAGTCAGTTTTCCCTTGCACTGGGGTATTGCTGCTCTTATTCTGGATCCTATCAAACAAATTTATGGGAGTATGGGAGCTTTGGTGCTAAAGTGGCATTTGCCCACTCCCCCCGCAACCTGTTAGCACTGGACAGCTTCCTTGCCACACCCAAAACTATTCCCTTATAGTTAAACTATATGAGAGAGTCCATTACTTCGAGAGCTCAGTGTGCGAAACCTAGCGCATGCAGCATAGTGAACAGGCTTTCAGTGTGTAGCTAACATAAGAAATAACAGTAAATATATTTGTTTAAGTGTGTGCATATGCTGTATTATTAATTTGAACATTTCAGATAGATTTCAGGTAAGTAGTTGCCATGGTCACATGAAAGACTGATACTGTAAGTTAAATAAGTATAATTATATATGATGATAATAATATAAATATATTTTTATCATTTTAAAAAGTATTAAGTAATGTGGAAAAATAAAGGAAGATTGAGAAGACATTTATATAAACGGAATTACGTATGAATAGTGCATCCTTACTTAAGAGTAACCCCACTGAATATAATGGGACTTAACATCTAAGTAAAGATTTGTCAGATTGCACTGTACTGTTATATAAATGTTAACTTCCAAAGAAAAGCACTTTTTTATTGAAATGATTGAATAAAACTAGCATTGTCAGAAAATAAAAGCACATTTATTTAAAAGGTATTTCTTTGGCCTCTTACTTTTTGTGTTATTTCTGAGCTGTGTTTCTTAACCTATATTTTAAGTTAATGCATTTGACAATTGAAAAGAAATAATAATGGAAAAAAAAGATTGCTTCTCAATTGACCAATATGGAGCTACTGCTGTGCCATTGTTAACATTTTTTATCATAAACGTTTGAAGCAGATTGTCAGAAAATTGCTTAATACGATTATTGATTTTTCTTCTCTTTCTAAGCTCAGCTTTGGAGGGATTCCAGTACCTGGAAAATCAGGGCTGTTACCATGGAAAAACTTTCATGGGTGTTTTGAAAATCTTTATTACAATGGTGTGAACATTATTGATTTGGCCAAGAGACATAAACCTCAAATCAACATTATGGTAAGAAAAGTTGGGTTGGGGAGCACCTTGACTTGTATAACAATGTTCCAATCACAGTCTAAGGCTGCAAACCACAAATCCGTTAGCTCGCTTTATGTAAGGGTGCAAGCCCTAAGATGATTTAATTTAAGAAAGTTCATAGCAGGAAAGTTTCCTATTGCATCCTTCACCGTTCTCTGGATCATGTTGCGATGTGAACAGATGTTAGGAGAGGATACATTTCTTAGATATTATCCTTCCTTCCGCATGTTTGAGAGTTCAGCAGACTGCTATCCCTTTGCAGCTTAAAAGGGAAGCTTAGATTAGCTAGTTTTAGCATTTTAGTTTAAGTAATCCAGGATGCTTCAGGGCACAAACAAAATAGTATCGCAAAAGGTAAAAAAAAGCATTTACTCACTCAGAATACTTGTTGAAGAGTAACAGATACAGCAGCTTTGTTCAGGCAGGCTTAAAATGGTAATTCAGTTTCAAAGACTTGCTTAGGTCTAGCTTAAAATGTAGTTTGATCTTGGAGGTCAGAGTCTGTAGATGTTGTCACATTGCTGATAGAGTGGAAAGAGATGGAAAGAGATGAATATGGTGTGCCCAGGCAGATAGGAGAATATATAGCTATGTGCTCCCCCTGTCAGGGCACAGTGGGGGTGTCTCTCACAGAGTTCTCTCTAGGAAGTTTACAAGAAAACTCTGTGAACTTCATCTCCTGTCATTTGCCTTTCTAGCAAGACATGAATTGTTGGTTTGACTACATTTCAAGTATCCTGCAGATCAGGAGGCCCTTCTGAACAACGTAGGATGGGATAGGGTTTCTTGGGTTGCTGGGAGAAGGAGGAGGTGAGAAATGTCATTTCTGCGAACTTCTTTAAGTTAAATGATTTTAGGAAGAAAATATGACCAGCTGATTGCACTCCCTCAGAAGCCCTCTACACTTCATCTCCCATTGTGGACCCAACACCCCAGAGAGGCTTTGGCATAGGGCCACATTGAGGAAAGCTCAGGAAACTTTCCTGCCATGAACTTTCTTAACATATATTGGGTTCCAAGCCAAGACAACTGTGCTCCATTACCTCCGTTTGCATGAAAGTGGCTTACATTTAAGTACCCTCTTTTAATTGGGTTATGGATTAAGCTGTAAATCACGATGGAGAAGCTAGCATTATTGACTCTCTGTATGCAGGAACTGCAAGGAGAGGAGGGCATGGAAGAAATGGTGGAAACTGACCCAGTTCTTCCATCATTCCAAAGTAACATAAATACGGGATGGAGACAAGAGTAATGTAATCGCTAATGGTGTGTCTTGTTTTGTGTTGACCTTGTTATTGTTGACATCCATCAGTCTTGAGAGACAATGGAATGTTTCTCCAGGGGTGAAGTCAAACCACTGTGTTAGCAGCACTGAAGGGCGAAAGCCTGGGCAGTTTGTACGAAGGTCCTGGGCTGCCCAGATGACAAGATCTGTTTCTTGGCCTTGATGAGGTGGTCCAAAGGAAAGCAGAGTAATATGCTTGGCATAGAAAAGAGGACAAGGAGTTGCAGCTTAATTACAGCTGGAAATGAGGATTAAGGAGTTAGCTGGAACTTTGGGATTGGATTGTGTCTGGATCATGTTGGCTGTGGTTACAATGAACAGCTAAAAACCCAGTCTTAATAAGCTTTATTGTTTTCAGTACTTTCTCTGATAATAGTTCCTCATTTATTTAGAATCCCTTTCTGCAGCTGTGGATCTATGTGCCCCGCCCCCGCCCCCATGAGAACTATTATATGTTGTTGTTATCTGCAAAGTACAAGAGAGGCAAAATATACCTTCTTCTGTGCCAGTCTATTATTCACATCAACAAGACTCTAGGGCTCCTTCAGTTGTTGTGTCTATGTGGAAACTACAGTGGTACCTTGGGTTACAGACGCTTCAGGTTACAGATGCTTCAGGTCTTCGTTAACTCAGAAATAGTACCTCGGGTTAAGAACTTTGCTTCAGGATAAGAACAGAAATTGCGCAGCGGCGGCATGGAGGCAGTGGGAGGCCCCCTTAGCTAAAGTGGAGCTTCAGGTTAAGAACTGTTTCAGGTTAAGAACGGACCTCCAGAACGAATTAAGTTCTTAACCTGAGGTACTACTGTACTGAAAATTGCCTCCTCTTGCTGGTGTTTCATGCATTGTCTTTAACATTTTGAAAGGTGCTAACTCACTTTCTCCCACCAGAAAATACCGTATTTTTTGCTCTATAAGACTCACTTTCCCCCTCCTAAACAGTAAGGGGAAATGTGTGTGCGTCTTATGGAGCGAATGCAGACTGTGCAGCTATCCCAGAAGCCAGAACAGCAAGGGGGATTGCTGATTTCACTGCTCAGCAATCCCTCTTGCTGTTTGGCTTCTGAGATTCAGAATATTTTTTTTCTTGTTTTCCTCCTCCAAAAACTAGGTGCGTCTTGTGGTCTGGTGTGTCTTATAGAGCGAAAAATACAGTATATCCCAGAACACAAAATCAAATAGGGTAGCACCTTCATGGTTGCCCCCCAAAGGTCTGCAGTTCAAGGGCCCTCTTATCTCAGGCCCCATCTGCATTATATATTTAAAGCACTACAATGCTGCTTTAACAGTCATGGCTTCAGCAAAAGAATCTTGGGAATTGGTTTGTTAAGGGGGCTGAGAGTTGTTAGAAAATCCCTAGCCCACTCAGAGAACTATAATCCCCAGAATTCCCTGGGAACAGGTACTGATGGTTAAACTGCTATGAATATTGTAGCTCTGTGAGGAGAATAGGGGTCTCCTAACAACACTCAGAACCCCTAACTAGCTACAGTTTCCAGGGTTCTCTGGCTGATGCCATGGCAGTTTAAAGTGATACCATAGTGGTTTCATTATATAGTGCAGATATGGCCTTAGTTCATGAGCTGGAATGCAAATCATTTAGCTGCAGCTCTTTCCACTTCTGGAGACAGCAACAGCATCCTAGTTAATCCCAGGACTCCTCACTATCACCAACAGGCAAAATGTAGGGCAGGCCTGTGTTTTATCTGGTGCTTGCCACATATGGAATTTCCACACGAAACCACCAGCTGACGCAAAGAACCTGTGAGAGTCTTCTAATAATATGCTCAGAGACTATCTATTTCACCCTGAAAGCACTTACACAACAGCCTCCATCTTCTTCAAATCAGCCCTATATTTGTCCCGGGTTTGCCTGCAAAACCATTGACTGAGACATTGTAATGGTTGTCATTGCCAGGTTTGGAGTTGTTGCTTTGCATTATTCCATCTGTACTGTATCCTGTAATGAAACAACCAGCTAGATTCAGATTTTATCACTTCATATCTAATTATTGATAGACAGAGGCATTGAAAACTTGTTTGTCTATACATTTACCCAATATTTTGTTTCTTTCATTTATTTCTAGGGCAACATATCTTTCACCTGTTCGGAACCCCCAATTATTCCAGTCACTTTTTTAAACCTCAATAGTTATCTTGCATTGCCTGGCACATCGGGGCATGATGAAATTTCGATCAGTTTTCAGTTTCGGACCTGGAACAATGAAGGGCTCTTACTGTCAAGTAAACTATATCAGACTTCAGGTGGCCTCCTCGTGTATCTGAGTGATGGGAAGGTTAAACTGAGTCTCTATAAACCAGGAAAGACACAGAGTGACATCAGTGCAGGTAACAGAAAGCAGGCGAAAAATAATTGTGATGTGATTACACTGATGTGTCACTTACACTGATGTGTCCAATATAGCTGACTTCATTGTTTGTGGGGTTGTTGTTGTTGTTGTTGTTGTTGTTGTGTGTGTTTACACACCTTCCTTTTTCTCTTTCCCCCCTCACACAGAGGGTTCTATAAATGCCACACTGACCCAACATTCATCTTGCGTATGCTTTTTAAAAAGAATCCAATCCGTTTCTGTGCTCTGAGCTGTCTGCTCCAATCTTTAATTTGTGTTTTGTTCTGCCCTATGTAAAACAAAGCTATGGGTTCCCCATCCATTCTAATGGGAAATCTAAACATGGCTATAGCTTTCCTCCTTTTGGCAGAAGTTGATGAAATCCGCAGGTGGAGGAGCCCTTTCAGAGTGGATGGGCAGAACAACCCAAACCCCAAATCTACCATGATGGGGAGGATAAAGTGAGTTGAAAGTGTCCCTTTGCCCAGTCTTGCACCAGCAGTGGGGAGCCCCATTACCAAGGAGAGACACAACATACCCACTCAAGCAGAACTCAAAAAAATGGGGCATTTGGGGTGTTGGGAGTCGGCAGACCTGCACCAGTACAGGGTTTTCTGGATCCTTTGCTGATCCTGCTGCCATCATATCCCTGGGAACTGAAGGATCAGTTTGGGATCTGGAACAATGTGCTCCCACTTTCTGCCCTGGCTAGCACGAGGAGCAAGGTTGTGAAGTGGCAGCAGTTACACCACTTCACCAAACCTCACCAAAGTAGTCCATAGATTTGAAGTGACTCCTTCACATACACTTATTGTCAAAGCTTCTGATTATCCAACTACTTTGAATTCTTACCAAGATATTTGGACAAAGGAAAGTGTGGTGTACTGTCTACACTCTTGTAGTGCTTACTGCAGTATATAAAATGCACAAGACAGGATGTAGACTCTTCTGTTGGTCCGCTGCTGAAGGCAGAATGCTGAACTACCCAATTTGCATCCAGCCAGCTAGACCACACATTCAATGAGTCCTTGTCGGGCTTATCCCCTTCCCCATAATGGTGCTTTCCTTTTAAACCTAGCTTTTTACATGGGTATTTGGGACAAGCTGGTGGTACTGTTGGATTACGATTTGGCTACTGATTTATTTTACTGTTGACGGGTTGTGTTTTTATGCTGATACATTTTGTTACACCTATTGCTGCTGTTTGTGAAATTGTAGCCCAATCTGAGATGGGATAGAATGGGATATAAATGTATAAACACCTGAATGGAGCGTTACACATACTCTGCACACACAGAGAGTTCTGACAATGTGTTTGGTAACAATAAGTAGCAATGGTTTCTTATTGTGTGGACAGAGCCCTCCACTGATATAACTGCAAATGTAGAGGCTCCAATATTTTGATGAATAAGTGTAGGGGAAGGATGGAACCCACTGCCCTAGCCCTATGTGCATTCACTGATCTTGTATTTGGAACACCGGCAGATGACTCATGTAGTCTAGCACTCTGCTTTCAATAGCATTCTGTTTCCAATCAGATGTGCCTGGAAAGATCTGGAAGCCTGAGCAAGACTCTGGTCCCAGCAAGGTCAATCTTACATTTGACAAGCGATGTTCAGTCTTAGAAATATCAATGAGGCATTTCTTCCTAAAACCAGAAGTCCCTAATGCATGCACCCTGTCTGTCATTAAGCTCTTGACTGGATCTAAGTTTCTCTTCTTATTTAAAGCATCTGTGCCCTATAGAAAGCATGATGAAATCCCCTTTTCAAAAGAAAACAGGGTCTGCATCTCAACAATTACTTACAGCTCTCCGTAATGAACGGTAACATCAGTGTAAAATTTGAAATAATTGACTGGTTGCCAGCAGCAATCCGGTATCATGTTGATGATTTACATTGAGCGTTCATCCCAGAATGGAGGCTTTGACATTGATTTTAGTAGCAGCAGGATCAGCTTCAATGTATGCTAACCAATTCAAATAAATAATGCAGAGAGTGTGCCAATTTATGACTAACAGGCTTCCCTGAGCTCACCATCTGAAAATGTTAATTCCACGTTAAGAGTGTCACTGATGTGCAGTTTACTGTGATGTATCTGACTTCCTCCAGAGCAGTTTAAATCACAGTGCAATTACATGCATGTTAATGACACAATCTGAGTTCAGCGTCTCTTTAACAGGTTTCTGGAATGCGCTGTCATTTCCAACTGGCTTTCTGATACGCTATTCTGACAAACTGCCGAATTACAAACACAAATCAAAATCTGTAAAATATTCTTCAACAACTTGAAAATCCAAACAACAAAAAATCAAAGTGCTACATTAAAGTAGACTTTATGTTAATTTTAATGTGACTAAGGCAAAAGCCCTGCGCGGTTGCAAATGTAAGTTTATGTTTGCTTAGGCAACTGCAGCATGTTAAATCTTTCAATAAGACTCCTGCTTTCCTCAGCAAAAAGTTATCTAATGAAACCATACAGTGAACTTTCCCCCCTTTGTACATTTGAAGTGTTTATTGTAGCTACATTCATTGGAGCAAATCAAGTCTGCAAGTAGAGACTGAGTAATTAAATTATGGATGGTTGGACAGTTTTGTTCCCCCTACAGGCAAAGACTTATGACCTGGCTTTCACACATACAGTATGTGATAATTAAATCAGAGCATATTACTTTGAGCACAGCTCTGAGACTTCATTACCAGAGATTTATAAAGATTTCTTTGTCCACATAAAAACAGAGGAAAATGGCACATATTAATTCATGAATGATTAACTTACAATAAACCAAGACCTTCTGTTGCAGAAGGGTTGTTTTTATCTAATGATCCCTATGCAACCTCTTTTGTGAGTTGGCCATCAAATGTTTGGAAAGATGGAGATTTTAAAGCAAGAAACTAAGACAAATATAACTTCAGCTAAATGATGGCTCTGAAGTTTTAAGAAGGCCAAAAGTCTGTGCTGTTAGAATTTTCATTAAACTCTAGAGTTTTACCAGACTTTGCCAACTGCAATGGTGGAAGCAACATGGTCTTCCAACAGAAATATGGAAATTTTGTGTGAGTTTGCACGATCTACCAATTAATTGTGACATCCTGGCAAAGAGGTCGGAATTACATACAATGCTTCATCATGCTTTGTAGCTGAAACCAAGCATAGCTAAACCGAGCAAAGGCAATCCAGGTGAATTTATTCATATGTTGCCTAGTACTCCCATTGGCAATGGCAAACTTATGGAATACATTTTGCAGTATTCTATGAGTGAATGCATTGAATGGGATGCATTAATTTGCTCCAGTGTCTGGTGAACAGTTTCACACTTTGCTTCCATCCTATTAGAATTTGCTGTCTTGGTTCACTGCTAGTCAAAACATTTGACAGATACATGCACACTTGAATATATTTCAGTGGGACTTCTGAAGAAGCACACTGTAAATGAGACTCAAAATTACAAATATCTGCTTCTGATTATTGAGAATACTGCATTAATATTCCCCCATGAGATGTTACACCAATCCACATTGCTGATCGCAATCTTTTTTCAAATGCTTTCTTTCTTTTAGGTGCTGAATTACATAATGGACAGTGGCATTCTGTATCTTTGTCAGCTAAAAGAAACCGTGTAAGCTTAGTAGTAGATAATGAGTCAACATCTTCCTCTCATGCATCAATACCTATACAGATTTTTTCAGGAGATACTTACTACTTTGGAGGTAAGATGCATTTTGTTGTTGCTGTTGTTTCTGGCCAAAGGTTGCTGACTTGGGTATGAATTTTGCAAATGCATTAATGGTGTTTTGTTACAGAATATTGGCAAGCAACATGCATGTTATTCCTTAAAATAACACAAGTTCAACTTCACTTCCCGTGCAAGCCATTAGTATTTTCTGAAATTCTGGGTTTACACAGGATAATTGAAAACAGCTATCAATTGTTGTTGACTTTAGTGGATATCGTGATTGCATCTTCAGGCTATTAGTCAGATAGAGATGGAATCTTAAAGCATTTTAAGGAGATTTCTGCTATATTTTACGTAATACAAATTAACTGCTTTACTGCCCAATAGTTGTAGTTGTCATATTAAGGTTGCTCCCATTGTCTTTGCTTGTATAGTGCCCGGATTGAACTTGATAGTAGCATTATTGGGAAACCATATGAGCAACCAGGCAAAAAATATCCATAGTACTTTTTCCTAAGATATTACAATATTGTCAAATGCTGTGCTAAGCAGAATGTGCATGTACAATGAATGAAAATGTCACTGGCATCTCTAGGAGTGGTTTGAGACATTCTAAACCAGAATGGAGTGAGGCAAGCCTATGAGGTTCATCTCTGTTACCCCTGTTCTTTTTAGAAAGCAAAAACTGAGCCCATCCATCTTTTTTGATGGAAAATGTGTGTGCGGTCTCTGTTCTTGGGAAATACATGTATTGTCTTCACACCTGCTGCACATACATCTCCTATGAGAGGAGATGTGCATGTGCAACTTTGGGCATTGTAAACAAGAAATGAGAATGAAGCACAGCTCACTGTATTTCCTCTGGGTGTAACTTTTGGCTTGCCTTTTTTAAGAATCAGAACACTCAAAATGGTACTAAGGCTTCATCCTCCCCTCCAATGTTATACGCCGTAATTGTGAAATGTCCATAATAGCATTGCATTTTGCTGGTTGTATACTGAACATGAGTTTATAAATTTAGCATAAAGTATTTTAGGGTGGGACGCGGGTGGTGCTGTGGGTTAAACCACAGAGCCTAGGGCTTGCTGATCAGAAGTTTGGCGGTTCGAATCCCCACGATGGGGTGAGCTCCCGTTGCTCGGTCCCTGCTCCTGCCAACCTAGCAGTTCGAAAGCACGTCAAAGTGTGAGTAGATAAATAGGTACCACTCCGGTGGGAAGGTAAACGGTGTTTCTGTGCGCTGCTCTGGTTCGCCAGAAGCGGCTTAGTCATGCTGGCCACATGACCCGGAAGCTGTACGCCGGCTCCCTCGGCCAGTAAAGCGAGATGAGCGCCGCAACCCCAGAGTCGGCCATGACTGGACCTAATGGTCAGGGGTCCCTTTACCTTTACCTTTTTATTTTAGGGTAGGGATATAAGCTATGCTGAGGCCTTGGTTGTGCCCGATGTCTCTTTCTTGTCTTTCTTTCTTTTGGATGGGGATGGGTTTAATTCATGCTTGCATGCATTAGGTCTGTGATTTAATCCATGGTTTCTTCAGCTGCAGAGGTATTTGGGCTGCTTGATGAGGTGGCTTGAGAGTACAGGGCTAGGTTGATCAATGCTGGATAGATTAGGGATGGCACCAGAAGAGAAGCAATGTATGAGGTGGTCTCAATGGCAGTAGCACATGGCCATAGTGGGACAGTAATGTTTACCTGACCTCCCAGCAGCTGAGTCACTGCTGCTTACTGGGAAAGGTGCTCCTGCCTCTGCATTTGTACCATGCTGTCCCCCTGACATGCTTGCTCCTCTATGCCATCCACTCCTGCTTGATGGGCAACAGTCCTCAGCAAAATACATTGTTTTCATGATTTGTTATCATTTTGTTCACCCACCCCACAATCTAAATGTCAGCACTTTAATTCCAGCTATCTTTATGACACTTGTTGGGATTCATGCCCTCAGAAGGAGCCATCTTGCCTCTGAATTTCATCACATTTTACCCTAACCCTTGTATATATATATGAAGGGGGAACATTTTTAAGATGCCCAGGGCAAAATTCTCTGAATCTATTTGCATGTAATTTGGCAGGCCTTATTCACACTGGTAGGGCTAACATACCTGCACATTTCTTTTTTTTTCTTTTTTTAAATAATATTTATTGATTTTCCAACCATTTGAACACAATAGAACAGAAAAAACAAAAAAGAAAAAGAAAAAGAAAAGAAAAAACAAGAAAAAACATAAATTAACAAAACAAGACGCAAACCATTTAAAACACAAAACAATTTCAATATCTTAACTTTCATTCCCTTATTTCCACGACCTCCTCACGCCTCCCTTTCTGTATTCCACTTCTATTAATTGTTTCAGCAATTCCTTTCCATCTTCCTCTGTTTTCTATCCTATAATTATCTTAACATATTCTAATCTTATTTTTCCCTTTAATACTCTATTTCTATTTATACTTAATTCCTTATAACATTTCTACTAAAGCCATATAACTTCATTCCAACATTTTTCTAACATTCATTATTTTTACAATATTTCTATACATAGTCTTAAACTTTTTCCAGTTTTCTTCCACCGACTCTTCTCCCTGGTCTCGGATTTCTGCCAGTCGTTTCCGCCAATTCCATATAGTCCATCAACTTCATCTGCCATTCTTCCCAGATAGATAAATCTTGTGTCTTCCAGTACTTCACAATGAGTATTCTTGCTGCTATTGTTGCATACATGAGACAAATTCTATCCTTCTTTAACACCAATTGGCCGACCATGCCCAGGAGAAAGGCCTCTGGTTTCTTCAAAAGGGTATATTTAAATACCTTTTTCATTTCGTTATGAATCATCTCCCAGAGTGTCTTAATCCTTGGGCATGTCCACCAAAGGTGAACTCTAATCCTCAAATTCGTCTGTTTTTCCTTAAATTCAGTCATAGCGAGCGTCAACTTATGTTCATCAAATTGCCTCTGTAGGGCTGGGGCTCTCTTTCTCTTTCTCTCCAGTTGTGTTTCTGTACCTTCAACAACAACAGCTTTTTCCCTGACTTCCTCCACAGCTTGCCATATCAAAATAGGTTCTTGTATCAATTTCTGGGTGGTTTCTGCATTGGTATTGTCCATACTCCCTGCATTCAAGTCAACCTCAACAATTGAAACATCCACCTTCACATTTATCATGTCCATTTTCCTATGAAGCTGATCCAATGAGTCATTTATCTTATATAATGCCGCCACCAAAGCCTCTTCTGTCGACATTCCTCTTAGTTTCAAATATACTAGTACAGAGACAGCAACAAAAAGTTAACAAGTCCTCCCAGACCTCAATGTTTTATCAACAGTTGACTGGTCTGTTTTTCTTCTTCCATTTACCATAACATTTGAAAGATTCAAGGTCAGTCCCAGAGTCTCACGGTTTTTAACTTGCAGCTGGAAATTCCCCTAGTCCAACTCTTGTAAATCAACCAGTTTCAAAGGTTTCCACTAGGGGGAAACAGTTTCTATTTGTAGAAATCAATAGTATTCTCTTTTAAACAATCCAAAGTTAGTTTCAAATTTGTTTCAATTTTCAGTTACTTTTACTACTTTTTAAAGCAGCCGGAAACAGTAGAAACAATGTATTTCTCTTATTTAGCTAGCTGTCAATGAACGTTCTAAGTGCTGTCAATGAACATTCCAAAAGACGTCAGTCTTACTAGCAGCCCGTTTCCAGGGTCAGAGCGGCAGTGTTTTAAGCCTCTTCGCTCTCTCCCGCAGGCATACTCAGTCCGCAACTTCCCCCTCTCTTCTCCTGCCTCCAAGAGGGGGTTTAACGTTCTTTACCGTTGGAAATTTGATCTTTTACAAAAGACCTTCCAGGACTCCAGCTTGCAACTTCGTTGCCTCAGTCTATTTACAAAAAGGGAAGGCAGACTTCCTGTTTTGAACCTCCCCGTTACGATACCAAATTAAACTTTTAGAAATCCAATTCTTCCATTTCAGCTCTACTCACAGGTAATTACTTTAAAGTCAAATTGTCCACAGGAAAAGGTCAGCGCTCTCCGGCAACAGCTATGCGGCTTCGCTCCGTGGAAGAAGCAGACGATTCGATGCACCGCGCCGCTCACCCCACGTCGCTCCGGAGCCCCAAAAACCGGGGTTCCCCGCAAGTGGGGGAGGTTCAAAAGGTGCCCGCCGAATCCCACGTTCACAGGCTTCTCCCGCCTGTGATTTTAACGGGTCTCCGCCTTCGCCATGGTGGCCAGACCCAGATTTCCACGGAACAGATTCCTCCCAGTCAGAGGAATTCTGCCATTACCGGAGGCGCCTCCCCCGGAGGTCCATACCTGCACATTTCATCCACTTCTGTCAAAAAGACAAAAACAAGGTTATAGCCATTTATATATTTTTAAATTTCCTAATAAAAAGGGGGGGAAATTGACTAGATCTCAAAAAATGTAATGGCTTTCCTTGCAGAAGACTTATACAATCATTCTTCTGATATTAGACAGGATTCATGCCCTCTGAAGGCAAGGTCCTGCAAGCACCTTTGTCTGCTTAATTTCAAAAATATGTTTTTTAAAAAGTGTTAGACATTACTTTCTTCTTCTTCCAAAAAAAAAAAAGTTTCCTGCACAGAAACCCTTGTAGCCATTCTTTGGTAGGCTTTAGCCCCTCTGCGGGGACTACCATGTCAGAAAATTCCATTCATTTCTGCCAAAAGGTCAAAAAAGTATAGCCATTTTTAATTCCCCAATAGTGGATTGAGGGGTGGGGAATGGACACAGATGGATGAATTGATTCAGGCAACCCATGAATTGCCTCAGACCAAAGTGATCTGTTGTGTAAAGTGCCAAATGCGAATCTAAATTGAATCATGTGGTCCATTCTTCGCCCTACTGGGTATCTTACCAGAGGAGATCAGTATAAATCTCATATTAGAAAATTTATGCCAGGCACATTGGAAACTGAATTACTTACCCATAACCTCAACCTCATTGGGAGAAAGCTTTGGGATCAAGCCAACAATTTGGACAGTGTAGTCTAAGCACTAATCTCTACTCAAACTGTTGTGGAAAAGTTAGGGAAGAATGCATGAAATCAGAAGTTCATCACTTCTGATTTGTAGCCCAGTCATGCACCCTGCAACTTTCTAAAATAATGGCTGATGGTGCCCCTCTTCCCCTCCCTTTCCCTTTAATCCAGGCACTATGGGATACAATGTTTTTCCTGTATCATCTCAGTTGTTCCATTTTTCCAGAAGTTGTTCTGTTGATTTGTATTGTAAAATGCCAAGTTTGTGGCAGCTAGTTTTGTTTGCTTTAAATCTGAAAGACAGACTACTTAGAAGGTGTGGAGATTTGTGTGTCCCCCCCCCCCCCGCATAGATGTAATTAGTATTCAAATTCTCTATCGTTTTGAGGTCAGGCATCTCAAGGTGGGAGACAAGAAGGTGCCTTCACATCAGACCTTGTATTTTAAAAAGTAAGAAGCAAGGGAAGATTAATGATAAAAGAGAGAGAAAACACAGCAAATTCATCAAATTCTATCATACATATTAAATGGTTTCTTTCACTTTGATATATATGAACTTAGAACACTGGTCTGAAATCTGACCATCTAGTCTGTTAATAATGGTGGTGAATGATTTATTCTTTACCAAAAGAATCCTAGGACAAATTTTGTTATTGTATTGTTTTAGAGACAGATGCATATGAAGGAACCTTAGAGTGATATCTTTTTATATCATTATCTTTGCTCTGGAAAACAACTAAAAGTTAAAAAGCTAAAATTCTAAGCATTATCAAACTCTGCTTCCCTCCTAAATGAACCATTTTGAAATGACAGTGAAGCTGAACAGAAATATGTAGTAATAAATGTTCCCTTATTGCAAGCCAATGGCCTTCCTGCGTTATAAGGATTTAGTTTCCAAAGGTGTTGAAAAGAGCAAAGAACCATCCTAGTTCCAGATCAGAGGATATATAATTGAGCACAGTTGTACCTCAGGGTACAGATGCTTCAGGTTACAGACGCTTCAGGTTACAGACTCCACTAACCCAGAAATAGTACCTCAGGTTAAGAATTTGCTTCACGATGAGAAGAGAAATCGCGCAGCGGCAGCAGGAGGCCCCATTAGCTAAAGTGGTACATCAGGTTAAGAACAGTTTCAGGTTAAGAACGGACCTCCAGAACGAATTAAGTTCTTAACCTGAAGGTACCACTGTACTTCAGGTATGGCTTGCAACCATGTCATTGTTGTTCCATCCTCTCTGAGGCCAGTAAGACATAGCTGCCTCCATATGCTTCAAGTCAGTGTGAATGCCATCAAGCACACAGGAGTTTGGGGTCAGTGAGAAAGACCTTGGGCTTGTATTGCAACTCGTCCACATGTAGTTTTCACTATCTGTAAGAAATTCACCTTGTATCAGTGAAGATGGAAGGACCCGGGACGCGGGTGGCGCTGTGGTCTAAAACACTGAGCCTCTTGGGCTTGCCGATCAGAAGGTCGACAGTTCGAATCCCTGTGACGGGGTGAGCTCCCGTTGCTCTGTCCCAGCTCCTGCCTACCTAGCAGTTGGAAAGCACACCAGTGCAAGTAGATAAATAGGTACCGCTGTGGTGGGAAGGTAAATGGTGTTCCGTACACTCTGATTTCCATCACGGTGTCCCATTGTGCCAGAAGCGGTTTGTCATGCTGGCCACATGACCCGGAAAGCTGTCTGTGGACAAACGCCGGCTCCCTTGACCTGAAAGCAAGATGAGTGCCCCAACCTCATAGTCGCCTTTAACTGGACTTGAGCATCCAGGGGCCCTTTACCTTTTTACCTTTACCTGCAGGGGGTTACCTTTTCTCTAAGAGAACTAGCCCCCAGTACTGTAACATTTTCTCATAGGGGAGTTCCCTTGATCATTTTGGGTGCCATTTTGTGCAACGTCTCCCACTCCACAATATCCTTTTGAGCTGAGACAACCAGAACCATGTGTAGTATTCCGGCTGTGGCAGTACCAAAGAATTGTGTCTTGGCATTATGGTATTGGTAGTTTCAATTTCAGTTCCTTTCTTAAACACCTCAAGCTTAGAATATAGCTTCTTCACAGCTGCTGCATAGTGGGTCGACATCTTCATCGAGTGTCCACTGTGACCCCAAAGTCTCATTCTTCTTTGTTCCCCCTTCATTTTAATTGTAATTAGTCATGCACAATTTACACAATTTAATTGTAATTAGTCATGCACAAATTAGTCATGCACAATATAAATATATATATATTTCCTGGTGTTATACAACTTAGGTATTCTGCTTTTATTTCACCTAGCCTACAAAAGTAGGCTTCAGCTTGAAAAGGGTTTCATTGAAAGTTATAAGGCTGGTTTCATCGTTAATGCAGGTTTAAGTTATTGCCTGCTAATATTATGAGACAACAAGTCATTTGACTAATATCACCCAAGAGGCAACACTGTTTGATTAAAATCAAAGTAATGTCTTAGTACATCAGTCTTGAGGCAGCAATGTCCTATAAGAAAAAAATATCAAGAAAAGAAGTAAAAGGCATCATTTGTCATCCCGAATAACCTATTAACATTTATAGTTCAAACTGATGACTTCACCAAGGACTTTCACTGTGGAACACAGTGTTACATAGAAAATGAAGAGTTACCAATTTTCAGATGCTGCTCACTATGATCTAATTGTTAATTTGTTTTCTTTTTCCTCGCATCTTTTGGGCATTAAATTTCATTTCTGTAATATATTTTGTTAATACTTTGATGTGCTCAGATATTACATCTGCGGAGTATCTAAAAATAATAGATGAATACGGGAAGTTGATGACTGTGATGGCCATTATATTAATAATGAATGGCTACTGTAGATTTTATTGCAGAGTCACAGTTGTGGCCCTGTTGTTACGTATGAGACAGCTGAGTCGCATCATGTAATTATAATGAGAAGGAGGGGGCAAGGTTTTATGGTTCCTTATGTGAACATGGCTTAACTGTCGTTCGACGTGAATGGCATTAGTCACCAGACATTGCCACTTGCAACATGGAATGGTCGCTTTACAGCGGACCCTCCAGATATGAACTTAATTCGTTCCGGGGGTCCTTACATACCCCAAAAAGTCCGCAACATGAGGTGCTGCTTCTACACATGTGTGTGGTGTGATAGAGCGCTTCTGCGCATGTGCACGCTGCAAAACCTGGAAGTATACACTTCCGGGTTTGGCGCATTCGCAACCTGAAAGTTATGTTACCCGAAGGTAACATAACCTGAGGGTCCACTGTAGTTGCATAGATTCCCTGAGGTCATTCCAGTAATTTGGGACTTAGGTCTGCCACTCTGCCACTGACAGCCACTCGTCTCCAACGGAGTGGTGAAGCTGGAGCTAACCACAAGATAAGATACCGCAGCATATCAATATTCTCTATGTAATGAAAATGTTAAGGGTATGGCCCTTCACAGCTGTGATTCCCTAGCATTTTGGAGCCAATGTAATAAACCAAAAGGGTTTTCGTTGTTGTTGTTGTTGTTGTTGTTGTTGTTGTTGTTGTTGTTGTTAACTGAATTTTGTAAGAAGCATGCTGTGGTGCTGTTCTGATGCATTCCTGGTAGTGTTGGCAGGCAATCAAAACCTTTTAAAGCTGAAGACTACTTTTGTAGGCTGGGGTGGAAATAAAAGCAGAATGCATCAAAGTTACACAACACAACACAACACAACACACAAAACCCTAAATTGATTGACCATGAATGGAAAACAAAGAATGAGACCTGGGGGTTATAGTGGATAGCTTGGTAAAGCTGTCAGGCAAAATCCCACATGCATCCAGGGGCCATAAAACATTTGCCACTATATGGTCCGAGCATCACCCTGCCACAAGAAGCATGTCCATTGATGCCCCATTACTCATGTTACTAGGGGTGCTGGTCTTATAGTTTCTGGCTGAGACCTTTTTGTCCCTACTCTAGTTACAACAGTAATATTGTCTGGCCACTGCGCCCTGTGATATCCAAAAAGCAAATTATGCCTGATGACTTCTAAGGTTCAGTTCCCCAATGGGAGACCTGACATCTAGGGTCATGGGACTGCAGAGAGATGTGGAGCTGTTGCCAGCTCCTTTTGTATGAGCTTTTATTTTGAGAGCCATCATTCTATAACTTTCTAAACTGTGACCAATATTTTCAGCTTATGCTTGTGGGTCGTAACTAAACATGAATGCCTGCGGTTAGACGTTGTACAAAAGTTATCAGAGAATTATTTTCCATTTCTACCACTATGCCTCTGAATACAGTGGTACCTCGGGTTACATACACTTCAGGTTACATACGCTTCAGGTTACAGACTCCGCTAACCCAGAAATAGTACCTCGGGTTAAGAACTTTGCTTCAGGATGAGAACAGAAATCGTGCTCCGGCGGCACGGCAGCAGCAGGAGGCCCCATTAGCTAAAGTGGTGCTTCAGGTTAAGAACAGTTTCAGGTTAAGAACGGACCTCTGGAATGAATTAAGTACTTAACCCAAGGTACCACTGTACTGCCTGGAGATCACAAGTGAGTGGGACCAAGCCAACCCAGGAGTCAAAGTTTTGTGTCTCTTTTGTAGGAAATAGATACTTTTTGTGTGCTTTATAGAGTAGCCTTCCCCCCCCCCCCAGTTAACTCTTTCTTATGTGTTATGTTTCCAGGATGTCCTTCTAATGCCAACAGCTCAGAATGTAAAAATCCAATTGGTGGTTTCCTTGGGTGTATGAAACTAATTTCCATTGATAACAAAGCAGTGGATTTAATTTCAGTTCAACAGAACTCAATGGGAAACTTCAGTGACCTTCAGATAGATTTGTGTGGCATTATAGACAGGTAAGAACAGTTTCATTTTTTGGTGGACTGTATTAACTTTGAACACTGCTAATGCTAGAATGTTTGGGTCTTTTCAAATTGCTCTCCTTTCTGGACTTTATATCTCATATGAGTTGGCCACATAAAAATGTTAGTCTGGCAGCTGCTTCTCCCTGAAAAGAGTGATTTGTAACAGCAGTCCTTCAGGAGGCGAGCGCATGTCGATTCCTTCTCCTGACCACTGCTTTTGCCCTGAAATAAATCCATTCTTCTCCAAGTCTTCTGCCCCATCGCAACAGTTTCTTAATCCTTATTTACTTTTGTGCTTCCTTTGGGTTGCTTTCTGCTTTCTTGGTCTATGGGTGCATTTAGTAAGCCAGCCCAAAATTATTTTAAAGGCAAAAATTGTTCGGTAAACGTCTTCTGAAGTCTGTGTATCCTCAGACACAGAGGATAGCAGATGCATTTGCTCTGATTACATCAAGCCCCCTATCGAAAACCTATAGATGGCCTAGGGATACTTATTAGATTTCTCTAGATCCAAGATCTTGTGGCTGCCAGATGAAAACATTCAAGCGAGTATTAGAATTTCCTTCCAAGCTTGTATCGCCCCACATATTTATTAGCTGCTATTAAGATGTATGTGGTAGATTAAACTGTTGTGTTTAAATTATGCCTTGTCAAGGTGCTCTTTAGCAGAGCAGTTTCTGATTATTTATAGTACATGGTTTTTTTCCTTTTAAGCTACGTGATGCATTTAAAGGTGACAAATACAAGATCTGCTTTTCCATCTGTTTCTAAGGCTGAATCAAAATGTTTATCATTTAGTCAGAAATAACTACATATTATGTTCTCTTCTGTCGAAGCTCCCTCTTTAGTTATTTCTTAGTCCATGGAGCTTAGTCAACCTTGGTTGACCTGAGGGATGACCTCTGCAGAGAGCAGCAAAGGGGAGTGTGACTTTGCTTCTGCTTCTTGATCGGCATAATTGGCAAAACTGCAGGTGCCACATAATATCCATACTGCATTTGTAGGAACTCGATTGTTTAGTGTGGCTACACCTACAGTTTTATAATAACAAAAATAATATTTTTTTATTTATACCCCGGCCATCTGGCTGGGTTTCCCCAGCCACTCTGGGAGGATCCCAACTGAATATTAAAAACACAACACAGCATTAAACATTAAAAACTTCCCTAAACAGGGCTGCCTTCAGATGTCTTTTAAAAGTTGTTTATTTCCTTGACATATGATGGGAGGGTGTTCCGCAGGGTGGACACCACTACCGAGAAGGCCCTCTGTCTGGTTCCCTGTAACCTCGCTTCTTGAAGGGAGGGAACTGCCAGAAGGCCCTCAGAGATGGACCTCAGTGTCCGGGCTGAAATGATGGGGGTGGAGATGCTCCTTCAGGTATACAGGGCCAAGGCGATTTAGGGCTTTGAAGGTCAGCACCAACTCTTTGAATTGTGCTCAGAAATGTACTGGGAGCCAATGCAGATCTCTCAGGACCGGTGTTATATGGTCTCGGCAGCCACTCCCAGTCACCAGTCTAGCTGCCGCATTCTGGATTAATTGCAGTTTCCGAGTCACCTTCAAAGGTAGCCCCACGTAGAGAGTCTTGCAGTAGTCCAAGCTGGAGATAACTAGAGCATGCACCACTCTGGCAAGACAGTTCGCGGGCAGGTAGGGTCTCAGCCTGCGTACCAGATGGAGCTGATAAACAGCTGCTCTGGACACAGAATTAACTCCCTCCCTATTGAGATCAAGCAGGCAACTTCCTGTACAGTCGTACCTCGGAAGTCAAACGGAATCCGTTCCACCTCTAAAACATTTGGAAATCAAGGCTTGGCTTCCAATTGGCTGCAGGAAGCTCCTGCAGCCAATCGGAAACTGTGGAGTCCACGTTGGATGTTCAGGTTCCAAAGAACGTTTGCAAACCTGAACACTCACTTCCGGGTTTGTGGCATTCGAGAGCCAAAATGTTCAATTCGCAACGCGTTCGACTTCTGAGGTACAACTGTACTCTTTCTGGCTTCAGCTAAAAAAACTGCCTTAGTTAGGCAAGCCTGATGAGCGCCGCAACCCCAGAGTCAGCCACGACTGGACCTAATGGTCAGGGGTCCCTTTACCTTTACCATTACCTTTACCTCAGATGTGTAGGATCTGTTTTAGCATATTAATTTTTGTACTATTTAAAGTTGTGTGGTATTATTTTCTTGATTTTAGCTTCCTATATTTTTGTGAAAAGTTTTGAGGCTTTTTACAATCAAGCGATGTATAAATTTTTGTGTAATAAATAAATAAATTTAATTACCCAAACTGGGCATTCATCAAAGGCCCGAGGATCCAGGTGCACCCCTCATCAGTATCCTAGCATATTATTCTGCTATACTTTGGAGTGATCTATCTGTCTTTTGACTATACCTTCTCTATAACTACATTTAAAATGTTTACATGTTGCCTTTTGTCTTTGAAGATGTCTTCCCAATTACTGTGAACATGGTGGTGAATGTTCACAGTCCTGGAATAGTTTCTATTGCAGTTGTGCAAACACAGGTTACATGGGAGCTACATGCCATTACTGTAAGTCTTAGGTATTTTATTATATTTTTTAAAAAAACTTTATTTTAGAGGAGAAATGTTTAACTGCAAAGTGTTTTTGTTTGTTTGGTTTGTTGTTCCTTTTTGAAATGCATATAGCTGCCTATTTTAGAGAAATTGTGACGACTACCCATTCCAGCATTATTATTTTTAAAGGGGGTTGTTGTTAGAAAAATCTGTATGAAAACTCATATTTAAACATGTATTTATATACATTTTCCACCAAAAATATGTCCTTAAATATATATTTCATCTGCATGGATGTTTTTTTCTAAACATACCCAAAATCACACCATGTTAAATGCATTTTGGTACGTTTTTAGAACCAAGAACAGGATCACAAAATCAGGAGAAGTGCAAGATCTGAAGGACCATTGTTCTTCCATTCACTTATGAGTCCATGAGGTGTGGCTCAGGTTAGCTCACACTGGAATTCAGAGAAATCAATTTGTGCCAGCATCCCCAACTACTATTTGTGTTAAACTTTCTGTAGAGAACAACAGTGCTGTCTTACCTTCTGAAGCTTTCAATCTGGTTTCTGTCATACAGCCTGATTGTTTAAAAACCTAGGAGGAAAAAAACTCGAACAATTACAGATTGTATTTCTGGATAAAAGCTTCAGAACTTGTACTGTATTGTTCTTGTGCATAAATAAGTTTAGAAAAAGTATGAGTTTTTTTTGTTCCTCATAATTATTTTATCCCCCCTTACTCACTTCTCCTTTTGTAAACAAGTTTCCTTTTGCATTTGTAAACAAGTTTCCTTTTTCCTTGAAAGAAAGTTTCAATTTGGTATGCATTCAAGTTAAATATAGGCTAAACATCGACAATTTTAACTGCATAATATCATTTAAAAATTAACAGCTTTGTATAGCATAATTGTTAGATGGTGATGGGTTATTTTGGAAGTTTCAGCTAATGCACTTTAGATGTGGAGTTATTGTTTGGGTAGATTACAGTGAGTGGCCTTTAACCTCAGCCGTTGGACGGCTGAACGCAGAAGTCCATTTTTGTAACTTTACGTCAAAAGCTGTGGAATTCCCTCCCTACAGATATGAGTCTGGCACCCTTTTTGAATAGCTTTCATCATTTTGAGGATCCTCCCCTTTGTTCTGATTGTAAATTGTTTACTGGCTTTAAGATAGTGGTTTAAAATATGCCCTGAGACTTTTAATCAGACCCACTGAAAATAATGAACATGGCTGTTAGGTCCATTAATTTCAACAGGTTCTACTCTGAGTAAGCCTTAGTTGGGATACAGCTCCTTATGATGAAGTGAAGCTAATCAATCTAGATGATGCCGATAATCTCTTTTGATCTTGGCTGCCACAATATATGATGAACCGTCAAGCCAGAACTGCTACTGCTTATTGAACCTTAAATTAAAGGTTTGAGAGCTACTTGGTCCAGCTGTTCCAAGCAGGAAAGGGGGCAACATCTTTCTAACTGACCAGGATCATAAGCAGAGAATGTCAATCAATATGTACTTGATTTTAAGCTTGAAACATATTTCCCGTAGCTTCCATATTGTTGCTTGATGAAATGTTTTGCTGCACTGGGAACACAGATCACTGGACCCGGAGCTCAGGTCCTGGCAGAAAGAAGCCATTCATTTGACTAAAACAATGCTAAAACAGCCCCCACCATCTGTTATAGCTGCCTGTTGAAACCCCTACACAGCATAGCTGTTCATCACAGTGGCCTTTTCTGACACAAGAAGAGACTGATGAAGATGCTATTAAGTCTCTGGTGCTTTATTATTATGATCAATGGAGTGGCCATGCCTCTGGCACATATTGGCACTGGCAGATGCAGTAAGTCTGTGCCTCTCAAAGTGCTTTTGGAATGTATCTCACTTTCCTGAAGCCCCACCCATCCCCTGTCAACCATCTTTACGGCAGGTGGATATGTGAAGACTCTTGTGCGTCATGGTATGGATGTTACGGCACAGAAGAATATGGGGAGGGAAGCTAATAGGTTTTAGAGACCATGCATAACTCCACCATCAACCATGCACTGTGGATTCTTAGTCAGCTTAACTCCATCCCTTCCCTACTCCAGGAATGCCCTGCTTTACTGGCAACTCCCACCCACCTACAGTTTCGGCAAATGTAGTAGGAACCTTCATGGCAGGCTAGGTCTTGCACTGGTAGAAGCCAAGAGAACAAGGCAAAGGGCTGCACTGCCACCTTTTGTGTGCTCAGACCAGAGACCTCCCCTTTAAATAAAGACACATTTGACTCAAATTTTAGTTTTGGTTTTTGGCAGAATTTAGGCTACAACTTTATTGATTACAGAAAAGTGAGTGGTTACATAGGCTCTGGTTCAACTAGCTCCCTGCACTCTTGCAGGTAGCGCTGACCCAGAGCTCTATCATAGGTCAGCCAAGGGTGAACACCTGAAGCAGGTGAAAAGCCTGGGGACAGACTCTGTTCACTCCCCAGATGCTCCCCTGGACTCAGGCAGGGGCAAAACCCCCTCTCAGGGATTGACCAAACGAAGTTGAGTCCCTGGATTCCTTTAATGGAATACCCTTCACATAGAGATGGCGAGACTGTTCTCCCATCCCTATCCGCAACCTTACAAGTTGTGAAGATTTGCTACGTGGTAGGTGAAACCCAAATGGCCACAGCCAATCAGCCAAGTGGGGGAAATTCCTGCCATGTCCCTGTCCCAATGACAGATGATACACGATGGCATAGCAAGGTTAATAGCAAAATGTCCTAAAATTAGGGAGAGGTGTGCCGGTGTTCCGATGCACGAGCCAATAGAGGAAGCTCTGGGACGCGTTCATGGGTTTATATAGCTCCCTTGATCCATTTAGACTGCGCCCCATTGACCAGAATACACCCAACATTGAGGGACCTACCAATCTGGTGTTGTGGCTATCCAGTAGACTCACCCACAACCAGGAGCTCAGTCTCCAGGTCTCACCGCAACACATGCCCTCTTTTAGGGAGGACACGGTTTCCAGCAAAGCAGATCAGGGTTTTGAGTTCTGCTGTGGCTTGGTTATTACTCAGTTCCTTGTGATTTTGAGATAAAGCAAGTTTCTTTATACGATTCACATTTTGTTTGACACTGCATGATTGGCCACCCACCTCTGGATATTTCCGCTGCGAACGTTGTTATTCAGGACGTGAAGAGAAACATGCACTCAGTCATTTTCTATTTAAAGGAGTGTAAATGCTGTTTACCAAGAGTGGTGCAGCTTTGTATGTGTGAATTTCATCGGTTTCCCTCAGATTTGAATGCATGTGTTGTCTAGGCCTGGGCGATATATCGATATATCGGCCAGGACCGGCATGAGGAGCAGATCGCGATGTCGGCTTCACTCAGTGGTATATCACTGGTGAAACCACCACGGCTCCTGAGTCCCTTTGCTGGCAGCGTCCGCTAGAGTTCCTTCCTCCAGCGGCGCTGCTAGCAGAGGGACTCAGGAGCAGTGACAGTTTCACCAGTGATATATCACTGAGTGAAAGCGCCATCACACTCTGCCCTCATACGATGCAGAGCGGGAAACAAGTTGTATCGGCGAGGTGCCAATACAGCTTGTTCCTCCCTCTGCTTCTTTAAACTGCTCGACTGTGGAGTGTGCAGCTGCCATTACCTCAGCGCTGGCTCCCGTGAGCTGGTGGCAGTGTGGGGGCTCCATGAAACTGTTCAGCTGAGGGGAGCACGGTTGGCGCACACCACAGTGATCAGTTAAAGGAGCCCCAACTGGGTTGCACAAAGCAGCCCTCGGAATCCTGCTCCTCACGGACGAGTCAGTCTCGGCAACACAGTGACCATATACATACGTAATAGACAATCTTTATAGAATTGCTTCAAACCACAACAAGTACAAAATGAAATCTTTAGTCTCAAAGTCTCTGAAAATCTTTAAATGAAACTTTGTACGATGAAAGACAAGCGGTGAAGCTTTGTGCATTCAGCAAATACGATGTCCAACACTGACTAGTGATTCCGGATATTGACTACTGTTTCGTAGAATTCTTCGTCAGCGTGGTGGGAGGATATGGAATTGCTTCATAAACCCATCTTATTCTGAATGAATGTATTTAAATGAAAATATCAAATCTTGTGGAACAGTGCTCATGTAATAATGTAGTCACTGCTGACCATTTGATATTTTCATTTATATACATTCATTCGAAATAAGTTTCCTTTTTCCACACCGCGGTATATTGCCACACCACACTGTTTGGCTCTTGAAAAGCTGCTATCGCCCAGCCCTAGTGCTGTCTATTCCAACCCCCACCCCGGCAAATGTTCACGTTTCAGATAAAATGCAAACAATGCCATTATGTTTGTGATGGAAGATGTTCTCTTACAGCTATTTATGAGCAATCGTGTGAAGCCTATAAGCACAGAGGGAACACTTCGGGCTTTTACTATATCGACTCAGATGGGAGTGGCCCCCTGGGACCATTTCTTGTATATTGCAATATGACAGGTAAGGTGATAAACTCCCTTAACTCATGGCCGTCTCTGCGTGCATGTTCATTACATTGAAACACAATCTATCAAATAGGAAGTGTACCTATTTTAGAACTTGTGAGTTTAAAGAATGAAACAGAATGAAGGTGACTTCTCAGCTCAGAATATTGGAAATGAATAAGGCAGGAAAATTACAGCAACAACGCAGGCTAAGATTGTGAGGCTACTATTTCCCCCCTCTGTAGCACCATTCATAAGTGGGTTTATCTCATACTCAGTTTTCATTTTCTGAAGAGTTTTACTTTTGAGAAGTTAGCACTTCAAGTATGCAAGGAATTGAGAAAAAAGCTTTTACTGAAAAGATTACCGAGTTTATTAAATACTTGATTTCCTTCTGTACATTCAAACGTGATGTATAGTGCGGCAAATGCATCCCCCCCTTATCTTTATTATGTCATTTCAGGTGATTTAATTTAATTTTATTGATTTGCCTTTTACAGCTGGGTGTTTAAAAATGATGGGCACATCTTCTTTTGCAGCTGTAATCAGCCAAAGTTAAGCACATTAATTTCAATGGGGAATTAAGTGTGTCCTATTGAAATCAATGGAACTTGAATTAACCCAATCCAGCCACTGATCCATATTCCAGGCATTTATCCACAACTTCTTCCATTATATTGGAATGCCTGATTGTGAACAGGTTTCTTTCCCATGGCAGCTGCTGTTGGTACTAGCATCCTAAGTCTATTCTACTTGAATAATTTTAGATTTTTATATGCATTGAGTATACTGTACTGGTATTTGGTTTCTTCTGATACTGGAATGGAGGCAGAAATTGTCCCTGCAGCTGCACTGGACTGCTGAGACCCTGCAAGCATCTGGGAAGACCCAGGCAACTGTAGAAATTATTCTCTCCTCCTCTCCAGCTCAGAACATGGACCTGGAAGGAGAGCAGAAGAATGCCCTTGAGCTTACAGCACAAAGGAAGGGACAGTGTCTTAATGAACACAGAAATGCCAGCCAAGAATTGCAAACTCCTCTCTATTTCCTTTAGTGCCCTGTGCATGTACATTGAAATTGGCACAACTCTTGCCATGCCTCTTAAGAGAAAGGGAAATACAACTACTCATTAATTTTTGACCTGATCAAAGAGGGGGAAAGGGGTGCAATTTAAGCACTCTGGTGATTTTAAACTCCGTCAAAAGGCCAGCCCTCTGAGGTAAAGTGGTTTGATTTATTCCTGTATACCAGGCAACAGCTGCCAGTTTTTTCATCAGTCACTCCTTATTCAACACATTAAGCAAATCTCATTGATCAGTTCCTCACCAAGAGATGCAATCTGACAGGCTGAATCTTCAGTATTTGTTTTCTTTCCCTGTTTCCTCACAACTGGTATTCCCTTTTCCCACTAGCAGCAATGGATGCAGATGCCCAGATTTCTTACACTACTGCCTTGTCATTGATATGCATGCAGTTTTCTTCTCAGGCAGATGGAAAGGGAGGTGCTGCTATCCTCTTTTGTTTCTGGGGGGTTATTTTCAATACCACAAGCCTGAGGTCCACAGCTTCAAATCAGATGGCAAGAATGTGTGCATGGAACGTTTTTGTAAGATGACATTTTACATTTATCTATACAGGGAGCAAGGTTTTGCTCACCTGATGCCTACCGGACACATTTACAGGACATAGCTATCTCTGTTTACTCAGAAGCAATTCCCACTGAGTTCAGTAGGCTTGCTCCAAGGTAAATGGGTATAATTCTACATCCTTGAAAATATCGACCCAACCACACAAATCTCCCCATTCCTGCTATAGCTGATTTACATGCCTTTTAAAAAATATTCCTTTTGCTGTCAGTCATTCCTAAGCTTCCATAAATAAAGGAAGCTTAAGGCAAGGTGTTCCTGCAGAATAGTTAAAACACTTAACTGTAAAATATTGATTCAGTTTCTTAGGAGACGCGAAGGCTATAAATAAATTCAGTGGACTGGCTAAGATTATAGCAGTGAGCTCTTACATAAGGTAGGAATCCAGCAAGGTCAAAGGATGATAAACTAATAAAAAATGAAATTAGACAAAATGTACCCTAAGACATGCTGAGCAGAGGGTTCTAAATTTGACTTTCCTGTCCAGCAAGCAGCCTTCCCTGTCAATGCTTTCACAAATACAGCACTGTGATTTGTTTTACACTGTTCTGCAATGGAGCATCGGTCTTTCCCAATACACAGGACATGCTTTTGTCTGATGAAACTGTATGGACAATGAATGCCATAGCAATATCTAGAGGAAATTGTTAACTTCCATTCATGGAAGTTAGGCCCCATTGAGTTCAGTGAAATTTACCGCCAGCTAAATGTGTATAGGCTCGAAGCCTTAAATATCACTGCCTCATATGAGAGATGCAAAGTGAAGCTGCATTGTTTTCTTAAGGTGCAAAACTGAGTTATGGAAATGATATTTTACAGAAGGGATTGGTTGCTTTCTCCAAACCGCATTCAACGGATAACCATTATGCCCAGCCAGCTTCTTTTATAATCCAGAAAATTATAGAACAAGTTTCTGCAGGAACTCAGCAGTGCTCAGCAGGTTTCAGGACTTTGTATTTCTCAAACAGGAGCCACACAAAAAACTACACCGTTGCTTCTTAAATTCTCCCCATCTAAATTCCTCTAATTTTTGCGTTCCAAATGATATGGTGATATTTACAAAAGGTGAATTCTCGGTTCTCCAGTTTGCTACAGCTTTTGGTTCTTGCAAGTACAGTAGTCTTCTCTCTGGCTCACACAAGCAGACATTGATAAGATTCTACAAATAGCATTCTTCATATAATCATATACATCAAAATCAGGGGTCAGCAAACTTTTTTAGCAGGGGGACGGTCCACTGTCCCTCATACCTTGTGGGGAGCTGGGCTATATTTTGAGAGAGAAAAAGAACGAATTCCTATGCCCCACAAATAACCCAGAGATGCATTTTAAATAAAAGGGCACATTCTACTCATGTAAAACACACTGATTCCTGGACCGTCCGCGGGCCAGATTTAGAAGCCGATTGGGTCAGATCCACCCACCGGGCCTTAGTTTGCCTACCCATGATCAAGATTATATGTGTCTTTCTGTGCACTGATAAAACACCACCCACAATCCCCACACTTAATGTGATATTATCAGTTGCATCAATATTTTTTTAGGGTTTTGTTTTTTGTTTCTGTTTTTTGTTTTAAGCTGTTGTTTAGGAATCAGACTCACAATCTCAGTGCAGTCGTAAATATGATTGCGACTAAAATGCTTTTCTGCCGTGTTCTGTCAATGGCACTCCTACTCTCCAACAGAGGTGAGTTGTCAAAGTCCCCCTTTCTAAGGAAGTTGTGAAATGGTCTGTCCCTAGGGGTAGCTACCTTGGGGACCACAGAGGCTTTAGGGCCCAAGAAGATGAAGCATCTGGCTGGATATTTAAGCCGGTTCCACTCCCGGCAGTTGCTTCTTCTCATTTGTAGCACCCTCCCTCCCTTTACAAGATGGGTTTTGCCAGCTGCCTAGTTGGGGAATGAGTAGAATAGTTTTGGCACAAGGACACCTGATTGGCACTTGGGACTCCTCGTTTTCTGCCTGCTGAGCACTGTTGGGTTGTCCTGATTGACCTTTCGACGTGAAGTGAATTATTCAGTTTGTTGGGCATTTAATGCAAGCAGTTCAGGGAATTCAAGGACTTTGTGTATAGGCAGCCTGAGGCGTTATTGGGTTCAGGGCACTCTTGGGTCACCTTCCACAGCCATTGGCTTGAGGAAGGTCTTTGGGGATGCCCTTTAGGCTTGGTGTTCACACCTTGGCAAGCACAACCCAGTGGGGCCTAGGTGCGCATGTTGGGCTCACATACCCAAGGCTCACTTAGCAAGGAGGGGAAACTTTCTCCCTCTTTAGCTGCAGAGCCACAGAATACAGCTGCTAACATGCCCTGGGGATTGTAACGATACCTCCCTCCAGTTATTTGAAATCCACCTGGTTGTTCTTTTATAATTCAGTTAATTGGTTTTATAGATCTTCTGTTGTTATATTAAATAAGTATTTCACCATTCCTTTGTCTCTTGAGTCTTCTTCAATATGTATAGGAGCATCGGCGGTAACATAGAAGGAGGAAACAAAGGAATTGAAGCTTTTTTCAAATGCTGCAGGATGAAATTCTGTTACTAACATTAGAAATTATCCTAGTTAAACCCTAATTCAGGAGGAACGTTGTGCAGGCCGAAGTGGAAAGGAAAAAGGAAGGAAGGAAGTGCCATGGGGAAATTATTTTTCCCCCTTTGTTTAAGGCAGTTGTTTTGGATGTGTTTATTATGCACTGCTAAGTGTATATTGGGTGTTCAATGTTTATGTAACTGCCTATTTTCTGTCTGTTTTGCAAGACACCACTTGGACAGTTATACAGCACAACAACACTGAGTTAACTAGAGTCAAAAGTGCTAATCGAGAGAACCCACACACTGTGTTTTTCAAATATGCTGCCAACCTAGAACAGCTTCAGGCTACAATTAACCATGCAGAACACTGTGAACAAGAGCTTGCCTACCACTGCAAAAAGTCACGGCTTTCAAATAAGCGAGGTAAGTAACGCAGACAAATCTTATTATGCTACATAATGTGTTATACTCAATGAACCACTGTAGATATTTAATCTTGCCAAGGTTATGGCATCTTGCCACTATAGTTTGCTTTTTTAAAAAAAAGAATAACTTTTTAAAAGATTTAGCAAACAAATCCCCAACCTGTAAATTGCTGAATAGCTTCTGAACCAGAAAAAGCACCAAGGTCAATTTATAATGAGCTTCATTCAAAGCATTAACTACTTTCAAACTCAATTTCTCGCCTAATCCTACTGTTTAGCAGAAATTATAACAAAGCTCCTTCCTGGCCTACATGTAAAGGACTTTAAAATTTTGCCAACAGCAAAGTAAATATAGATTGTATCTTGATAACAGAAGCAAAGTACTGATGTTGAAAAACCCACAACCCACACACCCCTTGTTTTTTGTGATTAAAAACATGTCTGTAGATTTTCACACAATCTTGTTTATGAAATGCTGTGAAAAGAGAAGTATTACAAAACATTATTTTTTTTTTAGTTGGGGGATTAGTTGCACTGATATTAAACACACACAAACAAACACAAACATTGCAGGAAGAGAATAGAGCATTATAAAAATGTCATAGATCAATAGTCTGCCTGCAGTTTGGAAATTATTTCATGTGTTTGTGGAGCATTGGTTCCTGCAGTGGCTTTTAAAACCTTGACTGTAAAGAAGTTGGCTGTTATTTCTTTTTCTTTTCTTTTACCTCACTGGATTTTGACTGGATTACGATAGCAGGCTGTAGGACCAAAGTTACTTTGCACTATTTGTGCTTGCTTTTTGCTCATGTGCATTTGCACACATGCCAGTCTTGTAAAGAAGCAGATTGTTAGCTTGTTGTTGTTGTTGTTGTTGTTGTTGTTCTTCTTCTTCTTCTTCTTCTTCTTCTTCTTCTTCTTCTTCTTCTTCTTCTTCTTCTTGGGTTTTATAAACAAGAATAATGTTATACAAACTAGTATACCAAGTTTTGATGATAATAACATTGTATAAATAAGACAATATGCATAATACAATATACAATATGCAAATAAAATAACATTCAACGTTCATTACATCAATATAGAATAATATTAAACATCAGCATTTCAACATTAAACAGAAACCCACTCTTAACAGTTACAATAAGTAATTTCTAAACTCCAGTCAATAAAACACAGCAAACCACAGTGTACAACATAATACAGTACAGAATGAGAAGCAGAGACTGGAGGGTGGGGCAAGGCAGGTGGAAAGAGGCCTTGCCTGATGTTTTCTCATGTCATTTGTATATCACAAAAATAGCATAATAAATGTGGAAAGATATCTACAACATAGGTTTCATTATTAGTGGTCAATGCATAAGTTCTTGGTTTATGAATTGGTTTAAACAAATATGAAGAAGAAGGGGGGAAGAAAAATAATAGGGGGAGTGGCAAGTGAGGTGGGGTGGGGTGGGGTGAGGTGAAGAGGAGGTAAGGAGAAGGAGCCCCTGACTGCACGGTGGTTTAAATAGGGTAAGCCACACACCCCGGTCAACTGGATTGGTCGGCCATGGGGCGTTTACATGGCTGGGACTCCCAGTGACGCGGGTGGCTTCACCACCACCACCCCCATACACAGAGAGTGCACATGGCCTTCTGTGACCCTGCCCCCCTGGGAAGGGGAACGGCCTTCTAATGGAAATTCACTCGGCAGACCTGCCCTTTCCACCACTTCAGAAAAAGGGAGAGTATGAAACTACATTAAATTTCACTTGTATAATTTTACCCCTCTTGCCCTTAGGATTGTATAATTTGTACTGAGTGCATCTGACCAATACAGCAGTTGAGTATGGCAATGAGTAAGGAAGAAAGGAAGGAAGATATAGCCCTAACCATTATTTTTATCTTAGACAGAAGCAACGACAAGGGGCTCATCCATACTTCCACTTTTCCCATGCCTCGGAAGCAGGGTAAGGGTCCAAGAGATTTTTCTCTTTGCCTTGTTCCTTTCCCAGGGAAAACCCACTGTTTAGCTTTGAATTGGAACGAACAGCAATCCACTGAGAACCCAATTGCTGCTTGCTCCGATTGAATGCTAAAGGGTGGTTTTCCCTTGGGGGAATGCAGTGGGACGAGAAGAAATGTGGATAAGCCCTCATTTGCTTTCAGTTCCTGTAGAAGCATGCAAATGAACCTTCAAAAGATGTCACATGCTAATATTTCTATATACTCTGTTTACTTTTTTCACTAGCTGCATCAAATCCACCTTTTCCTTTCATCTGATTATTAACATTCACAACCAAGGCAGAAGCCTGACTAATCACTGCTTTGTTATAATCCTTTAATAGCCTTACCCATCTCACGTTATGCACAGGCTTCAGGTTTGCTTTTCCAGATAACTTGGTGGATTTCAACTAAAAAACAACACAGAGATGGAGCCTTGATGCACAACTGCTGTGCAAGAATTCAGGTTCCATGCTCTATCATGTTCTTGAAGCAGGGGAAATAGGGGATGAGAGCCCATGTCACACCAGTGATGCAACAAAACTTCTCCATTTTCTTTTTCTCTCCTCCCCTTTGGTCCACATCTGCTTCACAATGGTATCCAATTTTCTAGAGCAGGTTGGTGGAGATCTGCAACCTGCAGCGTAAAACAGAGGAAGCAGTTACACAAGTGGCTATGAAAATTGTCAAAATTGTCATGAGTCATTGTTGTTGTTGTTTAGTAGTGTCCAACTTTGTGACCCCATGGAGCAGAGCACACCAGGCACTCCTGTCTTCCACTGCCTCCCACAGTTTGCTCAAACTCATGCTGGTAGCTTTGAGAACACTGTCCAACCATCTCGTCCTCTGTCGTCCCCTTCTCCTTGTGCCCTCCATCTTTCCCAACATCAGGGTCTTTTCCAGGGAGTCTTCTCTTCTCATGAGGTGGCCAAAGTATTGGAGCCTCAGCTTCACAATCTGTCCTTCAGTGAGTACTCAGGGCTGATTTCTTTAAGAATGGATAGGTTTGATCTTCTGGCAGTCCATGGGACTCTCAAGAGTCTCCTCCAGCACAATAATTCAAAAGCATCAATTCTTCGGCGATCAGCCTTCTTTATGGTCCAGCTCTCACTTCCATACATCACTACTGGGAAACCATAGCTTAAACTATACGGATGAGTCATAGTGACATGTATTCCAGGTGTTATTATCAGATGGTTCATTTAAACACAAATTCAGAGTGGTGGTGGTAATGAACATTGATGGCAAGGGCAAGTGACATTGTTTTGGGGTTCAGCAAGTAAATCTGCAAGGTTAAACAATCAATTTTCACCAGAAGGGTAATAAGACATTTATTATGCTATTCGTGATAGGGAAGAGCGGAAGAAATGTTCCATTGGTTTTTGCCAAATTTGTACATGGCTTTAGACTGGCTTGACATTGAAATTAACGTAGTACAGCTTGTTAAAATTTCATAGCAGTTCTATAGTGTCGCAAAGCAGAGCTAGCTCAGGTTTTCAGATAGATAATTTATGTTGGCTTGCCTTTTCCCCTCAGGAGGACAGTTTACAGCTCTGGTCTATGAACATGCAAATTGGATTACATTCTGGAGACTTGGCTTATCTTTCCTCCGGGATCCTTTTGTTTGTGTGAAAACTCCACAGTAATCTGAGAATGCAGAACTCAGAAATGCACGCTCTGTTAGCTAAAACGTATTCACCCCCAATTTCCAAAGCAAATTCCAGTCCACCTCCTTTGCCAATAGTTTGTTCAAGCAAACCTGTTCAAAGCACTAATACCTCTAGTTTGTCTGGAAGGGGGAAAGAGTGGGATGTGAGAGTATGTGTAGAAACTAGCCTACTGTACAAAGGGGAAATTTACATTTTTGGCCATCAACTTTTTCCTTTGGCTGTGTACCACCCCCCACCCCCTAGCCAGCATATGAACCTTGGAAATTTGCCCAGAAAGGAATGTAGTCTTTAGGCTGAAAAAAGCTCCCAAGACCCTGACATAATATAATACTTAAATCCCTTGATCTCGGTTGTTCACCTGACAGAAAGGCCATAGCTGAGTGCCTTGCATACAAAAGTTCCCACATTCAATCCCTGGAAACTGTACTGGTGCATGCTTTGATCACATGGATGCATGCTTCGAAGTGCTTTCCATGTGCACACCTAGCACACCTTTCCGCTGCTGTGTTTAGATAGTGCCATAGTTTAGTGATAGGGCAATTGCACTGCATGCAGAAGGTCTCTTGTTCACACCCTGACATCTCCAGATAGAAGTGTGAATGTCCCCTGTTGAAACCCTGGACAGTCATTGCCAGTCAGTCTTACCAGAACTGAACAAGATGAAAAATGGTCTGAGGTAGCTTTGTTTCTTCCTAATAAACTGAAGAGGGACTGTTATTTGCACACGTCATCATCTGAGGCCATGTGAAAGGAAGAGGGAAATGTTTCATGATACCTACTAAATATTCAGCATCCCATTTACCTATTTGCATGTCTAATAGGTAGGCATCAGTGATGAACCATAGCATATTCTGGATTTCAAAGAAGATCCAAAGTCACAGTATGATATCTATTATTATTTTTTTGATGTTTAAATATTCCCTAACTCTTTATAGTTTTCTCCCAAGTCAGACGAAAATGGCAGAGAACATAGATGCACTCCAGAACCATTGAATTGTGGCATTTTTATATGGGTATGAATGCAGGATTTTGAAAAATGAGATTTTTCGTAAATTATGTAGACCTTTTATCTGGATTTCCTATTCCACCACCACCGTCCCACTCAGGATAAATTGTAAAGCTAAACACACACACAATATATGGGAGAGCATTCTTGCCATTATTCATCTTCTGGTTCTGTTTTTTTGAAGACCTGCTGGGCTGGCAGGTTGAATAGTATGTGAGCGAGTCGATATGTTGCAAGCAGAGAGACTGCCAGGGTAGCAGAGGAGTTGTCTAACAGTGAGCTGCAATATGTACTGACAGTTGTTAGGAAGGCAAAGGGAGGCATAAGTTCCAGATTCTTGGTGGGGGGTTGTTGTTGAAAGCTTGAATGCTTCTCGCAAACAAAAGCAGAACTCACCAAAGTGTTGCCATACAATTTAATAGGGCATTATTCTCCCCGTGTGCCTTGACTTCTGCATTCATTGCAAAGTTCACCTTCCTTCCTTCTCCTTTTAAGATTGATTATCTTCATGCTTCATATCCTCTAGTAATTACCCTTTTCTGTATATTTTGTGCATTTATCGCTCTGTTTAGCTGGCAGCATCTCTCGCCTTAATGTACAGTAGTGTTGAATTAAGGCTCCCTCATTTTTACTGTAACCAGTGCTGCGGACAGAGTTGGCTCTGCAATGTCGCTTCTTGCCACCAGGCAAGTTATTAAAGCGACAGTGATTGCGTGTCGAGGTCCCCAAGCCACCCCCAAATAAATCACAATTCACACAGAATTTTTGTTTAAGGTTTTTGGCATAATTTTGGCCACAACTTTATTAAAATACATAAATGTGAGTGGTTGCTTAGGCATTGGTTCCGACTATGTCCCAGTCCAGGGACAGAACTGACTTCCAGATTCCAGCGAAAGCCAGTAAGGGAAAACAATGTTGGGGAGAAAATGGAGCTGAGCCCCAGGCCCTCACCTCTCTCTGCATGCTCCCAGGGGCTTTCACGGCCCAAGCCCCACGCCAGGGATTCAGACGAAAGCATGGTGAGCCCCTTTAATGGAATTCCCTTGCAGCAGCAGCATTGGAAGGGCAGGCACTGCCAACCCTCACCCCTCCACCAACCAGATTTTTAACCAATGCCTAACCGCAACCTTACAAGTTGTGACGATTTGCTACGCAGTAGGCAAAAACCAAATGGCACCAGCCAATCAGCCATATGGACAAAAGTCCTACCAGGCTCTTGCCCCAAAAGCAGACGACCCCATGACAGGCATAGCAAGGTCAAACGCAAGAGCCCTAAATTAGGGAGGGTGGGCGGGTGATCCAGTGCACGCAGCAAAGGAGAATGCTCAATGCTGCGTGCCCTGCATATAAACCCTCTTGTCCATCCCACAAATTGGCAACATCAAAATTAGCCCAGTAACCCAAACAGCCCAATCACTGCCAATGGCCATCTAAATGATCCTGCCCAGCAACTGAGGGGGTAGCCTGTCAGACCCCACCTCAACACATGCTCTCCATGAAGGAGAACACGCTTTAACACAGCACACCTTCGTTGCTGAAACTGACTCCCACAGGAGGCAGGGAATGGCCATCAACTTGGATGGCTTTGTCACAATTGGAGGAAGCAGTGCTTCAGGAAACCAATTGCTGGAAACCACAGGAGGAGTGTTCTTGTGCTTCAATCCTGCTTGCTGGTTTCCTACAGACCACTGTGAGAACAGGATGCTTCACTGAATGAGCTTGATCCTGCAGACTCCTCTTATAGTTCATTGAGAGCCAAAAAAACCCCTGCTACACGATCTTACTCTTGACATTTGCAGTTCTCCCAGTAAGTACAGTCAAACCTCTGTTTTCGAACGGCTCCATTTTTTAATGTTTCGGCTTCCGAATGCCGAAAACCTGGAAGTAAATGCTCCGGTTTTCGAATGTTTTTCGGATCCCGAACGTCCAACGCGGCTTCCGCTTGGGTGCAAGAAGCTCTTGCAACCAATTGGAAGCTGTGCCTCAGTTGTCGAACATTTCGGAAGTCGAACGATCTTCCCAAACGGATTAGGTTCAACAACCCAGGTGTGACTGTACAGTGGTACCTCGGTTTACGAACTTAATCCATTCTAGAAGTTTGTTCTTAAACCAAAACCATTCTTAAACCGAGGTGCGCTTTCCCTAATGAGGCCTCCCACCGCCAGTGCCCTTCCACTGTTCAGATTCTGTTCTTAGACCGAGGTAAAGTTCGCAAACCGGGACACTACTCCTGGTTTTGCGGAGCTCGTAAACTGAATAGTTTGTAAACAGGGCTGTTCTTAAACCGAAGTACCACTGTACACAACTCTGTTGAGCATATGCTCAATTAGTATATTAGTATATGCTTACTAATCTTTTATTATCAAAATGAGACCTTTATGAGATAAGACACTTGCAGTTTCCTCACTAGTAGACTCTTGATCATCTATTGATTTTTACATCAAATAATAAATTACCTAGATTTTGGGGGATGAGGGCATTTCCTTCTTCATATGCTGCCATAAAGCAAATTGTGTAAGTGGCCTCCTTAAGATAAATGGTTATAATACCATGCCTGACTGATTTAGGGACTACCAGTTCTCCTTTTCCAGTAATATAAGCAGAAAGTTTTGAAAGTAATTTAGTTCATGATAATGAAACATTAAAATGAAAAAAAAAAAAAGTTAGCATTTTAAAGAAGTATGGCCAATTTTATTTTAAAAAAGTCACATTTTGCAACTTTTCATTTAGGTATCTTTTTTCCTTTAGGGTTGAAGGAAAACAGGTGGAACAGTAAATTGCAAATTTCTCTAACTTGTCTTTTAGATGGAATTCCATTCAGCTGGTGGGTTGGAAAAATCAATGAGACACAGACGTACTGGGGAGGCTCCAGGCCAGATGTTCAGAAATGTGCTTGTGGAATACAAGGAAGCTGCATTGATTCACATCATGACTGCAACTGTGATGCTGACAGAAATGAATGGTGATTTTGTTTTCATTCTTTGCTTTGTTCTCAACAAGTTAAAATGTTGAATGTCAAAATATGTGGCACCCACTCATCCTACCAGAATTAATTCATGAGATATCCGTTGAGGCCATCTTTATTCATCTTATTCTGCAACAAGCATCAAACAACAACACAACCGAAGTATAGAGGAGACAGTTGGGTACAAGGCTTCCCTTTTCTCCTGCTGGGCATTGCCAGCCTGGCTAAATACAATGGATCGATCAGATGTTGCTCTTTGCCTTCCTCATCTGCTCATCCAAAGGACAAGCTGAGAAGGCAGCTGGCTGCTACACAAACACACACACACACACACACACACACACACACACCATGCTGGGCAGCATTTGATAGGCTAAAGTTTCCAGGATTCAAAGGCTTCTGCTAGCTGACAATGGTAAGTAGGTGGACTAACATTAGGTTACTGGATGTCTCCGTTTCCCAGGGACAGTCCCCAGATTTTCAAATCAGTCCCCATACAAAATCCATTGAAGTTGAAAAGTGTCCCTGGATTCATTGAAAAAAATCTGGTAACCTTAGACTAACAATCCTTTCACCCTCCAAGTGTATTACTTGTAGTAGTACGGTGCAGTACGCTGGTTTGACATCAACTGATAGGAAGTGCCTACAGAGGGTGGTGAATACAGCACAAGATATTATGGGCTGTTCCGTGAATCTGCTGGATGAAATAGCGGAAGAACTTTGCCTCAGGAGAGTGAGGGAAATTCTCAGGGATGATTCACACCCTGGCCAGCACTTTCTTGATCTCCTGCCCTCAGGCAGAAGATATAGAAGCATGATCAGTCGCACCAACAGGGTAAAGAACAGCTTCTATCCATGGGTTGTTAGGCTGCTGAATGAAAAGATAACAACAGGGCAACTGACTTTCGGGTTTGGTGGGTGTGCGTCCGTAAAGAAGGGGAATTAAGACTAAGAGAGCTGAGTGGGGGGTGCTCGTGTAATCTCACTGTATACAAATTGTACAAGTGACAATAAAATATTTCAATTTATTTCAATTAGGGTGCTTTCCAAGGTTTCCAAACTTACTTCTCTTCCTGCCCACATTTCCTGACTATGAAAGAACAGGCAGCCAATTAAGTAAATCAGATACATACAACATCACCATGCGCTTTAACATATGAGTAGGGAGCGCCACGTGGGGTAAAAATCCTGACTCAGCCCTCAAATGGCTAATCCTGCAATGTTGCATGGGCTTGTTGATGGGCAGAAAGGGAAGGCTGTGGTGCCGTTCTCTAAAGGTCTATGCCAACCTGATTGACCAGAAGTCCTCCAAGCACTGGAATCCTGCTGTGCTCCCCGCAAACACATGTTCACATTTCTGGCAATTCCTTCCCCTTCCTATCGGTGAGGAATGGCATTGTGATAGCTGCTTTTGTCTACCCAAGGATGATATAAATTTCTTTTTTTCATGCTGTTTTGAGGTGCCTTCAGAATCATAGGGTAGAATTTTCGCAGCAACGTCTTAAAAATTAGGATCCTAAATCCTTACTTAGATGGAAACAGCTATTTTTAAAGTATCAAAGTTCACCTGCTATTAGAGCAATTCTTTCTTCCTTACATGAACTCAGAAGCCCAACTTCAGGCACACAGCTTGAAAATGTGTCCTAGATTTTTATCTTTTTTTTTTTTTTTTGGTTTTGTTAAAGGTCATTTTTTGTTGTCGTGCTGTAATTTCGTCCTAAAGTGTTCCCTGTGACAAGGAGAAATCTCGGACAGAAATATATATGAGAAAAGGTTTAGTTAGGCACACAGATAAACTTGGCAACTATAGTAATAGCTCCCATAAAGGAATAAGCATTTTCAGACAGTAAGGTCACGTCAATGGGCCACAGTAACTGGAGTGTGAAACGACTCTCTGAGATTCACTTCTGATTTGAACATCTCATGTGGATGGGAAAGCATGGAGTTCAGGCTAGTCATTTTGTCTGGTGACCAAGGGACCAGCTACATACCGTCAATGAAACTATGAGATCCCTGGCTCCGCAGGCATGATGCTCTTTGGTACAATCCTTGACAGGACCACCATTGTGAGCTAACCTTCTCAAAATCTTCCCAAAGTATTTCATGCAAGGAAAGCTGTCCCTTCCCCCTTTGTGGCACTGCTTCTGAGGCCTTGCAGGCCCCAGCAGTTCCTGTTCCTGCTGCCACTTCAAAATGTTTTCCCCATTTTCCGTTCTGGGTCTTTGGGAGTATAATGTGACTAAAGGGCAAAATGAACACTGGTTTTTTGTCTGCCAGGCATCAGAGTCCAGTAGCTTGGAGATTATTGGCTAGAGGTCAGCGCTAGCTTAGAACCTAAGTCAAATGGCCACCAGCCACACAACACTCACCATTTAAACTGGTCACCCCATCCCGCCCTGAGTCAAGCTCAAAAGACTCAATGGATTGTGGGGGACTGATCCTCTCCTGCTAATGAAAAACTTATAGGTAAGAGGGATTGGAAATGCCAAGGCTCAAAGGAAATGCTGAAATAGCAAGCATAAAAAATGGATAGCAAAAGAAGTAGAAAATGTAAGCCTTTTCTTGCAAGTTTCTCAGTTTCTCTTCAATCATATATTACACACACACACACACACACACACACACTTGTCTGTTGTAAGAATTTGAACACTTGACAAATATAAGAGTCTCCCACCCTTATAGAAACTGAAATGAACATAAACACTATATATTCTCAATTGGAAAAGATGGGAAAAGAATAACTTGTGGCATTCAGGTATCAATAATGATTATGGTCTTTTTCATTATTTTCGTTATTTGTTCCAGACAAATGATTGTTTCCATACTAAAAGGTCAGTCCTTGGTATCTCTGTTAGGTTGGGAAAGGGTCCTTTCAGAAACTCTGGAGAGCTGTTGCCAGTCAGTGTCCACAATACTAAGCTAGATAGGTGAATGGTCTGACTCAATGCACGTCAGTTTCACATCAGAGCTGAGTTATGCGTGGAACTTGATTACTCCGAAGGACATCTTCCTTGCAAGGAGTACATGCACGGGTCTGAGCACAGACACAACTTTTCAGCTTTGTTACATTGTCATGAAAGAGATCTGAGTTCTCATTGCTTTCATCAAACTCTCCATTAATCTGGGGGGCAATATATGTAGATTTCCTTTGACAAGATTATTGGCCAAAACTGGACTTTAGAAATGTCGTCCTTATATAAAACTGCATGTAGTTCTAACTCCTCCCTGCCCCCTCTGTTGCCATTTTGGTAAACATTTCTATGCCTTCACTGTATTATCCATCTACATTTGCTAAAAATGAAGCCATTTGCTAGACACAACTAACACAAAGACAATGACATCCATTCACATAACTGCTTAATGCATTATCTGAAAGTTTGTTTGTTTATATGTTCTAGGACCAATGACACTGGGCTCCTATCCTATAAAGACCACCTACCAGTAACAGAACTTTTCATCACAGATACAAACCGGCCAAATTCTGAAGCAGCTTACAAACTTGGGCCTTTGCTTTGCCAGGGTGATAGTAAGTAATTCTGTTTTTTGAACTTATGTCAACTAAACATCTTCTCCCTGAGATCGTACACTTCATATGGGACTTATGGGACTTAATTTGAGCTGCTGTTTCTTAGGCCTTGACATTTAACCATTATTTTTCTTTCATTTCTTACACTAAATTTACTTTTTGTGTTTCCCGTGTCAGCAATCTGAATGTAATAACCGACTTGCATTGGCTAAACATACATTTTGCTACAAAATTTGATGTTTCAAATAGAGCTGGACTGAATTGACAAGGAGCATTTCCCAGTTATTTTACCCACTTTAAAATAGAGTGCTTTGTTTCAGCTATGCATTGGGGAGTGGGGTGAAGCAAAATATTTTTTGTGGGTGGGGCGGAGAGAATTAAAGTGGCATTTAAATGTGGAGATAGTTTCACCACCTATAGTTCCAATGGTTGAAACATCAGCTGCTTCTTCTGAACTGTGAGCCAAGTTGTTGTCATCTCTGTCTGAGAGAGTGGCTGGCGAAAAATATATCTCTCAGCCCAGTGCATGCACTCAAACTTTGAGGATAAAATGTAAGTGACCCCGCAATGGCAATTATCCTCAAGGGCAAGAACTTGGTAAGGGAAATGGGGAGGTACCACAAGCAAGGGAGGTCTACCTATTACTCCTAATAATATAACAAGCATAGCTAGGTGGCATTGGTACAGTATTTCTCCAGAAAGATTAGATAAGCAATTCGTGCAAGAAAGGTCTATCAGTGGTTGGGAGAGCACTATTGCAGTTATTAATTTTGTGCAGCATGAAGCAGCTGAATGCATAACAGCCGACTCCTTTTGGAATAAAAATTGTCCAGACCCATAATGATTATTCAAAGCTTTCCTGAAAAGAACTTCTTCAAAACAGGCACAAAAACCATCAATGATACATCCAGAAAGTTGAAAAAAGCATATGCCTATTCACGCAGAGGTTCTTCTTCTTAAATATATAACTTAATTATGACTGGAGCTGAAATCAAAGCTCTATGTCTCCCATAGCCTGCCTCAGCCTGCATGCCAGCTAAATGGAACCACTATGCTCAATGGCAGTACATCTGTAAATTACAGATGTGTGGGAGCAAAGGGATAGTTTAGGATGAGAGGAGAAAATGACCTTGTGCAGAAGATGGTTGCAGCCTGTGTGTTCTCTGCATGAATGGCCTTGGGTGAGGACCAGAGCCGGATTTAGGTTTGATGAGGCCCTCAGCTACTGGAGGTAATGGGGCCCTTTATATGTCCAGCTGTCCTTTGTCAACAACAAATTGTCACTGTTATTTGTGTTGAATATATGCTATATGGTAATTCATGGACCTAATAGGTATCTAAAGCCATTTGCACATAATGCAATATGTATTTTATCAAAGTTTTTTTTTCCCTTTAAATTTTTTTGGGGGCCCCAAGAGAGTGGGGCCCTAAGCTATAGATTGTTTAGTTTATACGTAAATCTGGCACTGGTGAGGACTCTAGGAGGCATTGTTGATTTTGCACTGGAGGAGCAAATCTAGCAGGGTATTCTAAGCTCAAAGCCTTTCAGAAGATTTTGAGAAAAGCATATTGCCTTTCCCAGACTAAATTTTGCAACATTCCTCCACACACAGAGTACTAGTGCACAGTAAATGTCAGTCACCCCTCTCCAATAAAATCTTGCTGTTGAATCATTCACCACCGTTTTCTTTTCTTAAAAAAAAAATACTAGCTTTCTAGCATCCTTTCTGTGTAATCTATCTCTGTCTCTATAAACGGAAGGCATGGGAGCATCTAGGAGGCTCATAAAAATGTTTACTCTCAACCAAATGAGATGATGGAAGAAGAGAACTGACTGCTACTTACTATATGTTATAGTAACAGAAGATTTTCAATTGGCTCTCCTCCTGAGAGAACTCTCGCACAGCTCTTCCTGTGTTGTAGATAGGCAACCAGAGGCCACCAGCTTCTTAAATTGTTGCTAACAGGCACCAAAAGTCTAAGAGAGGGGAGTCACTCAAAATGAATCAGTGGAACAAAGGAAGGAGGGTCCATTTCATGAAAACTTGTCTCCTCAAAGCTCTGCATCAAATTCATGATTTTTATTTTGGAATCGCCGTTTTGGTGCAGCCTGGCCTTGTCTTGGTCTAGTGTCAAACTTTCAGAAATCATTTCTGAAAAGAGCTCTGCCTTCCAGTTGTCATTCATTTTAATTGCTTGTCCATACGCATTGTTCTGCTGAGTTGCTGCTCTGCTGTTCTGGCAGTTTCGTTGCCCTCCAGAATTTCAGCACAAGGCATTTGCTCCTATCCAGCTCTAGCTCTGTGCAGTCGTGTGAGACCACTCACTGCTAAGATGTGGGGGATAATTTAGCTAAGCATCTAAGTGCATATCCCACTGAAAATAATGTACAAATGGACAATATTTGCAGTTTAGACGTTCATCCAGGCATCCTTCTAAGCAAGGGCTAGCTCTCCACATTACTTTCTGTGAAAGGTAGGTTATCGAATGTGCATCCCAACCCCTGTTATGCCCCAGTTAGTGAACTACTCATAACTGATCAGGCAAGAGGAATGTTGGCCAATTTGCCTCAGTAATGTGAATATGTTCCCCATACTTTTCTCCCTGCCCCCCACTTCCCAAACATGCCACGCTGGTAACCAGTTTTGCACCATTTTATAAAGTGGTGCAAAGTAACTAAAAGCAGGGAAACATTTTATTAGTTCATTAGTTGTAACTCCTTCTGGCTTTGGGGTGACATTTTTAATACATTTAATACATTCTGCTCAAAGCACTTTTAATCCTAATAGACCCACCCGCCTTATATCTGGAGTCTGCTGGTAGCATTTCAAGTACAACACGTGCAAAGATACCCTAACTTTTTTTTACACCCCTTATTATCATCATCTGTAAAATCCCATTTTACAGTCACTCCCTGTTTTCTTTTCTTTGCCAAAGTCTGCATGTAAACTCTATTGCAATAACTGCCCTGCTTTATCTCTCTTAGTTTTGTGTTATCTAACTGTCCCTTGCACAGTAAGTCTCAAGCTGCAGTTGTGCACAGCTTGGAAACAGCGGTGGATGAAGTCACTCGGGCCAGATGGGCGGGGTACAAATAATAAATTATTATTTTATCATTATTATCATTCCCATCCCCCACCACCCGGTGAAGTGTCATAGACCAACAAAGGAAGTAGGGAGTGGTTGGAATAATAATAATAATAATAATAATAAATTTTATTTATATCCCGCCCTCCCCAACCGAAGCCGGGCTCAGGGCGGCTAACAACAATAAAACAGTACAAAAGTACAGCATAAACAACAGTCTAAAATCATTCGTTATAAAATTAATTAAGTCAAGCCACTGGCAACCATTGGGCCAGAGCTCCGCGAAGATTGCCGAGGGAGGGAGTCAGGCTGTGCCCTGGCCAAAGGCCTGGTGGAACAGCTCTGTCTTGCAGGCCCTACGGAAAGATGTCAAGTCCCGCAGGGCCCTAGTCTCTTGTGACAGAGTGTTCCACCAGATCGGAGCCACAGCCGAAAAGCCCTGGCTCTAGTTGAGGCCAGCCTAACTTCTCTGGGGCCTGGGACCTTCAAGATGTTTTTATTCGAAGACCGTAAGTTTCTCTGTGGGGCATACCAGGAGAGGCGGTCCCGTAGGTACGAGGGTCCTAGGCCGTATAGGGCTTTAAAGGTTAAAACCAGCACCTTAAACCTGATCCTGTACTCCACCGGGAGCCAGTGCAGCTGGTATAGCACCGGGTGAATGTGATCTCGCAGCGAAGACCTCGTAAGGAGTCTCGCTGCAGCATTCTGCACCCGCTGGAGTTTCTGGGTCAGTCTCAAGGGCAGCCCCACGTAGAGCGAGTTACAATAATCCAGTCTGGAGGTGACCGTCGCATGGATCACAGTGGCTAGGTCAGGGCGAGAGAGGTAAGGAGCCAACTGCTTAGCTTGGTGGAGATGGAAAAATGCCGCCTTTGTTATAGCTGCAATCTGCGCCTCCATGGAAAGGGAGGTGTCGAATCAGATCCTTTGCTGGGTGGGGCCATAGTGGTCTGTGACAATTTTTTTATTATTATTATTTTATTTATTATGCAGTTTAGGATTACATAGTCCTTTCTCTCTGTCAGCTCATCCTGCACTCCTCTTTGAGCTGCTCCCCTCTCTTTCAGTAATCCCCTGAAGGAGCAACAGTTTTCAATAATACTTGAACAGCATCAAACAAATGTTATTAAAATATGGAGTGCATTTTAAAATGCTAAAATAAGACCAATGACAAATTAATAAGCAGACTCCTCTACAGAAACTTAAAATACAGGGAATGGTATACAGCTTAGTTTTCTTTTAGGTTCAGAATATTAGTGAGCTGTTTTCTAATATGCACTTGCAGATTATGGGAAATGCCATAACATTTGTTTCCAGTCTTCCTTTCAGGGATGCTGAACAATGAAAATAAGAGCAAGCAGGGAAGAAAGGGTAAAAAAAATAAAAATGGATATTACTGGGCCCAGGAACATAGTTTGACAGCCCACCAGAGATCCTTGTTTCTGTCTGCTGCTACCACTCTCAAAAACCAAATTATATTATTCCACTAAAAAGTTTATCTCCTCGTATGACACACATTCTGTCTTCTTTTTAACATACATAAATCCTTATTCTCATAGTTGTTCACCTAGACACTATTTGGAAGGCAGAGTGAAAGAACGTCTACTTCAATTTCTGACCCAAATACCAAAGGCTCCATTAAATGGATTGGAATGGAAAACTGCTGTAATCTCTCGGGTCCAATAACCAGTCTGCCGTGTGCTTACATAATAAAAGACCTGTTTAAGGAAAACAGGAAAGCTAAATAGCGCTATAAATTATTGTGTCCTAAAACGGGCTTATGTTGTGCTTTTTTATTATTAAAAACAGCAGCTTTAGCTTTGATATTCAAATTCCATTTATCATCTTTAATTTTATTTTAATTCAAGTGGCTGATCGATGGGCACCTTTTGGAATTTTGAGGAAGTGTTGAGCGTGAGATTGCCCAGTGGAACTAAGTACACGGCAGAGGTGGAGTCTGAGCCACAAAACATAGACCCACTCCTTTGAATCCCTGGTTTTCTGTTCCGAAAGAACACACTTTCACAGAAGTCCACATCCTCAATTCACAGAAGCCTTTCTCTCTCTGCCAGCCCACTGCATCTCCAACTCTCTTTCTCAACCCGCACCCCACAGTCAACTCATCGCATCTCTCCCTGCACTTTCTTCTGATGGATGCCCCATTCCCCCTTGCCCTTATGGAAAGATTTTAGAGCATATAACTTCCTCTCACAACTGTTATGTACTGAAGTTCTCACCCTGGGCCAGCCGGGGGATACTGTAGATAGTTTTCACTCAGGTCCACATATGCAAATAAGGAATTGAAAGTGACATTCAGTGATTGGATAGTTACAGAAAGTTGTTACTGTTGCATTCTAGTGGAGCTCTATATAAGCAGGCTGGCTGAACCCTTCAGTTCAGTTCAGTTCTGTTCTGGCCTGTGAATAAACCAGAGCTGTCTGAAGAATCGCTGTGTCGTCTGATATGTTTACCCACAACTTAACAACGACAGCTCAGGGTTTTTTTCTCGCCCTTCCCTCCTGACTTGCCTTCCCTTCTCCACATGGGCACAGCCAAAGCCACCTCCCCTGTCCCAGCCTCTCCTTTGTATGTGCTGCCATGAAAGGAAAACACTGCTGAAGTCTCTCCTCCAATCTCAGTACAGTCATACCTTGGGTTGCTTCAGGTTGCGTTTTTTCGGGTTACGGATGCGCCGAAACCCGGAAGTACCAGAACGGGTTACTTCCGGGTTTCGGCGGTTGCACATGCACAGAAGTGCTAAATCGCGCTTTGCACATGCACAGAAGTCCTGAATCGCAACCTGCATGTGCGCAGATGCGGCGCTGTGGGTTGCGAACGCTGCAGCTTGTGTATGTGCCTCCCGCACGGATCACGTTCACAACCTGAGCATCCAATGTAGTGACCTTCTGTGGACAAGATGGGCAAATAGCAAGGAGAAACTGGGACTGCTTCCCCAGTAAGAATAACAATAGTAATTTATTATTTATACCCCGCCCATCTGGCTGGGTTTCCCCAGCCACTCTGGGCGGCTTCCAGCAGAATATTAAATTGCAATGATTCATCAAATATTAAAAGCTTCCCTAAACAGGGCTGCCTTCGGATGTCTTCTAAAAGTCTGATAGTTGTTTATTCCATAGCAATTCCATAGGGCAGGTGCCACTACTAAGAAGGCCCTCTGCCTGGTTCCCTGTAACCTCGTTTCTCACAGTGAGGGAACCGCCAGAAGACCCTCAGCGCCGGACCTCAGTGCCTGGGCAGAACGATGGAAGTGGAGACGCTCCTTCAGGTATACAGGGCCAAGGCTGTTTGGAGCTTTAACGGTCAGCACCAGCACTTTGAATTGTGCCCAGAAACGTACTGGGAGCCAATGTAGGTCTTTCAGGACTGGTGTTATGTGGTCTCAGCACCCGCTCCCAGTCACCAGTCTAGCTGCCGCCCCAAGCTTGCCCCAAGCCTGGCAAGCTGCATTGTTAGGGCTTTGTGTGCCTCATCGCACCGCCAGGGACTGCATTCTCCTCTTTTATTCAACCTTGCTCTTTAGACTGTAAATAAAGAGATATTCAAACACTGTGCAGGGAATATGGCAGGCCTGCACTACTTCAGTTACACACATTTTGGAATGTGCCATGGATAGATAACTTAACCATAGGGAAATTTTAGCTAATCTTCCTCCTGTGCGGAGATATGATGTTGTACAGCTGGATTCACTAACCCAGCACCCTATCAGTGGCAGACTTTGGGCTTTAAAATGTCAGTGGTGCCCTGTGCAGTGACAAAATTTGGTGACCCCCCCCCACCTCTTACCTGCCATTGTTCATCTTTGTTGTGACACTCCCTGCTACATCTTCTGTTTTGGGTGTGGGACGCAGGTGGCACTGTGGTCTAAACCACTGAGCCTCTTGGGCTTGCTGATCGGAAGGTCAGCGGTTCGAATCCCGCGACGGGGTGAGCTCCCGTTGCTCAGTCCCAGCTCCTGCTAACCTTCAGCACCCAGTACAAATCAACTTGTTGCTCTCCTCTAAATCCACCTCTGTGGCAGATGCCCCAGACTCTTATCTTTCATTTTCATTTTCATTTTTAAAGTAAGTCTCTAGCCCTCCTGGAAAGAAAGTAGTGGGGTTTATGCTTGTTGTCAGCTAATGAACAAACTCATAGCCTCTTTTAGAACAGCCTTCACTTCAACAGAACTGGTCTGTTTTCTGCTACAGCTCCAAGGGAGAAGGATGTAGTTAAGTGTTAATGATCCATTTTGCATGCGGAAGGTTCCAAGTTCAATCCCTGACAACTCTAGGTAGGGCTGGGAGAGACCCTTGTCAATCATCCTGTAGAGCCAGTGTGGTGTAGTGGTTAAGAGCAGTGGACTCGTAATCTGGTGAATTGGGTTTGATTCCCTGCTCCTCCACACGCAACTGCTGGGTGACCTTGGGCTAGTCACACTTCTCTGAAGTCTCTCAGTCTCACTCACCTCACAGAGTGTTTGTTGTGGGGGAGGAAGGGAAAGGAGAATTTTAGCTGCTTTGAGACTCCTTTGGTAGTGATAAAGCGGGATATCAAATCCAAACTACTACTACTACTACAGTCAGAGAAGACAAGACTAAGTTCAATGGACTAACCGTCCATTGAAAACAGTCTGATGAGAATTGTATCTGGAGGCACCAGGCTAGTGGAAATTGCTTTAGGGTAATGAATATTGTACAGTTTTAAAAGCAAAATATAGAAAGTATAAGACCTTTCCTTTCTGTCGTAGTAGACATCTGTGTCTGAAAATAAAACTTAGATCTCTGGATTCCTTTCCTTGCTCCTTAACAGTATTATGTTATGTGCCAGATTTAATATTTTGCTTTATCATCCTTGGGTAGAGAACCTGCCAATAATGTTTCCCCCATTGATCTGCAACATAAGGGCTGCAAATTGTCTCCCGCCCGAAGCTGCGTTTTGCTGTTCTGTTGATACACTGCCACCATCATTATCTGAATGCTTCCTGGTGTTTGGACTTTGGGAAATTTATGTTTAATTTTATAACGGCGTTTGTAATAGTATTCTTGCAAATAAGAAACAAACAAGTATGTGTTGTGATTCAAACACTTGAGTATCATAATGACTTTGTCCTGATAGACGGTTCAGTGAAAGGCTCCTTTGTAACAAATTGGACAGTATTCAAAACCAATAATTTTCCTGACTTATGTTTCCTTTGTATCCATTTATGTTTGCATTTTATTTGCAAACTGCAAAAACTTAAAAAAGAGTTAATTAATATTCTTTTTATTGTGTCTTTGAAATCCTGAAAGCAAATGTTTTGTTGCATAGAAATTACAAATTACTTACTAGTCTAGATGTATTATATTTATAGTACACTGGACTTCCTTTCCTGCACTTTTTAAACTGAAGTCTAGCCACCTCAAATAAGATTCTTCATGAATACATTTTCTTACATACAATAATGCTGGACTTGCCTGAAAGCCTTAAGTGGCCTTCATCTATTCATTTTATACATTTCTCCTTAAAAAGTAATATCACTAAGCAGTTTATCCATTGTTAACTATGAGACTCAGCGAGGGGGGAAACCAACTTTGTTAGAATAAGCAGCATAAGGGTCTTAAAATAAACCCTACATGAGTTTAGTCCACTACATGAGCCAGTGTGGTGTAGTGGTTAGGAGCAATGGACTTGTAATCTGGTGAACCGGGTTCGCTTTCCCGCTCCTCCACATGCAGCTGCTGGGTGACCTTGGGCTAGTCACACTTCTTTGAAGTCTCTCAGCCTCACTCACCTCACAGAGTGTTTGTTGTGGGGGAGGAAGGGAAAGGAGAATTTTAGCTGCTTTGAGACTCCTTTGGTAGTGATAAAGCGGGATATCAATGTTGGAAAACTTGCCCCCTCGGGAGAGGCTGGCCCCTCTCCCTGGCTCCAGGGCACGTTTACTGGTGATCTACTCTGGCTGACATCCCTGCAGTCCAGGCAGATCTTGATAGGCGACATCTCCCAGCGTGGAAGATACACCCCCCCTTCTCCCCGTGCATACCAGCAGGTGAAAGAAGATAGCCAGAAAGTCTATTACATCTCTACAGTTTATTTCTGACTTTACAGCTGTACAAAAATGTGTCCGATCAGTTCAGTCTCCTCTGAGCAACTGACTGAGACTTCCTTCACAAAAGCAACAGGAAGGTCCCATATTACACACAGAACAAATCCCTGTGAACTGCCTGGTACATCCTTTCCCAGGACTAACCACATCATGTGATGTAAACATCGAGCTGCTAGTTTGCAGCTGCGTAGTACTCATATCCCAACATACTCCCCCATATGATTCTATGTTAGCTGCGAACAAAGCTTCATCCAGAGAAGAAAACAAACAGTTGTTATACACGTAACAATCCCCTGTTGTTTCAGTTCCACCTTTGGAACTACCCGCCACTGGTTTCACCAGTGTAACTCTCTGGTTGTCTGTTTTCCAAGGAATGAGAGCTTCTGCATTACCTTGGCTAGGGAAAGTAGTGTTATGCTTCACAACTCCCAGTTGTGTCTTTGTCTCTGACTTAGACACACCTTTAACCTGGCTTGAGTTGTTAACAATAGTAACACATGCAACAGCTGAGTTAGCAAACTCTTGAGAATACCTTTTGGGTGGTACGCCCTTTGTGACTCTCTCAGACCTGCGAATGAGGTGCAGATCTTCCTTGCTGACTGGTTCATCCTCTGGACTTTTTGGAGAACCACTCCCAACAGTAAACAGTGGTTCAGTCAATTCTAGTTCAGCCTTAACCTCTGAAGAACTAGACATTGTGTGTGAACCCCTCTCAATGACTGTGTCAGCAGAACTCTCTGAGCTCTCTGTGTCACTCTCAGTATCAGAATACTCATCTGAATTGTCATCAGTGGGAAATGTGTGGAGAACCTCTCTCTCCTGTCTTGGTGTGCTCTCTAGAAACTTTGTGAGAATCACTTGCCCAGATTCAGACAAAATTACTCTGTAGAGACCCTTCTCATAACCCACAAAAATGCCTTTGGCATTCTTAACCCCTTGTGGATTTTCTGTATGGACGTGAGATCCAAAAACCTTAAAATGTGTTACAGAAGGTTTCCTGTGGAAGAGCTTCTCAAAAGGAGAACTTTCCATACTTTTTGAAACCTTTCTCACCCAAGTGTAACAAAAAGAGGATAAAGATTCAGCCCAGAACTCATGTGGCAAATGTGAACTCAGCAATTGTGCTTTCATGCCATTTTGCAACTCTTTGTTCACTTTAACACACACACTCTTGTTCCGTGAAGCTTCTGAGACAGCTCTGGAGTAGGTCTTCTGAGGGAGGTGCGTTCTGGCACCTTTTAGTGCAGAAAAAACAACAACACGCCTATAGTAATATTATAGTGCCCAGTATCAAGCCAGGACAGACAGCTTTTGCTGTTTTTCATAGCACAGCATTTCAAAAGAACGCTTGGATAGGGAAGACATGGAGACAAAAGAAATGTGTGCGTCCAACTTAGAGAGTGAAGCATCCATCTTACAGCTTTCAACTCTTAAAAATCATTGCCTGTCTACAGCCTGAGACATCTCTCAGGTAGGCAACTACCTATTGATGCACTATGCGAAAGTTTATCTCAAAGGCCTTCAGACAGCCAGATCATCTGCATGCCTATTTAGTGGGGAAAGCAAATATTACTTACTCAGTAAACACTGGGAATTTGTCTCCAAGAAGCCTGGGAACACATGAGTGGCTTGCAGAGGAGCATCTCTCTATAAAGAGGCAATTTTTGAGGGGGCGGGGGTGAATGGCAATGTATTTTTAACTGCAGTTTATAATAGTCAGGATTGCAGGCAAAGTATCCCTGCTGGCATGAATTCTTTATGGATGTCAAGTGCACAATGTAGAATAGCTTCATGGTAGGTGATAAAAGGTTAGGATCACTTTCCTTTTCCATCAGTAATTATGAGTGCGACAAAAGCCATATTTTGCATCCACTTCTTCAAGCTGATCGCTTTCAAAACTGTTAGAAAAATAGAAAAAGACCACAAGGTCCTTGCTTTGTTAATGCTTTTCATTTATGATGTACAATAAACTGTCACATCAGCTTTGTATTCAGTTTTCTTCTGTAAGATGCAAAGTAGCACATGGTAGCTGTACCAATAAGTCCAAGAATCCACATTTTCAGAATAAATGCGGGTGGCGCTGTGGTCTAAACCACAGAGCCTAGGGCTTGTCAATCAGAAGGTCGGCGGTTCGAATCCCCGCAATGGGGTGAGCTCCCATTGCTCAGTCCCAGCTCCTGCCAGCCTAGCAGTTCAAAAGCACACAGTGCAAGTAGATAAATAGGTACCGCTCCAGCGGGAAGGTAAACGGTGTTTCCGTGCGCTGCTGTGGTTCGCCAGAAGCGGCTTAGTCATGCTGGCCACATGACCCGGAAGCTGTATGCTGGCTCCCTCGGCCAGTAAAGCGAGATGAGCGCCGCAACCCCAGAGTCGTCTGCGACTGGACCTAATGGTCAGGGGTCCCTTTACCTTTACAGCTCTTAACCGTTTGATGGATGCAACTAGTAGAGAGGAACTGCTGCTCACAGCTACCTCAACAGGTTCTCTGATTAGCACTCGGAGATTTTTAAATTTCAGTTTAATTCTTCTTGTTCCCATCCTCACCCTTCCTCTTTCTTCCCTATCAGTCATGCACAAACACGTGCACATGCTCACAATCTCTAGAGAATTGTATAATAGCAAAGACAATGTAGATGGGTCAATTCAGATTGGCACCTTATATCACAAAGTTCCATTCCCCCCCCCCCCATGTGCCAATTGGCCCATTCCACACATTTCCTTATCTTCCAGTCATGAATATTAATGTTGTTTTGTTTTATGACTTGCCACCCACATCAGCGGGTGCAGCTTGACAGAATGTGTTTGGAGACATGTGTATACCTTAGAAAGAATCCCAGGAAGTGTGCAATAGCAAATGTTACCGGTCTCAATTAAGATATTTCACAAGGGCAAAGATAGAGGTTTGTGCTTTGGGTGGCTGGGTCAATAACCACCACTTTTTGTGGTTGTTTTATTTACTTTTTAATGCTGAGGTCTTCGCACCTGACTGTGACCTGCACAAAAGTGAAAAGGAAGTCTTGTGCAAGACTTGTGCAAGACAAAAGCACCGATGTAGATTTGAATAAGCATTTCCTCTTAACCAGGGGTCAGCAAACTTTTTCAGCAGGGGGCCAGTCTACTGTCCCTTAGACTTTGTGGGGGGCCAAACTATATATATATATTTGGAGGGGGGGAATGAACGAATTCCTATGCCCCACAAATAACCCAGAGATGCATTTTAAATAAAAGGACACATTCTACTCATGTAAAAACACGCTGATTCCCGGACCATCCGCCGGCTGGATTTAGAAGGTGATTGGGCTGGATCTGGCCCCCGGGCCTTAGTTTGCCTTCCCATGATCTTAACTGAGGTGTTGAAATTGCAAGTGCTTTCAGCAAGCACCAGTTAGTGGGAATAGGCGTGCTTGTAGGTCTTGCTCAGGCGCTGGCAAATGGAAGCTACCCACCAAAACATCGCTCCATATTTGTTAATTCCCCCCCCCCCCGGAAGTGCTGATAAGCTTCCACAGCAACAGTGACTCAGGATGTATAACAGGCTATTTTTGCTCATCAGATTTTCCATGATTAAATGTAAAAAGTAAACATCATGCGAATGCTGCTAAGAAAATTTGTGCACATGAGCAGCACGAATTCCACAATAAGCTCCTATCCAGAAGCACAATAAATTACCATTCAGAACTAGGCTTTTGCCCAAATGATTGTGATAGTTGGCAGAATGTTATGTGAATTTAGTACTGAGGATTTAAGCTCCTCTGAATGCTTGTCTGGAAATTCTGGTCCAACCAAGGTTTCCAGATGTACAAGCACTGATGTTTAAAGATACATAAGCGCACATCAGTAAAATGCTTGAATTTCCCACAACAATGGGTATAAAGGAATTTTTAGAAAATACTTTTTAGAAAAATGTCCTTTGAATGTTGTTTGGAAAGTATAAAAAGTGGTACAGAGTCAAGTTTGTTTCAGCTTTTACTATATATTAATGTTTCATTATTCTACTACATTACATTTGCTCCATTTGCCTTCTTGTTAAACATTCCACAATGTTCTTAACCATAATTGGAACCTGGTGTTGACAATTTTTAACTTCTAAGCATCAGCTCATTTTGCAAACTATATTATATATATATTATTTTAAAAACACATTGAATTAGCACAAGAAAATGATTTTGGCATCCACAGGAAGATGCTAAGTGCCTAATTTGACTTGGAAAGCAGTAGAGCTTATGAAAGTGACAGATAAAAGTGTAAGGGTTTAGCGGCAGAAATAACAATGTGTGTTTAAATGTGCAGCATAGTGTCAAACATATCATCCCTGGGTCTGTGTTCTATTCTAAATGTGTTTGGCAAGATCAATGTTCTCTAAAATACCCTCTAACTAGGAAATAGCCTAGTTACAAAGCAACTGGCTATTTCATGTAACAATCCGAAGCACTCCTAGAGATATCAATGGAGGAGTCTGGTGGCCTGGTTTTTAGGACATGGGAGGGTACAGACATATCTGCAGTTTGATCAGTATAAAGGCAAAAAACATGACATTGCTGCAGGGACGCTCACATAAAGTTGTGTCCTCAATTGAAGTTCCATCAGATACGGTCGCGGGGCCAAGTTGACATTCCTACTCATCAAGAGCATTTCTGAGCAATGACTTTGTTAGTGATCCAGGCAGGTGGGCAGGCTCTTGCAGGGGAAGAGAGGGCTTTTAAGTATCCTGGTCTAAGACCACTGTGTCGGCATCCTGGGTCAAAAGGCCAGCTGGGTAGTCCCCAGCTGGATCATCTCCTTCTCAGCTCTGCTGCTGCGAAGATCCATCAACCTCTAGCTCCGACATAAATCAGTGACTCGAGCCTCCCAGACCTGAGCACACTATACTCAGCAATATGAACTGCACAACAGAAGAGGCTGAGGCTTGTGGATACATACTAAGAACTACGGATTTATGAATCATAAATCAGGACAAAGAAACATGTCGTCTCTCCTTGCCGTCTTCTCGGAGAGAGAGTCAAAACAAAAGCAATACAGTGGAAGTTCCGCTTACGCCAGCAAACTGTGCTGGAATGTAAACAGACATGTGACACGTAACAATTCCATGCGTGCAAATAAAAGTGGAATGGAATCTTCCAACACACTGACCCCTATTTATGCAGTATTTATAGAGCTCTGGATTGAAATTGCAAGAGAAGGGGGAAATTAATGCATTCTGTTTGCATCTATTTAAATGCACTGCATGTAACAATGTTTTCTGATTTTCTCCCTCTCTCTGCCATTAGGGGAGTTTTGGAATGCAGCCTCCTTCAACACGGAGGCCTCGTATCTTCATTTCCCCACTTTTCATGGAGAACTGAGTGCTGATGTGTCCTTTTTCTTTAAGACAACCGCTTCTTCTGGTGTGTTTTTAGAGAATCTGGGAATTAAAGACTTCATAAGGATAGAACTGCATTGTAAGTCCAATTTAATATAATATTACGTATATATATATATATATATATATATATATAAGGTTGTTTGGTTAAAGTGTCTCTAGATAGATGCATTCAGCATAACTTTGCAATGGCGTGATTCCAAAAACTGCACAAAAATATGGGTCTCAGAGCAGCACTGGTCAGAAGGAGACCTTTCTCCATCAGCCTTGCCATGGGGAGCATAAATGATATCTGTGGCCACACCATATATTTAAAGCACTCTTGTACCACTGTAAACTGTCATGGCTTCTCCCAAAGAATTTTGGGAGCTGTGGTTTGTTAAGGGTGCTGAGAGTTGTTGGTGGTTCCAATAATAATAATAATAATAATAATAATAATAATAATAATAATAATTTATTATTTATACCCTGCCCATCTGCCTAGGTTTCCCCAGCCACTCTGAGTGTCTTCCAACAGAATATTAAAATACAATAGTCTGTCAAACATTAAAAGCTTCCATAAACAGGGCTGTCTTCAGATGTCTTCTAAAGGTCTGGTAGTTGTTTTTCTCTTTGACATCTGGTGGGAGGGCGTTCCACAGGGTGGGCGCCACTATTGAGAAGGCCCTCTGCCTGGTTCTCTGTAACTTGGCTTCTCGCAGTGAGGGAACCACCAGAAGGCCCTCGGCGCTGGACCTCAGTCTCCAGGCAGAACAGTGGGGGTGGAGACACTCCTATTCCCAACACAGAGCTACAGTTACCTGGGAAGAAGGGTCGGGTGTTAAATCACTCAGGAAATGGTAACTCTATACAATGCCGGATTTAGGGTAATGACAGTGTTTCCCCAACACAGGGCGCCGAGCTGAGGGGGAAGCATAATTGAGAAGATCTCTTTGGGTACACCAACTTTGGTCTTGCATAGGGCACCATATCATGAAAAATTGTCAAAGTCTGCCCCTGAACTCTCTGAGGGGAAATAAGCATCTACTATCAACTCTCAGTTCCTAAGACTCTCGGGGGAAACCATGATACTGCTTTAAATGTATGTGTTTGTCTTCTACCAAGTATGGGCCTGCTATTTCCTCCATCTTTGTAGTACACGTATCTACAGTGTGGTTGTTTGTTCATGTGTGAGATGCGTGCACTGGGGCCCCCAAAAATTGAACCACCCATGCTGTATGGCTTGAAGCCACGTTAATTTCACTCTGCAGTCTCTTAAATTGCTTAACTACATCCTTATACAGTTATAGTGCAGGATGGCTGATTGAGTTTAGCTCAGATTGTTTCCTCAATGTAATGGTACAAAGAACATGAATTTACTCTTTTCCCAATGTTTGCCATATTAAACAACAGTGACATTACTTTGCCTTCTGTTCCTTTCTTGTGAACTGCCATAAAATAACAATGATGCAGTAACCTCAGAGGGTCGTGGAGACGATAAACAACACTGTGCTGAGTTTTAGTAATTCAGTGTGGAACCTTAGCAGCTATAATGAGAGCCTTGTGGGATCTTGATGTTCCAAAATCAAGAAGGTTACATAGCAAACAGACAGTTGAATCAGAAAATGGAAAAGAGATCTGAATTGCTAACTGACTGGAATGGTGATAAATTGCAGAGGGTGGGGAAAGAACGATGCATTTTGAGTAGTCACTGCCAGAAAAAATAACTTTTTGTCCCTGGTCATCTCCCATGGAAGCAGTCACAGGACTTTTAATTAGATGCAAGGGAAGACTGTCATTTGCACATTGACCCGAACATTTCCCATACGCTATGAAGAATATGCTGCTCAACATTTCCAAGGTTTCTTTGCCCATTTGAGTATTGTGGAACTAGAACTTGATGGGGTTTTTTTGGGGGGGACAAGGAATTAATGCCCCCATTTGTTTTATATTATGCAATGAAATGTATCTCTTGTATGAAACAGGGGTCATGCTATGCTGTGTCATGATTGCATTAGTACAACCCAGCCCAGAGGCTACTTGTGCAGATGTTGTTGTTGTTTAGTCGTTTAGTCGTGTCCGACTCTTCGTGACCCCATGGACCAGAGCATGCCAGGCACTCCTGTCTTCCACTGCCTCCCGCACTTTAGTCAAACTCATGCTGGTAGCTTCAAGAACACTATCCAACCATCTCGTCCTCTGTCGTCCCCTTCTCCTTGTGCCCTCCATCTTTCCCAGCATCAGGGTCTTTTCCAGGGAGTCTTCTCTTCTCATGAGGTGGCCAAAGTATTGGAGCCTCAGCTTCAGGATCTGTCCTTCCAGTGAGCACTCAGGGCTGATTTCCTTAAGAATGGAGAGGTTTGATCTTCTTGCAGTCCATGGGACTCTCAAGAGTCTCCTCCAGCACCATAATTCAAAAGCATCAATTCTTCGGCGATCAACCTTCTTTATGGTCCAGCTCTCACTTCCATACATCACTACTGGGAAAACCATAGCTTTAACTATACGGACCTTTATTGGCAAGGTGATGTCTAAGCTTTTTAAGATGCTGTCTAGGTTTGTCATTGCTTTTCTCCCAAGAAGCAGGTGTCTTTTAATTTTGTGGCTGCTCTCACCATCTGCAGTGATCATGGAGCCCAAGAAAGTAAAATCTCTCACTGCCTTGTGCAGATAGGTAACTGTATTCTTAGGCATCATACCAATAATAGTGTTGCACCCGGATCTCTGATTGGTGCAATGTTCCAGGGGTTCTGGGTGCTTACCCAGGGTTTGGTTTCCTTGGAATGAGGGACAGTGAAGAACTGTGGTGTCTGTATGATATATGGTTTATTTACACATATATGCAACCTGAGCTGTAGTGTATTGCCTCTCCCATAGTCGCAGACTTGGAGTAAAGTAGAAATCAAGTATGGCTCTGTCTTTCTGGCTTCTGCCTGGGACACCCCCCCCCCAAAAAAAAGAAAGCTCAGCCACCCAACTTTAAATGTGGATTTGTGCCTGGAAACATGGCACAAAAGGCAGTCTGGATGAGCCCCAAGTGGCAGTCAAACAAATGAGAAATTAATATTCTGGGAGATAAAATCCCACAACTGGCAAGCAGCTACAGAAAGGACCTCTTGCATGTCCCAACCAACCAAACATCTACCAATGATGGGTTGCATAGAAGGGCTTTTCCATCACATTGCAGGGTGAAGGCAGGTTGATTTATTATTATTATTATTATTATTATTATTATTATTATTTGTACCCCAGCCATCTGACTGGGTTTCCCCAGCCACTCTGGGCGGTTTACTACAGCGCATAAAAAATTGTAAAACAACAGACATTATAAATTTCCCAATTCAGGGTTGATTCAGGGTTGATATGGGATCATTTGGGTTTTTTTGCTAGAACCCAGGCTTCCTCAACCTCGGCCTCCAGATGTTTTGAGAATACAATTCCCATCATCCCTGATCACTGGTCTTGCTAGCTAGGGATCATGGGAGTTGTAGGCCAAAAATATCTGTAGGGCTGAAGTTGAGGAAGCCTGCTATAACCAATTGATGCGGTTTCTAATATCAATCCAGGGAAACCTGCATTTCTTTTGGAATATAGCCAATCCTGTTTAAGTCGTTTGGGTTAGAATTGGGTCAGAATTGATTCTGGTTGGTTTACTGTTCAGATTAAGGAAACTAAAAAAATTGCAGGGGGTATGTTTGCCTTGTCAAGGAAAAGAAGTAAAATAGAATACAAACCAACACCGCTGAGAAGTGCTAACTGTCTGCCTGTCAGCCAATAAAATACATAATTTATGTAATCTACCAACTTCAAACCGGAAAGGTACATCAAAGCAAGGGTTTGAAAGGACCATACTTGAAAGCGGGAAATTGTAATGTGTTTAGATGACTGTTAAATGTATGCGCAGTCATGCTCTTTTGTTGTAGGTGTTAGGCGGCTTTGTTGTGTGACCAGCCTGCTTTGTATGTGTGGTAATACTTTGGCCAACTGACCTATAGAGTTTCCACCGGGGGTTTCATAATATATATATATATAATATATATATATATATATATATATATATATGAGAAAAGCATCCTATGTGTACAGTTCATAGATTTAAAGCAAGTTATACTGATGTGTTGCTTTGACATACAAATCTCTACATGTTTCAAACCCGTTATGAATAAAAACCACTGCTCAAGTTCAGAATTTCTGGTGTTAAAAAGACAGCATGCAACAGACGGAATGTTTGATGTCATTGCGTGAGGCTGTTTGAGTAAATCATGGATTCAGTTCTAATATGTTTGAATGTAAATGACCAATTTGTGTTTGACTGCTTATTAATTGTTCAGAGTCACTTAACATTTTGTGGTTGAAAATTTGAAATGTTGATGATAAATAACAATTAACATGTCAAATTCAGGATATCATTCAATATGGTAATATAATAGAAATGTTTTAAAGCTCATTATGGCATTAATAATTGACCTCACATGATTGCTAACACAGAAACCATTTTATTTTGTAATTTAATCTTGTATGCTGGTCTTTTTGAAACTTCAACTTCTTAGTGTGTGTTCTCCGCCCTAGAAACAACTTCTTGAGAGTAAGCCTGGCTGAACTCCATGCAGATATTCATAGGATCATGTGGTTAAGCTCCTGCTCCATCATCCTACACACACACACATTTTTATTGGGTTTTTTAAACATACCATTTCCAACAATCATATAACATAACTTCTTCTCTTATACAATGCTTTAGACTTCCGTCAACACCTCTCATGATTTTCCGTTCTTTATCACTTATTCTGCATTTCTTAATTTCTCTGTTACTCTTATCATTAACTAATAATTCTCCTCATAGTCTTTCTTGTAATATTTCAAATACTCTTCCTTACAAAACTTATTGCTGTCCTACTAGCGTAGTCTGTTCATTACCATTACTTTTCAAATAGTTCGTATATTTACTCCAGTCTTCTAAGAATCTCTGGTCCCACAGGTTTCGAATCCTTCCTGTTAATTTACCCCACCATCCTTTTTAGTGAACAAAGCATAACCACTACTGAGAATAAAACTACTTCCAAATAGGCATGATTCTAGTGCATCCTGCCACCCTGTGAGCAAAGTTTTGTTTTGGTTGTTAAATTATTACAAAGGGGGGGAAACAGACAGAAAGCATGAAGCTTGGTGCAAAATCCAATAGTGAGATACCCACTAACAGTGCCCCTGCTTCCAGGCTGCAATTTTCTTTTCAGTACTGTACACAGAAGTCCAATTAATGTTAACAATGTCTTACAGAACAAGACACATTTGTGGGTCAAGTAATAATGGGTAGAGCTGTACAGTCCATTGTGTAAAATCCAGGGATGCCCTGACTAGGTGTATTAATAGATTTCATCCAAAAGCCTAATGGCTTTCAAGATCCCTTGCCTGCCCACTCCCTTCCTGACCTCAATGTGAAATGCTGCTGTCCTAGATTTGCTGCAGTCATTCTTTCTTCTTCTGCCCCCTTCAAACTCAGTGTTGCTGCCATGCATTTTATTCTTTGCTGCAAGCCTGACGTTCATGGCCTGTTCTCCTTGTTTTGACAACACGCAGCTTCTACTATCATTAGACAATATGTGAGGTCATTGCCCAGTCCAGATTTCATGTGCCAACAGGGGATTCCTAGGAAAGCAATCAGTAAGTGATTGCTTCCCTCCCCATTCTGCATTGTCTAAGCTTTCAGTTGGGTTCTGTAGGCAAATGATCTCATTGAAGTAAACAGGGCATAGCTGTCAACTTTCAGATTTGAAAATAAGGGATCAGCTGCCTCACCTGTCCCGGGGATAGTCTACGGGATATCTAACAATCCAGGATAGCAGTGGGAAGCAGTGGGAAACAGCGCTGGATTAAGGGTAAAAGGTAAAGGGACCCCTGACCATTAGGTCCAGTCGTGACTGACTCTGGGGTTGCGGCGCTCATCTTGCTTTATTGGCCGAGGGGGCCGGCGTACAGTTTCTGGGTGATGTGCCAGCATGACTAAGCCACTTCTGGCGAACCAGAGCAGTGCACAGAAACGTTGTTTACCTTCCCGCTGGAGCAGTACCTATTTATCTACTTGCCCTTTGACATGCTTTCGAACTGCTAGGTTGGCAGGAGCAGGAACCAAGCAACAGGAGCTCACCCGTCGTGGGGATTCGAACCGCTGACCTTCTGATTGGCAAGTCCTAGGCTCTGTGGTTTAACCCACAGCACCACCCGCATCGGAATAAGGGAATTTCCCACAGAAAAAGGGAAAGTTGACAGCTATGATACAGGGTCATTTCTTGGTCTTGGAGGACCCTGGGCAATGTGTCTTCTGCCAAGTCACTTCCTCCATCCCTGGTGGGATTACCTGGCAGTCAGTGGATCCAGTTTGCCGACACTTCTCTAAATGTTAAAGAAAAAGAAGAAATGAATGGAGCCCGGAATCTGGCTCTGCCACGATGTTGGGCCCCTGGCAGCTGACCAGATATGCCAAGTCTTAAAAATATAATTGCACATTCCTAAATTTATCTTTTGTCATAGTTTTTTAAAAAACATTTCTTCATTTGACTTTCCCCCCCAGTTTTAGAACAACACCCAGAACATACTAATGATGAAATCCCTCATTGGTTTTAACAAGAAGCAGATTCATTCATCCTCATACAGCAAAGTTCTGTTTGTTTGTTTGTTTGCAGGCATAGCTCCAATTTGGAGCTTTGCCTGATTTTATTCCCATGCTGGATTTCACCCACCTTCCCATTGGGAGGCACCTCTGAAATAAAAGCCCACAAAGTGCATTTAAACCAAGTGCTTTGCCACCCATAGTTATTTTCTTAAGGCACCCTGCAATGCCAAAGGTATTTCTGTAGAACTAATAATTGATTTCAAAGAGGAGTCCTGCTTCCAATATGATTGGAAAATGAGTTTGGCTAATTGAAGAGCATGCATCAATCATCACTTTTACTTAGACACTTTTTCTGGCCCGTGTAGTCAGCGCAACATGAATCATAAATCACATTTGTACTCCATGCCATGCCATTGATTTCAGTTATATCCATCAAATAAGTGCAAGTGCTGGACAGAATGTTTGAAAGGTTAAACTTAAAGCTTTATATAGTAACACCTCTTATGAGTTTTCATTTTCAGATATGAAGCTTATATTCTTCTGCTTGATTTTTGCAAGAACTTTTTTGGGGGGAGGGGATTACTTTGACCACATCTTATGGAAACCATTTTCAGTCTGAGTGCAAACAGTAGCCTTCATTTACTAAACATCATTAGGTGTTGCACGTTGAGTCCCACAATGCCACCCCCCAAAAAATTCACACTTCACACATCAATTTTTGGTTAAGGTTTTTGGCATAATTTTGGCCACAACTTTATTCAAAATACAAAAAATGTGAGTGGTTGCTTAGGCATTGGTTATGACTATCTGTCCTTGCCCTCAGGGACAGAGCTGGCCTTCCGGACACCAACAGAAGCCAGCGTGGGAAACAAGTATTGGGTGAGAAATGAAGCTGGGCATCAGTCCCTCACTTCTCACCCTCATGTTCCTGTGGGGCTTGCACGGCCCAAGTCCGACGCCACGGACAAGGACGAAAAGAATGGCAAGCCCCTGGATTCCTTTAACGGAATTCTCTTTCCGCATCATTTGGAGGGATAGGCACTTACCCCTCCAAGCACCAATTTAACCAATGCCTAACCGCCAACCTTACAAGTTGTGACGATTTGCTACGCAGTAGGCAAAAACCAAATGGCACCAGCCAATCAGCCAGATGGCAAAATTCCTACCAGGCCCCCACTCCAAGGCGGACGACCCCATGACAGGCATAGCAAGGTCAAGCGATCAAGAAAAAAACACCCTATTAAAGGGAGGGTGGGCGGGTGATCCGGTGCAAAACGGCCAAAAGGACGTCCAACATCTGGCCCCTGTATTTAAAGACTCTGACCCCTCCTCCAAATTGGCAACAATCAAAACTCCCCAGCAACCCAATTTTAACCACTTAAAGGCTTGGGTTCCTCACCAAATCTGCCCAGTAACGGCAGGGTGGCTTGTTCCCCCAACCGCAACACGTGCTCTCTGTTAGGGAGAACACGCTTTACCCATCTTACATTGTGTTTGCATCTATTGGGCTAGATGTGCAAACTGTTAAATTATATAGAGAAATGTTCACCGATTTCTTTTCTGCGGAGCCCAGCCCGTTTCAGAGTCCAGATCCCCCCCCCCCCAAAAAAGTATGGTCAAAATAATAATAATAATAGTAATAGTAATAGTAATAGTAATAATAATACCTTTATTGTCAGTATACAACCTGTGTACAATGAAATTAACCAAGCCTCCCCCCCAAACAATCAATCTCTTTGCACTCTGTGTGCTTGTCGCATATCACACCAACCCCAAAAGTCAGTTGCACTATATTATTTTCTATTCAGCAGCCTAACAGCCCACAGATAGAAACTGTTTTTTAGCCTGTTGGTACGACTTCTATATCTCCTGCCCGAGGGTAGAAGATTAAAGAGGTGCTGGCCGGGGTGTGAATCATCCCTGAGATTTTTTCTCGCTCTCCTAAGGCAACGATCCCTTGCGATGTCATCTAGTGGGCTCAGGGGACAGCCCATGATATCATGTGCTGTGTTCACCACCCTCTGTAAAGACTTTCTGTCCGTGGCGGTCAAGCCAACGTACCACACTGTGATACAATATGAGAGGACACTTTCTATTGTGGACCAGTAAAAGGAGGTCATCAATTGTTGTTTAACATTGTTCTTTCTCAAGACCCTGAGGAAATGGAGTCTCTGTTGGGCCTTCCTAACCACCTGATTTATATTGTTTTTCCAAGTGAGGTCTTCACTAAGGTAAACTCCCAGGAATTTAAAGGAAGAGGCTCTCTCCACACAACCACAAAATAGAGCTCTGAAGAGATTCTATAGTGAGACAGACTTTGAAAATATCTCATCTTTATTGCTTCTTGAATTTAACAAATTTTGTATCTTCTTAAAGGTTTCAGTCACTTCTATTTCAGACAAATCAGTTCTGCAAAGTGTTCTGACAGGGATTGGACTGGGATGAAGTTGCCCCTAATCCTAACCCTGCCCTGAGTTCAGAAGTGGGGATAAATTGGCGAGATTCATTTGACAACAGAAGAAACTGAGCCTTTAATGTCATCAGCAAAGAACTGTGGAATACCCTGATAAGCATACACCTTTTTAAATTAAAAAGTTCCAACTTTTTAATACCTGCTGAAAGCTTTTCTATTCCACCAGTCCTATGTGGGCAATTAAGACTACATCCTTCTATAACAATTAGCTGATTTTTGACTTAAACTGTTGATATTGTTTTTATGGTATGGCTTTATGTACACTCTTTATTCAGATTATCCAAAAATAAACATTTGTAGAAGTTCTTTTAATATTAATATTTAAACAAATATTTTCCACACCTGTATTAGTAGGCAATAAAATGCATTGACTAGTACTCTATACTATTGGGCTTGTACTAGATGGATTGGCTTCTTAATCTGTATGACATAAAATCAGTTTTCCTACTTGCTGAAACAATCCTTTAACTAAAGGTTTATTCTAGTTTAACAACCAATTAGACAAATCATTAGGCTGCTTTCCACTTTCTTACTGAAAGCTTATTACATTTGTATATTCAGTGTCTATATTGCAAGTATTTGTGGTATAAAGTTACACCTAGCTTAACTATCTGTCCCCCCCAATAAATTATTTTCCTGCAGCTAATATATAACTTACAGCAGAAGAGCTGAAGTCATTATTTTTAACAAAGGAAATTAATCTTATCATTATTCCACAACACGAAGAAAATAAGTTTATACCATGCTTTCCACACATTTTCAATGTGGTTTTGGTAACCCAAAATTATAAACTGTCTTTACTCTTTCTAGCACCAACTGAAGTGACCTTTTCATTTGATGTGGGAAATGGGCCAAATGAAATCACAGTGCAGTCACCCGCTTCCTTAAATGACAACCAGTGGCACTACGTGAAGGCTGAAAGAAACATCAAAGAGGCATCACTGCAAGTAGATCAACTCCCTCAAAGAACTCACACAGCTTCATCCGATGGGCATATCCGTTTGCAGCTCAATAGCCAGCTCTTTGTTGGTAAGTCTACTTTTCCAGAAATATTTCCTAAGCGTTGACAAGGAGCAATAAACTGTTTCATATAAGAGAGCCATTTGTGTTTTTAATAAGGTGATAAATAGATAAACATTAGGAATATGAGCATTGGGGTAAGAAAATTCCAGCGTTTGTTGGGGAAACTGATCATCTAGATTCTTTTTCACTCAAGCTTTCAACTTGGTTTTTGTATGTCGAGGTCCCCAAGCAACCCCCTAAATAAATCACAATTCACACAGGAATTTTTGTTTAAGGTTTTTGGCATACTTTTGGCCACAACTTTATTAAAATACATAATGTGAGTGGTTGCTTAGACATTGGTTACGACTATCTGTCCCCGCCCAGGGACAGCACTGACTTCTGCAGCCCTGTGAAAGTCAGTTGCATGGCGATTCCCGCCCCCCACCAGTTGGAATAAAGACACAGGACACCAGAATTTAAGGTTAATGGGCAAAAAATGGCCACAACTTTATTGGTTACAGGTAAGAGCGGTATTGGCTTCAGGCATTGGTCCTATCAGACTATCCGGCATAAAACCGGAAGGGGTTAACACCAACAGGGGGAGCCCCTGAGATGCACATCCCTAGGCGCTCCCCGAAGGGTCACCACTCGGGAGCGCACTTTTGGCCCTAGCCTCCATAGGTTTCGGTCGAGGCAACGCCCCCTGGAATCCTTTATCGGACTACCCCTAAATATTTGGGGGAGGTGATAGTGCTCCCCCCCAACTCATCAGCATAATAATACCCCTACCAATGCCTAACCGCCAAAACCAAAGGAGTTGTGACGTTTTGCTACGAGGTAGGCGAAAAAACCAAATGGCTTTAAAAACGATGCCAATTAGCCAAGTGGAAAACTCCTACCAGGCCCCTTGCAGCGACCAACCGAGGTCCATAGCAAAGTCCGAGGGAAAAGCTAGAGGGTGGGTGGGTGGGAAACCGCTGCTGGGACGAAGACGAAAAGGGGCGATCTCGGGCCGCGCTGTCCTTAAGTGACCCTAGCCCCGCCCCCGCGGCCAGCCGATTGGATTCCCAAGTCACGCGGGGCTGCAGCTAGCCCCACGTGGGTGATGGTGGGCGTGAGCCCGCAACCCCCCTCCTTATGTCGGGAGTGGCTTAAGGGGAAACATTTTGGGGAGAGAATGGAACTGGGCACCAGGCCCTCACCTCTCCCCGAATGCTTGCGCAGCCCAAGCCCCTTGCCAGGGATTCGGACAAAAGCATGGCAAGCCCCTGGATTCCTTTTTTTTTTTTAAATGATATTTATTGAGAATTTTAAAATTACAAAGAAAAAAGAAGCAAAAAACAAGAGAAAGAGAAAAAAGAAAGAAAAAGGTAGATAAAAATAACAATTAAACAATACAAATCAATAAAAACCAAAGTCAAAAAGAGCAAACAAAGCACACAATACATCAAAATCAAAAAGCAAAAATAAACAAAACATTTAAAAACATATCCAATATTCCCAAATCCTTAACTTTCATTATCTTATTTCATCGACCTCCTCACACCTCCCTTTTTTGTATTCTAGTTGTTAATTATCTCAGCAAATCCTTTCCATCTTTCACAATATTCTGTCATTAAATTACCTTAATCTATTTTAACCTTATCTTACCATAAAAAACCTTAAAGCTTAAAACTTAAATCTTATTTATACCAAATTCTTTTAACCATAACATATTCTTACATAATTCTTTTTAACATTTCTGCTAAAGCCGAATAATTTCATTCCAACATTTTTCTAATACTCATTAATTTTACGATAATTTTCTAAATAAATTTTTAAAACTTTCTTCCAATCTTCATCCATCGTCTCTTCTTCCTGGTCTCGGGTTTTGTCAGTCCTTTCTATCCCATCCATCTAGTCCATCAACCTGGTGACCTTGTATCCGAGGCTCTTAAGTCTTTTCCATGTCCCTTCCGCAGGTCTTCTTCATGTTTATATCTGTACTTTACTTTGTCTTCTGCTGATCTTATTCTTAATTTCCTTCCTTTCACTCGGGGAGACTCCAACTTGACAATATCTTTGTCCCTTCTCGACAAGTCAGCCCCTTTTCCATAGTCAACACTGAAATCCATATAATATTTAAAGGCATGTTTCAAAGTCCCTCCATAGTTAAGGGCCCCCACAACTCCGAACTCCCCCCGTCCCAAAGCCAGACTCGAAAGGTCAAAACATCCCTGCACAGGGGGATCCATCCAGCCCCCCATCTCCAAGCCAAACAGAACTCCATCTCTCCAAATCTGACTTTTTCCAGGTTCATTCGTCGAATCCAACAACTCATGTTCCTGCTGGGCCACAGCTCTCTCCATTTCTGCTACTTGACGTTCAGCAACAACCTCCTCCTTTATCTGATCTGTCAAAGCACATTCCTGGATTAATTCCTGAGTGGGTTCTATATAGGTACCCACTGCCTGTCCAAAATGTCCGACCGCAACAGTCATCAAATCCATCTTCTCATGTAACTGTTCCAATAAAGCACTTGTCTTGCAGAGAGCAATGACCAAAGCCTCCGAGCACATTCTTGTTCAAGGTCGAAGTCTGGTCCCATGATCTTTAATCTCTACAGCTGCAAAGCTCCCCAGTTCGACTCTAATAACAGTTTCACAGGCTCCCTCTAGGGGAAACAATTTCTATTTGTATCCATCTTCTTCTTTTTTTTTTTAAAAAAAAAAGCAGATCTAGCAACAAAGTTTTCCTTTTTCAGATATTTTGTTCCATTCAAATGCGAAAGGGAACAATGGAATCAATATGTTTCTCTTCTTTTGACTATCTGTCAAAAACGTTTGTCCACAGTCAACGAACTTCCCCAAAACGTCTGTCCTGACACCCCGCTCCCAGGTTCAAGATGGTGAAAATTTACCTTTCTTTACTCTCTCTTCTGCAGGTTTAGACAGTCTAAAAAAGGTTCCCCCCTTTTCTCCTGCTTCCAAGGGGGGTTCAGTAATTTTAAATGATGAAAATTTCATCCTTTACAAATGACTTTCCAGACTCTAACTTGCCATGTCTTTGCTTCAATCTATTTACAAAAGCGGAAGGCGGACTTCCTGTTTAGACCTTCCCGCTTCGGTGCCAAATTAAGAAATTTCATAGTCCAATTTTCCGTTCTACTCACGGGCAGTTGTTTAAAATCCAATTGTCCACAGGAAAACGTCAGCGCTCTCCGGCAACAGCAATGCGGCTTCACTCCATGAAAAGAGCAGTCGATTCGAAGCACCGCGCCATTCACCCCACGTCGCTCCGGATCCCCGAAACTGGGTTTCCCCTCGAGTAGGGGAGGCGCAAAGGGTGCCAGCCGAATCCCACATCCACAGGCTTCTCCCGCCTGTGGTTTTTAGTGGGTCTCCGTCTCACCATGGCGGTCCAGACCCTAATTCTCATGGAGCGGATTCCTCCCGATCAGAGGAAATCCGCCATTGCCAGAGGCGCTAACCCGGAAGTCCAGAGCCCCTGGATTCCTTTAACGGAATTCCCTTGCAGCAGCAGCAGCATTGGAGGGGCAGGCACAGACAATCCTTACCCCTCCACCAACCAATTTTTTAACCAATGCCTAACCGCAACCTTACAAGTTGTGACGATTTGCTACGCAGTAGGCAAAAACCAAATGGCACCGGCCAACCTGCCAAATGGACAAAATTCCTACTAGGCCCCTGGCCCGAAAGCAGACGACTCCATAACAGGCATAACAAGGTCAAACGCAACAGCCCTAAATTAGGGAGGGTGGGCGGGCAATCCGATGCACACAGCGAAAGAGAACGCACAATGCTGCATGCAAAGAATATATAACCTTCGGGCCATCCCACAAATTGGTAACATCAAAATCTTCCCAACAACCCAAATAGCCCAATCACAGTCATGATCATCTAAACGATCCCACCCAGCAACCAAAAGAGGGTGTCCTGCTAGACCCCACCACAACACATGCTCTCCATGAAGGAGAACATGCTTTGGCCTAAAACTTTATTCGTCATGTAGGTTGAGGACAGGTTGAACCAGTAGGCAGATAGGAAGATGGTGACCTTGTTTCTCCTGAATGTTTCAGCTGTGACCATGATATCTTTCTGGGCCATTTTGCAGGGATAGGGATTGAAGGTGCAGTATTGTACAGCTGCTTCTCATTCCTGCATGATAGGACCCAGCAGATGCTGCTGGGGTACTTTTGCTTTGCCCTTTTTCTAGCCGTCTGTGGGATTCTATAACGTTCCATCTTGTCCTCTGTGCTGTTCAATTTCTACATGAAATCACTGGGAGAAGTCATCAATAAGATGATACCCAGCTCCATCCCACTTCTGCATCTGATCTTAGGGAGACAGTGGAAACGGCAGTGTTCATCTGTTGTAAATAATTGAAGGGGACGTTAAGAAATGAAATCAAATTCAAACAAGTCTGAAAAATGAGTGGTCCTGCACTGGTTCGAGTGCAGAAGCACAGCCTGTAATGAATAGGCCCGCATTGCCTCTGAAAGATCATTTCAATAGTTTGATGGTGTCAGTGGTGAAAAGTGCCTTTTCCCATTTTGTCTGATACACCAGCAATGCCCTTATCTCATAAAAGAAGACTTCACCACAGGAATTCATGTGTCACTTACTTCCAGGTTAGACTATTGGAATTCTTCTTTGGTGATCACTCGTAGCTGAGTAAGATTGTCTTCCATGAACACGGTTTGAACAGTGATTCCATAAGGGACTGTGGAGGCCAGTTCTGGATCCGCATTTCCTTCCACAGTGGGGACATAGTTTTCCAGGCGGGAGTTGATCATGGTGAGGGTTTGCCAAGTGTGCTTTCCTCTTAGCTCCTTTCTCCCTTTTGTTCGAGCATCTTCAAAGCACATGGCACCTTTGGTAAAGGCTGTTCTCCTACTGGAGCTCTCAAAGGCCAGTTGTCCTCAGTTGTCAGTGTTTATACTAGGTTTTTTTAGATTTGCCTTGAGAGAGACTTTAAACCTCTTTTGTTGACCACCAGCATTACACTTTCCATTTTTAAGTTTGGAATAGAGTAGTTGCTTTGGAAGACAATAATCAGGCATCCGCACAATATGACCAGTCCAACGATTTTGATGTTGAAGATCATTGCTTGGACACTGATGATCTTTGCTTCTGGTATTAGTTTGCACTGTACATAGGAATGCCCTTGCAAAGTATTTGGGAGCTGTAATTCATGCAAAATGCTGCTGCCAAATCTGCAGTGAAGCAATCAAACCATGTGTTATCTATTTTTCTTTGATCTGCACTGTTTGCCAGTTTGTTTCTTGGCTCAATTCAGGATGCTGGTTTTAACCTTTAAAGTCCTGAATAGCTTGGGACCTAGATATATAAATGACTGTCTTCTTCTACACATTTATCAGTACATGGTACAGTCATCATCTGAGGCCCCAATACAGATTCCTCAGAGGTCAATCAGATGGAACTGAGTGGGGGAGCTTTTTGATGAAATGATGGAATACTTTCCCAATTGTGATTTGCCAAGCTCTGACCCTGGTGTTTGGCTAAAACCTAGTTCTTTAAGAAGGTCTGCAGCTTAAAGCCTTTTCATGTTCTCATAATGAATAAGTTAAAGTTATTTTGCTTCACCTATATCTTCATTTCTTTTTGGGGGGATAGGAGTGGGGGGGGGAAAGATCATGAGCTGTTGTAGAGGTTAAGCTCTTTTATCATGGTATAGAATGCCTTTTGTGGATTTGGTTTTATTTTATTGATGCAAGCTACTTTGAACTTTTAAAATAAGCAAATAAATACACAAATTACAGAATACAAGTGAAAATGCATTGCCATAATTAAGCAAGCAGATCTTTAAGTAATTTACAAAATGTTGCAATAGAAATCTGCATTGCATAAAACCAGAGGGGAAGGGTTTTCACAGGAATCATGACCAACGACACAAAATCCCAACCATGTGAAAATGAGAATTTATATATGTTTTACAATGGCTTAAGGAACAATTCAAAATGTGTAGATGTAATTGAAGTAATTCAACATTGTACACATTGCGTACAATGACAGTTGAAACAAGAATAAGCAAAACTCATGAAGAGCAAAATGGGCAGAAATCCTGATAACCATTTTATCAAAGATGTAGATTCTTCAAAACAATTCTTGCCAGTTGTCTGCCTTAGGAGGCAGCTGAATGGAAAACTGACTTCCTGGGGTACTTTCACAAGGCAGTAAGAGAACGATGGGGAAAAGTCAGAAGACTTATCCAGTCAAAAATACTTTGCCCTCAGATGAGTTTCTTATGGCATTCCCCCCTCCTCTGAAAAACGAGAATGAATGAAAAGATGAGGTCTTGCCTATTGTGCAAGAGCTTTTATTCCATGCATGGCCTAGAAGAAAGAACAGAGTATTTGGACTGTTCAAGATGAATTGAAATAATGGACAGTTTTAAATAGAGTTGGTGACAAAGTTCAGCTTGATCTAGGGTTCTTTTAGGCATCCCAAGAGACCTTGAAGATTTCCTCATTGACTAAAAGTAAAAAATAGAGCGGAGACTCTTTTTAATGTTTTATTATCGTAGAGCTGTAGCGTTGGAAGGGACCCTGAAGATCATCTAATCCAACTCCTTGTATATGCAGCTGAGCGAACCTGCAACGTTGGCATTCTCAGCACAGTGCTGATTTTAGAATTTTAGAAGTGTCCAAATAGATACCAAAATTCTACTGTCTGATGTAAAGAATTATGCCCTTTGCACATTATCCTTCTCTGGGTTTTCACTTTGTAGACTTTGTACAGAAAGGTCCTGTACTTTTGCTCTCTTCTTTGTGACGCTGAAAATAAACTGAAACATGATCCGTTATTGCCTCTGCAGCTGCTAGCCCCTCAAAGATCTATGCAATTGCTTCTTCAAATTCTCTGGAGGAAGACTGATGCAAAGTGACTGTTGCTTTCATTTAAAAACTCCAAATGATGCATTTTAAAAGTTTGACAGAAAAGAAATAGCAAATTACAGTTTCATACATTTAACGGGACTAAATGCATTTTTTCAAGCTAATACTGACAATTCTTCTCCTTTGAATAATGCTTGCTTGTTCAACTGTTATTCAGTTCAATAAATACTTACATTTTTGGTGCAAAATCAACCGTTTCCTGAAATTATTCAATAAGTGGTGGTTATTGAATATGGTTCCCTTCGCTACCCTGAATTCTTATGCTTTCAAAGCTTGGCCCCTAGCTTTTGATAGCTCCTAAACATATTGATCTCTTACCACAATGACAAGTCTGACATTCTACCCGCAATGCCACTCTAAATTGTTCTCCCTGTGGCCATATTTTTGCTCTCTAAGACACTTCAAACAAGTTCAGATCACACACTTCGGACGTGTATATTCCATGAGGTGTTATTTGGGATCCCAAATTAAAATCTGGCTTAAGCCGAAAGCCTGGATAAACTGGAGAAGCATATGAAGAATTCTTATTTCTTGTCTTGACCCTTTCCTCCTTCTGACCAGAGGTCAACTCTCCCTTTTTGGAGGGCTGTTTTGCGGGCGGGAATCTGAGTCCTCGCAGTGACCTGGTAGTGGGCAGAGGAACGCAGCCTGCGTTAGCAGCATCCCTGGCTGCGTCACACCCCTGGCCAGCCAATCGGATTTGCCTGGGGCGTGGCTACAACAGTTTAAATTGTGGTGTGGCTGGGGAGGCACCCCTTTTGGTGGTTGACCCTTAAAGAGACTTCCTGCAGTTGGGCAGGAGTCAGTTATAGTCTTGCTTGACCCAATTGCCTTAGCCAAACCGCTCATATCTTGTTATGTACTGAGTTGAATAGGATCCAAAATGTAGCAGTCTGATTGGTCCTAGAACAATAGGATTCAGAATGCAGCGGTCTGATTGGTCCCAGAACAATAGGATCCAGAATGCAGCAGTCTGATTGGTAAACAGGAGCCACCCAATCCAGCTCCAGCTGGAAGTGAATCCACAACCTGATTGGCCTACAGGAGAATTCTGGAATCAGCCAATCACGTGGGGCCCATTGTGTAAATAATGTATATAAAGCAGACATTCTGGGGGAACTTCCATTCCTCCTCACCACTATGAGCTGAATAAAGAGCATGAAATCCACTCTCGACTCCAAGTATATTTCACATCTGTAACCAATAAAGTTGTGGCCTTATTTAACCCATTAACCCAATACAGTGGTACCTCGGGTTATGAACTTAATTTGTTCTGGAGGTCCGTTCTTAACCCGAAACCCTTCTTAACCTGAGGTGTGCTTTCGCCAATGGGGCCTCCCACTGCCACTATGCCACTGCTGCACGATTTCTGTTCTTATCCTGGGGCAAAGTTCTCAACCCAAGGTACTACTTCCAGGTTAGTGGAGGTTGTAACCCGAAGTGTTTGTAACCCAAAGCGTTTGTAACCTGAGGTACCACTGTATACTTGTCCTTGTGTATTTATTTCGGAGAGAGCTAGGGGGTCCGGGGCCTTGCCACGCAAAACCGATCCACTCACTAGTCTCCAGTCCTTCCTGTCCTAACAAAAGAAATGTAGCTCTGAAACCCCTTTCCTAATCAATGGGCAAATTAGCCTGTTCTTATTGTGCTAACGTCCCATAATATCCCCCTTTTTCTTTTTGAATTATTTAAATTTTAATTAATCTTAAAAGTATTTAGAGAAAGGAAGGTGACTGCACCGTAAATTGATAGGTGATGTTTTATGTTTGAACCTACCACAGATAGATGCCGTTTTGTGATTTAATACAGTAAACTTGTTTGGCCAACTTTGGAAGATTAATCCTAGTTTCTAGGTAGGGAACCATATGCACTGAAGAACTAATTTAACAGCTCAGCAACTTCAGTAGTAGTGAAGAGGAAAATCTGGGACTTGATTTAGCTTCTAAAAGAACTTGGGGGTAGTTTTTGCTTTGTGTATGGCAGTTTTCATCTTTATGATGAAAACAGGAGGCAAACAGATTCTCCTTGCTTTCAAAACCAGGTGTGACCTTTTTAAAAAATTAATGGAAATGTATGGAGGACTGGTTTTCTTATTTAAAAATGTCAGTTATTTAGTAGCTTATTTCTCGAAGTATGAGGATTAGACCATGGGAACATATGGAAACTGAGATGCTGATCATATATCTTAAATACTTGCTTGAACTCTTTTGTTTTCAGGTGATTTGTTATACCTCATAGGATGCACATGCATTTAGCTATTTTCATTAATTAAGTTGCTCAGAAGGAAACACTTCACAGTATTTTTTTTTCTGCTCAGATTAGGCACAGAGTTCCTACGATTTTCACCAATTCTTCCTTCCCCTTAAACCTTATGAAAATCTGCTCTTGGGCATTGGTGTGAGGAAGTGTGGATGCTGAGCAATTGTCTAGGGATTAGCTGTGTTATCTGTATGGTTGGTAGCAATGCTGGAGATTGTTAAAAACGCCTTTGGGGGAAAATGGGGGGGGGGGAGTCTGTGTGCGACTTCTATGCCATTTGTTTAGCTGCTAATGGTGCTGCTCTTGGGAGATTTGTTGTACAGTGGTGCCCTGCAAGACGAATGCCTCGCAAGACGGAAAACCCGCTAGACGAAAGGGTTTTCTGTTTTGGAGGTGCTTCGCAAAACGAATTTCCTATGTGCTTGCTTCGCAAGACGAAAATGTCTTGCCAGTTCCTGCGGGGTTTTTTTCCTTTCCCCCAAGCTGCTAAACCGCTTATCAGCTGCTGGCTAAGCCGCTTATCAGCTGATCTTTAAGCCGCTTAACAGCTGATGCTAAGCCGCTTATCAGCTGGTCGTTAAGCCGCTTATCAGCTCATCGTTAAGCCTCTTATCAGCTGATGGTTAAGCCGCTTATCAGCTGATCTTTAAACCTAAGCCGCTAATACTGTAGCGCTAAGCCGCTAAACCTCTAATGGGCTTGCTTCGCAAGACGAAAAAACCCGCAAGACGAAGAGACTCGCGGAACGGATTCTTTTCGTCTTGCGAGGCACCACTGTATTTTTGTATTTGATTTTTATCTGTAATTTTTGTTATGTTTAAGAGAATATATTGTTTCCCTGTTAATCATGCCCTCTTAATTATGTATTTTTGCAATTGGCATTCATCTGTAATATTTTGATATCTTATAACATTCTATTTGATGCTTTAAGTTATTTGATATTGAATTCAATTTAACTAAACAAATAAATAAGTTATAAGCCCAACTAAAATGTTGATAGCATGTAGGTTTGACTGGGCAAGTCTTTGGAATTATTTTATTTCTAAACCTAGCCTTCCACTTTGTGACTGTCACTATTACTATTAATTAATACTGAGTCTCAATCTGGTGAAAAGGCATGTAACAACAACAACAACAACAACAACAACAACAACAACATCTATTCTGTGATTCTATATGGCAATCAGTACAATATTCAGGATCTTCTATTCAGAAAGACTTCCCCATTCTTCTCAGCAGAGGAAGTAGGAATCCAATTCATTGGTGATAGCAATGGAATCAAATTTTCCATTCCATTTTTTATAGTATAATTGTTCCTTCAGATCATTAAAAATGAAACAGATTAGTATCTGTTCTTGTGTTTTCATTGATGGGCTGATAACATACGACTAATAATAACTGAACATATTAATAATAACAACTGGTGATACTCTTGTTCTGTGCTTCTGAACATCCCATGGTGATTACAAATTATGGTTTCTGAAATTCAGGTCTATGGTATATTTACCAGTTGGTACTTATGGAAATATTTAAAGCACACACAACAAGCTCAAGGACAAAGTATGAAATCCAGAGGAGGGAATACGAAATAAGAAATAAGTAATAAGTTTCTAACATTTGTATATTCCCTTGTTCTCAGATAATTCCAATACATGCTCTTGCTTGCTCTCTGCTACTGTCTAAAAACCCCGTCTTTCATAAACTAATTGGGGGTTTGACAAGTGCCCAAGAAACTTTCAATATATGCACTGGAGTAGCAGTTATTTGTAAATATGTTTAGATATGCTCACATGCCAGAATGGAATGTTTTGAGATGTGGAGGTTATTACACATCAAGTCATTTCAATTTCCTAAAAAAAGCTTAAATGAATTTATTTCCACTGCAGGTGGGACAGCATCCAGGCAGAAAGGATTTCTGGGGTGTATTCGTTCTTTACAGCTAAATGGAGGAGCACTTGACTTGGAAGAGAGAGCAAAAGTAACCCCAGGTGTAAAACCAGGTTGCCCCGGACATTGTAGCAGCTACGGTAACTTGTGTCACAATGGAGGAAAATGCAAAGAGAAGTACAATGGATTCTCTTGCGACTGCGCTTTCTCTGCTTACACTGGGCCATTCTGTAAGAAAGGCAAGCATGAATTGTAAATTTATTTTCTACGAAATATCAAACTCAAAATGTTAATACTAAGTTTTATGATTTTTTTGAATTTTTAAAACTTCTTAAATTGCTACATTACTAATGTATGGCTTTATTTATATGTTTTTAATACCAGGGTTGGTTAACCTTCTATTGCCCAAGGGTTGCACTGATATACAACTACCACTCCAAGGTGGTGGGCATGGCCAATGTATACCCTCATTTATAGGTAAAGGTAAAGGACCCCTGGACACTTAAGTCCAGTCAAAAGGTTGTGGCGTTCATCTCGCTTTCAGGCTGAGGGAGCTGGTGTTTGTCCACAGACAGCTTTCCGGGTCATGTGGCCAGCAGGACTTAACCACTTCTGGTGCAATGGGAAATCGTGCCAGAAACCAGAGTGCATGGAAACACCGTTTACTTTCCCACTGCAGTGGTACATATTGAGCTGCTAGGTTGGCAGAAGCTGGAACAAGCAATAGGAGCTCACCCCGTCATGAGGATTCGAACCACCAACCTTCCAGTCAGCAAGCCCAAGAGGCCCAGTGGTTTATACCACAGCACCACCTGCTCCTTACACTCTCATGTCGCTATATGAGGGACAAATTTATTTCTTAATGCCATTTCTTTGCATGTTTTACCTGCAGTTTGGAACTCAATTTACAGTGGTTAGATCTGCCTTCAATTAGACTTAAAGTTGGCCAGGGTTAGTATGAACATTGTGAAACACTTTGCTTAAGTTTGAAGATGTCAGCATTTGATCTGATCATTTAAACTTTCATATTCTCAATGTCCTTCAGTAGAAATCTAGTAATGAAATGGGAATGCATACTTAACAAACTTTTACACTCATTACAATGAGAACAACTTGGCTCCTCTTTACAAATATTGTGCCAAAGATAAGGACAGTGGATGGGTGCCTGCGGGCACAAAACGTCAGGAGCAAGCTGGTAGGGATGGTTTTACTCTTCCTTCAGTGTAGAGCCAACACATGGAAAGAAATGATTTCACTTGTTTTTTTTTGAGAAAGGCAATTAGAAACATGAATTTGCTGCTTTGGGAAATAAAATTGGGTGCAGTGTTCATTTGGCTTGACTTGCCAAAGCACTCAGAACGTTGCATTTATGGGTGGTGTGCCAAAAACTATTCACAGCTACCTTGTCACTACTTGATGGAGCTGGAAATTGGCAGGGGGAGGGCAATGGCTTGCAACCACTGTATGCTGAGTGGCTGCTAAGAATAGGCCCTGACAATCACAGCTAATGTTTCAAATTACTGCGCAGAACAATCGCTATTCTAATTTTTCTTTCTCTTGGAAATGTAATTAATGTTGTGTTTTATTGTTTTCCTTTTATAAAGGAATGACAACCTTCGTTTATTTCAGGATGATGCTAACAAAACACACAATTTGCGCATTGTTTCAGAGATCTCTGCATATTTCGGAGCTGGCTCTTCAGTTGTGTATAACTTTCAGGAATCTTACAGCTTGGCGAAGAACTCCAGTTCTCACGCTGCGTCTTTCCATCCGGATATGACGCTGAACAGAGAAGCAATCACTTTTGCCTTTCGAACGACGCGGATCCCAAGCTTACTCCTTTATGTAAGCTCCTTCTATAAAGATTACCTTTCCATTATTCTTGCCAAAAATGGTGAGTACGCCATTATGTATGCTTTTGCAAAGTTAATATTACCATGAAACTTTTTAAGTTTTTAAGTAGCATGCTTCCTCTCCATCCATTTCTGGTCTGCATATTAACAGAAATGACTGTGAGAAGAGTGGCTTCTCTGTTTCTTCTTACATTCATATCTGCAGTTGAGTAGGAAGACCTGTAGGGACACGGGTGGCGCTGTAGGTTAAACCACAGAACCTAGGACTTGCCGATCAGAAGGTTGGCTATTCGAATCCCCACGAAGGGGTGAGCTCCCGTTGCTCGGTCCCTGCTCCTGCCAACCTAGCAGTACAAAAGCACATCAAAGTGCAAGTAGATAAATAGGTACCACTCCCACGGGAAGGTAAACGGCATTTCTGTGCGCTGCTCTGGTTCGCCAGAAGCGGCTTAGTCATGCTGGCCACATGACCTGGAAGCTGTACGCCGGCTCCCTCGGCCAATAAAGTGAGATGAGCGCCACAACCCCAGAGTCAGTCACGACTGGACCTAATGGTCAGGGGTCCCTTTACCTTTACCTTTAGGAAGACCTGTATGTTAATGATAACCCGATGGCTGAACAGATCTTTCTGGGTGCCAGTGGCATGTGGTCAGTGGGCTAGGGAGACTTGGCTAAATGTTCCTGGTAAATTACAGAAGCTTCAGCCCAGCTTAGGGAGGGAGGTGCGATGCTCCAAAAGGGTCCAAGAGCCTTTCCACCACCTTCCCAAAGCCCACAGGCTTTGAGAAGGGGGCAGGGGGGCTACAGCATCCTGTCAGAGGCCTGTCACCTCCTCCCCAAAGCTGGGAATGGAGGCACAATGCTCAAACGTCCACAACATGACCCTTTCTAGCTGGCACCTCTGGCCTTAACTGTTCCCCTATGAAAAATTTCAGCACACGCCACTGCTGGATGCTAATCCGTGCACCCTGATGCCATCCAGAGCACATTTCCAAGTCATCATTCTGAGTTCTTTCCAAGGCTTTCTGAGAGGAGATGCTGGAATTGAGCCTCACATCTTCTGCACACAAAACATGCTCTCGGTCATGCAGCTGAGGCCCTTATTGTATTTTGAGTTATGTTTGTAATTTATTTATGCATTACATTTATCATCCACCTTTCCTCCACTAAGCTCTAGATCAGCCTTTCTCAGCCTGTGGGTCCTCAGATGTTGTTGAACTACAAAGACTCTCCTCCCTGTAAGGGAGGGGAGGGGTTGTGGTCGGGGCCCGAGCCCCGGCTAGCAGGGGGCGTGGCCCCCTGCTGCCCGCTCACCTGGCTGGCGCTCACGCCCCCTCGGTGGCCATCCAATCAGGGGCCACGGTGGGGGCGTGTTCAGCAGCATTTTGCTGCAGCGCCAGCCTTCCCCGGCCTCATTCTTCCTTCCTTCGCCCCACGCGAGACTACAACTCCCATCACCCCTAGCTAGCAAGGCCAGAGCTCAGGGATGATGGGAGTTGTAGTCCAACCACATCTGGGGACCCACAGGTTGAGAACCGTTGCTCTAGATGGTCACATGGTATTTCCCCTCCCCATTTTATTCTTACAGCAAGCCTGTGAAGTATGAATAGGTGGAGAAACAGTGACTCGCCCAAAAATATCCGATGAGCTTTATCACTGAGTGGGCTTTGATACTGGGTGTCCCAGATCATAGTCTGACACGCTACCCACTACATAACACTGCTAGCTTTTCCTATGGAGAGAGCAAAGCAGTGGTTGATAGATTAGTCGCCTTATGATTTTCCCTGTAGACTGCCTTTTTGAGAGAGCAGCACAGTCCAATTTTTAAAAACTATGCTGCAGCTCTGGGCTTTTACACTATGTTTTGGGTTGTATTCATGTTCATGAACACTCTGGATAATTATGGGTTGTATCCTCCTAACATAATCAGAGTTTAAATGAATAAAACCAAGTTAGTTATGTCCATTTATTTCAATAGGCCTACTCTAAGTAGAACTAACATGACGGTGTTAAACATGAAGGGTAATTTCCATATTTTCTATCTTCTGTGTTTCCTTCTTATTTAAAATATTTCTTGGGTAAGTAAATAAAATATTCTACCGCCATCATTTTCCAGATGCATTTATGTAAACTGGAAACCAGGTATTTTGTATATACCCAGTCATGAACATTGAAAACTAGGCGTTTTGTATATACTAGTCATGAAACTAAAATATCATTTCCCCAATTCCTTCAGGAAGTTTACAGATCAGGTACAAGCTGGATAGCCATCAAGCTCCTGACATCTTCAGCATCAATTTCAAAAGCATGGCCGATGGGCAGCTTCATCGTGTGAAGATTAACAGAGAGGAAGAAAAGCTATTTGTGGAGGTAATGCAAAAAAATGAAAAGAAAATAAAGATTGTCATCAAAGAGGACGAACCCCAAAGCAAAATAAAATAAATAAATACAATATAGCATGTGGCCGTTGTATGTGTGTGTTGAGTGCTTATGTCGAGTGCCTCAGGAAGTAAAGCAAAACATCGCAGACTCTTGCTGGGCAGAGAGAACCTTGGCAAAGTGATGTCTTTGATGTTTATCTTTCCCCGTTTAAAAAAAGGTCAAAGTCTCATTCACAGAGTATTGGCACAAAAATAACAAAATCCTGATTCATGTCATCTTTCCAACTAATGACTATAGCAGGCTGAGATTGATAATTTATGTAGAACAGCAGGAAGCACAGAAGAACTGCAAGGGTTTTTTTACCCCTATCAAACATTGCAATTTTAAAGGCTTAATGAAGAAAGGGAAGAACCTTGCTGGGTGGTGGTGTTTTTTGTGGCTTTTCTCTTCTTTTACCTAATAGTGTTTCCCGAACATCTTCTAACCGAGGTACCCAATTCTCCTGTAATTAAAAATGGAGGCACATTTATATATTCTGTTTATATTCCGCCCTTTATCAGTCCCATTGATCTGGCTACATCTTCACATACTATAAAAGCTGTACAGTATTTTCTTTATATATATAAAAGACCTAAGCTGATAAGATACAGCTCACCTGAGCTCCAGTTGCATTGCTGCTACGTGACAGAAGTTAGAGGAGTGAGGCTGACATGGTTCAAACACACTGGCAGAGCCAATCCAACCTCTCTGCTGCTTTGCATCTTCCCCTCTTCATCCCAGTTTAAAAAGGGGGAAATGTCCCTGGCATGATACAATGTTGCTGTGAAGAACACCTCATTTTATACTATGGTACCTCTGGTTATAGGGACGCGGGTGGCGCTGTGGGTTAAACCACAGAGCCTAGGACTTGCCGATCAGAAGGTTGGCGGTTCAAATCCCCATGACGGGGTGAGCTCCCATTGCTCGGTCCCTGCTCCTGCCAACCTAGCAGTTCGAAAGCACATCAAAGTGCAAGTAGACAAATAGGTACCGCTCCGGCAGGAAGGTAAATGGCATTTCCGTGCGCTGCTCTGGTTCACCAGAAGCGGCTTAGTCATACTGGCCACATGACCCAGAACCTTTACCTTTACCTTTACCTCTGGTTATGAACACATCTGGTTATGAACGCTTCAGGTTACGAACTCCGCTAACCCGGAAGTAGCTGCTCCTGGTTGCAAACTTTGCCCCAGGATGCGAATGGAAATCGCATGCCGGAGGTGCGCACACAGCGGCAGGCCCCATTAGTGAAAGCGCACCTCAGGATAAGAACGGTTTCAGCTTAAGAACAGACCTGTTCGTAACCAGAGGTACCACTGTATTGTCTTTTATTTTCAAAGGGCATGGATGTTCATGGGGAGGAGTCTGCGTACTTTGTTCATCGGGGGGGGGGTCATTTAGAAAACCACGACTGCAACCTTCTGTTGATTAATCAATTATATTAATTGTTTAGAAATCTTTGAGCAAAAGGCATCCTAGTGTTAATTAGGCAACAGGATTCAATCCTTTAAATCCTTTAAAAATTTGTGTTTGTGTTGTTGTTTATCTGGAGGGAGGTGTTTTGTTGTGTGGGTCAAATACATCATCGTTTTTCTTCAGGGAAATTGGATGGTATCTTGGGTCAAATACATAGCTTGACATCTCAATCTCTGATCCAACTTTTGCTTTGCACTCAGTTTCTTGGGCAAGTCTTGTTCTGTGACTATCCCACAGTCGCCATGTTGTGATTAAACATAACCGACGGTAGGCATTTTGTGGCAATATGTGAAAAACAGTTTACCAAATTTTGAAATTTGCCCATGGACCCCCAAATGTTACTAATAAATTCATATTTATTGTGTGTGAGAGAGAAGCTTTGACTTCTCCCAAATACTGCTTAAGAATTCCAGCCTCAGTTAGACCAGAGATTGGGTTGAGCAGGAAGAATGCATGTCTGCAAAGCAGCCTATTGTGTGAAATAGGCCTTTCACTTTTCTTTTTTGGAGCTGTCGTTAGTATACATTTTATGAAATCTATTGTAAAAGAAAATATAAATCAGTTCTGTCTGTTTTTCAAAATGTATTATGACCCAAGAATTCTAGTTACTTCTGTGGAATATGCACTTCTACGGGGATTAATGAAAAAGTTACTTGGAAAATGTATTTATTCCTACCTCATTACACAGTTTCTAAGAGGACTGGAAGATTAGCTTGCATAAATCATATCTGAATGTGGTTGCATTGAACAGAACCTATTGTAGAAATGTCGCAATCAAAAAATATATTGGGCTAAGAGCTTGTGGAGCACAGATATGTGCTGTCATCAGCGTTTGAAGGCAAGCAATTTATATAATAACACAGAGACTTTCATAGCATCGTAGTTAATTATTTCAAATTTAAAAGTTCATTCTCAGATAAGTAAGAGCTTTTATGTTTGGTAGGTAAGACATTTTTGTCCTTTCATGAGGCTCGCCAATTATACTGTACTTACAGATGAATAGATAAGAACTACCCAAATGGATATTAAAAGAGCTGTTTATAAGTTGTCATTCCTTAAACAATATCTTGGCCATAATAGCACAGTTAAAAAATAATAATCAAGGAGAGGTCTTTACAAAGTGGTTTATCTAACTGTTACCTGTGTTTTAATAAATTTCATATACCTTTAGTGTCGTTCTCTTAAGTTAATTGTATCATTGATAATTATTTCTTTTTCTTCCTCCTTACCATTTCAACTGTCCTACATCCAACTACTTTTTGCATCTCACTGAATAATATTGAAGGTTGACCACAATGAAAGGATGAAATTCTTTCTTTCTTCGGATACACAATTCAATGCAATCAAATCGCTCACACTTGGCAAGATCCTAGGTAAGTACATTGCTGTAGATTTTCCCTAAAAAATAATATCTCTCTCTCTCTCTCTCTCTCTCTCTCTCTCTCTCTCTCACACACACACACACATGCTAATCTTGTTGAGAAACATTTCTTTTTCACATTTGATTAGGCAGAGAGTGACAATCAAGGTGGAAGCTTCATTCTTGTCAAAGTGCATACATGTAATCGCTGGTAAGTGCTCCTAGAAAGATGTGCACGTGGATTCCATTAAAAATAATTTCATACTTATCTTTTCCATTTTTGCAATCAGGCATAATGAAACATGGCATTCTCTGTGCAGTCTAACAAAGAAAAGGCTAAATCACACTCGTGTTATAGGCAAAAGAAAATGAGTTAATTGCTCAAGCTGCAAAATGACATTCCTTTTGAATGATGCACCTTTGCAAATCATATCACAGAAGTTCTGTTTTCAAATATATGGAAGGAGATCAAGTGATGCAACTTGTGGTATAGCATGGCCTCCCAGAATACACAAAACACATCATTCTGCTATTTTATTTCAGGAGGAATGATCAGGACTCCTCAGGGGGTAGTGGTTTGAGAGATGGATTTAGGTGGAAGAGGCTTGGGTTTTATAGAGTGTAAATATGGTAAAATATTATAGAATAGCTTGTCCTAAATATTTGCCTGTACATGAATACAGCTTGTAACTTTGTAATCTTTTATTTAGCTTTCAAAGCTCTTCTGAGAAGCAAGCAAACCATTCAGTGGTTCAAAACACCAGCCTGTAAAAATGTCCAGTGGTACAAAACTGCTGTAATGAATCTTTCAGAAAAGAATTGATGGAATTACAAATGTAGAATGTTGATTATGTGATGCAGTACATTTAAAGTGAGTTTTCTTACAACAAACCCATTCTTTCCTTGTGACTCCAAAAGACTGGGGTGCGTGTGCATGGAGTCGAACCAGTGTGGTGTAGTGGTTAAGAGCGGTAGATTCGTAATCTGGGGAACCAGGTTCGCGTCTCCGCTCCTCCACATGCAACTGCTGGGTGACCTTGGGCTAGTCACACTTCTTTGAAGTCTCTCAGCCTCACTCACCTCACAGAGTGTTTGTTGTGGGGGAGGAAGGGAAAGGAGAATGTTAGCCGCTTTGAAACTCCTTCGGGTAGTGATAAAGCGGGATATCAAATCCAAACTCCTCCTCCTCCTCCTCTTCTTCTTCTTCTTCTTCTTCTTCAGCTCAGGACACAAGGGCATTGAGACAGAGTGCAGGAAGTGGTGAAAAAACCAAACTTTCACTCCTACCAGCTTAGTTCCCAGTTTGCCTGTCCCTGGTCGCACTGTCCCTGGTCGCACTGTAGAAATAACTTATTGTGCAAGGGCAGAGTGCGAATTTCCCCCTATCAACTGCCTTGAGGGCAGGGTTGACCATTTCTGCTGGAGGAATGCCAATAGATGGGAGAGGGAATCCAGTAAGAGCGGACAATTCTATGCAGGCAAATAAGTTACAAGCACACACTAGGGGTTAAAGGCACCAAGGTGGTGAGTGCAGATTTCCCATTCCTAGATACTTTGAATTGAACGAGCCTCTTTTAGCAACGTAAGAGGTGTGGCGAGATAGGGCAGAATCAGTCAGCAGATCGCTTCTAACTCAGAGATGGCGGATTGTAGTGGTTGTTCAATTAATAGGCACAGCTCAGACATCAGTTCTGCATCCTATATGACGGGCATTGGCTTGTCCACAGGAGGTGAATTGACAAGGTTTTGTGGTAATGTAGCAGCTTCATAGGGACGCGGGTGGCGCTGTGGGTTAAATCACAGAGCCTAGGACTTGCCGATTAGAAGGTTGGCAGTTCGAATCCCTGCGACGGGGTGAGCTCCCGTTGCTCGGTCCTTGCTCCTGACCACCTAGCAGTTTGAAAGCATGTCAAAGTGCAAGTAGATAAATAGGTACCACTTTGGCGGGAAGGTAAAAGGTGTTTCCGTGTGCTGCTCTGGTTCGCCAGAAGCGGCTTAGTCATGCTGGCCACATGACTCAGAAGCTGTACGCCAGCTCCCTCGGCCAATAAAGCTAGATGAGCGCCGCAACCCCCGAGTCGGTCACGACTGGACCTAATGGTCAGGGGTCCCTTTACCTATCTGCTATCTCAGGGATAGATCAGGCTCATTGTTATTTTGGGCAGGAGCTTTGAAAGTTGCTTCCGCTTTAGGCAGATTTCCTGTACAGTTTGAGTAACCACTGCCTATCGTCTTGTTATAATAAGCATTATGTTGTGACCCTCGTTGTACCAGTCACAAGTCCACTTACCTTAAGTGGTCAGGCAGCATTGTGGCCTGGTCACAACCCCATGTTAGCAATCCGGAGGCCAGCTGGGGACGACTCCAGGCCTGTCTGCAGATTGGCCAATGGCAGGCTGGCCTGGGTATGGGGATTCCCCAGGGGGCAGAACCAGCCAGCCAATGAGCATCACTTCGGTCCGCCTGGGAGAATAAATTGACGCTGGTGCCACACTCCTCCTCGGTTTTCCCTCAGATCCCTCATAGCAGTTGTCACAACTTTGCAAGGTTAGGCATTGGGCAAGCCTTAGTCTTGCCTCTACCTACCCCTCCTTGGTTAAGGGTATCCTGTTAAAGGGATCAGTGAGGAATTGCTTCTGTTCAATGCCCAGATGGGGAAAGGCCATAGGACTCTTCCAGCAGGGACCCCTCGGGGGTAACACTATTTTATGTAGGTCGTAGGGACCCCATTGTGTGGTTTTCCCTTAGATACACTCCCAGCAGGTGGGCTGGAGTTAAATAAATGGCTTCACCCAATGGCTATGCCAAAACTTCACATCCATAACCAATAAAGTTGTGGCCTATTTGAACCCCAAAACTGTATATGTTGTTGTCTGGTCTGGTTATTTCATTACATAGGGAGTGGCTGTGTCACAGGGCCTTGGTACACAAGTGTCTTTCCTCTTTATTCTGGTTGTGGGTGCAAATGCTAAGCATTGATAAATAGTACACCTGTAATTTCTCTGAAATACTCTTCCTGCTGGATAACTGTGTAGCTCACCCCATTGATCTCTCAGTGCTAGAAATCAGCAATGCTCTATGTCTGAAAGTTGCACAATTTTCTTGTGTTAAATTTGAGTGAGAAATTACGCTTAGTATAATTTAATTGGAACTCTGCAGAAACGACACCTCTTGTGATCCAAATATGAAGTTATTAAAAGCTGGACTCTTACTTGCAGAAATAAAAAAGGGAAAGAGAACCTTTCGTGGAAGATTTTCTTTTCTAATTTGAATCACATTTTCTGTCTGGAAACTAATGTGTGGAGCCATAGAAAACATGCATGCTGTGTACATTTTTGTAAGCACATTAATTTACAGCCAATTAACATTTTCAGCCTTGGTGGCAAAAATGAATATAGAGCCGCTACTAGATGGATGTTACCTTCCGCAAGCAATGAGCACAGAAATTTCAGGAAAACTGAAAAGGGCAGGCAACCAAAATGAGGTTGTATTCAGGCAATATTTTATTCTGTTTTCCTAGCATTTCCTTACCCAATAATTTCTACATTTTATGTGATCTTTCACATGACTTAAAACCCACTTCTGGAAATACAGCAGAATCTAGTGGAAGTTTAGCACTCATTTCCATGTTTATTGCTTCCAGGGAAAAAATGCTTTTGCAACAACATTAAGCCAGAAAGCCTTGGGAGTTTTGTGCTGTAATTTCCGCAGCATTTTCAGGGATTGTGCCATGTGATGAAATTCGGGGCTGGTATTCCTGCATACAGTTCCATTCTGCTGTTTTGATTGGTGAATCATGGGGAAACAGAATCACAGATGGGCACAAAGCGTGGTGACATGTTCAGTGATGTCCATTGTTGTTCTATACATCCCCACTGATGTGAGTGAAACTTAGCATAACAGGGTGGTATAACGCTGGAAAAGCCTCAGTTCCACCATGGAGTGTAAAAGAAACATTAGAAGCTGGGAGAGAAGCACTAGTATTATAACCAAGGAAAACAAACAGCAATCTCCATGTCTGAATGTAAAAGTATGGTTTATAGAAATTTCTAAAATCTAGTCCATGAATCCGAAGGAAAGCATTCTAACAGAAGTTTCATAATTATGCTATTTTGTTTAGAATTCTGTTACATGCTCCGAATGTTCTACCCATTTTCTCTTTAATTCTGAGGATAAATGTGTGAGACAAAAATGGAAATAAGTTCAATGTTAAAGTATGTAAGTGAGGTAATTGTGTCTTCATTTTCTGAACAATCTCAAAATACAAGAGAGCTAAAGACAGTTCACAGAACAAGGATAAGTTCAGAAACAAGTACACCTACGAACAAAATTAGATATTTTTATGCAACATCTTATTTTTTATGCAACATTAAAAAAAATGCATACAGGACATGTCCAAATGACCTGTTTATTGAGCATTCATCCCAATTTGTTTGCAGAGAGATGTGACAGCTTTGGCCATTAAATGAGCACTCTGACAGATTCACTTTCCCGTGTTCTTCCTCATCACTTACATTATTCAGAAAGACTTCTTTTGGGGAAACACCTTTGTTCTGAATGGCTCTGCTTAGCATAACATTTGGGGAGAAGGATGCAGGAAAAGGCAGCCTTAAGATACTCAGGCATCAAGTCAATTAGAGCATTAAAAGCATGTACCACCACCTTCCATTGTGCCCAGAAACAGGCTTCCCCCAAGCAAAGCTACTTTGGTCCCTGTAGCCAGGATTGGTCCCTGTAGCCAGTTGAAGTTAACAATCTAGCAGCTTCATTGTGAAGTTTCTGAACAACTCCATTGCAGTTAGCCACATGTTACGCTGGACCAGGAGGTCTCTAGAGCTGGCAGTCCTTGGTCAAGCATAACCAGGGATTACCAGTGAGACAGCCTCCTTAGGTGATGGATACATAGGGTTGCCACCCATCCTGTATAATACGGACTCATCCCGTGTTTTAGTGCAAAATGCTATGTCCTGTATTGATTCAATACAGTTTGTCTTGTATTTCTGCTCCCCCCGCCCCTCCACCATGCTCTAGGCTAAGTTAGGGGTCTTCTCCAAATCCATGTATGTGAAAGGGTGTGAGAAAGCCGTTTCCCAGGGAAACGAAGTTGCGGGCTGGTCGCGAGCTCGCCCCATGTGCAGGGGGCATGGCTAGCCCCCGCGTAATAGGAAGTCCCCGGCCGTGTCACCCTTAGGCCGACCAATACAGTCGAACAAGTGGTATGGCTTCCTTTTAAGCAGCCCGCAGCTGGGGACTCACCCCTCTTTTCCTGGGGTGACCCTGGGGGAGATCCTAGTTGATGTGCATCAGCAGGGCTCCCCTTACTGGTGGTTAACCCTTCTGAGACTTCCTGCAGGCAGGCAGGAGTCAGATATAGTCAGTTCTGTTCCAATGCCTAAGCCAATACCACTCACATTCTGTAACTAATAAAGTTGTGGCCTTTTTTAGCCCATTAATCTAAAATACTGGTGTCAAGTGTCTTTATTCCAACAAAGGGGGAGAGTTCTGGGCCTTGCCACGCAAGGGTCATGTATTTAAGCTCTGGGTAGCAAAGCACAGAGAGATTTACAAATTCATGTCTATGTGTGTGCGCATGTGATGAATTTCAGAGAAGCCCCCCTGTTAAGCTGCCCCCCTTCAGAGAAGCCCCCCTGTTAAGCTGCAATAAATTTGTAATGGATTGCTTTGAAGTTATCTCAGCATCGGGTGGGAAAAAATGCCCCTCTCCCACCTCGTCCTGTCCTGTATTTTGTCAGAACAAAGGTGGCAACCCTAATACTGAGGGACAGAGAGCAGACAGAACTGTGTGTCCAGTGACCTGCCATGGAGCCCCAAAGCTAGCCAACCAGTATTGACATAAGAGTCAAGGCCAGTCTGGTCATCTTTTCTATAAAGAATGGAGAAAGGGACTGTATTGTCCTTCTCTTCAGGGAGCAAAATATATTGGGCCCACTGCAGCTTCCAACAGGACTGGGCTCTGTAAATGTTAAATATCCCAATACAGGCTTAAGTGAGAGCTTCACTGAAGCAAGCTCTTTAGGCACAAACATTTGAGACTATAAATGAAATGTCATGATCGGTATAGTGATTTCCAGCTAATTAATGAAGAAACTACATCACCTATGCTGCGCCTGTGAACTAATTAATGGAAGTAGTATTGTAACTTGACATCACCCATGTGGTAGAATCTTTGACTGCTGTTCTGAAGTGTACCATTTGTTTTTGTAAGTAGCTCACATGTCTGCAATATTATGCAAGGTGGTTTTTTGTTTTTAGAATCATGCAATGACTGTGTGATAAAGACATTAGGCTGACATTTTGCCATAACCTAATCTCCACTTGGCATGTTAAAATTGAGCTCTGCATGCCATTATCTTGCAGATAGGAACAAATTAGCATACAGGTGTTTACTAAAATAATAGCAGCGATTACCATCACCAGAAAGGCTTAGGTTCAAAAATACTCTGTAAGATTTGCAAGACTTGATGTAGTGATAGGTTTACACAATGTGAAATAGATCTGACTTCACAGAATAGATGTTTCTCATTATCTTGCAAGGAAATGTGTCTTCAGCCAGGCTTGTCTCTCATGTTATGAATATTATATGCCTCATATTTTGTCAATTAGAGTAAATTTTTCCACACGACTTCCTTACAGTTCAAAATAAAACAGAGCTGAAATTTCTCAGATAATGTTTTGAGAAAAATTCTGAGATGTGTCTGAGATGGCCACCTTGCAGACCTTTCTCAGCCTATTCCCCAATATTTTTGTGGTGTGGCAATATGGAGGACACAAAATGGTGACTAGCTTGCCACACTTACAGCAGCAGGAGGGGAAAGGGATAGCCTTGGGAGGAAAGGAATGAACTGTGAAACTGCCATTGTGAATAGTAACTCCTCACCCAAGAAACCTTTGAAGTCCTCCTCCCTCTAGTTCCCAATTTTTCTGTCCAAAAATGGGACAGAGAACTTTGAGAGTCCATTTGTGCAAAACTGTGGTTCAAATTGGAGATAAAGTATCTTGAATTAAAATTTTCCCCTCAACACATAATTTCTTAAGTAAGTAAAGCTTGATATGGGTAAGGAATACATGTGACAAAATAAAAAAAAAAATAACATAGAGCTTAAGCAATACTGGTAAAATATTTGTTGTATGCGAAACACTCTCTTAAGACATCAGAATTTGCCTGAGTTGCTGTTGATAGCTTTTATACAGAATGATGTATGGTGGTTTACATATTCATGATTAGGATTATTTTCCATTAATGTTTGAAGTTTATGGAGAATGAATATAAATATATGCAATAATTAAAACATCTGAATTGAGTTTTACAGTTTGGGCTTTGAATGTGCTATAGCTAATTAAAAAATATATTTATTGGCAGACTAGTAACTGCCATTCATATTCTCTCTCTCTCTTTCTCACACATGCACACACGCACACACACATATATAATGAATATATTCTCATTAAAAGCAGTCCAAAAATGGGGAGATGGCAAATTTGCATATGTTGCCAATGTGCATAGAGGCTCAGAGGAATACGTACAGGTTAATTATTCAATTATTCTTCTGTCTCTTTGTTTTGTACATTTGCACTATGATTAATTTCCTTCTGTTTCTTTTGATTAGCAGAGAATAGTGATGTAGACCCAGACACCATGAAGGCAAACTCTCAGGGGTTTGTTGGATGTCTCTCTTCAGTGCAATTCAACCATATCGCTCCCCTGAAGGCTGCACTGCACCATTCGAGCTCGGCTCCAATCACTGTGAAAGGACATTTCACCCAGTCCAACTGCGGCACTTTAGCAGGAGCTGACTCAACATCAAGTGAAACAACTCATTCATTTGCAGGTAGCAAGCATATGGCTCTCATTTGTTCTACACCCTGAAACAGAATACAAGACAAAGGTTCAGAGTTTCAGTATTAGGTTGCCTAGCAGCAAACCTAAAGGATAGGGTCCAAAGGTACTGGGTTCTTTTCCTCCCACCCTCTCAACCTATGTCTTTTCCTCTAAGTGTTTATTTTTTTATTTTTTGTATGTGCGGTTTAATTATACACAGTGAATTAAAAGCAACAACAACACCCCCCAAACACCCTTGTTCTTAGCAGCCTTGCATATATACTATTGTGTACCCATTTTGTATAGCTGTATGTCGTTGCATACAGTATGTAGGCTGTAGCTGTGTACATGGATATATTGAAAACTCTCCTCTCTCTGCTTGCCTCTGTCATTTTCCCTTTTTGTTTCTGCTACAGATCATTCGGGACCAATAGATGAGGGAGAACCTTTAGCTAATGCAATAAGGAGTGACTCTGCAATTATTGGAGGTAATAGGGACCATAATAGGCCAGCTGGTGCCATTTTTAAATACCTTTGGATCTTTCAGTAATAATGCAAAGTGAACAGGTGCCAAACCAACTGCAACCCCAACCATGTTTTAGGGCATCCACAAGTCTGAAAACACACAAATGAACATGCTCCAGGAAGTCATTGTTGGTTATACAGTAGCTCCTGAGTGTATGGTTGTTATGTGTTTCCAGTGCCCTTCAAATTTAACAGAGCAGATTTGGTCAACTTGTGGTCGCAGTGTGGATCTCATCTTTGCTATTGGTTGGAAAAGTCTGAGTAAGTTTTATGTCCTCTGCAGCATCCTTTGTCATTTCTGTAGCAAAGTGTATGAAGTGTTTTTTAAAAAAGGTTTTTTACCCCCAAAGCCATGGGCCTGTTCCATATTGCCATTTCCTCACAATGTGGGGATACTGTCAACTACAGATGATGGGGATGTTAGCCCAAGACATGTTCTCTCTCTCAACCACAAATAGAAACCATAAACTGGATATGTCAACCATTGCTGGAGAAGGTGCCTGTCACAAGGTGGGAAAGGGTTTTTTTGTCAACAGGATGCCTATCACTTAATTCAGATGAGGAAAACGTAGGGTAATTGGCCCACTTAGAAAAATGTGTAATCCTTTTGCTCCCCTCACTTTCTATCTGGTATGCCAAATTTTTAAAGAGTCGCTGAGCAAATTTTGAATACATTAAAGGTAAAGGTAAAGGTACCCCTGACTGTTAGGTCCAGTTGTGAACGACTCTGGGGTTGCACTTTGATGTGCTTTCAAACTGCTAGGTAGGCAGGAGCAGGGACCGAGCAATGGGAGCTCACTCCGTCCTGGGGATTCGAACCCCTGACCTTCTGATTGGCAAGCCCTAGGTTCAGTGGTTTAGACCACAGCGCCACCCGCGTCCCTGAAATTAACTGTACCAGACTTAAACGGGTTTTGGAGCATGCTTCTCAAATTGTCAGGATTAAGCCATCTATAATGTATTCAAAAGGGACGTGGTGGCGCTGTGGTCTAAACCACACAGCCTAGGGCTTGCTGATCAGAAGGTCGGCAGTTCAAATTCCCATGACGGGGTGAGCTCCTGTTGTTCGGTCCCAGCTCCTGCCCACCTAGCAGTTCAAAAGCACGTCAAAGTGCAAGTAGATAAATAGGCACCACTGTGGCAGGAAGGTAAACGACATTTCCGTGCACTGCTCTGGTTCACCAGCAGCGGCTTAGTCATGCTGGCCACATAACCCGGAAGCTGCCTGCGGACAAACGCCGGCTCCCATGGCCAGTAAAGCGAGATGAGTGCCGCAACCCCAGAGTCGTTTGTGACTGGACTTAACTGTGATGGGTCCTTTACCTTTTTTACAGTTAATTTCAGGTGATGCAACCACTTTGACTCCTGGCTGTTGGTCAGAATATAGTTCAGTTGGACTACTAGGATATAAGATAATTCCCCCCACCGCCACATTTATATCCATGACACCTTTCCTATTTGACTTACAGAATTCCACTAGGACCTTTTCTGAGCCCTTCATATGCCTCTTATTACATTGACAGTAGCCCTTTTCAAATGTTCAGTGAATGTGTGCATAACAATATGAGAAAGAGAAAAAGTCTCTCTCTCTCTCTCTCCCCCTCTGTGTGTGTGTGTGTGTGTGTGTGTGTGTGTGTATGTGTGTGTGTGCAGGCTTCATCCCCATGGTCTTGAAGTCTGCAAACTGTAAGTGCATAGGATCTGCACAAACACCTGGTGAACACAGAAGGTGAGGCTGTGGATGCAATCATGATTGCCCTCCCTCCCTCCCTCAGTTCACTGGATGTCTGCAATGACCACTTACCGGGTCTAGCAGTGGGCGAGGTTTGCGGCCCGACACACAGTCCCACCGTCCTCTTGAAGCCACGCTGCTCCACTGGCCGTTGCTCTGCCCCTTTGGTTACCGCAGTGCTTGCTGGGGTTCCCACCAAACCCAAAAATTCAAATTTGACCTATCCATGGTGGCTTGGAGGCAGGACAAGAGAAGTGGACCGCATTGGAGCAGGCTTCACTTCCGTCCACTCCAAAAGTAGGAAAGGGGGCCATAGCCATAGCTGTCAACTCCCCCCTTTTTTAAAGGGAAATACCATTATTCCGAATAGGATTCCTCGCAAGAAAAGGGAAAAGTTGACAGCTATGGCCATAGCTGATGCTGGGTGCAATCATGATTGCCATCCCTCCATTAGTTCACTGAATGTCTGCAAAGGGTTTTACAAACCCAAAGGAAACTAGAATTATTTGATTTTAGATTATCTAACCGTGCCAAATCAAATAAAATGAAAATAATTCACTTTAATTAGATGGCTAATAAAGTGGCAAATATTAGGACAGGCTAAAAGATGAGCATGGCCCTGCAACTGAGATAGAGGACTGGAAGTCACAAAATCTGGTCAAATTTCATTCTTTGGAACCTCTAGGAAACTGACTATTTTTATCTGTTCAGAAAGAAGGAAGAAAAGTCAAGAATGCCTGAACAATATGTGTTTGGGGACTCAGAGTTCTCAAGAGGATTTCAGTTTCTATGACTAGTGTACGAGCAAGTATAAATCTGTAAGCTTCAGTGATTATTTTTAAGGAGTTATTCTATGAGACTCAGAGTTTTCTGATGGCATTATTTTCTCCTGGGAACAGGGGTGAAGAAAAAGCATTCTTCCCCCCTACAAATGGTTTCTCTACAATATAATTCAACCATCCAATTTCCATTAAGTTGTGTTTTTTTTTAAAAGGATAGAGAAGAAAGAATAGAAACCGTTATCTTTGATAACCTCTGGTTAACTTACGAATAGCGGGTTGGTTTGTTTTTTGGTAAGGTCGTTGGAAACCACCGATAAGTGACAGACTTGAGGAATTTAGTGGAATGGAAAACTACCAATTCCCATTGAGAGCTTGAGCATTTAGGACTGGAAAAGGTGAAAAGGATATTTTGCTAAAACAAGAATATGCGCTCGCCTATACAGCTGCTGCAGCTGAAATGATGGCATCCTCTAATCGTTAGGTACCTCATTAAGGACTTATTATCTACATTAATCATTGCCTTAAAGCAAGTTGAACTCCAAATGATAAAAGTCTCATGTCTTCTGCTTAAATGTTAGGCCAGTCATTGCTGTTTCACATGGCTGAATTTGAAATATTTTCACATATGAACAAAGAAGGTTGCAGGAACATAGGGAAAGGTTTACTTGTGTTCCTGCCAAGAATTTGTTTGGTTTTGGAGTGTCCAAAAGCCAGACACAAAGGCAACAGTTCCTCCCTCATTTTTCAACTCCTTGATCAGTTTGGTTAGATTTGTTCATTCGTTCTTGCTCTACGTTTTGCAACTCTCTGATCTTCTTTTAGAGATTGGGCTACCAAAATTATACATAATATTATTGATCTTGCCATAGATTTATACCTAGGCAGCATGAAGCTGGCTGTTTCATTTTCCATTCTTTTTCTAATCAACCCTAACATGGATTTTGCCTTCCTAACACCACTGCACAATGAGCTGATATTTCCACTGAACTGCCTATCATGACCAAACATCTCTTTCCTGAAGAGTTAGGATATCATTATCTTCTTATTCTTCGTCCCCAGTGTGCCTCACATTATACTTTACTTGCTTTAAAAGCTTACTCGCAGTTTTGGCAAATTTGTCTAAACGATTTTGGTGAGAGTCTATTGGAACTTTGCATAGACTGATTGAGTTTTCAAATAATAATGATTTGCCCGCCTAACTGACTGCAGATCATTTCTTCATGTTAAATAGCACATGTCTCAATACAAATCCTTGTGGGGTACTCATTGTGTAAAGGGTGTCCCGGCCAATCTAATCCATCTAATTCATCCAAGTGCTTAACTTTCCTTTAACTTTTCTCAAATCTTTGTAGCTTGGAGGACTGTGATGCTTTGTCACTACAATTCTTTTTGCGCCTACCTATGGTTAGCTCCCCACCACCAATCACCAATCCCTATTGCAGTAAACTAGAATATAAGAGCCTGCCTTCAAAAATAGGGTGTGTCACATTGTCCCACAGTTATTTCAGTCCAGCCAACTGCTTCATTTGCTGCTATGAACTGTACACATCAGTTACATCACCTATGCTGTGAAAATGTTAGAACTACTAACGTTGGAGGGGGAAAACCCTAAATGCCATTTCATCTCCTGAAATATTAAATGAACTGATAATAGTAATTAAGGTGTAAAAAAAACCCCTCTGACTGGAACATTTATAATTATGTTCTCATTGTTCTTTCTTTTTGAACGTTACACCTTATAAATTATGTTCTTGACATTCTGTGGAACATTTTGTGCAGGCTAGGACTGCACATACGTACATCAATTTTAAACTGTTGCCAATAGTATAGTGAGCATAAATATACCTAAACTGTTGTCGTTCCTGATTAGAGTAAATTTATAGCCTAGTAAGCAGATGCATATTTGGTTTCAAGGGTAATCAAAGTGCTTTTCTGTTGTCCTGACTTAACACAGGGATTACCCAAATATTCTGTCAAAGATTTGCCAAAATAATCGGTAATTGGTTTGGCTTCTACATCTCTTTTGATTTCAAGATGTCAGTGTTACTTGCAGGATATGAGTTGGCCATCCCAAATATCACATCACAAGCAGGATTTCTGTATTGCCTCACGTCAACCCCGAACAGTATTTTCCAAAGTAAGAGGTGTGTGAACTATTTATCAGTAATTTATTAATATATTTGTAACAGTAAACTAAGAGGATTAGAGAAACAAAAAGAAGCTTCTAATATTTAAGTTAGTTCACACAGTGTGCCGCTAGTCATCAAATATAGAAAACAGATGCACAGTGCACACAAGCATGAATGAGGTCTTAGAAACATACCTGTGTTTCATGTGGAAGTCATCTCCCACTGTCATTTTAAGGTGCTTTGGTTGGCGTGAATGCGCTTCCAGCAGCCTGGTGACTCAAATGGAAGAAAAGCACAGTTTGGAAGAGGAATGGGGTACCTGTGGCCATCTAGATGATGGAAGTCTGGATTCCAGGTTCTCCATCCCTGGCTTACAGAAAGACAACAACATATATTAAAGCACATTGTCCCAAATAATGATGGCTAAACTTCTAATCATTGGGCAACCGTAAACATATATTGCTTTATTTCTCATTCTAAACAATATTAGTTGTAACATTTACATGGGATTAGACTCCTGAAACATGTGTTCTATGCTTGTGCAGCTGACTGGCTAAAAATCAATTGTGTATAGCTCTCCCAGCTTTTTCTTCCCTGTACAGTCTTACAGGTTCCATAACCTAGCAGGATTTGTGAGGAAGGAAGGAAGGAAGGAAGGAAGGAAGGAAGGAAGGAAGGAAGGAAGGACAGGCATTGCTGAACATCTGAAGTGAGGACAAACCAGGACGGACTTCTTCGGGAGCTGAAATGCAGGAATTAAGCTACACTAAGTCAACATTACCTGCACCAAGAACTGCCTAGTGGCATAACAGAAACCTAACACCAATCCCATAGCAATGAATAGGACAGGATGAAGCATATTAGGACTGGGCAAAGCATTGTCAGGCTTCAGGGGCTCAGCTTCCTCGCCGCTTGACCGTAGATAAGCAGTACAAAGAGAAAGCAGTCTCTTACCACTAACAGAACTGTTTAATGAACGCAGCAAAAGAACAAGCGACCGTTCTCAGAGTACAGGTGCTCCCACTAACAGGAAGCCATATCAATTTGTAGTAAGGTCTGTTATAATAATGCCTTCACTATCTAGTTGTGAATGATGTGTTGATTCTCAACAGCAAAATATTATCCCTAGTCATCTATTGTTGTGGGACAGCTGGCATAACTGAAGATTCCTGGTTCAGACCCCACTGAGGTCACTAGTTGACCTTGGGCAAGTTCTTTCTTCAGCTTAAGTGACCTCGCAGGTTTGCAGTGGGGATAAAAACACTTCATGCATTAAGGAGGGCTGCAGAAATTATTAAAAGTCCGTATTTTTATTACTGATGTAACATGACTTCTCACTTTGTTCTTTCCTTTCTCCCCCAGGTGTGATAGCCGTTGTGATATTCATCCTCCTTTGCATTGCTGCCATAGCTGTACGGATTTATAAAAAAAAGAGTGTATATAAAAAAAAGGAGGTGAAAGGATCAGAAAAGGAGGACAGTGCTGAGACCGCCCTGAAAAGTGAACTCAGCATGCAAAACACAGTCAACGAAAGTCAAAAGGAGTACTTCTTCTGATTCACATTTATGATATAGTTTATTAATAATATCAATGATGTGACTTCCTTGCTAAGCCAGGGGCTCTCAACGGACAAAAATAAAAATTTAAACGCTGTTGCACTCGAAGGACAAGCAAAATGGCTCTGAAACCTATTAAACTGCATATGTTCAGTTTCACTGATTGCGATGGGAGGCCTCTTTAAATGACATGCATTCCTTAGCTATTATAACGTAAATGCATTTTATGTAACAGTGAATTAGATATTGTAACCAATTTCATTGTTGGTAGTTTTCGGCTGTTCTGCTGTGACTTTCTAGAACGGAAGTGCATTCTGAACATGGGCTTTGAATGGGGGAAATCGTAACGCAGTTTTGTTTCTTCCTCCCCTCCTTTCCACTTATCCCCCACCCCAGCTCTTCAGGAATGTTGCTCAAATGAACTGTAATGTTTTCCTTTAACCATTTGGGTTACAATCCAAAGCAGAGTCCAGCACAGTTGATTGAGACCATTGAATTAATATTGTCTGAGAGTGCCTACGTCTGCATTGGATTCTGAACCTGATATAATACTTACTTTCCAGCAATCAGCTCAAATTACTGATATTGAATATGTTGTTTCCATTCATGGCTGACCAGTTCCAGTGTTTGTAGTTTAAGATGCACACACACACACACAAAACACAACCCCATGCTGTCTTCTGCATCATTTTTGCCCCCAAGTCAAAGTGTATTACTCTCTGAGGAATACTGAGACTGAACATAGAACACAGTTCATCTACAGCATGGGTTGCCAAATTTTGGGGCGGCCAGTGGGCACATGCAACATTTTGATAAAGTGCCATGGGTGCCAGACACAAAATGGCTGCTGTGAATGGTTTAGCGTGTCTCAAAATGGGGTGTGTGTGTGTGACATAATGGCTACCACAACCCAAGGAGAAGTCAAAAAAGGCAGGACCACGAAACGGTGTGTTCATGTTTTCCTCCCATCAATCACCCCATCTGTGGTGAAGAAAGGCAGCTATATTAGCTGCCTCCACACCCAATCTAATGGAGAAGTTATTTGCACATCTTCTCTGTTCAGAGCAGATGTCAGGATGGAGAGCCAATGAAATGGGGGAATATTTAAGGGGGTGTGTTCAAGGAGGAGAAGGCTGAGCCAGTGCAAACAGGAACTGAGCAGCAAGAGCAGCCCATCTCTTGTGTATTGTGGATTTTGAGGGATAATTATTGTGACCATTCACAGTTGCCATAGGAGATACTGGCAGGCACACTAGTGCCTATGGATGCCATATTGGCAAACCTTGCTTGATGAGCAGTGATCTCATAACAAACTGTGAGTGTCAGCTTGGTTGTAACTCATGCTGAGATGATTTTTCAGTGCCTCAACTGAATGAAGTTTCATTTTCTAAGAAGCCAGAGCTTAACTCTGAGCAAAAGCATGCCTGTATGTTGTAACAATATCTTTTGACCTATATTTGCAGGCAGGTTGTATTGGTAGCAGCAGGTTACAACCTTCCATGCATTTTTTTGCAAAAACATGGTAACCACAAAAGGCGAGCAAGGTTCTAGAATTTATTTAGGAGAGAGAGAGAAAGAGTGAATATTTCAAGCTTTTCATTATCTGAAAGCTGTGTTAGGAAGATTTTAGATTCTTTAGAGACCAAGGTTGTAGTTGCAAATTCTGCTAGCACTGTTGGAAACTCCATCACTATGGTAAAATCCCAGATTGGAGCAATATGTGTCTGAATACTGGAAACTTGCAGACAGGGCCACTGCCAGTGCCAGCAGTCAGAGGCAAATGATACAGATCAGACGTATTAAAGGTAAAATACAAAATGCAGCAACTGTGAGTCCAGATGAAGCCAGTTACATGATCTAAGATGCTGTTGTCATCAGGTTGTGGAGCAGACAAGGCAGGACACTCTGTGTGGCCACTCACAACCATGAGTTGTTCAGATTAAGGAACCAGCCTTGGATCAACATTATACAGAGCCAGTTAGACATCTGTCGGTTCCTTAAATCACCTTGGTTCATTTGAGCTGATGAGTACCACCTCTAGCCACCTCTGCAACACAGCAGAAACAAGCTAATAACTACGTCATTATGAGAGTTGCCCTGATGACACAGGGTTGGCCCTAGACCCAGCTGACAAAAGTCCCCAGTTTGAGTCTCACAGCACCTTACAACTATCACTTGACTGCCTTTCTCCCAGAAAAGAAAAATTGGATGGGAAGGGACCATTGGCATGTGATGCCAGTAGTCAGGTGCAAATTTCATTAGTATGCAAGCTCCTAAGGTTGAACAGCTCCTATGTCACTAGTGATATGTGTGAATGAAATTTCATTATACAAAAGTAACAGAATATGGGTTAACGGTTAAGCATTATGCATAGAAAGCAAGGTACTGACCTATAGTAACTTCTTGACTCTCTGCCTCAGCAGTCCCCAAATTTTAGACCTAGCTCTTTCTCTCTTCATCTTGCCCTGTCCCAAAGTTTGGACACTAGCAATCTTAACTACAATAGTATATGTGGTCTGGACTTGCCCTTCTGTGCAGTATTCATCATTATGAACTCCCAGGTTGCCCCTAAATGGGCTTACTTACTATGAGAAACATGACAGAAAGCCAAACAATTGGTTGGGTTCTTGAATGCATAAACATTGAAGAACATCTCCCCCCCCCCCAAATAGCTGAAGGTGGTTTGTGTTTTTCTTGGAACTAGTATGTGTGTATCATGTTCCTAATTATGAAATTAATTTATATCAAAGCTGAATACTTGCACCCCCCAAAAAACCACGGTTTGTTGGAATAAACATGAAACGCAGGCCTTCATCAACACCTCATTGGTCATAAATTCCCCAGATTCCAAAGTGCCATTGCCTATCCACTAACATTTCAGCCCTGTGTGTGGTTTTCCTCAGTCCTACGTAAGATGAGGGTGCTTTTTCTGTTCTTTTCTGTCCTGAGCATTGTGTGTGAGCACACACAGAGAGAGTGAGATAACTTCTAAGTCAACTGTGCCCTCTTTCTATATCCTTCCGTCTTTCTATATCTTCTCGTCTGGAATTTCATACCCTAGGCCCCTGTCCCATTCAGTTCCTCAAATTCCACCTTTCTCCTTTAACAGAACTCATTTTGTTTTGTTTTGTTTTGTTTTGTTTTTGCTCTTCCCAACAGCAACACAGGACTCCTTGTAACCTGCCGACCTGCCCCAAATTTTCTCTCCCAACCAAACTGACTTTTCATATCCTTCACAGAAGCTGCTCTGATGGTTTTACTGACCGATCATTTATGAAATTATGACATCACAGCAGCTCAGCCAATGGTGTGGGAGGAGAACTCACAGCTAACAGAGAAATGACACCTTAAATCCCATTCATATCAATATACTGTATCAACTTTAGCCTATATCCACCTTTAACAAACATATTGTGGCAAAAGATTTTTCCAGCCAGACTCAGCTTCATCAGATGGATGCATGACAAAACATGTCACAATCAAAATGTGTTACTCATTTTGAAGTTGCCATATGCTTTTGCTGCAACAGACTAACATTGCCCTTTTTTCCAAGGCTGAAGTTCTCGCTGATGCATCTGTTGCTTGTCTAGAATTGTCCCATATCCAGCATATACAATTAATTCATGATACTTGAATGTGCTAGTACACTTGCAGCCAAACCCTATCAGCTCGATGGTTAACTCTGATCTTATTTCTTTGATTATCATCCTGCCACCTTGATGTCATTCATGCTTCCGTTTTGCTATTATTATTCCGTTTTGCTTGGATCCACTTCTCTTACATGTCCAAAGAACTCAGACCATTGTGCCAGCCCCAGGTCTGTTCATTTTAGGGAATGAGCTTAGGTTCCTCATTGTTTCCAGAAGCATTCATTCAAGGTTATTATATTGCTGCTGTGACTAAATTGTGTTAAATCAATCTCTTTCACTCTCAATCTCTCTCACACAAACACACTTTCCCCCCTGAGAGTGAGAATCTGTCACTAAAAATATCCAATCAGATTGTTGTCCCTTAAAGGCCAGGCACTTAAAATTGTTGTTGCCATTTTACCAACTTTCAAAGGCACCTTCTACATTATTCTTTGTAAAAAAAAACCTCAAGTGTGAATAAGATGAAAATCTACACTTGATTTACTACATCATTTCCCTCTGATCTCTTATATATCTGAAGTTCATGTCATTTTTTAAAAAAATTCATTTTTATGTCTTAAGGAATGGTTATTTAAAGCTGCAATCCTAAACCCACCTACCAGGCAGTAAGCCACATTGGATTCAATGGGACTTACTTTTGAGTTGATATGTGTAGGATTGTACTGCAAATATTCCTTTGGTGGAAATCCTATAAACACTGACCTGGAAGTAAGGCCTTTTTAAAAATTGGATTTACTTCTAAGTAGACATGTATGGGATTACATTGTTTGGGTACTTTTCATAAAGGAAAGAAAATGTACCAGGAGAGTCCCTACATCTTGTGCCAGAGAGTATAGATTTTTTGAAAGAAAGAAAGAAAGAAAGAAAGAAAGAAAGAAAGAAAGAAAGAGAAAGTCTAAAGGATATCACATATTGTTGGTAGGGGGGGAAAGGATACCTTTTTGGTTTTATTTGAAGGAGTCTAGAAGATCTAGTTTGATTGAATGCTTATTTGTCTATAGTTGTATAGTGTAAAATAACAGTTTCTTACAGGAAGCTAATGCCCATTCATATTTTGAAAGTCAGAGTTCACAAGCGCATATGTCTACCTATGAATGCATATGTTACAGGCCAGATCTAAAAGATGAACGTGTTTCAATGGGCCCAGGTGAAACTAGAAGTGCCTGTTACCTTTGGGCATATGTTAATGGAAAGACTGTAAATAATGTTCTAGGTTGACCTGGGGAACGTCAGTACATGCTGACAAAGGCTTTTCTATAAATGCCTTGTCAAATTATCAGATGTGTCCCAATAGCCATTTTCTCTTCTTCATCTCCCAAGGTTTTCTTGGATATTTCTGCATGTGCGCAAATCTGTCAGGTGGGCTCAAGGTTCAGAATTTGCCTATATGACACCTACAAATTCAGAGGAAGCGAAGCAGCAGCAGCTGCTCTTTTGCGTCTTCATTTATCAATATATATGGCCAAATTCACACTGAGGCTTGTAAAGCTGCGTTTGGACTGTACCATTTCAGACTATGGTTGATGCTTATATGATCGAAAGTTCTCCATACGAAATAATAATCATAATAATCATAATAATAATCTGCCATAGAAAACTGGTGTGTTGGAGAGAAGGATTCTAACTTAGCTAGTTCAAAGTTCTTATGTTCTTGCTTTTTGTATGGACTGATTCCATCATGTGAGCCCCTACCTCCACTCTGCAATGGCACTTCCCAAAGGCCACACTGAAAACTGGACCTACAAAATGGTGGCTCCAAACTGCACTGATCCATCACAGACCATCCCTGTCCTTCCCCAGATCTTTTTGCTCCAGTTTGTAACTTATTGCCTCTCTGTTAATAAACAATCAGTTTTTCAAATAAAGTGAGGAAAATATTTTTTCAAGAATTTGTATTAAAAGTACTGAGGATGATACGATGATTCTTCCTTTTTCAAACAGTAAAAAAACATAGACGTGCACACGACATGCTAGTGAGTGTGGTTCTTTACACTTTTGAACTGAGCTGAACTGGCGCACTTACAGCCATGTATTGTTTGTGGTGTACATTCTGCTAACAGGCGAAATTGTGTGAGGCCCAAAGCATATGGGTAGGATGTACATGAAGCTTTGTGCTGTGGTCTTAACTTCTCATTGTTGCTGCTGCTCATATCCAGTTGGTTACTCTGATGTGGTTAAAATTCCTCCATCTCACATAGAAACCTTTTGAAATGCATCACTCTTTTGGCCAGCCAGGTATTCATCAGCAGTAATCCTGACTGCACCCAATAGGGATGTCTTAAGGCCTTTATAACATCTAGAATCCTACACTGGTTAACTTAAGGAGGACAGCTGAAAATTGCCTTCAAATTGCTTTATTCACACTTTGGCAATTTTTTTCACAATCCAGATGTGTCTATCCCTATTCCCACAATTTAGAACATTTCAAGAAAAATATCCAGCACAGCATAAAACCTTACTAAACTGGTTGATCAAGCCAGTTAGTAGGCAAGTTCTTATCTGAGAGACATGGGACGTGGGTGGCGCTGTGGTCTAAACCACCGAGCCTCTTGGGCTTGCTGATCAGAACCGAGCCTCTTGGGCTTGCTGATCAGAAAGTCGGCGGTTCAAATCCATGCAATGGGGTGAGTTCCCGTTGCTCTGTCCCAACTTCTGCCAACCTAGCAGTTTGAAGCACACCAGTGCAAGTAGATAAATAGGTACCACTGCGGTGGGAAGGTGAATGGCGTTTCTGTGCGCTCTGGCTTCTGTCACGGTCCTCCATGCACCAGTAGCGGATTAGTCATACTGGCCACATGACCCAGAAAGCTGTCTGTGGACAAACACAAGCTCCCTCGGCCTGAAAGCGAGATGAGTGCCACAACCCCTTAGTTGCCTTTGACTGGACTTAACTGTCCATCTTACCTGAGAAAAAGTGTTGTATAGAGGTTGGTCTCTGGTGGTTGGAGAGCCCCCATGATGACGAGAGATGGAGTTCTTTCATAAAAAGATGTTCCTTAAACCAAACCATGCATTGATATAAACGTGGTACTTTTCTATGGAGAGGCTGCTCCATTCATTTCATGGATGGAACACATTACCATTTCCTGTTAGTAGTATTTAAATGAAAGTGTTGTACTGTGTACATGGCTGAACAATCCCATGACCAAAGCAACAATAATTGCTTATCTATTAGTCCTTTTATTCAGCCAGTGGAGCTCCCTATTTAAGCTTCAAATTACTTTTTATTATATTACCGCCTCTGGAATAAAAATAATAATTATCCACTAGTTGATCTCCCATAGAGACACGGGTGATAGTTGAATACTTGCACAGCTGTGAACCTAACTACAGTGATGTTCTAGCCAATATTTGTCAAGATGAAAACAATGTTAAGACAGACTGGATTGGGGTGTATAAATGCAACCTAAGTGCAATATTTAAAACATGATGACTCAGCCCACATGGTCAAACAACATGGGAAAGGAGCCAAAATTTGTGTCCAATGGCCACATCTTGTCACCTGTGCTTTGGGCACATATGAGGTCCTACGCATGTATGCACATGGCATTCCTACACACAAGAGTTTTTAATATCATTGGAATAGCTGTTACTTCACCAACAACAAAACAAATAAGCATATAAAAATAGAGGAAACTGGGGACTCATTTCCCCCAAGAAAGAAATTTACTTACCCACAGCCAGGGTACACCCTTGTGCAAATTAATTGAAACAAAGCATGTTTTCTATCTTACTCGTAATCCTGTACTCAAAACAAGCATGATAAGTCAGTTGATCATTATGGTGTTGGAAGCCTGCAGCCAATAGAAGGAATGATGCGCTCACCACAATATATTGAGGTTCTACGAAAGAGAGTTATTCCAGAGCTGGAAAAGAGGTATTCTGATGGTACTGGGATATTGCAGCAGGACCTAGCCCCTGTCACACATCAAAAGTGGTGAAGAAATTCATGACAAAGTATTTGATTGGCCAGGGAATTCCCTGGACGTAAATCCCACTGAGAATTTGTGGGCTATATGCAAAAGTCGCCTCCGTGCTGTAGACTGTACGACTATGGAGAAGCTCATTCAGGCGCTGATTCAAGTGTGGTACAGGGATCCGAAAATCAACAATCAACAATCGACTGTTCAAAACTAGTAGACTCCATGCCAAACCATGTTCAAATGCTGCTTAAAAATAGCAGAGGTCATATCCATTACTAATGTACGTATATGTGAGTTTTGTACATGTATACGTGAGTTTTGTACAATAAACTACATTGTTTGTTTCAATTAATTTGCACAAAGGTGTAGGAAATTAATATCAATTAGCTTATTAATACTAATTAATTAACTGCTTGGAGAAAGCTGTGAAAAAAGAGTGCAATTTGGTAAGTGACTAATTTAAGAGGGCCTCCTAATGATACTATTCAATACACAATGCCCATCATCATTCCTTGATAACTGAAGTTATCAAGTATCTACCATTCTATAAGCAAGCTGGAGCTTGAATGTGATTTCCTACTTACACTTCAGTTGGGAAGACAGGCGAACTAATGCCAGTGTACTGGAAGAAGCAAAGATCACCAGTGTTGAAGCAATGATTTGTTGGACTGGTCATGTTGTGCGGATGCCCAGGCCTTAGTTTGCCTGCCCATGCATTAGGGTCTGCCGTGTGTTTGCCTCCAGGTTAAATACCTTACCACCCACAGCTAACTGTCAAGAAAGTGCCCAGATCTATGGCTCCCAGGCATGTCTTAACCCAAAACCTTTTGCGTGTTGAGTCCCACAATGCCACCCCAAAAAAATTCACACATCAATTTTTGTTTAAGGTTTTTGGCATAATTTTGGCCACAACTTTATTAAAAATACAAAAAATGTGAGTGGTTGCTTAGGCATTGGTTATGACTATCTGTCCTTGCCCCCAGGGACAGAGCTGGCCTTCCGGACTCCAACGGAAGCCAGCGTGGGAAACAAGTATTGGGTGAGAAAATGAAGCTGGGTATCAGTCCCTCACTTCTCACCCTCATGTTCCTGTGGGGCTTGCACGGCCCAAGTCCGATTCCAGGGACAAGGACGAAAAGAATGGCAAGCCCCTGGATTCCTTTAACGGAATTCCCTTTCCGCACCACCATTGGAGGGGTAGGCACTTACCCCTTCACCAACCAATTTTAACCAATGCCTAACCGCCAACCTTACAAGTTGTGACGATTTGCTACGCAGTAGGCAGAAACCAAATGGCACCAGCCAATTAGCCAGATGGCAAAATTCCTACCAGGCCCCTGCTCCAAGGCAGATGACCCCATGACAGGCATAGCAAGGTCAAGCGATCAAGAAACCCCCCCTATAAAAGGGAGGGTGGGCGGGTGATCCGGTGCAAAACGGCCAAGAGGACGCCCAGCGTTGGGCATCCTGTATTTAAAGACTCTGACGCCTCCTCCAAATTGGCAACAATCAAAACTCCCCAGCAACCCAATTTTAACCACTTAATGGCTTGGGTTCATCCCAAATCTGCCCAGCAACAGCAGGGTGGCTTGTATCCCCCAACCGCAACACGTGCTCTCTGTTAGGGAGAACACGCTTTAGCATTATATAGCCAGTGGAGGAGATTTCAGGAGAGTTGAGGTTGGGGAAGGTGTCTTCTGTGAGTCCCAAACTGTATAAACAGTATCTTGTTGCCCAGACTCAACGAAATCCTGAACATGAGTGGTCCTGAGGGCCTGGTGATACAGAGTGTATGTCCACACTTCCTGCTTCGTGCCTAGCAGTTTAGCATGGAGAAACAGAACTGTTGCTGCGCAAAAAGGTTGCGTTAAGGATGAAAAATCTTTCTTGTTAAAAAGCACAGCTCATCCTCTCCCGAGTGCCGTACCAGAGCAGGCAAACTCCCGTTTAATTGAACTGTTCAGTATTTTATTAAAGAAGCCTTAATTTGGCTGCAGAAAGCACAAACGAATCCCTGGTGTTTCTGATCATTTAATGAGATTGAGCATTCTCAGGCAGAAAGGGGGGGGGGAAAGATTTCAGAAATTAGTATTAAATAAAAGGATAAACAGTATGATGGCTCTGCAGACCTCTCAGAGTTTTCTTTCTCATTTTCTTTGACATTTTAGACACATGATTTAATGAATCCAATAATAGAGAGGGCAGAAGGTGGAGAAAATAAGTCAGATAATTTTTCTTTAACTTGTCCCTCAGAGGTGCATTTGTTTAGTAGTGGATTTCATTTTCATAATGATTTTTAGTCACCAGTTGTGACACAGCATCAGTTTAATGTGGGTATCAATGAACCTAACTTTTCTTCTTTTCTTCTTCTTTTGTACAAGGTATGGAACATGTTAGATTAGGGTTATTTAAAAATAAAATATGAGTAACAATTCTTCCCAATAGCCAATGCCAATTCAGACATTCTTTTTGCATGTTCAGACCCAGAAAACTCCCCCCTAAATAAATTCACGCATGACTCAAATTTTGGTTTTGGTTTTTGGCAGAATTTAGGGCACAACTTTATTGATTACAGAAAGTAAATGGTTGCATAGGCTCTGGTTTGACTAGCTCCCTGCCATGCAGGTAGTGTTGACCCAGGATTCCAGCATAGGTCAGCCAAGGGTGAACACCTGGATAAGCGGAAAGCTGGGAACGGGCTAACTCCGCCATGAGTCCCCATGGACTCATGCACGGGCACAACCCCCTCTCAGGGGTTGACCAAACCATGGAATCCCTGGACTCCTTTAACGGAATACCGTTCACATAGGGATGGCGAGAGCGTTCTCCCATCCCTATCACTTGAACCAGAGCCTATCCGCAACCTTACAAGTTGTGATGATTTGCTACGCGGCAGGCGAAACCCAAATGGCAACAGTCAATCAGCCAAGTGGGGGAAATTCCTGCCATGCCCCTGTCCCAATGACAGATGACACACGACGGCATAGCAAGGTCAAGCGCAACAAGCCCTAAAAGTAGGGAGAGGTGGGCGGGTGTTCCGAATGCACGTGCTGAAAGAGAAAGCTCTGGGTCACGTGCATGGGCATAAATAGGTCCCTCAAACTGTTTGGACTGCGTCCCATTGGCCAGATTGCACCCAGCTTCGAGGGGCCTACCAATCGGGTGTTGTGGCTGTCCAAACATACCCACCCAAAACACAGGGTGTTGGTTGTCCAGAACTTACCGCAATACGTGCCCTCTTTAAGGGAGGACCTGATTTTTGGTGAGAGATGGTCATAACTAAGCACAAAATACATATGTGGTCACTTGAGTTCTGAATATGTCTATAGGTTTGCCTACAATATGCATAGAGAGGTTTCCCAATCCTTCTCCAGCACCTCAGTCTGGATCTGGAAAGAGGTCTCCTCCTCCACAGAAGTTTGGCACTAGCTTTAACATGCAGTCAAATATGGTGGACTCCCTTGCCTGTACGTCCATCCCTAGAAATAAAAATGAAGCAGAGTTGGGGGTACACTGGGTGGACTGCAATTTTTGGTGCCGGGTTTTGTTTAATTTTTTTTTTTTTTTTTTTTTGCAATGAATTAAATGAATGCATTCAAAATTGAAGCCCTAGGTCAAAGCCTAATTTGCACTGACGTGATAAACCTGTGTCTGAGCTGTGCCACTCCAGTCTGTAGGCAGGGCCCACAAAACTGAAAGCTCCTCTGTGCAACAACAAACAAGCAAAATCCCTGCTTATAGAAAACTAGCTTGTTAGGTTAGCAGTTTGATGGTTGCTTACATCATTTTGGCTATAATGGTCTGACACACACATATAAACTCATGCATGCATGCAAACTCTTTAGATGGTAGTGTGAAATTACTTTGAGTACTTCAAAATGTAAAAAATCCTTCCAGTAGCACCTTAGAGAACAACTAAGTTTGTTAATTGGTATGAGCTTTCGTGTGCATGCACACTTCTTCAGATACCTTCTTCAGAAGTGTGCATGCACATGAAAGTTCATACCAATAACAAACTTAGTTGGTCTCAAAGGTGCTACTGGAAGGATTTTTTTAATTTTGTTTCGACTATGGCAGACCAACATGGCTACCTACCTGTAACTAGAACTATGGAAGGCACCACATTGAGCTGCATAAAATGGAAGTCAGGTATCTGAAGAAGTGCGCATGCACATGTAAGCTCATACCAATAACAAACTGAGTTGCTCTCTAAGGTGCTACTGGAAGGATTTTTTTTATTTTGTTCCAACTACGGCAGACAAACATGGCTACCTACCTGTAACTTCAAAATGTAGTAAGCCAGCTCTACTATGTGGAGTGGGCCTTCTTTTCATTCTGCTGATTGGGACTCTGGACTTCTGCCCCAAAATCCTGCCCTGATGGCATCAATTTCACAGAGAAATCTGGGCTAGATCTCTTTTCTTCCAAGATCCCTTGACACCAATATTTTTTCCTACCCATGTGTGAAACAAGGGCAAGGAATCGAGCAACAGACCAGAGCTACGACCAGACTAATAATGGTCATGTTCTGAAATGGTTTGGAGTGGCATCAATAGAGGGTCTTGCACCGAACCATTTGTACTTATTCAAACACAGGCAATTTTGATTCCCTTTTCCTTCTTTCTCCAGTGTTGGGAGGTACACTCACAGCTCTTGCAATCCTGGCATATAATTAAACCCAAGAGCTTCCTTTCTTAGGGTATCAACGAACTCTAAAATGCTGTAATTTTCCTCTTCTTTGTAATGTACTGCAAGGTTACAATAATGATAGGAACTCTGAGCAAAGCCACTTATCCCTGATGCCTCCCACCCTGCAGCAACCATGTTGGAGTTGACAGTAATTGACACAGAAAGCATCCAGCATCTTCTAGGCTGATCCAAGAAGAACTAGTTATGAATATGAACCTCAAGACAGTATTGAGCTTTGACAAAACCTTGCTTCTAAGTACTTCGAGTAATTGCCGTGATTCTTAACAGTTTTTGAAATGCACCTTGTACTTCAGAGTTTTTATGTTCCTGATGTTGTAACTTGATAAAACCATTAACCTTTCCACTCTTTCCTTTCTGATCCATTCAAATGATATACAGAATAATGCTTGTGATTTATGAAGTTTAGTGAATTATTATTTGTAGAACGCTTTGAAGTTGAAAGCCTAGATATCAAGGCTAGGCAGTGTTACAATAGCACAAAGCACCAATCTCTAAGATTTCAAAAAGCGTTTCTCTGAATATGTATTAAACGAGGCTCACTTCTAACATAATTGATTTCCAACAAAGTCACACTTCTGCATAGGGAAAAATTACATGAACTTTGCATTGATTGGTGCAAATGATAATCACCACACACATATAAGCCCACTTCTCTGTGCATACACTGAATGTGTGAATGATGATCAGTTAGGGAAGCTTGAATAATTTGTTCTTTGCCAATTCCAATAGGAAGCAACCTGATCCACAACTTCTAATGTTTCAGATATTTGGGCCATGAGTTGTTTAGGGCTTTCAATACTAGTGTGAACTAACTGTACGTTCCACATAAATACAAACCCAATGGTGGTTTGGCATTCACTCTATTCCTTCAGAATTATAAATGTGCTCTTGCATGCGCACACATGACAATTAGGTAAGACGGAAGGAAATCTCTTTGTTAGGATATGACAGCTATTTAGTCATTTGCCCTTGCCAACTTGACGTTGATATATTTTCAAGTAATCATGAATACACACTAAGATACTAGCTCTGCCTACTTGATTTTCATTACTTCGGAAATGAGGCTCAGTTTCAAAAATCAATAATTCAATAATATTGGCCCTTTCACTTTCTCCTATAGTTTGTGGATCAATGACACTTGGTGACTATGTCAGCGTTGCAACATAATTAGTTCAATTAGCCACTGAATACTACTGTTGATCAACAACAACACCAAAATTCGTACCTACATCGGCACTCATAATCATTTCATTGAAGCTTCTGTGGAAGATGCTCTCAGTTGATAACGCTCAACACTCTGCAACACTTTTCAGCAATACTGATCTCTAAGCTGTTGAGGAATTAAATAAAGTGTTTGATGTTGTCAGAGCTGCTTCCAGATCCTAGCTCACAGAGGATCACGCTAGCCAGCGATCATTAAATAAAAGTCTTTATTGAGTTACAGTTTCCATTCTCAAGCTGCTGCGTGCAACTCTACGTCTCATGGTTAGATCGGCGAAGCTCCATCTGAGTCTCCGCCCCTTGTACACCAACTTAATATCCTAGCCTTGCTCCACCTTTTCCGCCTGACTGTTCTTCTCTGGGTCCCTCTGCCCCCCGGGGTCTCTACCTTCCGGGATTCCTCTGACGCTGACGCTGACCCCCCTGACTCTTCTCCCTCCTTTCGGCGGGCTTTAGGACCTGGCTCCCTTTCCGGGCTGCCTACTGCGCCACCTTCCTGTGCATTTGAACTTGGCACGCGCGCCCAACCTTCCACCTTCCGTCTGACCGTTTCTTCGCTCCCCGATGGAGGTGTGGCCACTCCTGACTCGTGCCCTCCCCCCTGTTGTGAGCTGCCAGCGCTTGATCCCTGGCGCCCTTCCTCTTCCCTGCTCTCTGGCGGTGACGCTGGTCCTGATTTCCAACTGCTCCCCTCTGAGTCCCCTCTGGCTCTATCTTCCTGGGGTGTCCCCCTAGGCTCCCCCCTTGCCCTGGCCACTGGTGCTCCTTTCTGTGAATCTTCTGATTCACTGGAAAGACTCGGAGATCTCGGGTCGTCGTCATCGCTCATCTTTTCTTCTGCCTCCTCTCCCTCGCTCTCTGTTTCCTCCCTTGCCCTTGCCTCTGCTCCTGAACCCCTGACATCCATCCCCCCCTCGAAGCCCCCTCTTCCCCCCTCCCCTCCTTCCGGTGCGGGATCTGGGTGCTGCCGTGTCAGGGGGACGAATGTCGGATACAGTTCGCTTCCCGTGGCGGGCCGCCATCCGAAGTCTTCCGGTTCTTCCTCCCTGCTCTCGTTGACGACGGTCACCTCCGCTTCCATCTCTGTGCCGCTGTGCTCGAAACCCGGGTCGTCCCCGAAAACGTCCATGTCCGTCTCTCCCTCGTTGCCTTCTGGAGACGTTGCTCGTCCTGGACCCTCCAGCCACCTTCTGCGGAACTGCTCCTCTGGTCGATCATCCCACCAATACGAGGGTTCTGAAGCAGATCCCGAGGGTGACCCCTCCGGGGAACGGGCGTCTCGTGTCGGTTCCTCGTCCGAGTCGAACCCCCGGAACGTGCTGGCTGAAAGCGTGGGCGTGAAAAGCCAGTCGTCGAAAAAGTCTGCTGGCATTGGCCTATGTGGGAAGAGGGCATGAAACTCTTCTTTGAGCAGAGGTTCGTCTAAAGCGTAGCCCGGCACCCAGCTGTTGGCACTGGCCGGGGTGCCCTCCTTGGCGAGAAGGTATTCTACCCCCTCTTCCCCCCATCTGGAGTCCAAAATCTCCGTGACTTCGTTGAAGCGCTCCTCCTGTGCCACTCCCCCTTGCCCGGTTCTCTCTCGGAGCGGACCCGGTGCCGTTCCTGGTTCCTGAAACCTGTGAGGTGCCTTGTAGGGAGTGAGCACCGATCTGTGGAACACCGGATGCATTCTGGAACCCTCCGGAAGAGCCAGCCTGAAAGCCACCGGGTTGACCCGTTCGTCGACTTGGTAGGGCCCCAGTTGTTTATGCCCTAGTTTCTTCTTCGCCAACGACCTGGCCGGCACTGCGTGGGCTGCTAACCAGACCCAGTCTCCCACATGGATCTCTTCGCCAACCCTTCTGTGTTTGTCCGCTTGTACCTTGTATGTGTGTTTAGCCAGCTCCAAGTGCCGCCGCAGCTGATCGTGGACCTCCTGCAACTCCGACGCGAACGCATCTGCTGTCTGCGGCTCCCCCTCCCCCATTCTTTCCAGTCCCGGGAAGGTTCTGGGGTGCCTCCCGTTGTTGGCGAAGAACGGCGTGACCCCCGTGGACACGTGCTTCGTGTTGTTGTAGGCGAACTCGGCGAGAGGCAGGTAATCCACCCACGTCGCAGGCTGTTGATTCGCATAACATCTCAGGTACTGCTGCATGATGGCATTGACCCGCTCCGCTTGCCCGTTGGTCTGCGGGTGTCTAGCCGACGCCAGGTTGATCTTGACGTTCAGGAAGCCCATCAGCCTCTGCCAGAAGTTCGAGATGAACTGTCGCCCTCGGTCGGACAGAATAGACCGCGGCAGACCGTGAACCTTGAACACGTGGTCTATGAACAGTTTGGCGGTTTGTTCCGCCGTGGCCACCTTCGCACACGGAATGAAATGTGCCATCTTGGAGAACAAGTCCACCACCACCAGCACAGCCGTCTTTCCCCTCGAGCTGGGCAGATCCGTGACAAAGTCCAGGGCCACTCTCTCCCATGGTTCGAACGGAGTTTGCAGCGGTTCCAGCAGTCCGGCCGGCGGTCTGTGCACTGGTTTGGCCCTCTGGCAGGTGTCACACCTCGCCACGTAGTCCGCGACTTCCCCTCTCATTCCGGGCCACCAGAAGTCTCTGGCTACTAATTCCACCGTCTTCTCCTTGCCAAAGTGCCCGGCAGTGGGCGCGTCGTGCAGCTGCTGCAGTACCTTGGCGCGAAGTTCGTCTCCCGGCACGTAGATGGCCCCTTTACGGATGAGCAAACCATCTCGCAGCTGGAACTCGTCGGTCGCTGCCGTGCCCCTGTGCACCTCTGCCATCTTTGCTTGCGCGAAGGAGTCATCCTGCAACGCTCGTCGCACCGCATCCAGGTCAACTGTCGCCGCCGCGCACGCCCACACTGTCGGTGCGAAGATGTGCATGGCGGCCGCTGGCGTTGCCTCCTCTAGATACTGTGGCTTACGGGAGAGAGCATCCGCCATGATGTTGGTGTCCCCCGGGACATACTCTATTCGGAAGTCGAAATTCGCAAAGAACTCAGCCCAACGTATCTGCCTCTGGTTCAGGAACTGTGCCGTGCGCCAGTGCTCTAGATTCTTGTGGTCCGTGCAGACCTGCACCGTGTGCTTGGCGCCGATCAGGAAGTGCCTCCACGCTTTGAACGCTGCATGAATGGCCAGCAACTCCCTGTCCCAGATGGTGTAGTTCTGTTCGGACTTGCTGAGCTTCCTTGAGTAAAACGCTCCCGGCCTCCAAACCCCCTGCGGGTCTTTCTGCAGCAGGACTGCTCCCACGGCTCTGTCCGAAGCGTCTGTCTCCACCCTCATCGGCCTGCTGGGGTTGACATGAAGCAGCTGCTCTTCCGACGCGAAGAGACGCTTGAGTGCCTGAAAGGACTGCTCCGCCTGCTCTGTCCAGATGAACTTCTTTTTCTTGGAGCTGAGTGTGTCCGTGATGGCCGCTGTCTCCATCGCAAAGCCTTTGATAAACTTGTGATAGAAGTTCGCGAAGCCGACAAACCGTTGGACCTCCTTCCGGTTGCGTGGGCTTTTCCAATCCAACACTGCTCGGACCTTGGCGCTGTCCATGGCGAGCCCGTTATCAGACAACTTGTAGCCCAGGAAATCCACCTCCGTCACGTCGAATTGGCACTTCTCCAGCTTGGCGTAAAGCCTATGTTGCTGTAGCCTGCTCAGCACTTCCTTGACGTGTCTGTCATGCTCCTGCTGCGATTCCGAAAAGATCAGGATGTCATCCAAGAAACAGACGCACGTCTTGTAGAGGAGCCCCGCCAACACGTGATGCATGAAAGCTTGAAAAACGTGGGAGCCATTTTGCAATCCAAAAGGCATAACTCTATATTCGTAGGTGCCCAGGGGCGTGAACATGGCTGTCTTCCACTCATCTCCCTCCCGCATGCGAATGAGGTTGTATGCCCCTCGCAGGTCCAACTTGGTGAACACTCTGCCCTTCCGTACCTTTGCGAGGAGGTCGTCGATTCGGGGCATGGGGAAGTCCGATGGCTTGGTCACACTGTTCAAGATGCGAAAGTCCACTACAAGTCTTTTTTGGGGCGTGTCCCGCTTCTTAACAAAGAATACCGGACTGCCCCCCGCTGCCTTGGACTCTCGGATGAAACCGCGCTCCAAATTATGATCTATGAACTCTTTGAGTTCCTGCAGTTCGTCCTCAGACATGGAATACAGCTTCCCTTTGGGCAGCGCCGCCCCCGGCAGCAGGTCAATTTTGCAGTCATATGGTCTGTGGGGGGGTAGCCTGTCTGCCTCCTTCTCGCAGAAAACCTCCAAAAATTCTGCGTACTTGTGGGGAACCGCTTGCAGCGTGCCTAGCTGCAGCTGCGACTCCTCTTCCCCTCCTTCCTGCCTGGGCACGATGCAGTGTTCAGCGCAAAAGGAAGAGCCGAAGGTCAGCTGCCTCTGGTACCAAGCCAGCGTCGGGCTGTGCTTGTCCAGCCAACTCATGCCCAATACAATGGGCGTGTCCGATAGTTGAGTGACATTGAAGCTGATGATTTCCCTGTGATTCCCAAGTCGCATCACCATTGGTGGCGTCTGCTTCACCACTTGCCCCCCTAGCAGCTCCCTGCCATCCACCGTGACAACCTGCAGGGGCAGCGTGGCAGGCAGCAACTGTATAGCGTGCCGGTCGACAAAGTCCTGCCCTATAAAGTCCGCATTGCTTCCGGAGTCAATGGTGATTGGCACGTCCATGGTGATTCCATTGGGCAGCTGGAGCGACGCGGTGAGCCTCACTACCGGTTTGGGCGGGAGGGGGTCCATGGGCTGTACAATCTCTGGGGACTGCTTCACTGACACGTCTGGTTGGGCCCCAGTGCCTCTTCCTCCAACCAGACTCCGTCGTTTCCCTGCTGTGGTTGTCCTTGCTGCGTTGCTGCAGTTACCATTGCTGAGGCTGCAGTGTGCTTGTGGAGCCTCTGGGGACACTCTTTCGCCATATGCTGTGGATCATCGCAGATGTAACACTTCCTGTTCCCTCTAGGAGGCTTCGCTTTCACTGCTGCCGGTGCTAGGGCTCTGGCTGCTGACTGAGCCCTTGCACCTCCAACCTCCATAGGTTCCGCTCCTCCTCCTGGCGGAGGCGTGGATTGCGCACGCGCTGCTTCTCTGGGAAGGAAGGAGGAGCCCCTGGCTGGTTCGCGCCCTCCACGCCCTTCGTCCCTGCTCCACGGACGTCCTTCCAGCCGCACCCCCACCGCCAGCGCCCTCTGAACGATCTCCTGCGTGGTCCGGGGTCTCTCCCCCCTCGCAATTTCATCTTTAACCGAGCCGTGCAATCCCTCCCAAAACAGGTCTCTTACAGGAGCCGAATCTCTGTCCCATTCCAGGGCACTGACCAAAGCGAAAAAGCGGGCATGGTACTGCCTTACGCTGGCCCTCCCTTGCTTCAGTCCATGTATCTGCTGCCGAGCAAGATCCACGTCAATGCTTGATAAAAAGCACCCATCCATCGCTTTAATAAAGGCATCCGCATTCTGGAGCGCCGGATCCTTATCTCTCCACAAATTGCGCAGCCATGCTTTAGCATCTCCATGCAAATGGGACATGATGAATCCCACCTTCTCTTGCTCATCTCTAAAGTCTTTGTTCAGCAGTTGCAGTGCACACATTACATCTGCTCTAAAGTTGGGGTACTGTTGCAAATTCCCATCGAAGTGAGAGACCAGACCGCCTGTTCGTCTCCCCAACCCAATCCCCTCCGGTTTGGGTGTCAGTTGCCCTTGCTTCGTAAGCACTTCCAACCTGACCTGGAGATCCCTGTAGGCGGCAGCTGCGTCCTCCTCTCTCTTCCTGGATGCAAGAGCCTCGGCATTCAGTCGTGTCACTGCTTCTCTGAGTTCCGCTATCTGCTGTTCGGCCGTCATGTTGTCTGCCGTTCGTGAGCTCGCTAGTAGGCACCCGCTTTCTCTCCTCTCCGCGAGGACGTAGATGCCCACAATTCAGGGATGGAGCTTACTGTCAGAGCTGCTTCCAGATCCTAGCTCACAGAGGATCACGCTAGCCAGCGATCATTAAATAAAAGTCTTTATTGAGTTACAGTTTCCATTCTCAAGCTGCTGCGTGCAACTCTACGTCTCATGGTTAGATCGGCGAAGCTCCATCTGAGTCTCCGCCCCTTGTACACCAACTTAATATCCTAGCCTTGCTCCACCTTTTCCGCCTGACTGTTCTTCTCTGGGTCCCTCTGCCCCCCGGGGTCTCTACCTTCCGGGATTCCTCTGACGCTGACGCTGACCCCCCTGACTCTTCTCCCTCCTTTCGGCGGGCTTTAGGACCTGGCTCCCTTTCCGGGCTGCCTACTGCGCCACCTTCCTGTGCATTTGAACTTGGCACGCGCGCCCAACCTTCCACCTTCCGTCTGACCGTTTCTTCGCTCCCCGATGGAGGTGTGGCCACTCCTGACTCGTGCCCTCCCCCCTGTTGTGAGCTGCCAGCGCTTGATCCCTGGCGCCCTTCCTCTTCCCTGCTCTCTGGCGGTGACGCTGGTCCTGATTTCCAACTGCTCCCCTCTGAGTCCCCTCTGGCTCTATCTTCCTGGGGTGTCCCCCTAGGCTCCCCCCTTGCCCTGGCCACTGGTGCTCCTTTCTGTGAATCTTCTGATTCACTGGAAAGACTCGGAGATCTCGGGTCGTCGTCATCGCTCATCTTTTCTTCTGCCTCCTCTCCCTCGCTCTCTGTTTCCTCCCTTGCCCTTGCCTCTGCTCCTGAACCCCTGACAGATGTGTTGTTGCCCTTTTTTATTTTACTCTTATAGGCATTTGGATAACATTTTGTACCTAGTGGCTGATGGCCTTATTGGAATCTTTGATTTTGCTTTTTTTGGTATGTAACGGGGTGAGCTCCCGTTGCTCGGTCCCTGCTCCTGCCCACCTAGCAGTTCGAAAGCATGTCAAAGTGCAAGTAGATAAATAGGTACCGCTCCGGCGGGAAGGTAAACGGCGTTTCCGTGAGCTGCTCTGGTTCGCCAGGAGCGGCTTAGTCATGCTGGCCACATGACCCGGAAGCTGTACGCCGGCTCCCTCGGCCAATAAAGCGAGATGAGTGCCACAACCCCAGAGTCGGCCACGACTGGACTTAACTGTCTGGGGTCCCTTTACCTTTAAAAGCTCAGTAAGGGATAGAAGGCAGAGCTGGTTTTCAGAGTATCTCAGCTGCTGCTATGATTAAGGGGGGGCACTGTTTCTCACTGAGATTACATGGGGTTTCCTCCTCTTGTGTTACCAGGCAATATCTTTGGAAGAGGCAGGGCAGCGGGCCACTTAAATGAGTCAGTCACCCCCAGAGGCGGCCTCCATTTCCTTGTGGTTTTTGGATGAATTTGCATCTTCCTTTGACAGTATAAGGTAAACCCTGAAGACAAAGCAGACCCATATAAAGCCATCCACCGCCTAGTGTGATTTTCAAATTAATCCCCAGCTTTTCTAGTTATAAACGAACAAAGAACAGACAAATGTCACCTTTGGTTATGGTGGGTTCCTTGGAAGTCCCACGCTATCTGATCCCTCTGCTCTTTCTCACTGAGAACAAAGTATCATCATTATAATGTAGCAATTTTGTGATGTCTCATCATTTTTATATATATATATATATTTTAAAAAAGCACACACACCAGTTTTCACTTTTTATTTTAAAAGCTTGGCTTCCCTGCTGCTTTCCGAAATAGTAACATAGCTGGAAGATGCACCATAGCGGAAGCAAAGGAAAGAGACCCAATGCAGCTTGATCTCAAAGGAAAAAGAGTATGTAATAAAGATGCTCTTTCAGAAATAACAAAAGCTTTGCTTGTAATGATCATGGGGAAGAGAAATTCATATGTATGCTGATATTTTTTAACGTTAAAATAATAATATAGCAATCCACAAAAAAAGTTGTTCCATAGAGGTGACCATATTGCATGTTTGATCTTTACTATTCATTCCCCAATCGTCCTCTCCCTTCCAATGTTGTCCTTACAACGTTGACCTTCTAAAAATGTTCCTTGTTGTTAAATAACTCCATACTTACCACCAGACGTTCACATCATTCATGCCTGCATACACAGCACAAAATAGAAAATAAAATGAGCAGGGAGGTTAAGCCAGAGGGGGAAAGCAAAGGGAGGGAGGGACTCCAGCATCCCGGTGCCTAGGCTGGGTTGCTGCTATCTTTCCATTTACACAATTAACAAATCAAATTACAGCAAAATTTTGCAGTGTGGAGTAGTTCTCTTTCAGGGTTACAGCAAGCAAGCCATGTTTTCCCCTATCCCCCCAAGATATTTCATTTTAGTCACCTCCTCAAAAATAAAAATAGTCAAATAGTATTGCATGACTACTGGGAATGCTTAGATCTTGTGTGTGTGTGTGTGTGTGTGTGTGTGTGTGTGTGTAGAGCCGTCTTTTCCATACAGCTTAGTGGTGCATTGTGCCAGGGCGCCAGCCTCTATGGGGCACCCCAGCGAGTGGGGGAGCTGCCTGGTTTTGCCGGTGGCCTCCCCTTCACCTGCACGCCTGCCAGCTGCGCCCTGTCAACCATATGGCTGGCGGGCGTGCAGCTTGCCTCCCAAGCCTCCGCGGGAAGAGATCAATCCCCGCAGAGGCTTAGGATGGAAGCTGCCCCCCCCCCATGGCTAGCAGTGTGTAGCTCCCCCCCCCCACTATCCATGGTAATTTGGGGGCGCTGGGTGGATATTTGCACCCCAGTGCCGCATCTGCTAAAGACATCCCTCTGTGTGTGTGTGTTCCCCCTGCTATTTTAAAAAACACGTTGCTGCTGCTGACAAGGGTGTGGCGATCACACACAGGGCCCCTGGACGTTTGACGGTCTATTGACCCTGTGCCGCCACTGCAATTGCTTTTTCCGCTGCCACCACCCTGTATCTCACGGGGACACACGGAGTCCAGTCAGTTGTTAACATAAACAAATAATCAAATTTATTTTTAAATGCAGGAACAAGCTTATGGTTACAGTTAATTTTTCTCTTGTCAGTTTCTTATTCTTAGTTCCTAACAACTCCAAACTGATTATTCCAACTACCTATCTGACTTCACCTAACAATTCCTCTCACTCTCTCACAATACAACTCTACCAACCCACACCTAAACCTCCCTCTTCCTTCTTCAACTCCCAAACCTCAACTCTCAACTCCCAAACCTCAACTCAACTCCCAAACCTCAACCCTCAACTCCCAAACCTCAACTCAACTAACTTTCAAAACCTCCCACTCTAACTTTTATTCCCCTCTTGCATTCTCACTGGCCAATGACATCACACCTATTTTAACCCTTTCCTTATGACCCATCCTAGGAAGCAAATGCCACAAAGGGTGATTTAACAATCTGCACAAGTGATAGTTAAATATGAAGAGTGGAATCAGGCTCCTAAGAGTCCTGCAAGTTTCTCCCTCCTACAGTCGATTTGTGTGAGCAGCTTTATTTAATCCCAATAAATCATGGAACTGGATTTATCACATAGCCATGGTCTCTGTCATCCCCGTTGTTTTCATCTGGAAATCTGGGAATTCCCCCCCAAGCATTCAGACGTCACTTAACTGGAGATGCTGTTATTTTGACTAAATAAGATGGAAGCGAAGGCACAGAAAAAACTCAGTATGGAAGCCAAATGGCCGAAATATTGGGAAATTCTGGAACAAGATGGAGACAGAATAAAATTGCAGAGCTTTGAAAAATTGAAAAATAAAGTGCGAGATTGGCTCCATTATTATCAAATAATGGAGGCATACAATTTGGACAAAAAAGTTGGTTTCCAGGTGGAAAAATCAAAATTGGAAACAGAATTGTTAGATCCAAAAATTAAGAATTTGTCAAGAATGTATAACTTGCTGTTGAAATGGAACACTCAGGATGAAACGGTGAAATCAGCTATGATTGAATGGGCACAAGATGTTGGACATAACATAATGATGGCCGACTGGGAACAGTTATGGACCACAGGTATGAAATTCACGGCATGTAATACCTTAAGAGAAAATTTAATGAAAATGATTTATAGGTGGTACATGACACCAGTCAAGCTTGCAAAAATTTATCATTTGCCTGACAATAAATGTTGGAAGTGTAATGAGACTGAAGGTACATTCTTTCACCTTTGGAGGACATGCCCAAGGATTAAGACATTCCGGGAGATGATTTATAATGAAATGAAAAAGGTATTCAAATATACCTTCCTGAAGAAACCAGAGGCCTTTCTCCTGGGCATGGTCGGCCAATTGGTGCCAAAGAAGGATAGAACTTTTTTTATCTATGCAACAACAGCAGCAAGGATACTTATCGCGAAATATTGGAAGACACAAGATTTACCCACCCGGGAAGAATGGCAGATGAAGTTGATGGACTATATGGAACTGGCGGAAATGACTGGCAGAATCCGAGACCAGGGAGAAGAGTCGGCGGAAGAAGATTGGAAAAAGTTTAAAGACTATTTACAGAAATACTGTAAAATTAATGAATGTTAGAAAAATGTTGGAATGAAGTTATATAGCTTTAGTAGAAATGTTATAAGGAATTAAGTATAAATAGACTAATAGAGTATTAAAGAAAAAAATAAGGTTAGAATGTGTTAAGATAATTATAGGATAGAAAACAGAGGAAGATGGAAAGGAATTGCTGAAACAATTAACAGAAGCGGAATACAAAAAGGGAGGTGTGAGGAGGTCGTGGAAAGAAGTGAATGAAAGATGGGATAATGAAATTGTTTTATTTATTTTATTGTTTTTGTTTTGTTTTGCTAGTTTAATGTGTTTAATGTGTCAATCTTATGTAGTGTTTTTGCATTGTATTGTATTGTTTTTGTAGTGTTTAGATTGTTGGAAAAGTAATAAATATTATTTTAAAAAAAAATTTTTTACTAAATAAGGTTCCATACTTGAAAATGGATTCACCATTAGCCAGTGGTGGTTGGTAGGCAGGTGGAGAGTTCAACAGAAAGTGGAAACATAGCCACTGTCTAGCAAAGCCAAGTAATTCTGCTTTTGTCCTAATCCTACTCACTGCTGAGTTCTACAAAGAGCACATGTTTATGAAGTTTTTAGTGTTCTGCAGTTCCCCTCAGGTTTGTTTTAAATCACAACTGGCCATATTACTTCAGTAAAGAAACAACTCATACCTGTCCATTCTGAAGTAACTCTCAGAACATCTAATTGGGCTTGTATCCAGGTGTAGAGGATCGCAGCCTAAAGGCATTTAATAAATAGCATTGTTTGGATTGTGTAGTGCTAAACTGATGTACAAGGCACTTCTCTCTTTCACTCAGATAACTGAAGACACACAATTATAAGTGTGATCATATATTACAGTTTTCAATTACTGATAAGATTTCAATAATCTGACCTTGCGTTTCGTCTCTTGCAGCATAATTTTATGCATGTTTACTCAACAGCACACATTCGTCCCATAGAACACAGAAGAGGCTTTGCTTTGGAGTAAACAAGCATAAAATTGAACTGCAAAACTATAGATAATATGGTGGTGTCATGATAAATATATATGCCATGATCCCGAGGACTGTCTGCAGGTTACTCCAGCTCTGTTCACAGAATACATGCTGTATATTTTCTTGTGAAGATGAGTGCATTTCTTATTCAGTAGCTTTATGTGTAAATCTATATTTTCCTCCTCACACAAAACAGTTGCTTTCAGTTCATTTGCTTTAAGAAGTTCAATTCTTATTGATTTAACCAGAAAAGCAGAAACGATGTTTGAGTCCAATTTCCCACCCTGCGAAAACAACAGTGGCCTGGTTACTTTCCTTGCTATTTGATGCCCATGAATATCTTCCTGTTACCACGGATGGTACTACATTTTGTAATTACTTGGCTCATAATATGATTAGGTCATAACGCTAGACTGATATCCAAATCAAGACCCCCTCGCCTCAAAGTGGTTTCCTAGCTCTGAATAGCTAGCGAGGTTTTGTGCATGCCGAGTCTGTATTCCACAGATCGTGTGCCCAAACCCATCAGTTGTTTCCTGTGAACTTCCTTATTCTTGATGAAATCCTCATAGATTGTTTTGAAACTTGTGCCAGCTGATTGAAATGGGAATGTAATTACAGGTAAAAGACCTTGCTGCCTGAATAAATATTCACATTGCTATGCCATTCCTAGCCTCAAAATTACATGCTGGAAACCACACAGCTTTCTCATGGTGCCTGTAAAGAATGACACAATCAGCCCCCCTACCCCCCAACCTATTGATTATATGAGGTGATTTTTGCAACATGCTTACTTTATTTTTCCGCTGGAATGTTAGGAAGCAGATCTCCCATGATTTGATAGCTCTGGTTACAACCATACATGCCTGTCAAAGATCAGGCTGAGGAGTACAACTCTGGTGAGGAATGGTGGGAGCCTCCCCCTGCTCATGGCCAGGATCCTGACACTCCACAAGAGCAGTGGAGTAGTGTTGACTTGGAACAATGGTTCGCTGAGGGGCACAGCTCGGAAGACAATAGTTGGGCAGAACTGGGAGGTGGAAGCAAGAAGAACGGGAAGAGAGTGAGCTAGCAGACTCTCTCTCACTGGAAGATGTGCAGCTGCTCAGTCCCAAGGCTAGGAGATTAGATAAGGTGGCTGTGTAAAAGTCTCAATGGTTGAGAGATCAGGTGGCTAGGAGATGAAAGGGCAGAAGTGACTAGAGGGAAGTGGGCGGAACCTTAATTGGGAGCACCTGTACTCTGAGAACGGCCGCTTGTTCTTTTGCTGTGTTCATTAAGCAGTTCTGTTAGTGGTAAGAGACTGCTTTCTCTTTGTACTGCTTTTCTACGGCCAAGGGGGGGGGGGGGAGGGAGCTGAGCCCCTGAAGCCTGACAATGCTTCACCCAGTCCTAATATGCTCCATCCTGTCCTATTCATCACTATGGGAATGGTGTTAGGTTTCTGTTATGCCACTGTGCAGTTCTTGGAGTCACAAGACTCTGTTGACATTCCAGACTGTTGGAAGTCTCACGGGAGACGGATGTTGATGTTACTGGCTTCCTGTTTCTTTGTCTTGTTGTTTTCTATCTCTCACAGAGAGCAGACACATATTCTTTTCTGTCTTGCGTAGTTAGAAATAAAGTAGCAATGTAGCACATATTTCTGGCTCCTTCTGCTGCTGTCTGGGTACTCTGCACAATGGAGAGCGTGCCTGAAGTCTCGTTCAAAGGCTTAGGTCATTAATCACCGTTGAAGGAGAGCCTGGATGGGTTCTGAAGATACGGCCGGAGGAGTAGCCAGTACAGCTCGGTCGTACGGAGGCTTCAACAATTGGGTAGTGGGATTCTCTGGCTTGAGTGACCCCCCTCCTTTTGTGTGTGTTTGGCATTTCCCCTTGGTAGGGTAGGGTTCATTTTCCAAGCAGTTTGCCCGCATGCCAGTACCATAAGGGCAGGCGCTCACAGTTTCCTCGGGTGTGTGAATGTGTTTTGTGCCTGTACATCCCCATCTCTGTTTTCCTCCCTGAAGATATAGCAAGGAACTTTTCCTCCAGCAGCCCATTCCTTCCCAGCTTGATGCACGGAAACGTTTATTCACTGTTTTTCAATGCATGATCATCCTGCCACTCACCCACCTTTCCTTCTTAGGAGCATTTTTCATGGCTTGGCTACTCAGGCAAATGCTGCCTTGTTCAATCAGGCTTCTGCAAGTTCTGCTGAATAATCAGGTGTATCCAGTGTATCACCCCAGAAACTGCAAAAGTAACATGCATTGCTCAACAAAGTTTATTAGTAACATTTTAAGGTAGGTCTCACCAACATGGCCTCTGAGGGTGCCAGTAAGCCTCCTTACTTTAGGTACGGTAAAGGACCCCTGGATGGTTAAGTCCAGTCAAAGGTGACTATGGGGTTGCAGTGCTCATCTCGCTTTCAGGCTGAGGGAGCCAGGCTGAGGGAGCCAGCTTTCTGGGTCATGTGGCCAGCATGACTAAACCGCTTCTGGAGCAACGGAACACCGTGGCGGAAACCAGAGCGCACAGAAATGCGGTTTACTTTCCCACCCAATGGTACCTATTTATCTATTTACTGGTGTGCTTTTGAACTGCTAGGTCGGCAGGAGCTGGGACAGAGTGACAGGAGCTCAGCCTGTCATGGGGATGAGGAGCGGGTGGCACTGTGGTCTAAACCACTGAGCCTTTGGGGCTTGCTGATCGGAAGGTCGGCGGTTCGAATCCCCATGACAGAGTGAGCTCCCATTGCTCTGTCTCAGCTTTTGCCAGCCTAGCAGTTAGAAAGCACACCAGTGCAAGTAGATAAATAGGTACCACTGTGGCGGGAAGGTAAACGGCATCTCTGTGCGCTCATTTGTGTTCACCTGCACAATACTGCATACCAGGGATAGGGAACCAGTGGACTTCCATTTGCTGTTGTCACAGGTTTCCCATCCCTGTGGTATAGAATCATGGAGACCAGCAAGGGCTAGCAGCAAGTTTTATAAACAGCAAAGAAAAGTATAATAAGAACACAAGGATGGAGAGGAATCCAGAGGCTCAGTTGCCCAGGTGAAGCCTATGTCCTACCTACTTGGGAAAAAAAACTTGTAGATGCCTGTGAAAGAATTCTTCCCAGAGATTAGACTGAGCCCAGTGCCAAATACATGATAGTGCCTTTGAGACACCATGTGAGCCTCTTCTTGCGTGCAGTTTAATCCATGTAATCAAAGTCTGTCGTTATTTCAGAAACAGTCCAGTGTGGCTGAGAACAGAGAAGCAGGAAGATAATTGATTCTGAAGGTGAAAGAACTGGAACAAAAGATTACAGGGGGGGAAATAGCACAGCCTAAAAGCAAGCACTCCCTGTCTGCTGAAGGCTTTAAAATTTCTTTTGTTGTAATGGCCCAAATGTTCTCTCCGACGTGTTTTTGGTGTCATTGGATGGTGTTTGTTTTTCAATGGCTAGAGGGCTTCAATGTCTCCAGTTACTGAAGAGTTAATGTTGTTATCCTATAAACAGTGACTTGACAATAAGCCCCATTAAATTCGGTGGGACTTACTTCCAAGTATATATGCACAGATCCAAGCTCTAAAAATTATTTTGGAGTCATACCACGTCTTGTTTCCTTGCTTCTGTGACTCCTTTATTTTACAAACCACAGTGACATCAAAAGCTAAGAATTCTCTCTCCCCATGTAAAAGTATTTTTTTGGGAGTGGGGATAGCAGAACAGACAGGTAAAGCAATTTTTGAACATTTTTTAATACACACCAAAAAAAAGCCTTTCCCACACCCACGAAAAAATGTCAAAGTTGAAAATTGTACTTGAACTATCTTTAAAATTTTCATTACTGGGTTTAATGCCTATTTAAAAGAGGGAAATGGTTACAAGGTTTAGGGTCCTTCCATGCTAAGCATTTAAAGTGGTATAGTTGCTGGAAGTTTATTTTTGACATGCTTCCACATAATACCATTATTCAGCTAGCATTCTAGGATATTGTACTCAAAAATGCTTCTTTTACAACAGTAAAAAAAGAGAAAAATCTGACTTTTGTGAAGGATCCAGAGTGGACCCCCAATATTTTCATTAGAAGGCATTTGTACATAAGTGTAGCCAGGGGCTCGGAAATAGATAGAAATGCGTAACTAACTGACCAATTGCATTGCAGATAATTCAGTTCTGCCCCCCTAACATAAGGTCTACTCCCCCTAACATAAATCCAGGCTACACAGGAGGTGGAAGTGGCAGAAATGGTTTAGGAGATATCAGGCTCATGCCTCTTCCCTCTGACCAGTGAGAGTTGTCAGTTTGTGATCTCAGTTCAAAGGAGAAATGTGGCAGACTGTCAGGGACCATGCTGAGGAGGGGTGCACTGAAGAAGAATGGTGGGAGCCCCCCCCCTTGACCCTGATCCTGAAACTTCCCAGGAGCAGGAGGACAGTATAGATTTGGAACAGTGGTTTGCAGAGGGACACAGTTCAGAAGGCAGAAGCTGGGAAATAACAGATTCACAGTCTCTGGACAGCAATCCCGCCCCATCCCCAAAGACAAGAGGAGCTCAGAGGATGTTAGAACAGAAAGTGCAGAGGTTACCAACTCAGATTACAAGATGTAGGAGTGATTAGGAGGGACGGAGGGTTGTGTGGACCTTAATTGGGAGCACCAGCATTCTAGGTAAACACTTTCTTTTGTGTCTCACTGTGTTTATTAAAGAAACTAACTGGTAAGAATTTCCTTTTGTTTGATCTGCTTATTACTGCCACAGGGGAGGAAGCCTATGACACAGATAGAGACACGTCCTTCAAGGTGGGTATGGGAGGGGAGGAGAAGGAGAGAGCCAGGGCAGGATGGCAGGGGCGCGAGCAGGGCAAGGGCAGTGGGAAGGGACTGTGGCAGCTGCTCTTGTGGTGTGGTGTGCAGAGCTGGCAGGTATCCATGGCCACGGCACGTGTAAATGGGGTGTCAAGTACTGGCAGGACTTTGGGGAGCAGGAAGAGGATCCCGGCAAAGGGTGCAGCTGGAAGGGGGTCACATGGGAACAAGCTGGGGATGGGAAAGGAAAGGTAGCACTCACAGGGTGACAGAGGATGATGAAAGCCAAGCAGTGGGACCCCTCGCCAGAGCCCGAGAGCCCCCCGTCCCTAAGAACACAGCGAGTCCTAAGACATAGGGAACAGTGGGTAGAGCACTCTGTGAAGCAGAGGCAAGCCAGGGCCTGCAGCCTAGTTCACTAGCTGTCCAGGTGGGGAAGGAGGCATGTGATTCTTCAGCTGGGGCAAGCTGAGAGCAGGTGAGGGTCACATGCCCCATGAAGCCCAGATACTGCCATCGATAGGCACAGTACCAGAAGGCAGCAGAGCAGAGCTGAGGTGTTGTGTTTGCTCAATGTGATGTCCACAGTGAGGGACATCGCCAGGGTTTCTCCTTGGACCTTCATGGTCTTCTACTTCAGGATTGACTCTGGGCTGTATCCTGACTACTGAACTTCTATCTTGGCTTACTTGGACTGATCCCAGACTGTGTTTCCTTATCTTTGGACTTTGCTTGTGTGGACTTGGAACTTCGCCTTGACACACTGTCTGTCTGTCTGTCAGGTAGGCCAGGGGATCAGGACACGGAGGTGGGGGGGTGGAAGCACCCATAGGCACCCACAGTATTTGGGTTTTTTGTGGGAGCCTGAGCACCCAGAGTCCCAGGGAGTTGGTGCCTAGGCTTCAATTGCTATACAGTCATACCTTGGGTTACAGATGCTTTGGGTTGCGTGTTTTCAGGTTGTGCACCGCGCCAAACCCGGAAATACCGGAACAGGTTATGTCTGGGTTTCTGTGCTCGTGCTTTGCGCATGTGCAGAAGCGCCGAATCGCAACCTGCGCGTGTGCAGATGCGGCGCTGCGGGTTGCGAACGCTGCGGTTGCGAACGTGCCTCCCGCATGGATCACGTTCGCAACCCGAGCGTCCACTGTATAAAGATAACAAATAGCTCTTCTGTCATTTTCTAAGTAAAAAACCTGTCATGTGCAGGATTTTGTTTCCTTTTAACTACTTAGCCACAATTGATCCCAAACATGACATATTATGGGAACCGCCCCAAGCCATAAACCAATTCTCAAGTCAACCCTAGACTGTTTGGTTCAAGATGAAAATGGATCTGGATAGTAGGAAACAATACTGATCCATTTTCAAGGGGTTCATTTCTGAGATGTACAGAGTAACATTATCATGCTAACTCTGGGTTAACTGTGGGGTAGATTTTGGTGGGTCAGCATCTCTTGGGAATTAATAAAACTAGCATCAATCTAAATTGCAAATAGTTTTGAACAACTGATGCCCAATGTTGCATTTTATTTTCAGAGGGGAGAAGGATGGGGAGTAGTCATTTTCTCTGTAGTTTCTCCCTGTTTTCTAAATATAGACACAAAAGCTACAGAAGCATGTCATGTTATTAGACAAGAGGGAGATGATCAGTACAATGGTTCTGTCTGCTGCCCTGCATTCTTCTTATCACAAATGTTACTTACTGCCCCAACACGGAGACCTTGAATAAAGAGTGAAGAGGTCATACAATTGCCAGAGAAGAGGAAGACATTTTCAGCAGAGACTAAAGCAACTACTAGAAATCTGGGAATAGACTTGTCTTATTCATTCAGTGGGATCATTTTTATTCTATACATATCTAAGTAGACTTGATTAATTTTGCTTATTTTTGATTGGACCATAAAAGAAAATGCATTTTGTGTGGTATTTTCACCAATACAAGCATTTATAATGAAGACGAGTCTGAAAACTCAAAGCATTTCCATCTATCCCCTGCCTCACCTGTAGGCACGTATCAATTTGGGAAATTAATGTGTAGGAAAATTGAGGCTCAAGGAAGACTAGGGAGGGTGGAGTGCTGTGATATAATAGTCACCTGTGCATGCTGTTATTAAACCTATGTATTTATTCCATTTCATTTACTAATCCAGTCCTTAAGGGCGGGGTCTCCATCCACAAGTCAAATGACCTCTATCATGAATAACACGTCTCCAGTAATACAGTCTGTTGTTTGTAGAGATCATATACATTAATAAGTCGTAGCAAAGTACTGTACAAAGTTGAAGCAATGGAAATGAACGTTTGAAATTTCTTCGATGAATGCATGGCTCAGCTGCTTAATGCCTTTGAATGTAGGCTTTATACATTTACAAAGATATTCAATTTGTTTTAAAATGGCATTTGCTAAACCTTTCATTGCCTTCAGAGGACATGAATAAAGATCACGTCTAGATAAGATACCTTATTACAGGGAAGGCTATGTTTTAGGTTAATCTAATAAATTTAACAAAAGCACAATACTGTTCATCTCTGACTAGATTCACATTTCACTCTCAATAAATTGCAAATGTAATATATAAATGCTCTTTGACTTTGTAATGAAAAACTTCATCCCTATAGGTATACAAAAAAATGAATGTGGCAAATTCATGGATTTTTCCTTCTAATCTATTTTCTTTCTATGTTAATGCTATATTTCAGCATTCTACAGATTTACTGATTATCAGGTCGCTGCTGCTTCATGTCTAACAATCTACATCCATAAATATAAGCCCGCAAAAGCACTGAGCAGAGGCAGCTTACACTGCCTTATTTTTGTACCAGGTAAAATGAAACATCCCACTTGAGTAGGCAAGCGTTTGGTTTTTATTATAGCCGCGCTTGCGACAAAGAAGCATTTCAACATTTTAAATTTGGAAAATAATGCAGAGAGGGCCTGATTCTGCTTTGAGTTAGTGAGGTGATGGGTGCCTTGACTAGGGAGTGGGGGAAAGCAGGAAAGAGGTGTAGGGGGCAGCAGCAAACTGGTGACAAAAATTAAACAGGCAAAACCTTGGCAGTGGTAGACTTGGGTAGTATGGCGCCCTGTGTGAGCCCAAAATTTGGCACCCACCCCATCCCCTCTCTGCCTTCCCAAAAGGTAGATCAGGAGGCATCCGGCTTCAGGATGGAAGCACAAGGCAGGGGCATATGAAGGGAAGGGCGGAGGGCATAGCTGTCAACGTTTCCCTTTTGAAAAGGGAAATTCCCTTATTCTGAATAGGATTCCTCGCAAGAAAAGGGAAAAGTTGACAGTTATGGCAGAGGGGGCGTTCCGCCCTGGGTACCACTCTGGGGGTGTGTGACAAGATGGCCTGCTGCCTCCCCCCAGCTGTAGAGTGGCCAAGGGCGCGCATGCAGTCAGTATGGGTGTTGCTCGCACGCCATCCATACAGGCATCCATACGGACTGCCTCTCGCACGGCGACCATACGGGCTGCCATGCGTGCACAGTCCATATGGGATGCCGAGCATGCACAGTCTGTACAGAGCTGCCACTCGCACAGCGATCGTACGGGCTGCTGTGTATGCTCAGTCTGTATGGGTTGCCGCATGTGCACAGTCCATACGGACATTGTGCGTGCCCCACCAGGTGGTTCACCCTGCCCCTCAGCGTCCTGCTCCAGGTGCCAGAGAGGGTGCCTCCGCCACTGGCACAAGGGCGCTGGCTGGCTCCTAGAATCCTTCCAGCTCCTTCCCAAATCCTAGTTAGCACTTTCCCAGCTTTGAGACGGAGATGAGAGGACTCTTAAGAGCCTGCCAGAGCCTCTGTGTTGCATTTATTTATCTCAGCTGCAGGTGGGAGGTTGAAACCATAATTCCTTTCAAGGAAACTGTGATCTGAAAGACAGTGAGTAGGATGATGTGTAAAGAACAAGTGAATTCTCTGCCTGGAGAGGAACAGTTTTAGGTTTTGGTAGAGCCAGAAGCCCAGTGCTATCACGATCTTAGTCCCATAATCCCACACTTGTCCTACTCCGTGTTGGTTGCTGCCAGCAGACTGGTCCTTACAGTGGTAATTTCTGAGCCCTGTGATCTGGCACTGGATTTAAAATGAGGACAGAAGTCAAGACACACTTTGACTTGGCATTGTGGCCTATGGAAGTCAGAGAACTCATGCTGACAACTCTGAGAGTTCTTAAGAGCACGGATGTTATTTTTGGGATACCATGATAAATTTGGTCCTAAAGTATTTATTATTATGCTTGAAATGTTCATCATATTGGTGTCTTCAATTATTTATTCTCCAATGCGGCAGGCTGCTATAAAACGTCTATAAGTAAAACAGACAGAACTAAGGTGGTGTGGGGGAATTGCCCCCACATTCTGATTTTAAAAAACGGGTTTCCCAAAAAAATGCAATTCAGCTTCTTGGCAAAATGCACTGTGCATATCTGAGCAATCTATTTGTATTAAAGTGTGCATAAGCAGACATGCCAATGAGTTCTGCAGTCTGTATCAACAAGTAAATGTTGCTTTAGATTTCTAAACTGTCAGGTGAATTACTGAAGATTGGGAGTTTAAGAAACAGGGTTTCTTCTTTCCTTTAATAGAAATACATTAAGGAACTGCAAGAATGTTGTGATGCGATATGTTTTAAACTCTGCTCCCAATGCCCTTCTTCATGGATCCTACCACCTTGCTTAAAAAATCATACATCTATAGACATGTTCCCAATATCTGAACCAGGTAGCAACAATTCAGATAAATTAAAATTTTGTTAAGCTACAACTACAAAAATACACACAAAAGAATAATCAACAAATATAAAGGTATTAGTTCTTAATCATACCAAACTCTTAACTAGTCCAGTCTTGGTCCAAGTCCTTTCTCTCTCTCTCTCTAGCCCATCAATCACCCTTTAATCTTTAACTTTCTGATTGGATACCTACTTTTTATCTTCCCCTTGGTGATAACATCTCTTCCAGTTTCTGGTCCTACTCCTCCAAGCAGGTTTGGTTTCCAAACACTGTGTTAATGTGCCCCTACTTTGTTTCCTTTAACTGGGACTTTCAACAGATTTTTCCTACTAAAATCTTGATGTAAGCATATTTACTTCTAAACACCCATATTCATCAAATCTAGATTTATGATCTCCCAGGTAAGTTCCACCCTCTATTGTGTGGGTAGGGAAGTCCCACCCCCTACCTGGCCAACTCCCCTGGCAACGCCTCCCCCACTGGGATTGGTTGACTGTCCGAGGTTGGGCGGGAACCTCCATGTATCCAGTCGGGGGGGGGGGGACTATGCCAGGCAATACTGAAGGAGCCATGTAGGATCGAGGGTGCTGGATGCGACCACACAAAGTATGCCCCCCCATTTGATGTGGGGAGTGGTCACTACAATAATTTTATGTCTTCTAGCTGCTTCTATCCAAAATGTTGCATTAGACCTGATTTTATGTTGTACCTTATATTGTCCCCATTTCTACCTTCATACTTTCAAAGAATGATTTATCATACAGAGGGAGACAGTGCAAGAGAGAGCACTGTGTCCCTGATCACTCACAACTGGTATTGCACAACCTGCCTTCTCATTTGCTCCCCTACCCCATCCTGACTTCATGCAAATCCAGAATTATGATGAGGCACCACAAATCATCCAACGGGGGCTGTGTGATGACGGCATTACGTTTTTATGTATATAAGATGCCTATGGGTACCACATAATTGAGGGGCCCAGCATTTGAATTTAGCTAATTGCATTCCTGACAAAGGGATATAGTCAGTTCAAAGTAGTTAATCTGAAAATTTCCCCCCACCCCCATGGAATTAATATCTTCACAAAATATTGATTTAGAGGTGACACATAATTGAAAGTAACCCCCTTCATAGGAATCTGGATGAATGTTTGCATGTGTTATATAATGTTGATCGCTTAAAAGAAATTACAGTGTTGATATTGTGTGATTATCTCCAGTTTCAAAAGCCGGTGGAATTTCTCTTTGGTGAAAAATCCAATCTGAATGTGTTCATCTCACCCTGGGCAGTGAGTTCTCTGCAGCTTTGATATCCAATAATCTTGCAGTTGCCTTCATTTTTTATTGCCTCCACATATCTTCCCAGGAGATTCCTCAAAAACAGATTAATCTGCTCTTGATTTAAATACATCACAGGTAGTTCCCTTCTGCAGTCTTCAAAGGAAGGAAAAGTAAGCGAGAATGGAAAGATCAGGTGTCTCTCAATTGTGAGAATATACTAGCAATCTCTACTATCATCCAGGAGAGATCTGAAATTAAGTTGTACTCAATCAGCTATATCAAACTGTGATGCCACATCTGATTCCCTCCATCTTTTAATATTTCCCCTTTGCTAGCTCTGGTTTAAAATGTAACAGAATATGACATAAAAGTAATAATCGTACAATATATGGAAATCTTTCACTTTATAGCTAGGGCACAACACGGGAGGTAAAAAAGCTAAAAAAATCCCCCCCAAGCCATCTAGAAGATAAAGGTCTACAAATATTATGATTGACTCAACAAGGCTGGATTCAGAGTTAGAACAGAAAGCAATACTTTCAGAGCATGTGTCTCTGCCTAGGGGAAGGGACATACTGTAGTTCATTGAGTGGAGTATCTGCCTTGCATGCCTTATGTTCCAGGCTCAACCCCAACTTTTTCCAGGTAGGACTGGGAATATCTACCACCTGAAAACTTGGCGAGCCTCTACTAGTCAGTGTAGCTAGATGGACTAATGATCTGACTTAATATAAGGCTGCTTCCTGTTCCTATGAAGGGTGTTCCTGTAAGCTGGAGTCTTAAACCCACAGGGTTCCAGCTTGCGGCAGGCACACTTCAAACAACTTTGGTGAGGGTTGGTCAGGGTACATTGGGGTATGGGGGTGTTGCAGATATTAATATTGCACAGTTTGAAGCAACTAGATGCATTAAAACTGACTCCTTTTGGAAATGAAGCATTTTCCAGACCCATAAATATATTATTCAAATTTGACTAGCAGAATTCTTTAAAAGCAGATCATAAGCATCAAAGATATAACCAAAATTATACATACAATATCTTGTGCTGTCCAGCACTGGCTCAGCATCTTACAAAATACTAATTGCGTGTCGAGGTCCCCAGGTCCACCCCAATAACTCACACATCACACAGAATTTTTTGTTTAAGATTTTTGGCATAATTTTGGCCGCAACTTTATTAAAATACAAATTTGTGAGGGGTTGCTTAGGCATTGGTTGCGACTATCTGCCCCCACCATGGGGGACAGACTGACATTCCGCACAATGCGAAAGTCAGAATGGGGGAATACACTTGGGGGTAACGATGGAGCAGGGAACCTGCCCTCACCCCAAATGCAACCAGGAGCTCATTGCTATGGCCCAAGCCCCCTTTACAGAGTGGACAAGCAATAGTTAGCCCCCAATTCCTTTAATGGAATCCCTTGCAGCAGCAGCATTAGAGGGGCAGGCACAGCCAATCCATGCCCCTCAACCAACCAAACCATAAACCAATGCCTAACCACAAACCTTACAAGTTGTGACGATTTGCTACGCAGTAGGCAAAACCAAATGGCCCCAGCCAATCAGCCAGATGGACAAAATTCCTACCAGGCCCCCGCTCCAAAGCAGACGACCCCATGACAGGCATAGCAAGGTCAAAGCGAACAACCCTATTCTAGGGAGGGAGGGAGGGATGGGCAATCTGATGCACGGGCGAAAAGAGGAAGCCCTAGCCTCGTGCAAGGAGTTTAAGTATTTCTGGCTGTCAATCAATAAATGGCAACATTAACTTCTTCCCAACAACAAGGGAAGCCCCAATATCGCATCAGTGGCCAACGATCAATTAGCCCGCCCCCCAACTTTGGAGTGTCCTGGCGGCCCCCACCGCAACACGTGCTCTCCATGAAGTAGAACATGCTATAATCCAAACAGACCTAGAAGCAGAGGACTCTCTCTCTCTCTCTCTCTCTCTCTCTCTCTCTTTCTCTCTCTCCACAGTCTGCTTTCCACCCTCCAGGCTGTTTACTCTCACTTCAGGAAAGCTTCATTTACATCTTCATGAAGTTTGGGGGGCAAAAGACTCAAAGGCAACTCCCTTCAAAATGGAGAATTGCAACTCAATACTTTCATCGCATGATCTAAGGTTACAACACTCACACGTCAGCTACAAGAGAACAACAATTAGTTAGTTAATAATCAACTTAGCAAGAGCTCAAAGCAGTCCCCTTGGCTTTAATATAGCCCCATAGAAAAAACTCCATGTTAAACCTTCTTCAATATACTTTTAGCCATTTTTCATTTTAAACCTTCATTATGACACATACATTTTTAATTTATGTGTGAATTACATCAGTTATACTTAACAGGGAGCTGAACTGCACAGCCTTTTTATTTCATGTCATACAAATATTCCTGCATATTATAATATAAAACATCCAAACAGGACAGGTACAATTGATGCTGATATGACTGGCACACTATCAGCCTTAAACTCTGCACTGATCATGGCAATGTACTCACAATCATTCCTAAAAATCAAAAACTCAATTTCATAAGCATATACTGCTGAGCAAATAGTCCAGCATTACCACACACCCCATGTTTCCCGAGAACCCTAAAGAGTGATTACAATGTTCCTATGGGGACATTCAAAGTTGTTGACCAATAGCAAATGACCTGCAGGAATTTGATAATTACTCATCTTTACTTCTTTTAGCTGAACTGCTGAAATAGGGATCAATTGAAATAAGATAATGTTGCATTATACCAGGACAGCACTTTGCTTTATTTTGACTATATTGGATCATTATAATATTTTATTCTTGGAAGACTGCTATACAGTATCATATTCTTCATGTTGAGATAAGGAGACAAAACAAAGTCTTCAAATCTACATCTTTATATTTATATGGATCCACATTGACAATATCTTTGGCTTACTCCAGCTGTCAGTATTGTTTCCTTCGCACCTTGGTGAATCCGCCACAGTTGTGGGTGTTGACATGACACATGCTCACAGAAAGCTATAAAAAATATTTTGAATTGACAGTGAAACCTTGTATGGTGGATATGGAAAACAGTGCTTTTCTTTCTCTGGCCTGCTATCCTGTCAATTTCTGGAACCAAACGGTGAACCAGGGAGCTGTAGCTTCTAGCTTGTCAACTGTGTTGGAAACTGCCATACAGAGAGGGAATAGTGGCCAAATAGTGCGCATTTTCTGAGACCTGACTGCAACTTTTGCTCGAAGGTATGTTGAATAATTTTCAGAAAATAGGCAGGATACGTAAACAACAGGAAGCTATATGAAGACAGCGAATATAAACAAGGAAGGACCTCTCCAAGGTGACCGTAAAGCATATTTTTTATTTTATTTATTATTATTATTATTATTATTATTATTATTATTATTATTTATAAAGCTGTTTACAGATAAAAATGCAAATTATAACTAGTGATTTCATGCTAGTGGAGCAAGAGCAGAGGTCAGCAAAGTTTTTCAGCAGGGGGCCGGTCCACTGTCTCTCAGACCTTGTGGGGGGACAGACTATATTTTGGAAAGAAAGAAAAAAGAATGAATTCCTATGCCCCACAAATAACCCAGAGTTGCATTTTAAATAAAAGGACACATTCTACTCATGTAAAAAGACGCTTATTCCCGGGCCGTCCGCGAGCTGGATTTAGAAGGCGATTGGGCCGGATTCAGCCCCCGGGCCTTAGGTTGCCTACCCATGATCAAGAGCATTGACACACACAGTCTACTAGCCAATCTGAACTGAGGGCAAATGGAGTCTATCAATTAAGCATGGTCATCTATGTTTGACTGAGCATAGGGTTACAGTTTGATCCAGGAAAATTGTTTCACTCTCTGACCAAATCAGAGCACCTGTCCCCAGTGATTTCCAGAAGGGCAAGGACCTCTCAGCCAATTTACTTGATTCCATTTCTCCACACGCAACAATTTCTATTTTTTGGAGTAGCAATCAGGGATCCTATACACATCAGTTTTCAATACAAGATACCACATTTGACCTTGGGTGCCAGGTGCTAATTTAACATCCCGTTGATCACTCAATATTTTTTCTAAAAAAAATTATTTTGGAATTTCGCCTTAAAAGTAGTTCTCATTCATTGAAAATGACACCCAGGATTCTGGCAGTTTTTACATATTATGACCCTCAGTTCAAAACCCTCTCCACTTCAGGTAATCATCCTGAAACCTGAGTATCATATGGATCCTGCCAATCTCATTTGATGAGTCCTCTGATGTCTCCTGAAGCTACCCATTTTTTTCTGTCTCATCCAAGTTTCTTCTTATTTGTTCATTTGATTATTTTTCATAATTTCAAATAGTCCCCCTGTGGCGATCACACACAGGGCCCCCGGACGTTTGACAGTCTATTGACCCTGTGCCACCACTGCAATTGCTTTTTCTGCTGCCACCACCCCGTATCTCACGGGGACACACGGAGTCCAGTCCGTTGTTAACATAAGCAAATAATCAAGTTTATTTTTAAATGCAGGAACAAGCTTATGGTTTCAGTTAATTTTTCTCTTGACAATTTCTTAATCTTAGTTCCTAACAACTCCAAACTGATTATTCCAACTATCTATCTGACTCCACCTAACAATTCCTCTCACTCTCTCACAATACAACTCTACCAACCCATTGCCTATTCCTCCCTCTTCCTTCTTCAACTCCCAAACCTCAACCCAATTGACAAACCTCAACTAATTTTCAAAACTCCCACCCTAACTTTTACTACCCCCCTTGCATTCTCACTGGCCAATCACATCACACTCATTTTAACCCTTTCCTTATGACCCATCCTAGGAGGCAAACGCCACACCCCCGCTCAAAGAAGGGAATGTGTTTTATGTAATTTTTATTTTTTTAAAAAACTAACTGATGGGTTTTTTTATTCCTTCTCCCCTTTTCTGGGTTGTATGTCTTGGCAAAAATAAGCCACACTCCCCAGCTGTCTGAGAATATGTTGATAACCTTCTGCCAACATGCATGTGTGTGTTTACCACACTAGACAGAAAGCAATTACTGTACTTTCACTTCCTTTCAGTAGCTGTATTGCCCTGTGTTATTTATGATTACTAATTTTACTAATATTATGACTACTAATTTTTAATCTTTGTTGGACTACAATTCCCATCATCCCTGACCACTGGTCCTGTTAGCTAGGGGTGATGGGAGTTGTAGTCCCAAAACGTCTGGCGGGCCGAGTTTGGGGGTGCCCGCTCTAGTGAGCATCTGTGTGTTGTGTTTCATATGTAGAATATAAGAGTTAAGAACATGAAGAAAGCCTCACTGGACTGGATCAAAGACTCGTGTCATCAAGCATTCCGTTTCCAACAGTGGCCAGAAAGATGCTTCTGAGAAGGCCATGGGCACACCATTCTCTCTCCTTATTACTGCTACCTAGCATGCTGGGTAAATGTACCCTACTAATCTTAGGCATCGGCTGACAGGAGAAGGTTTTTAGGCAGGAAGGAAATAAGTCAATGATCACTGTATCTTATTTACTTAAGAATTATTTAATGCTGTCAGGAAAGGCTGAAACTTTCTTTTCAGTGCCTGCTAAAAGGGAAACTTCAGCAGCTGAGCTGATGTGCGTGGTACTGATTTTGGAGCTAGTGAAAAATCCAAACACTAAAACACATCCCTGATATAGCAATTTTTGGCCCCATAATCATTTTCAGAGCCTTTCCCCCCTCCAATAATGCAATTTTACTGGCCTAGCAAATGAATGATCATGTCCTACACTTCCATGTATCTTTGATCAAGTGATCCCTAAGCCACTTAGGGCTTTAGAAGCTAGAACCAGCATTTTGAATTGATCTCATCCACTCAATCCACCTGATCTTATCTTCATATGCAGTGGAAGACTCATGGGCTAGCCTCACCTGGTATACCCATATAGAGTGCACTACAATGATCTACCTTCTCCCATTGGCATATTAGCTGAGGCTGATAAAAGGCACACTTAAGCACCACAATCCAAACTTTTAAGGGAAGCAATGGATCAAGCAGCACGCCCAACAGAAATGGAGAAGAAAATGGACTCCGTTCTTAAAGACAACCTTACAAAATTCAATTTCTTAAACAATATGTTTAAGCAGAGGGTCTTCTCAGTAGTGGCACTTGCCCTGTGCAACACCCTCCCATCAGATGTCAAGAAAATAAACAATTATCTGACTTTTATTTTTTTTAATATATATTTATTCAAGTTTTTCAATACATAAACATATTTAAACAAATAACATTGATTATTTGACATCTTTTCATCATTACTTTGGACTCCCCCACGCCTCCCGCACACACTTACATCGTTAAATAATTATTTCCAAACAAATTATCATTTTGTTCATAATCTTGGATTTGATCATTAGTGTATAGTTTAAACTTAAGTCTAATTTAGTGGTAGACAATTACTTCTACTCTGACATCCCAATCAACATTCAGCCAAATTACAATACTTTTGCAGATAAATCTTGAATTTCTTCCAGTCTTCTTCCATCCTCTCTTCTCCCAAGTCTCGAATTCTGCCGGTCATCTCAGCTAATTGCATATAGTCCATCAGCTGCATCTGCCATTCTTCCAGCGTAGGTAGATTTTGAGTTTTCCAGTTCTTAGCAATCAGTATCCTTGCTGCCGTTGTTGCATACATGAAAAATGTTCTGTCCTTCTTTAACACACTCTGGCCGACAATGCCCAAGAGGAAGGCCTCTGGTTTCTTAGTAAAGGTGTACCTAAACACCTTTTTTAACTCATTATATATCATCTCCCAAAAGGCCTTCACTCTCGGGCAAGTCCACCAGAGGTGAAAAAAAGTTCCTTCATTTTCCTTACATTTCCAACATTTATTGTCAGACGAATGGTATATTTTGGCCAATTTGACTGGGGTCATGTACCATCTATATATCATTTTCATTACATTTTCCTTCAAAGCATTACATGCAGTGAAGTTCAGCCCAGAGGTCCATAACCTTTCCCAGTCTTCAAACATAATATTATGCCCAATATCCTGTGCCCATTTTATCATTACCGATTTGACCATTTCGTCTTGTGTGTTCCATTTCAGCAACAAATTATACATCTTTGAAAGTACTTTAGTCTTAGGTTCTAACAGTTCAGTTTCCAACTTTGACTTCTCCACCTGGAATCCTAACTTTTTATCATTTTTAAATACTTCTTTAATCTGAGCATAGTGTAACCAGTCTCGCACTTTATCTTTCATTTTCTCTAAACTCTGCAATTTCCAATTGTTACCATCTCTTTCTAATATCTCCCAATATTTTGGCCAATTGGCCTCCATATTGGCTCTTTTTCGGGCCTTAGCCTCTAGGGGTGACAGCCACCTCGGAGTTTTATTCTCCAATAAGTCTTTGTATCTTATCCAGACATTAAATACTGCTTTCCTGACAATATGGTTCTTAAAGGCCTTGTTTGTAACAATTATCTGACTTTTAGAAGACATCTGAAGGCAGCCCTGTTTAGGGAAGTTTTAATGTTTGATACTTTATTGCTTTTTTATTCTGTTGGGAGCCGCCCAGAGTGGCTGGGGGAACACAGCCAGATGGGTGGGGTATAAATAAATAAACTATTATTATTATTATTATTATTATTATTATTATTATACCAAAACACAGACATCCTTCAGAAGGTACACTTTCCCCCAAAATTGCAATGCAATTCTCTGGCCAAGCAATGTGTAGAAAAAATGCATATATTAGACGAAAGAGTGAACCTCTCATTTTTCTAATCTTAAGTTCCTCTATTTCTGCAAGAACTTGTGAAGAAGAAAACTCCATTAGTTCCACTCTGTTGCTATGTAATGCTCTGGTAACTGTAGTTCAATGACAGAGCACCTGCTTTGCATGCAGAAGGTTCCAGGTTCGGTCCCCAACATCTCAAGGCAAGCATTTTGGTTTGCCAAATAGAATGATTCTCTCTCTACCTACCCGTGTGCACACTGTTCTGGAGGTTCTTTGAACTTCCCTGAACAAATTTTGGGGTCCATGGGGTGAGTGGGGAGAAGGAGAGGGGAGAGACCCATTTTCTGTCTCGCTAGAGTGGTGCATGCTCTAGTTATCTCCTGCTTGGACTACTGCAATGCATTTTACGCAGGGCCACTTTTGAAGGTGAACCGGAAAGTACAACTAATCCAGAATGTGGCAGCTAGACTGGTGACTGGGTGCGGCTGCTGAGACTATATAACACCGGTCCTGAAAGACCTACGTTGGCTCCCAGTCCGTTTCTGAGCACAATTCAAAGTGTTGGTGCTGACCTTTAAAGACCTAAACGGCCTTGGACCAGTATACCTGAAGGAGCATCTCCATCCCCATTGTTCTGCCCGGACACTGAGGTCCAGCTCCAAGGGCCTTCTGGCAGTTCCCTCACTGCGAGAAGCAAAGTTACAGGAAACCAGGCAGAGGGCCCTGTGGAACGCCCTCCCATCAGATGTCAACGAAATAAACAACTATCTGACCTTTACAAGACATCTGAAGGCAGCCCTGTTTAGGGAAGTTGTCTAATGTTTGAAGTTTTATTGTTTTTAATATCCTCTTGGATATTAAAATCAATGGGGAGGCCTGGCCACATGGGCGGTGTATAAATAATAAATTATAGTTGTTGTTATTATTGTTGTTGTTGTTGTTTCACAAACAAAAGTCTTTGCTTGGGCTTCTGCTGAAAGGACTCATTAGTTGAATCCCACCCTAGAGTGAGAAGGGAACTCACAGACCATCTAGTGCAACCTTACAATATGGTAGAAAATCCACCGCCACAGGCTTCCTGAATGGTGGCCATTCAGACCCTCCTTAAAACAATTGAATGAATGAGAGTCTACCAGCTACCAAGGCAGCCTGTTCCACTGTTAAAGAGCTTATACCATCTGAATATACTTCCTAATATTTTGTTTTAAAGCATTTCCTTTAATTTGGACCTGTTGGTTAGGGTCCTACCTTTGAGAGCAAGATAAGACAAAATTTGCTCCAGGCTTACGTTGTGTTTATAGACATTGCAATATCTGTTTACAACAGGATTGAAATGAGATGCACTGGGATGTGTAGCACAACAGCACAGGAAACAGGATAGAGATTTGGCTTGGGCCTACATTGAATGAAGCTGCAGTTATGCCTATTTTTGAAATTAACTTCTGGTAACAGGCTGCTTCTTTTGTATTTATACTCCTTCAAAGGAGGTAGAAATCAAACCTAAAAATCTATAAAAATTATCTTCTGAAATCAGGTCAGGTCACATCCTTTTCAGTGTTGAGTTGCCATTTTTGGATTATACCTCCATTAACCTTTCTTTAATCAGTTTCACACTGTAATGTTCCTCGCTATTTCTCTATGGAGAATGCAGACCCGAAAGAGTTTCAAGTGTACAGAGAGACTTAAAATGGCAAAATACCTCTAATGAGACCTCTTCTAACAAACTTTAATTACTAATTGGAATGCTAAACAGTCTTTTATATGCAGAGGACCTTGTTATAATAGACCAAGATTAAAAGGTTTATAAAAGAGATACATATAAATTACCTGTAAAAGAGATGGTTGTTACCTGTATAAAGATCAAAGTGAATGAAAGATGCTCTGTTCATTGCCTTGTGTGTGTAACATCCCTTTTAAGATGAAAGCATTTAGTAGACATCAAGATCCTGTAAGAACATAAGAAGAACTGGTCCATGGATGGAAAGCTGGGTAGCTTAGTTGGTTAGAACATGCTGCTGATAATGCCAAGGTGGCAGGTTCAAGCTCCTAATGGGACAACTGGATATTCTTGCATTAGGTAAAGGTAAAGGTAAAGGACCCATGGGCAGTTAAGTCCAGTCAAAGGCGACTATGGGGTTGCAGTGCTCATCTTGCTTTCAGGCCGATGGAGCCGGCGTTTGTCCACAGGCAGCTTTCTGGGTCACGTTGCTGGCATGATTAAACCATTTCTGGTGCAACGGGCCACTGTGAAAGAAACCAGAGTGCACAAAAATGCTGTTTACCTTCTTGCCGCAGCAGTACCTATTTATTTACTTGCACTGGCATGCTTTTGAACTGCTAGGTTGGCAGGAGCTGGGATAGAGCAATGGGAGCTCACTCCGCTGCAGGGATTCGAACTGCCGAACTTTCGATCGGCAAGCCCAAGAGGCTCAGTAGTTTAAACCACAGCGCCACCCACTGTGACGTTAACATATGAGAGTGCTGGAGGTGAAATAGTTAAACAGGTTACCCAATCAGGACCCAGGGGGTGGAGTCAGAGGGACTATAAAACCAGGTCTGAGAGGGGCAAAGGGAGGAGTTCGTTAGGAGTTTGTTGGGAGTTTGGTAGTTGGTTGGAGTGGGAGTGAATTGGGATAGAGTCTGTGGGGAGGTTGAGTTAGTGCAGCGAAATAAGCTGAGTCAGGAACAGTTAGGGGCTAGGAAGACAAGTAAATACCTGAGAGGTGGTTTAGTGAGTGAGAGCAGGTAGCGGAAGTTATAGGTCTGGATAAGTGTTAGTTTCTGTTTTGCCACTGGGCAGCTGTTTGGAGTCACAGGACTCTGTTTACATCCCAGAGACCTTCCAGACTGTTGGAAGTCTCACGGGAGATGGGAGATGGGATGTGACGTTAGTGGTTTCCTTTTCCTTTGTTCCTTTGTTGTTCACTTGCTCTCTGCTTTCATATAGAGAGGATGTATATTTCTTTGCTGTCTGTGTAGTAAGAAATAAAGCATAGTGATGTAGCCATAAATATCATCACTTCCGCATGCTGCTTTGATTCTCTGCTGAATCGGAACGTGCCTGAAAGCCTCCTCAAAGGCTCAGGTCGTTAATTATTCATCGGGAAGGCGATTCCGGAGGAAGATGAGCTTTATCAGCTGGGCCGAGCGGAGAGCCCGACACCCCATGATTGTAATTGACCGATACCATTTATGAAACCACACACTTATTAAACTGCAATAAATAAACATACTGACTGGACTCAGTATTGTACCAGGTAGGGCCTGGGTGGTGGCAGCGAGAAATAAAGTGGTGGCACAGGGATCAATAGACGGTGAAACGTCTGGGGACCCTGTGTGATCGCCACACCCACGTCCCATTCCTGCATTGTAGGGGGTTGGACTCAGGGTCACTTCCAACTCTATGATCTGGTCCAGCATTCTGTTCTCACAGTGGCCAACCAGATGGCTATACTTTGCTGTCCTGAGCTCCTTTAAGGAGAAAGTGTGGGGTAGAAATTGAATGAATAAATAATTCTATGGAGAGTCAAGAAGCAGGGCCTCTGTGCAACAGCACTCTCTGCCAACTGGTATTCAGGAGCATGCTGCCTCTGATAGCAGAGATAGAACATTGTTTAAAATTCTGTTCATCTTAAAAATGTGCATCTTTTAAAAGTGATATTGAAATATCCTTGTCATCTTGGAACCTTTTCTCCCCTGAGAGCAAGAGAAGCCCAAGGAAGCATCTTTACCTGGGGAGGAGGGTGGGGAAGAGTGAGAAAGGGGTAGAAACATCTCCACAGACAATTGACACTGGTGTGCTCACATGTTTTCTAAGTCTCCAGTCTGGGAAGAAAAGTTGTATTATTTCAATAAATTAAGAAGTTGTCAAGCAACTTTCTTGCAGGGGGAATTTGAAAGGGACTTGGGTATGTGTATTCTGTGGAGGATTATCTTTGATCTTTTCCATTTCTAAGAGAATCTGATTCAAGCCTTTAAAGGGTTCAATATAGTACATTACCTTTTATGAGTTTCCTTGAAGTATATCTCTTCAGAAAGTGGGTTCAAAGAAATCACAAGTACATGTAGTATCCCTTCCCTGTGTTGGAAATGCCATTAGTGGAAGGAAACAGTTATGAGTGTGTCCTCTTGAAATTCCTCTTCATCTGGCCACAATTTTAGCATTCAAAGGCCATTGATTCAAAGAAAGCATATGTTGAGATTTAAGGCAGGAATATAGGGCACTACATTGATCTGGCATGGTGGTGGTTCATGCACAGCTTTCCAATTGTTAATAATTGCCACAGCCCAAGATCTCTGACATCCAGGAGTCTGTATGATCTGATCCTGATCCAAAGAGATATCAATAGTCTAGGCTCACGGTATCTGAAGGACTGCATTCTCCCATAAGATTACATACCCTCCAACATTTCTCCAATGAAAATAGGGATGTCCTATTCAATAATAATAATAATATTTTTCCTATTTATATACCCTGGCCATCTGACTGTGTTGCCCCAGTCACTCTGGGTGGCTTCCAACACATATAAAAACATATTAAACATTAAAAAAAACTCCGTCCCTATACAGGACGGCCTTCAGTTGGCTCAGGGGTTCAATAACTCCATATCCTTCCAATGAAAATTGGGACGTCCTAAGGAAAATAAAGACGTTCCAAGATCAAATCAGAAACTGAGATGACTTCTGTAAATCTGGGACAGTTCCTGGAAAATAGAAACATTTGGAGGGTCCGAGATTAATTAAGACCTGTGGAGGCCCTTCTTCCCTATGCTCAGAGGCTAAGCAAGTAACCATCAGGGAAGGGACTTTCGTGTGATGGTACCTGTCATGGTATTGATGGAGAACGCAGGGGAGGAGGAGAGACAAGCAGAGGAAGGGGGGCAGGAAGTGCCAGTGCAGGTAAGGAGGGGAAGTCAGGAGGAGGGAAGGCTCTCAAATGTTGGAGCAGAGCCTCAACTCCGCACAGGAAGCTCTGGCATGGACAGCGATGCAGTGCCGGTTCCATCTGCTCAGGAAAGGAGAGGGTTAAAGCGGAGAGGGCAGAGACATCAATTGAGAATGCCTCGCCTCTTCTGCTGGAAAAGGGGCGGACGTAAGTCACTTCGGGAATCTGACTCACAGGATTCGCACGCATAATTATGTGTGCTGCTTGTACATATGTAAAATAAAGGATGTATATATGTACCTCTGAGTGAGCAGAAGCATTTCTTGCGGAGAGTATTCCCAAGCCATCACAGTACCCCAGTCATGGACTCACTTCCTCAACATTTACTAGGCACATCTTTAGGTGCCAGGCCAAGTCATGCTTTTTACTTGAGTTTTTAATACTCAGGCATTTAATATGTAGCAAAATGGGGGGCATCTCTGTTGTTGTTCTGTAAATGAACCGACATGAGACTTTGAGCATATGCATTTCTTCCCTTTGTGTATGAGAGACTGAAACTTTCTGATTTACTAACACAACACACACACTGCAAGTGTCCCAGAAAAACTGAGACATTCCATCCCCCCGCCCCCCAAGAGCACATCAGCCATTTTGGGTGCCGTGATCTCACACAATTTCATGTTGAGATCTTCCATACCCCCCAAAAGTGCATCTTTTGGGCTCCATGGTCTTGCACAGGTCACGTGACTCATGCCAGAACACAGATCGGAAGACACAAGTCCCAGTTTTGGGACTCAACATGTTGCAGGGTGTGACACCACTGTTTGTTGCGGCATCTGAGCTTCAACCAAACCACAACTTGTAAACAAGTCAAGGTAGCAGCCTATACTGAGTAAAGAAATTGTGGTTTGAACAAACCAGTTATGGTTGCTCTGAAAGTTCGGCAGGAAAACTTTGCAGCAAAAAAATGAAGCTTTTTTGGAGGCTGAGAGATGTCTCAGAGAAGTGAAAGGAACTGACTTGTGACTGGTGTTTGGAGCATTTCTGGAATATGATCACCTGCCAGAGAAGCTTTAAATTCTCAGGTGCTTTGTTTTTGTTCCCCATTACAGCGCTGAGGTAGGAAGAGACTTTCCCATGCCAGCACTGCAAAGGGAAACAAAAACACTGGAACCCCCTATCTTCTGCCCTCTCTCTGTGTGTCTCCCTGTGTCTGCCTTCCCTCTCTGCCGAGTATGTGCATTTGTGTTCGCTGGCTTGTCCGAATCTTTGTGCACCTGCTTGCCTGTATGTATATATCCTATTTATTGTGTGTGTGCGTGCCCATTGGTATATGTGAATTTGCATTGGGCATGCTCACTTTAGCCACACCCACCAGTGACAAGCAAGCCTTGGAGGGGTGACCAACCCTGAATTAGGATTGGAAACCCCCCTCCACACACACACACATTGTCTGGCATGAAAAGGCCACTGTGAGAATATTTTTCAGAACAGCCTGGCTCAGACCAAGGAGGAAACTGAAAGACAATTTTTTTTCCCCAAGTGAATTTTTATTGTTTTCCTTACATATTCTTTTCCAACAAATTGTAATACATTCCCTTTGACTCTGCCGAGTCGTGACCCCCCTCCCTCCCCACAACTGGTATATTTATCCTCTTTCCATCACGCACATCATTCTCATATTAGTACTATTATACATTGGAGGTATTATGTCAATCCTGCTAGTGTCTTGACCTCTTTACAATTCTTCTTTAAATATTCAATAAATTTACTCCAGTTATTTTGGTATCTTTGATCTCCCTGGTCTCGGATCCTCCCTGACAGTTTGGCAAGTTCTGCATATTCTGCCAACTTCGCCTGCCACTCCTGAATAGTTGGTATGTCTTGTACTTTCCATCTTTGGGCCAGAAGGGTCCTCGCGGCAACTGTAGCATACATGAACAGATTTTGATCTTCTATTTTAATTTCTGTTCCTATTAAGCCTAATAGACACGCTTCCGGTCTTTTGGGGAAAGTATATCTAAATATTTTTTTGAGTTCATTATAAATTGAGTCCCATTTTTTTTTTACCTTATCACAGGTCCACCACATATGGAAATAGTCCCCATCTGCCTTTTTACATTTCCAACATTTTCTTTCTTTTTTCCTATACATTTTAGCTAATTTTACTGGCGTCAAATGCCATCTATACATCATTTTTGGCAAGTTTTCCTTTAAAGTCATGCATCCTGTAAATCTCAAACCCTCCTTCCATAATCTTTTCCACGCATCCAATTCAATGTTATGCCCAATATCAATTGCCCATTTTATCATTGATTCCTTTACTTCTTTGTCTTTTGTATACCATTCTAGCAATAAACTATACATTCTTGATAAAATTTTATCTTTACAGTCTATTAACTCAATTTGGAATTTCGATTTTTTATCTTCGAACCCATTTCTCTTTGTATCTTCCTTTAATAAGTCACTGATCTGGTGGTATTGCAGCCACCCTGTTAACATCTTTTCAATTTGGTCATATGGTTTGAGCTTTATCCCTTGGTCTGTTTTCCTAGTAATATCCTCATATGTTACTCTTTCCCCTTCCATGTTTACTTTTTTTGTTGTCAACACCTCAATTGGTTTTTATTCTGATCCTATACTTCATATAAAGATTTCCTAATCACATGGTTTAGAAAACCTTTATGTACCTTTACTTTGTTGTACCATAGGTACGAATGCCAACCGTATCTATTGTCGTGGCCCTCTAGATCTAATAGGTCAGTGTTTTCTAAAGTCAGCCAATCTTTTAACCATACCAAGCACGAAGCTTCATAATATAAAGTCAGGTCTGTTAAATCAAAACCTCCTCTCTCTTTCTTATCTATTAGTATCTTCATTTTTATCCTTGGCCTTTTCCCCTGCTAGACAAATTTCGCTAAATTTTTTTGCCAATCCTTAAATTGTCTTATCCCTTTTACCACTGGTATTGCTTGAAATAGAAATAACAGTCTAGGTAGTATATTCATTTTTATCACAGAGATTCTGCCTAATAATGACAATTTTAGTCTGCTCCATATATCCATATCTTTCTTAATTTCTTTCCATACCACCTCATAGTTGTCCTTGTACAGGTTTATATTTTTTGTTGTCATCCAAATTCCTAAATATTTTATTTTTTTAACTATCGCGATTCCTGAATCTACTTGTAATTCTTCCATCTCTTCTTTCTTCAGATTTTTTTGCTAGCATTTTCGTCTTGTTTTTGTTGAGTTTAAACCCTGATACCTTCCCAAACTCTTCCATTATTTTTATTGCCTCTTTCACACTTTGTCTTGGTTCTTCCAACGTTAAGACTAGATCATCTGCGAAAGCTCTTAATTTAAATTATTTTCGTCCCACCTTAATGCCTCTGACTTCTGATGATTCTCTTAGCTTCTTGTTCAAGACCTCTAGAACTGTAATAAATAGCAAGGGCGACAAAGGACATCCCTGCCTAGTGCCTTTAGTTATCTCAAAGTTATCTGATATGTTGTTATTAATTATTAACTTTGCTTTTTGGTCCGAATAGATCGTGTCAATACCTCTCAAAAAGTTTTCACCAATTCCTAATACTTTTAAGTTTTCTTTCATGAAATGCCAAGAAACCTTATCGAACGCTTTTTCCGCGTCTATAAACATTAGTACTGCCTGTTTCTCATTTCTGACTTCAAGGTATTCAATTATATTTATCAGGTTTCTTATGTTGTCCCTTAGTTGCCTCCCCGGCAGAAAGCCTGTTTGGTCCTTATCACCTTATTTAACACCATTTTTAGTCTATTCGCTAGTATATCCGCAAATAGCTTATAGTCGTTATTCAATAACGAAACTGGTCTGAAATTTTTTACATCTAATATATCCAACTCTTTCTTCGGGATCAGTGTAATATAGGCTTCTTTCCAGGTGTTTGGCATCTTTCCTTCTCTTAAGACTTTGTTCATTACTTCACTTAGAATAGGTGTCAGTTATTGTGATAGTGTTTTATAATACTTTGCTGAGATACCGTCCGGTCCTGGGGCCTTCCCTAATTTCATTCTTTTTATTGCCTTTGTGACCTCTTGTTCTGTTATCTCCTGGTTAAGCATTCTTTTTTCTTCTTCTGAGATGTGATGCAATTTATGGTCATGGATATACTTTTCTATTCTCTTACTGTCTTCTTTATCTTTCCTATAAAGATCTCTATAGAATCTCTGAAATACTTTTCTAATTTCTTTCGGGTCCTCGATCATTTTATCCCCATCTTTTATTTTACAAATTGTGTTCTGTTTTTGTCTTGCTTTTATTTGCCATGCCAAGAATCTCCCAACTTTGTTGGCCGACTCAAAAAATTTTTGTCTCATGGCTTTTATTTTCCATTCGATCTCCTGTCCCACCACCATGGAGAACTGAGACTGCAACATTTTTATATTTCATTTTATTATTTCATCTTTAGGTTTTGTTATTAGCTGTTTTTCGTTCTCCATGAGCTGGGACAGGATCTCTTCTTTCTTCTTCTCTCTCCCTCTTTTCTGGAAGAAAAGATTTTTTGAATCAGGAAACCCCTTATCACCGCTTTGCTCGCGTCCCAGACTGTTTCAATTGGTGTTTCTTTGTTTAGATTCCATTTAAAATAGTCTGTTATTGTCTCTTTTGCAGTTTCCACTACTCTCTGATCATTAAATAAACTCTCATTCATTCTCCATCTATGTGTAGAGGGGTCCTTTCCTTTTAATTCCATATATAGCGGATTATGATCTGACAGGGTTCTTGGGAGGATTTCAATTCTAGTTACTCTCGGTGTTAGAATCTTAGAAACCCAGATCTGATCTATTCTGCTGAAGCTTTGGTTTGCTTCAGAGTGAAATGAAAATTGTCTTACTGTTGGGTTCCTTAATCTCCAGATGTCAATTACTTCCAATGTATTGGCCATATCAAAGAAGGCCTTCGGCAGTTTACCTGAAACTGAAAGACAATTAAGAGGAAATCGATGATATGCTGGGGAAAGCAAAACTCACTGGGAAACCTTCATATATAGAACAGATCAGGGTGAATGGCAAATAACCTTTAGCAATAGCAAGATTTCAGTGTGGCTTAAGGGAAATAGGGCAAAGCAAATGTCCCGTATATTTCTCTCCTCTCTCTTCTCAGCATATTCCTGCATCCCAGCATATTCTGCCCTACTCTAATTCTTTCCATTCTTCGAAATATTGATCTGGATCCAGGTCAAGCTAGTGGCATTTAGGGGCCATTGAAATCACCAGACTTCTGTTAGTCTTGGCTATTTTTCCATGCTGACCAATGTGCTTTGCTTCCAGTCCATAATTTCCATTTTGGCAATATTCTGGCTCTATCTAAGCAGCTGGGAAATGGGTGCGGAGTGTGTTGACACTGAAATTAGATTACAAAATTGCGAACATTAACTTTTCTGCTTTTTCTGCATATAGTCATATTAGTCTGCATAGCAGGAAACTACTGGACTTTTGTTAGGGTTATTACATTTCTCACCACATTTAAGTGCATGAATGAAGAACGATTGGGTTTCACTAAGGAAAATGGATTTTGACTGTGGAGAGGAAATTTATTTTGCTTTGTCTCGGGAATGAGATAAATGGATTGGCGAGGAACTGATTGTGAGGAGAATTGATTGGAAAAATAGGTAGACACTCGATATTTAGGAAATATACTATGTGTGCTCTAGTGGCTGGTGAGAACCAAAGAGAAATTATTATTGATTAGAATTACATTTGTCTAGAGGCAAAAGGGGTTGATTCTGTGCTTTTGCTTTGCTTCGTCTTTTAGGGTGGTGGAAATTATTTTCATTATGCATACAAATACTTCAGTTTTATGGACAATTATTTTGGAGGACGTGCTGCGATGCACATGCTAAGTGGGAGAAAGAAAAGATGGGAACAATCTTAAAGTGACAGAATATCTAATGGTGAATCAACAGGGTGGAGCACCTCCCCGATGACTAATGTTTGCCCCATTTGGTACTTTTTAGGCAAGTTCTTAAAGAAATGGGAGTGCCTGATCACCTCATCTGTCTCCTGAGAAATCTCTATGTGGGACAAGAAGCTACAGTTAGAACTGGATATGGAACAACTGCTTGGTTCAAAATTGGGAAAGGAGTACGGCAAGGCTGTATATTGTCTTCCTGCTTATTTAACTTATATGCAGAATTCATCATGCGAAAGGCTGGGCTGGATGAATCCCAAGCCGGAATTAAGATTGCCGGAAGAAATATCAACAACCTCAGATATGCAGATGACACAACCTTGATGGCAAAAAGTGAGGATGAATTAAAGAACCTTTTAATGAGGGTGAAAGAGGAGAGCGCAAAATATGGTCTGAAGCTCAACATCAAAAAAACGAAGATCATGGCCACTGGGCCCATCACCTCCTGGCAAACAGAAGGGGAAGAAATGGAGGCAGTGAAAGATTTTACTTTCTTGGGCTCCATGATCACTGCAGATGGTGACAGCAGCCATGAAATTAAAAGACGTCTGCTTCTTGGGAGAAAAGCAATGACAAACCTAGACAGCATCTTAAAAAGCAGAGACATCACTTTGCCAACAAAGGACCTTATAGTAAAAGCTATGGTTTTCCCATTAGTGATGTATGGAAGTGAGAGCTGGACCATAAAGAAGGCTGATCGCCGAAGAATTGATGCTTTTGAATTATGGTGCTGGAGGAGACTCTTGAGAGTCCCATGGACTGCAAGAAGATCAAACGTATCCATTCTGAAGGAAATCAGCCCTGAGTGCTCACTGGAAGGACAGATCCTGAAGCTGAGGCTCCAATACTTTGGCCACCTCATGAGAAGAGAAGACTCCCTGGAAAAGACCCTGATGTTGGGAAAGATGGAGGGCACAAGGAGAAGGGGACGACAGAGGACGAGATGGCTGGACAGTGTTCTCGAAGCTACCAGCATGAGTTTGACCAAACTGCGGGAGGCAGTGGAAGACAGGAGTGCCTGGCGTGCTCTGGTCCATGGGGTCACGAAGAGTCACACACGACTAAGCGACTAAACAACAACAACAAAGTTTATAGGAAAGGCAAGTAGGGGGTGACATTATAGAAGTTTATAGAATTAAGCACGACATGGAGAAAGCGGATAGAGGATAGTCATAACAATAGAAGCCATGGACATCCAATGAAGATGAATATTGTAAGAATTACGACTTATACAAGAAAGTGCTTCTTCATGCAGAACATAGCCAAATTGTGGAATGTTGCCCCCACAAGAGGCACAGAGAGCCACCATCATAGATAGCTCTGAAAGAGAATGAAGCAAAATTTAATGGAGGACAAGACTTTTTTTATGGCTACAAGCATGATAGCTATGCTCTATCTCCACAGCTGGAGTCAACAATGCTTCTGAAGAACAGTTGCTGGAAACCATGAGAGGTGAAAGTCCTCTTTTGCTCATATTCTGTTCTTTGGTTTCCCACAGGCATGTAGCAGGCCACTATGAGAACGGGATGCTAGGCTAGAAGAGACATGATCCAGCAAGCTATTGTGATGTTCTTAGGATGAGCTTTCGATTAGCATCCAAATTTCCATAACCGAGGAAGGTGTTTCCTCTATATTTCACCTGCTGCTTAATATTTCTTCATACAAATGCACAATATGTACATGTATATTAAGAAATATTTCACAGGCCATTGGATCTCAAAACTTCACAGTATTTTGGCTGTGCGTCCGTGCTACTAGTAAGTTGAGAATGCCAGCAGAAATGGGAAATGAGGTCCTATTTTAATTCAAGTGCCCACTGGGCACACAGGTACCATATTAACATCTTTCCATTAACCTCAGCCTTGATCCAGAGACTATTCTGTGTAGTCAGCATGGCTTAATTATGAGTCCTTCACTGCATAAAACCCAACAGAAATGGTGTCAAGGTGCACCTGCTTCTATTACAAAATAGCCCCCTGGGTGGTTAGTGAAACCAGATTATTTCATTTTTTGGCCATTCCATGAATTTTGAATATGCTTATATCAAAACATAATATATTGCCATCATTGTTGTTGTCGTCATTATCATCATGAATCAGTTCAACAGCTTTGCTTGTTGTTGTTTATTTTGGAGGGGAGGGTAGAATTTCCAGGGTGAAGCAACACCTTCATTTTAGGGTCTATTAGGAACACCCTAAGAAACTTTGTAAAACTGCTGGGACATAAATTGAACATCTTCTAGATAGCTAATTATTGTTTATCGCTCACTTGGGAGTGATATCGTTCAGGGAGCTGCTCAAGTGGAAATATTTATGCTAATCAGTTTCTATTTTCACAATCCTCTAGGATTAGGCATCTTTTGGTTTAGGCATCTATATAGGTTTAGTCATTTATATGGTACTTCAGCAGAAACATTTTCAAAATACTTTCTTCTACGGTGATCAAGCTAAAGGCAGGAGTTTGAAGATTTTGCTGATCATACGCACAGTTGTCAGGGCTTAGTGTGAGTCAAGGCTTTCAGCTGCTTAGCCCTAGAAAGTCGTCCCCCCCACCGCCGCTGCCCCCAATCCTAGGGGTCAATTTTGAGGCATGTCATCAGAATGAAGAATAATTTTATTTACATCTACATGAGAGTCCCAAAATATCACATTACATCGGAACTTTTCATTTTGGTAAGATTTTAAATTTACATATGCAGTAATAATAGACAGACATGTCCCCAGACCAGAGTAACATGGGCTCCGTAAATACCATGGATGTGTGCTTTATGGCAACAGTCATTTTAGAAAAGGGTGAGGAACATTTTCCCCCTTTGAGGGCTTAATTTCCCCTGGGACACTTGATTGAGCACTGCATGGCAGTGGTAGGTGGAGCTGGAGCCAAATTAGGTGGCATCAAAGTCTCTCTCTCTCTCTCTCTCTCTCTCTCTCACACACACACACACACACACACACACACCATATATATATATTCACTGTCCGCTGGCAGTAGGAGTACAATATGGGTATGTCTTTAAGTTAACATCTTACAATAAAAACCTGACAGTACCAAACTATCAAAGGTTATTCACCAAAGCCAGACTAAACGTCTTTCCTTCTGCAGTGTTGGATGGCAGGTTGAGAGGAGTTCCCTACCAGGACAGACTTTGCTCATGTGCTCAAGACATCGATTCCAAAAAACATATTTTGTTGCATTGTGCAAAATATGAGCAAGCCAGGCCTGAACTGATACTACCCTTGCTGGTACCTTTCCTGGGAAAATCAGAGGCCCACTATGTCAGGTTCCTACTGGAAGACCGGACAAATGCTAGACAAATGCTTTGCAGTGGCAAAGTTTTTATCGGTGGTTGCAAGAATAAATGATCCCTATATTCTGAACAAAATGCTTGTTTAACCTGGAGGTAGGCTGTATGAATTGTGTATTGCTTTGTAATGATTTGTTGGGTCTCTGGACCGTAATAAAGATTGATATTATATATTCACAGAGAGAATTAAACAACCTTTTATCCACAACTCATTCATTCCCTCTTATTCACACCCCACCCCTACATTCACACAGACAACAGGCACCCCACTCTTTCTCACACCCTTATCCTCCTACTGTGTGCCAAAGCCCCATGGTCCGTGGTTGCTAGTGGATAAATAAAACACACAAGAAATCATATTTGGGTTTATGGGTTCAAATAGGACACAAATTTATTGGTTACAAATGTGAGCGGTTTGGCTTGGGCATAGGTTAAAGCCAGGCTATATCCCAACGCCCACCCATCTACTGGGAGTTCAACTAAGAGTAAGGTAAAAGGTAAAAAAGTAAAGGATTCCTGGATGGTTAAGTTCAGTAAAAGGCGACTATGGGGTTACAGTGCTCATATCGCTTTCAGGCTGAGGGAGCCGGCGTTTGTCCACAGACAGGTTTCCGGGTAATGTGGCCAGCATGATTAAACTGCTACTGGTGCAACGGGACACCATGACGAGTGCCAGAGGACACAAAAACACTGTTTACCTTCCCACTGCAGTGGTACCTATTTATCTACTTGCACTGGTGTGCTTTCGAACTGCTAGGCTGGCAGGAGCTGGGACAGAGCAACGGGAGCTCACCCTGTTGCGGGGATTCAAACTGCTGACCTTCCGATCTGCAAACCCAAGAGGCTCAGTGGTTTAAACCACAGCTCCACCCGTGTCCACCTTATAGGAGCCACAGGTGAGAGCTGAGTGCAGGGTAGGGACCAAAGGTCTACCCAGAAGGAGCATGATATTCCCTCCACCAGAGATACTACTCCTTTCCTAACACTTCAGGCACCAGCATGACCTTTTTTTGTACAATTTAGGCATGAGAGAGGGGATAAATTATCAGCACCTTGTTAAAGAAAGGGAATTGACACCCTCAAATAGTTCACTGAAATTCTCCTCTCCACCCAAAGGAGCAGAATTCCCCATCCTTTTGTGGGGAATGAATTGTCTCTTGAAAACGTAGAGGGGATTTTTTTCCCCCCTACAGCAATACTAAAGCTTTAGGTACTCAAGAGACTTGCAGGTCTTATGAAAAGAATCGATATTGAGGCCTTATACTCTGCTAGACAGGGAGGAAATGCCCACAGGGCAATACACAGAGACAATACCAACACATGTAGCTAAACGAAACGGTTGTGCATAGCCCGTATATTTATAATGCATTGAAACCAAATTATTTTCCTCAAGGAATCCTGGATACTGTCGTTTACCCCTCACAGGTCCCAAAAACCTTAACAAACTACGGATTATATGGGGGAAGTAATGTGCTGTTTTTGTATGGTGTGTCCACAGCCCAACTCTCTTCATCACACCTGTTCCCATTGCAGAAGTCACAAGCCACTGATCAGCTTAAAAGCTGTATTTCAGCTATGGGAATCAGCTTCAGGTGAGAAGAGATGTATTGCATGAAATCTCCAATGATACTGCCTAAAATAAAATAGTAACATTACATTTTCAGATGAATAAACAATGAGACTCTCAGCCAAGCAGTTGTTTGGTAGATTCTCTCTACCAAACTACAATTTGCAGAGTTCCATGTGAAGATGAAATGACTATAAAAGTGGCATAAGTCTCCAATTTAGTATAAAGCCTTTAGAAGACATCCGAGAGCAGCACTATATGGGGAAGCTTTTAATGTGCAACGTTTATTATGTTTTTATATATATTGAAAGCTGCCCAGAGTGGCTAGGGCAACCCAGTCTGATGGGCATTGTATAATAATAATAATAATAATAATAATAATAATAATAATTGCATTTGTTTTCACAGTCTGGTCCTATGCAGATTAAGGTGTGCTTAAACCTATTGAAACTTTTTGGAGTAAACATGACTAACTTTGAATGCATTTGGAGCCTTTTGGTGTACAATCGTATACCAAAATCTGATTTCTTTTGACAAATTGTGAGCAAGCTACAGTAAGAGAAATCAAGGAAAGTAATCCACATTGGTAAATGTTGTTGATAATCTCCATGTTTCATCACTCTGCAGCCTCCATTTCCTCGCTGCCTTACTTGTGAAAGACTGAAACATTTGCACCCAACTTCTTAATTTTCAACTCATTCCATGTAACACAAATGAGAGAGAAAGGGAAAGAGCACAGCAGATAAAACTTAATGAATGGAGGAGTCCTGACAACAGCAGCTATGTCCAGAGCCATAGGAATAAATCTCCATTAGTGTCAAGCCACGCGTTTTCACCACTGAGACTCGATTTTAAAAGTGAGGGAAATTAATCAGGATTTAGTGTAAACATAAAGTTTAGTAGGAAATCATCTTTCCAGAAATAATACTTTAAGACATTCCATGAGTGGATAAGTTAATGTGAGTAAAAAAAACCTAAGAACAGAGTGGGGAAAAAACTTAACTTGGATATAATGTGTCCTCTGCCACAAGTCCATCGGCTGGGGGTTTGGGGGACAAGGGGCAGGGGGAGCATCCACCACCATTCCTGAAGAGATTCTGAGGTGGGAGCAGGCAATCCATGGCAGAAGAGGAGGGGTCCATCTAGTCCCCCCCCCCCCGTGTGTGTCTTTGCCTCCCTCAGGGCTCACAATGGCCTACCTACAAAGGAGCGAGGGAGGCATCTGCAATGTTGAGAAGGTCAGAGTCACTGCAATGGTGGGAGGAAGACATGCAGACTGTAGGGAGGGTTTGGGTTTTTCAGCCAACCTACAGAAACCTGAATTTCCTTTGTCAGCAGATAATCTTTATCAGGTAAAAAAAGGTAAAAGGCAAAGGACTCCTGGATGGTTAAGTTATGCCAAAGGCGACTGTGGGGTGTGGCACTCATCTCACTTTTCAGGCTGAGGGAGCCGGCATTTGTCCACTGACAGCTTTCTGGGTCATGGGGCCAGCATGACTACACCGCTTGTGGCACAAGAGAACACCATGGCGGAAGCCAGAACACATGGAAATGCCATTTACCTTCCCGCTGCAATGGTACCTATTTATCTAATTGCACTGGTGTGCTAGGTTGATAGAAGCTGGGACAGAGCAACAGGAGCTCAACCCGTCATGGGGATTCGAACCACCGACCTACAGCTCGGCAAGTCCAAGAGGCTCAGTGATTTAGACCACAGTGCCGCCCACATTTACCACACCAGCACAAGATAGTTTGATTCTTGTTTGAAAGAATCCTTAGGTCAAATCCCTGACTGTTTATGTCTACCTATAAAAATATGTTCAATTATCAAGAAGTGGGGAATGTAAGAACTTGTAATTTCCCTGATTTGTTAGTGTGAAAAGCATAGAACTAAATAAAATATGCCCATACTCTGTTTTCAGTTGCATTCCTTAGTGGAGACATTGTCTGTGGTTGTATAAATCTGAAGGCATCTCATATATATTTTATCAGAGTCAAGGATCCTATTAATTCAAAACCAAGGTAATTAAAGAAAGAACATTTTTAGTTCACGTGTATAGCCTCCAAAACTGGGGTGGGAGGAAGAAAGCAACTGTTTTTCGAAGCTGAATAACTGATCCCATAAATTCATGTGAAGAAACCCATTTTGATGTAATTCAATGGCTCAACTCAACTCATGGTGTTAATTTACTGATGGTGCTAGAGCTAATGTTGTTGTTGTAACATCCTAAATTCACTAACTGGCCAATTTTCTTCTGGTACCCTAAATAAGTTTGACTCATCTAATGGACACCAATGGGAGATGCTGTTTCCTAGGCAACAAAAACAATTCTGAATTGCTCCTGGCTTATGTAAAATGTCAACAGTTGTGAAGACCTGGAATAATGCCCATGACCTTAAAATGTTTCTGCGTAGAAAACCTATTCCTTCTCAAAGGTCGTTAGACAGTCAATGTTCTCATCCATCCTGCCGTCCTTTCCTCTAAATGGCAGGACAGCTTAGCATATTACTGAATTGTTGGCTATCCAATGTGTTCTTGAAAAGGCAGCAGAGGAAAGTAACACATTTTCAATAAGGAACAAGACAGTAGAATTGAGGATTTACGGCAGATGTTTTCATGTTGGTGCCCTCACTATCCAAATTCACAACCCTTTTGAGAATGCTGTATTGTTTGAAAACTCAGAATGCTTGCATGGCTGAAAAAAGAAAAAGGAAAAAGTGGCTATTGAAATGTAATTCACACTTTCCTAAAAATACACTCCAGCTTATTGTATTTGCTTCCAGAAAATATAGATAATCAAATCAAGTATATTCAAGTCGTTCTCTGTGATTACACTTCAAAAATAAGGGACAGCCATGACTAAATGAAAGAGCCAAGACTAAAATTTGTTATTACCTATCAAAACCATTCACAACTGTACAACCCTAAAACAGAAAGGAGCTTATTATAGAAAATGTCACAGATGCTGGCCATTCAAGTCTATTTTCAGATTGCCCTGATGTAATTAATTTTATCCATTTTGACCTTTTGGCTATTTTCTATTTTTATGACATATAGCATAATTATGTGGATGGAAATAAACAATTTGCAGCACTATTGTCTGCAGAATGGAAGTGGGAATCAGCTTAGATTGCAACCATTCTGTTAGTTCTGCACAGGGAAGTCCTAATGGAAGCTCAGCTGCAATCAGGACTGTAATCTTCATCTCTACATATTCAGAGTGACTAGCATCAATAAAATAAAATCTACCAAGGAAAGTAAAAACAATTCAAGAAGAAGAAAGACTGCTTTCAGAAAGCTTTACATTTCAAGTGCGCAAGCAACTCATTGATCGTAATGAAAGAAGATTCTTGATGAGTACATTGTATCAGTGATAGGCTACAGAAATGAAATTGCATAAAATTCTTGGGACGCTGTCCAGTTCTACACCTACAGATGTAAACAGAGCAATGGGCCATCCATCCATTGCACATTTCTTTATATTCTTCCTCTTTTCTCAGTGGAGGTTGGAGCATGAGTAATTTGCATTGAGACAAGGATGAAGATGAATGAAGATCAAACCGCATTCAAGGTGGCTTGTTTGATGTTTTACTGTGTTCAATATTTTAATTTGCTGGAAGCCACCCAGAGTGGCTGGGGCAACCCTGTCAGATGGGCGGCATATATTATTATTACAGTATTATTATTATTATTATTAAAATATATAACTGAAACATGAGAAAAGTAGTCATAAACTGTAAATAAAACATAAAAACTACACAACCAAACTGAACAATTTTCGCAAAAATCAAAAGATCTAAAATCAGCATACATAAAAACAACAGCAACAGCCCCCACCCACCCAACAAAACACACCAAAGTCACAGTGAACCATTATGGACTAAATGAAAGTTATTGATTCATTATGAGAATGAAATGGGCATAGAAGATCCATGGGGGACTGACTAGAGATAGGAGAGAAACACAATTCAATTAGAATCTAAAGGTGAACCTACCTGATCCATGCTTTCCATAACAATACACGAACTGAATCACAGGCTTTGAAATTTACACTTCTCTGAATTTTGCTGTGCCATCCTACAGCTAAGCAATGTGTACGACATTAGACTAAAGTGTGCATAAAAATGCAAAGGTTTAAATAACATAAAAATGCATTATATTAATAACATAAAATTGCATTATATTAATAACATAAAAATGCATTATATTAAAAGTTATGTTACAAAATGAGTATATTAGAAGAAATTCACACTAAAATGCTAGTGAATTTTCATGAAGACTTCTTCAAAAAATTGCAAACAGTGATGTGGGAAATGTGAAGAAGTGAATTTAAGACAGGAGACTGAGAGAAAGAAAAATTGACAGATTTACTCATACCTGCACCTAAGTCAAACAAGCAAACAATGATCTCAGTATGCAGTGGTGTAAGGAGAAATAAATGAGCATTCTAGCTGACAGCACAGCAAACCATCCCTTTTTAATTATGCTCCCCAGATGCAACATGTGATGAGGCGATGAGGCATTAACAAATGGTCCAAATTCACATGACTTCTTCACCACACAGCTAGTTGTACATGCATTCATTTCCCCCAAGCCCAAGGCTGTGGTCTGTTGAAAAAAAATAGAAAAGAGATCACTATGCCTCTGTGTATTCTGCTGTTTCAAACCTAGACAGCATCTTAAAAAGCAGAGACATTACCTTGCCAACAAAGGTCCGTATAGTTAAAGCTATGGTTTTCCCAGTAGTGATGTATGGAAGTGAGAGCTGGGCCATAAAGAAGGCTGATCGCCGAAGAATTGATGCTTTTGAATTATGGTGCTGGAGGAGACTCTTGAGAGTCCCATGGACTGCAAGAAGATCAAACCTCTCCATTCTTAAGGAAATCAGCCCTGAGTGCTCACTGGAAGGACAGATCCTGAAGCTGAGGCTCCAATACTTTGGCCACCTCATGAGAAGAGAAGACTCCCTGGAAAAGACCCTGATGTTGGGAAAAATGGAGGGCACAAGGAGAAGGGGACGACAGAGGACGAGATGGTTGGATAGTGTTCTCGAAGCTACCAGCATGAGTTTGACCAAACTGCGGGAGGCAGTGGAAGACAGGAGTGCCTGGCGTGCTCTGGTCCATGGGGTCACAAAGAGTCAGACACGACTAAACGACTCAACAACAACATTCTGCTGTTTTCAGTTGACAATGGCCACTAAATTGGCCACAAGCACCACTGTTCTGGAAAGAAGAGAAGAAAGGGCCAACCTGGAACAATCTCATCTTCTGCCAGTACCAGTTCCGATTGAAATTAGAAGAAGAGTCCAAACAACAGTAATTAATTTTCCTGGATATATGTCTTTGTAGATTTCAATCTTCTTCCTTTTTTCCTCCCAAGCCCTTTGCTTACAATAGGACCCCCTGGGAACTGAGTTCATTTGCTTATTCTTTTATTTTATATCTAATTGCTATAGGTTATTGTATTTTAGTGTTTTGTTGGAAGCCGCCCAGAGTGGCTGGGGAAACCCAGCCAAATGGGCAGGGTAATAATAATAATAATAATAATAATAATATATTTATACCCCGCCCATCTGGCTGGGCTTCCCCGGCCACTCTGGGCGGCTTCCAAAATATTTTTTATTATTCCAAATTATTATTATTATTATTATTATTATTATTATTATTATTATTATTACTACATACCCTGAATCCTTGGAACAAGGTGGCACAAACTGAATGACTATATTTGCTTCTATTTTATTTTATTTTAAGATGAATCTGCTTGAATTTTAGCTTCATTGCAACTGGAAATGAGATGAGCGCTGCTTCTTGATGCTGCACAAACTAGTCTTTCCCCAAAATGTCGTCGTTCTCAGTACTTTGCAGAAAGAACAGCCCAGCTGGCCTTCCCTGATTTTATACGTGGCGATAAAGCAGGAGTTACAAATTGCATAGGGTTTTTTATTACAGAAAACAAAATCCTTTTTTTAAAAAGTGTTCAACGAATGGCTCATTACATACTGTCAAATCAATACTTCTAAGCCATATCCACTTGCGAGGTTTGACTCAAAACAACTTTCATTACGCTTTTACCCTTGGCAAAGATATTCTAGCAGACAACAATTTCCTGATTCATCTCTGTTTACATCATACACATGCAGCTTACACAACATGCTATTCTTAAATAAATGAGGACAGGAGCAATGAAGCTATACGGAATGTTATTATACGGTAATAGAAAAAGCCGGAAAGAAGATGCTGTGCTCTAAGTGTGGGCTCTTCGTCATTATAACAGTCATAGTTTGCTTCCACCCATAAGCACCCATCAACAGGTCAGTCCTTTGTATCACGTTGAAAGAAAGAAGATGCTTATACATGAGATTGCCGATAGAATTCCTGACAACAGCATTGGTCTGGCGCTGGAATTATTTTTACCCAAATATCAAAACTTGAAGCTTTATTTATTTATTTATTTAGAATATTTATATACCAATTTTCAGCAAAGGGTTCCCAAAGCAGATTGTGTTGTACCAACTGGCTTACATGTACGCTTAAATAATGTAAAGGTAGAAGAACACACAAATATTTAGAAATGAACACGTGTACTCTCTTTCACACAAACACTTGTACATAGGTGCAGACGCTCTGTACAAGTGTTAAGTGTAAGATGTGAACAATCCAAATCTGTTTGTCCTCTACAGTGTCAGGTTTCAAAATGTAAATCTTCTACCCTAGAACAAAGTAGCAGATCTCCTCATCCAAAAACTATCGTCTGCTCAGGTTCTGACTTTGTTAGCCCAGAAAACTACCTCCGAGGAGCACCCACTCCCAAGACAATTTGCAGAGCAAATTACAATATCAGATTAAAAGAACAGGGACGTTCTCAAGAAACAGTTCTGGGCTGATGCTTAAACTCCTAACAGAAGCTGGCTTGGTGGAGTTGCTTTCTTCCTTTGAGAATGTCAGTTATAGTCCCGGGTGTCATGGTCTCAAGCCATAGGCTAAGATTATGCCACCCCTGATTGATGTCAATCAATACAGCTAAAGCAAAAGAGTATTGATAAAACTATGAAAACCACTGCAGGTGGCGCAGTGTTCTAAACCACAGAGCCTATGGCTTGCTGATCAGAAGGTCAGCAGTTTGAATCCCTGTGACGAGGTGAGCTCCCGTTGTTCGGTCCCAGCTCCAGCCCACCTAGCAGTTTGAAAGCACAAAGTGCAAGTAGATAAATAGGTACCACTCCAACGGGAAGGTAAATGGTGTTTCCATGCGCTGTTCTGGTTCACCAGAAGTGGCTTAGTCATGCTAACCACAGGACCAGGAAGCTGTCTGCGGACAAAGGCCAGCTCCCTTGGCCTATAGAGCGAGATGAGCGCACAACCCCAGAGTCGTCCGTGACTGGACCAACGGTCAGGGGTACTTTTACCTTTACCTTTTATGAAAATTTATCAGAAGCGTCCCCCCCACACCCTAGCTTGTACCCAGATTTCTTCTGAATAATGACCTACAATCCACATGTTTAGTAGGAAGTCGATATTTAAGCATCCATGCTGCTTTTACAGAAAATAAAGGGCAAGGATGAGAGAAAAGAGCCTTGGCTCAGATGATCTAGAACATAGCTGAGTAGAGATGTGAAGTAGAAACAATCTGTCCATTGGCCATAGTTAGAGCTGGGGGAGAAATTCTATTACACTCACATTTAAAGCCGAACATATCAAATTTTCACTTTCCAAAACAATAAGAGAACTGAAACACAGCCATCCTTCAAAATTTACACTTATCTGAATTTTATGACACAGTTCTATGACCTATCAATGTTTATTTATTTTTTTTAAAAAAACACCACTACATATATTAGGGGCAAGTGTACATAAAAATGAAAATAACAGTGAAAATAACATACAAAATGCATTATATTAGGATTATATTCTCAGAAATGTGTAGATTAGTCAAAGCTGCATGAAAAAATTGTTTTATTATGATAAATTGTCAATAAAATTTTGGAGAGAAAAATGGATTTTTTTAAAAAATGAAACATTCGCACATTGCTGCGGGAATATGGGGAACTGAATTAAGGACTGGAAAACGGGAAAACGGAACCATAAGTGGCAGTTCCTTGCATCCTTATTGATGACCTCATTTATTTATTTCATCTATATCCTACCCTTTTCTTCAAGAAGCTCAGGGTAGCTTACAGAGTCCTCTTCAATAAATCCCAACCATCTTCTGCGTCAGGTTATGCTGAGAGGCGGTGACTGGCTCAAGGTCACCCAGTGAGCTTCATGGCCAAGTGGGAATTTGAACCCTGGTCTCTTCCAGAACATAGCCCAACACTCTAACCGCTGTACAACATTATCACATGTTGTCAGTTGCCAAAATCTTCAGGAGTTTTACATGAATCTAAATAACTCAGTGCACATATGTGGCATGGTGTGGAAGGTGTCACGTAATAATTGCTAAAACCGGATCGTGATAAGCTGAGAGCCAGCTATAAAGCCAATATTTCTCTTTTCTTTTCAGCCCTCTTTTATTAGCATTATATCAAGGAAATTGTCGGTGCTTTGTATTCTCCACAGGTCACAATGAATTGCACAACGAATTAGTAACCAGAATATGTTGGGAACAGTTAAAACAGTCCTGAGGCTCAGAGCTAACAAGCCCAGATTCAAATGAGAACTACTGTCTGAAAAGTGACTGGCGAGAAGCAGTTAGGGGTGGTCTATAAAGCATGTGAAATATCAAGTGATGGCTAAATTGCCTCAAAAGAGGGTGGCAGAATTGGTCATAAACAGGCTGGAGATGACAGAGATCAATGGAGGACATTTGAAAGAAGCCTCAGCAAACTTGCCATATACTATATGGACAGTTATTTTGAGAAATTGTGCCACCTAACACCACCGTATAGCAAACATCCTGAGATAAAACTTGTATACTGAAATAGGAACTTTTTAATTTGCTCAATAAAGGCAACTTAAAACCTTGTGGATAGTTGTTTTACGTGGTTAGACTTTGTTCCAGGTGGCTTACAACATTTTGCAGTGTCGATGCAGGGAGCAGGTGCACTGTGAGGAGAGTATTTGGTGGTTTCTCAGGCCCTGAACAGACAACTTTTGTGCCACAAGATATTCTCCCCCAAATATTATTTCTTTTGGCAGAAAAAGCAGCATTAAGGTCATAATTCCCCGTGTGCGGGGAGAAGAATTTTAGTACATCTTCTCTGTGGTGTTTTCTCACTCAAAATGCCCCCGACCTTGTGGTACGTGTAGGGACAAATAGCAGCTCAGGGTGCGGTGGGGAAATTACCCAATGAGTGAAATAGGGCAATGGGCCAAAAGTACCCTCCCCATATCCCATTGTTCCAGATAGTGATAGAAAAGAAAAGCCCAACAGAGACAAGCACATCTATTTCAGGGCCTCAGGTAAGATGCTTTCCATGAGTTTCAGAGGTAGTTTAAATGAGTTATCATTTAATTCCTTCTTCATATCTCCAAATCAAGAGTTGACCCATTTGATTTACATGGGCTTTCCCTATTGGCTTAGTGAAACAGTTCTTATAGTTCATTCCATATGGCTTTTCCCATTGTGTCCCATAGCCTATGAATTAAAAAGGCAATGCCTTTAATCAAGCACCCAATACTCTTCAGTTATCAGCCTGGGGCCATCCCATATCCTATTCTAGGCACGTGGGTGGTGCTGTGGCCTAAACCACTGAGCCTCTTGGGCTTGCTGATCGAAGGTCAGCAGTTTGAATCCCCGCGACGGAGTGAGCTCCTGTTGCGCTGTCCCAGCTCCTGCCAACCTAGCAGATCGAAAGCACGCCACTGCAAGTAGATAAATATATACCACTGCGGTGGGAAAGTAAACGGCGTTTCTGTGCGGTCTGGTTTCTATCAAGGTGTCCCATTGTGTCAGAAGTGGTTTAGTCCTGCTGGCCACATGACCCGGAAAGCTGTCTGTGGACAAACGCTGGCTCCCTCGGCCTGAAAGCAAGATGAGTGCCACAGCCCCATAGTCATCTTTGACTAAACTTAACCATCCAGCAGTCCTTTACCTTTTAACATATCCTATTACGTGTTAAATCTGTCATCTCCTCTACTGTCTCTGTGTTTTCCCGCTTTCCCTGTCTTTGCCTATCATGTTATTGTCTCCTTTGCTTTCCCAGCTTATATAATTTAAATGTCGAATATAAATCGTTACTTAGCACCAACTTCTTACAAGTAAGCACACCTGAGTAAGAAGAAGAAGAAGAAGAAGAAGAAGAAGAAGAAGAAGAAGAAGAAGCCGCCACTCTGGGCGGCTTCCAGCAAAATATTAAAATACAAAGGCCTGCCTTTGCTTCATTCTCTGACCCCTCTACCTCCTTTTGTGACTCTCCTTCCAAAACTTAGCCATACTGAGAGGGGAGGCCCACTACAAATGATGTGTTGCTTTTTTAGTCACAACTAATTTAGGTCCCATTGATTTCAATGGGCCTGTTATAAGTCTGCATCCAGCCCTCCAATCTTAACTGATTATTAAAGAATTAATGGCAATACAACATTGATAATCTCACCCATCTTGGGTTGAAGGGAGGGATTCTGACATGCGTACATTACTTCCATAGAGTCTTGAGCCTAGGGAGCTCTCATTATATAAATCAAACACGTGATCCTGTCCCCACCCAGAAACACCATTGAAACAACGTGTAATAAATGTCACCTTCACAATCAGTTTCTGGAGTTGGATTTCAACATTCTGGGCTCACGTTAGCCTCAGAAGTAGACTATTTTTTCTTGAGAATTGAGATGATGGGTCTGTTTGTTACCTGCTATTCAACCTGAAGTCCCATCACAACAATTTAAAGAACAACATCAAACCAAATTAACTGGATTTAAAAATTCATTTGCACCAGAATTCTTCCCTCGTCCACCACTGTTAGTGCCCTGCCCTTAAAATACGCTGACTTTACTTATTGTTCAAAATTCGAATGTGTCCTACTGCCTTTTGAGTTTATTAGCTGGTAATTCCCAGAAGGAATGAAATTACTTGTTTAGTAGTCTGAGACAAGCAGTTTTCAAGGGCAGAAACATCCATCACAAATTAAGCAACTCTGTTCATAATTTATGAAGTAATAGTGGTTTCCTAGATATACAACTGGAAGATAAATCACCTGTTCTTAGGAAGCCAGGGACACTTGTAATCTTGATTGTTTTAATGTTTGTGGAGCTGTTCCACTGTCACAATCACTTGCCTAAAGGTGAGCCACGGGTGGCATATTTAATGGCACATTGAAGAAACAGTTCTCACAAAAACAATAACCAGCTGCTAAACACCTTGTATCTTTCCAATAGGAGAGAGCTCTTTTAAAAGCAATAAAATGTGTGTGTGTTAAATTAATGAAATGAAAGGATAATGGTCTCCTAGTGTTATAAAGCTTATTGTCGGTGGAGGAAGCATTGATCCAAAGTTGAAGATAAGGAAACTTTTGTGTTCCTTCTGGCCAAGGATTCACAGTGTAGTTGTGATGGCAGTGTTGTTGAATGATGATCTGTTAAATCAGTGCTTTTTTTTCTTAAAAAAAATGTTTAGGGGTACTCTCATTTTCCTACTCATATTGAAATACTGCCCCTCAATGAGGCCAAACTTAGATTCACAAAATGTTTAGGGGTATGCCTCCCCCTGCGTCCCCCCAGAAAAAACCCAGTGTGTTAAAGAAACATTGTTGCCATAACGGTCGGGATGGGGGAAATCTGTCAATTCTGCTTTCTGGTTGTACATACCTTGCAAAATGCAAAAGGAAATCTGATTCATATTCCTACATTATTTTCACTGGTACATGGATTTTTATGTACACACACCCCTAATATACATCCTTTTTAGTATGCCTCTCTATTCTTTCTTATTTTGTTTCCTCCTAAGAGCTCACTTTGTTGACTGGAGAGCTACATCACAAAATTCAAATTTTGAATTTTGAAAGATAGCTGATATTGCTTCAGGCAGTGGGACCATATGAAAAGCCCTGCCAGATTTGACCAAAGTGGAGGAAGAATATAGCCAAGATGGCTATTAGCCATTGATAGCCTTATTCCCCATGAATTTGTCTTATAATTGTATACATCTATATAGTTGCAATCGAAATTATTCAAATTGGGTTTACATTTACAGATTTTCAGCTGCTTACATCAAGCAAATCAAACAAAAGCAACTGAAATAGCTCAGCGCAACGGATGCTTCAAGTGGTTCCCCCAAATTCAGATGAAATGGCAACATATGTTGTCTTCTCCAGTCTTACTATTATTCAACCCCTTCATGGCAAGCATGTTAGTAGAGCAGCCTTTTGCTGCCATGACCTACTTCAAACGAGATACATAGCCAGACAGCAAAGTCCTGCAGTGTTCCTCAGAAATCATACCCCATTCCTCATGAACAGTGGCCTCCAGTTCAGTAACATTCTTGGGTTTTCATGCTGCAATTGCCTTCTTCAAATCCCACCAGAGATTTTCTATGGGGTTCAAGTCAGTCAACTGTGATGGCCACTGTAGAACCTTCCAGGACTACTTCTGCACCCAAGCCTTGCTGGAATTTGAGGTATGCTTGACATTCTTGTTCTGTTGGAAGGTCCATTGACGCTGAATCAAATTAAAAAGCCCCACACATTACATTGTTTCCTCATAAGAGAATTAGTTCAACCCTCTGATCACTTTGGTTGCCCTTTTCTGAAGCTTTTCTAGGTCTACATTATAGAAGGAAAGACAAAAGATAATGATTAATAATAATTTATTATTTATACACCGCCCATTTGGCCGGGTTCCCTCAGCCACTTTGGGCAGCTTCCAACAGACTATTAAAATACAGTAGTCAAAACATTAAAAGCTTCCCTAAACAGGGCTGCCTTCAGATGTCTTCTAAAAGTCTGGTAGTTGTTGTTCTCTTTGACATCTGGTGGGAGGGCATTCCACAGGGTGGGTGCCACTACCGAGAAGGCCCTCTGCCTGGTTCCCTGTAACTTGGCTTCTCACAGTGAGGGAATCTCCAGAAGGCCCTCGGCACTGGACCTCAGTGTCTGGGCAGAATGATGGAGGTGGAGACGCTCCTTCAGGTATTATGGAGAAAAACAAGTTTTGTATATGCTAAGAATTCTCTCATTATTTGGTAGCATGGTAGTAAATATTCTACTTCTAGGGCAGTATAGTAACAGTCCAAAGGTTTGAAATGGTAGCATCAGAGTGTTTCCCCATAATATGAGCGTCTAGAATAGTGGTAGACCTCTGGATATTTTTGTAACTCATAAACTGTTGGCCGAGTGACCAGGGTAATGGGAGTTATAGTCTAACAATAACTGAAGGGCATCACATAGGCTACCCCAGGTCTAGAATTTTATATTGGATCTCCCATCCAAGGAAATATCCTGGTTGTGACTACACCCCATCTGCCCTGTCCCCACTTTTTCTACACTGCATTAACATACAATGACCGCTCCCCGCTTAAAACGGGGGCGCCCTTTGCGTGGACGCGCGCAGCCCCTAGATCTGGAGCGGCTCCAACAGCATAGGCTTAGTTTGCCTACCCTCCGGTGGGATTCCTGGAGGTCTCCACCTACCTCAGTCAGTTGTCCAATCCCACCTGGGGGAAGCGTTGCCAAGGAGACCAGGCCAGGTAGGGGAGGGATTACCTGCCCACACAATAGAGGGAGGATCTTACCTGGGAATCCTCACTTGGCTCCAGAGCTTCTCCCACCCTACCCACCCTCAGTTAATGTCTTATTTGCAGGTTAACTTTTCTTCACAGGTTTTGCAGGTTAATTTTTCTTCGCAGGTATGCGGGCGCTGCTACGTTAAGTTCACTGTTAAAGGGCCGGAAAGGAATTTCCCTGCATTGGCAGGTTTCGCCTTTCCCGTAGCAAAACGTCACAACTTTGGCGGTATCAGGCCTTGGGCGGAATCCTTTAGTCCATCTTCCTCTTTGCGGCGGTGATACCAGGGTTCCCCGTGAAAGGGGTTTCTGAAGGGAGGCTTTGACCGTACGCCGAAAGGTCGTCATTGCTCTCCCCTGCGGCGGCGGCGTAACGGGGGCGGCTATCTCTGCTTGAACATATGTTCTCCAGAGCCGGCCCATCCCCCCCCCCACACACACACTGGATAACCCTGAAGCTCCCTAGGTCCCCGGCTGGGGACTGGGGAGGGAGAACGCCCAATGCCTGAGCCAAGGTCTACCCACATTTGAAATTTAATAAAGTTGTGGCCAATTTAATCCCATAGCATGTTGTCATGAGTCGTTATTCCACATGACGGGGGGGACCACGCGGGATCTGGGGACTCCGCCTGTCCACGCAATTCAGGGATTCATCTCTGACCCACGCTGTCTAGGGCTGATGGGAATCATACTTCAAAACATTTGGAGGGTATCCTATTGACTACCTCTGCTCCAGTTCCTGCATACCTCAATTAAAAATATGCTATTAAGAATTCATATGCATCAAAATTATTTAATGATATGATGCACATACATGTTTTTATTAGAAGTGTAGCTTTATTTATTCTAAGCCAAATTGTCCAGAGGCCAAAGAATGACTTTCATATTCTCCAAAGTTAATGTCAACTGCATCCAATTACCAAGAATATATGGCGAGGAAATTTATAGTTAAGTTCTTGAAACCTCCAGCTGTTTAGATATATGATGAAGAGAACCTCCAATGAACTTCTAGCACCAGACAGCTCAATAAAAAAGCATTACAAAATGTAGCTGGATCCTTGACATTCCAATGCTGCTCTTAATTATCAAAATGCACATGTAAATCTCTTGGGGAGGTGGAAGTATAGACCACATATCTAAATTTAAAATGGATGAAATATTACTTTCAATTATTTTTAGTGGTCAACTATCACTTCACCCTTTTCTTTGAGAGTGCATTGTGAATGCTTTAATTACCAGAAGGTTGCAATTATTATTTTAATTTCAGAATGAACAAACTCTATTATTGAAAATCTTTCATTTGATAAATTAAGGAAATGCTAATTTTTATTACATTTTGCACTTAAATAATGGTCTGCATAATTATCTCTGGGAAGCAGAAAACCGTGAAGCTTATGGCGATAAATGAAGGTGTGCTGTTTCAAATAGAGGTCTAAAAGCTGGACACAATATGTTGTCATTTGCTTGTTTTTAATAAAAGTGATACAGTGGTACCTCGGGTTAAGAACCTAATTCATTCCGGAGGTCCATTCTTAACCTGAAACTGTTCTTAACTTGAGGTACCACTTTAGCTAATGGGGCCTCCTGTTGCCGCCACGCCGCTGGAGCACGGTTTCTGTTCTCATCCTGAAGCAAAGTTCTTAACCCGAGGTACTATTTCTGAGTTAGTGGAGTCTGTAACCTGAAGCGCCTGTAACCTGAAGCATCTGTAGCCCAGGGTACCACTGTATATATAAATCTGGCATGCATTTAAATGACTAATGAAGTCTATCATCTGTAAATGATTTCTATGCACTCAAAACTTTATAACACCTGCAGATGGTATTGTGTGCATGAATAAATGAAATGTGTGACTTTAGGCTGGAATCCTGTGGACTCACGGATAGCATTCCCGGAGCCAGAAGATACGTTTGACCCCCTTGTTTGATACTCCAAGAGCTTTCTTACATCAGAGATGGTGGATTCCTCAGCACTGTGCTGCTGCAGAAATATCTGCAGTCCTACCCCTACCCATGTCATTAGGGTTCAAAAGGCTGACCAAGAATGATCATGGATTCACATGACCAATAGTCTGCCAAGCCTTCCAAAATGCACACCCCAAACTGGAGAAAGATGTACGCTAGCTCAAAAATAATAATGGAATTTTCCTTCTGTTGTTTCCAGTGGGAGGGAAACTCTTCAAATATCAAAAGAGGATAGAGCATGCTTCCATCCTCACTTCTGCCCTTTCAGTGAGAGAACCTGGCAGGACTTTGGAGATGGCATAGTGGTTAAGAGTGGTAGTCTCATAATCTGGGGAACCGGGTTCGCTTCCCCGCTCCTCCACATGCAGCTGCTGGGTGACCTTGGGCTAGTCACACTTCTCTGAAGTCTCTCAGCCCCACTCACCTCACAGAGTGTTTGTTGTGGGGGAGGAAGGGAAAGGAGAATGTTAGCCGCTTTGAGACTCCTTAAAGGGAGTGAAAGGCGGGATATCAAATCCAAACTCCTCCTCCTCCTCTTTCCTGCACACATCAGAACTGCAGCATTAATATATTTTTGATATGGATAAAGCAGTCCTGAAGAGGTTGTGGTGGTGAACTTCTGAAGTCCTGCCAGGCTCATACAGAGAGGGAGAAAAGTGTGTTTGTGTGTGTGTTGTTATGTTGGTTTTTTTTATTATCATTGTCAATATGCTGAGTCATAACTGAAGTTCCATTGGCAATGTACATAAAATGTACATAGAATAGTAGATTCATAGAAAGGGATCCCAAGGATGTAATCTCCTGCAATGCAGGAATCTCAACTAAAGCATCCATGGCATAAAATGGTTAAATAATAATAATAATAATAATAATAATAATAATAGGCAATATAGATCAGTGCAGCAGAGGTTTAAAGTAACAACCAATAGTGTACCACAGAGGAGTTGGAGTGGGGAAGAAATTCAGTTCAGTTTTCAATAAAAGGCGAACCTACCTATTTTGCACTTTCCAGAGTAGTGTACAAACCAAAACACTGTTATCCTTTGACATGAACATTTTACAGTGCAGCTCTGCAGCCAGGTAAGGTGTACAAAAGTGCATACAAATGTGTATACTAGTGAAAATAAAATTAAAAATGCACTATATTAGGGAAGATTACTTATAAATATTCACCGATGAATTCTCATGAAGACTTTTAAAAAGCAGCATCACAAACTGATGTGAGAATGCAGAAAACTCAACTTAAGCTTGGAAATCAAAGCCAAGAGATTCACCCATCACTACAGAGCAGGTTCTCTCTCTACGGGGACATTGAGACAATGTCCCTCAATGATGACCAGTGGTTTTTCTTCCCTTCCGTTTATTCCAAGATTAGGTAAGGTATTTGGACCATATCTGGTTAATTCTTGTAACATTTGTAGCTCTGGTTACTTGGAAGTGCAAAAACGTAACCACAAAAGATGCTCTTAACACCCACAATCTGTTCGTTCCATTATTTATTTTGCAATTCAGGGGTTCTGCTCCCTGCCCTGGCATCCTTGGTTGACATAGCCTTGCTGATCAATTTTAATATATAAAATGCTCACACATAATTTTGAGCTAGAGACTTCATTCTAAATGCTAACTGTGTGTGTGTGTGTGTGTTAAATTTGTGTTCTTCCTTTCCACCAAATGGTGATGTTCAACTTAATTAAAAGCTAAACCCTACTATTCTACTATCTTTAAAACCAGTGTTCCACCAACTCAAGATAAGCTCCTAAATATTAGTGGGGTCTGATCGCTGTAATATTTGTAGCCCTGGCTCATGCTTCTTGCAGATTTCATCCTTATTCCCCATACAATCTATCTTGCCTCTTCTCATCTAACTTTTTTTTATCAAGCACATTTCTAAGCTCTCTAGGGTTCTTTGATTTATATCCTTGTCCTCCTTGGTGTCCACAACATTTCCTAATTTAGTATCATCTACAAATTGAATTATTCTGTTTACTCCTCTTCCAGAGTAGTAATGAAGATGTGGAATAAGAACTGAAAGCAAGCTGGCATCTTGGCTAATCTGTTAATTCCTTCTTTTTGATGTAGTGCCATTTGCTATTATTTATTCAGTATGGGTTTGTACCATTTTTTCCAGCCATTCCCAGTCCATATGCCCATAATTTCTGACAGAAAAGGTACTTACATGTTTTAGGAGTGCTGCCAATTTATAGGAACCAATCAGGCAATTTCTGCTGCCTGTATCTTCTTTATATTGAAACCTTTCATAGGTTTGGGACAGAATTTCAACATTAAGGCCCTGAGTCTGGAACCCCATGCTATCATTGAAACATTGAATTTCATATTTAGTCCTCCATTCATCCCCATTCAAGTGCCAGCAACCTGGAAAAGATGATGACATGATACCATACCGTTGTACACAGTTGTGGCATCTCTCATCACAAGGTATGCTGCTGGCCCCAGCCAATTTATGGATTGTGCAAACACATTTGTCAGGGGTTCAGGAGCAGAGGCACAGGAAAGGGAGGAAATAGAGAGCGAGGGGGAGGAGTCCGAAGGAAATGTTAGCGATGACAGCGGTCCGAGGTCTCTGAGTCTTTCCAGCGAATCGGAAGATTCACAGAAAGGGGCTCCCATGGTCAGAGCAAGGGGGGTGCCGAGGGGGACACCCCAGGAAGAAGGGGCCAGAGGGGACTCAGAGAGCAGCAGTTGGAAATCAGGACCAGCGTCCACACCAGAGTGCAGTAGGGGGGAGGAGTCCCAGGCATCGGGATCAGGCGGCGCACTGCCAGTGGGAGGACATGAGTCAGGATTGGCCACGCCTCCATCGGGGAGCGAGGAAACGGTCGAGAGGAAGGTTGAAGGCTGGGCGCGCGCGCCAAGTTCAAATGTACAGGAGGGTGGCGCAGTTGGCAGCCCGGATAGGGAGCCAGGTCCCAAAGCCCGCTGAAAAGAGGGGGAGGAGTCAGGGGGGTCAACGTCAGCGTCAGAAGAATCCAGGAAGGAAGGGACCCCGGGGGGTAGCAGGACCCAGAGGAGAAAGGAGAGACGGAAGAGGTGGAGTAAGGCTAGAATCTTAAACTGGTGTACAGGGGGCGGAGACTCAGATGGAGCTTTGCCGATCTGACCCCTAGACGTAGAGCTGGGGCGCTGCGGCTTGAAAATGGAAACTGTACTTCAATAAAGACTTTTGTACATTACTGCCGGCTAGCGTTGGTCCTCTGTGAGCTGGGACCTGGAGCCAGCTCTGACAGTAAGCTCCATCTCCAAAAGTTTTGCACCAAAAACCTCGTAACGTGAGTGGACGCAGCGAGGGAAGAAGATTGGTGCTTCGCGAGCTCACAAAAGTCAGGCAAGATGACTACAGAACAGCAACTAGCAGCCCTGCAAGATGCAGTGACACAACTCAACGCGGAGGTACTCGCATCCAGGAAAAGGGAAGAGGAAGCGGCTGCCGCCTGCAGGGATCTCCAAGCCAGGTTGGAAGTGCTTGCTAAGCAGGGGCAACCGAGACCCAAATCAGAGGGGATTGGGCTGGGGGAAAGAGGAGGCAGCCTGGTATCTCATTTCGATGGGAATTTGCAGCAGTACCCTAACTTCCGAGCAGACGTGCTGTTTGCGCTGGAACTGCTGGATAAAGACTTTAGAGATGAGCAAGAGAAGGTGGGGTTTATCTTGTCCCATTTGCATGGGGAAGCTAAAGCGTGGCTGCGCAATCTGTGGAGAGATAAGGATCCGGCGCTCCAAAATGCGGATGCATTCATTAAAGCGATGGATTCGTGTTTTTTATCAAATATAGACATTGATATCGCCAGAAAAGACATACATGGGCTCAAACAAGGCAGAGCCAGTGTAAGGCAGTACCATTCCCGCTTTTTTGCATTAGTCCATGCGCTGGGATGGGAGAAGGATTCTGCCCCAGCCAGAGACCTTTTTTGGGAAGGCTTGAATGCAAATGTGAAAGATGAGATTGCAAGGGGGGAGAGACCAAAGAGCACTCAGGAGGTTGTCCGGCGGGCGCTGCAAATTGGGGTGCGTCTGGAAGAATGTCCATGGAACAGAGAAGAAGGACGTTGGGGACGTACGCCAGTGAGAGCACCTCCCCTCTTTCCCAAGGATGCAGCGCGTGCGCAATCCACACCTCCGCAGGGAGGGGGAGAGGAACCGATGGAAATTGGAGGCGCCAGGGCTCAGTCAGCAACCAGAGCCCTAACACCGGGAGCAGTCAAAGCGAAGCCTCCTAGAGGGAACAGGAAGTGCTACATCTGCGACAGTGCTCAGCACATGGCGAAAGAGTGTCCCCAGAGGCTCCACAAGCACACTGCAGCCTCAGCAACAGTAACAGACGCAACTCAGCAGAGAGAACCACAGCAGGGAAACGACAGAGTCTGGTTGGAGGAAGAGGCACTGGGGCCCAGCCAGTCAAGTCAATGAAGCCGTCCCCAGAGATTTTGCAGCCCACAGACCCCCTCCCGCCCAAACCAGTGGTGCAGCTCACAGCATCGCTCCAACTACCCAATGGACTCACTATGGAAGTGCCGATTACCATTGACTCTGGTAGTAACGCAGACTTCATAGGACTGGATTTCATTCAAGAGCACAACATAGCACTCCTGCCAGCCACGCTGCCTCTGAAGGTTGTCACGGTGGATGGCAGGGAATTGCTGGGGGGGGCAGGTGGTGCAGCAAACGCCTCCGATGGTGATGCAAATTGGGAATCACCGAGAAGTCATCAGCTTCAATGTCACCCAACTGTCGGACACGCCTATAGTATTAGGCATGAGTTGGCTGCACAGGCACAGCCCAGCATTGGCGTGGTACCAGCGACAACTGACCTTCGGCTCCTCATACTGTGCGGAACATTGCATTCTGCCTAGCCCGGAAGGGGAAGAGGATGACCCGCAGCTACAATTAGGCACGCTGCAAGCAGTGCCACTCAAGTACGCAGCGTTTTTGGAGGTTTTCTGCGAGAAGGAAGCGGACAAGCTGCCTCCCCACAGGTCCTATGACTGCAAGATTGACCTCCTGCCAGGGGCGACGCTGCCAACCGGGAAACTGTATTCCATGTCTGAAGACGAGCTGCAGGAACTCAGGGAGTTCATAGACCTCAACTTGAAGCGCGGTTTCATCCAGGAGTCGAAGGCAGTGGGGGGCAGTCCTGTATTCTTTGTGAAGAAGAAGGACACGCCCCAAAAAAGGCTTGTGGTGGACTATAGAATTTTGAACTCGAAAACCAAGCCCACAGCCTTTCCCATGCCCAAGATAGATGACCTGCTCGCAACGGTGAGGAAAGGACGCGTTTTCACAAAGTTGGATCTGCGAGGGGCGTACAACCTGATTCGCATACGGGAGGGCGACGAATGGAAGACTGCCATGTTCACGCCCCTGGGCACCTATGAATACAGAGTTATGCCCTTTGGATTACAAAATGGCTCCCACTGTTTTCAAGCCTTCATGCATCACGTATTGGCGGGTCTTCTCTACAAGAAATGCGTCTGCTTCCTGGACGACATCCTGATATTTTCAGAATCAGAGGAGACCCACGAGGGAGACGTCAAGGAAGTTCTGCAGAGACTGCAGGAGCACAGGCTGTACGCCAAGCTGGAGAAGTGCCAGTTCGACATGAAGGAGGTAGATTTCCTGGGCTACAAGTTGTCGGACAAGGGGCTCGCCATGGACAGCGCCAAGGTTCGCTCAGTGTTGGACTGGAAGAGCCCGCGCAATCGGAAGGAGGTCCAGCGGTTTGTCGGTTTCGCCAACTTTTACCGCAAGTTCATCAAAGGGTTCGCGATGCAGACGGCGGCCATTACCGACATGCTCAGCTCCAAGAAGAAGAAGTTCATCTGGACGGAGCAAGCGGAGCAGTCCTTTCAGAAACTCAAGCGTCTCTTCTCGTCCGAAGAGCAGCTACTGCATGTGAATCCCAGCAGACCGATGAGGGTTGAAACGGACGCCTCAGACAGAGCCGTGGGAGCAGTACTGTTGCAGCAAGACCCGCATGGGGACTGGAGACCGTGTGCCTTCTACTCCAGGAAGCTCAGCAAGTCAGAGCAAAACTACGCCATCTGGGGCAGGGAGTTGCTGGCCATTCATGCAGCATTCAAGGCGTGGCGGCACTTCCTCATTGGAGCCAAACACACAGTGCAGGTCCGCACGGACCATAAAAACCTGGAGTACTGGCGCACGGCAAGGTTCCTGAACCAGAGGCACATACGATGGGCGGAGTTCTTTGCGGATTTCGACTTCAGGATAGAGTACATCCCAGGCGACAACAACATCATGGCGGATGCACTGTCCAGAAAGCCGCAATACCTCGAGGAGGCGGCACCAGCAGTGGCCAAGCACATTTTCGCACCGAAAGCGTGGGCGTGCGCTTCAGCAACCGTGGACCTGGATGCTGTACGTCGAGCACTGCAGGAGGACCCCTTCGCACAAGCCAAGATGGAGGAGGTGCACAGGGGCACGGCGGAGGACGACGAGTTCCAGATACGCGACGGATTGCTCATCCGCAGAGGGGCCCTCTACGTACCGGGAGACGACCTCCGCGCGAAAGTACTGCAGCAGTTGCACGACGCACCCACCGCCGGGCACTTTGGCAAAGAGAAGACGGTAGAATTAGTAGCCAGAGATTTTTGGTGGCCCAAGATGCGGGGGGAAGTCGCGGATTACGTCTCGAGGTGCGACACCTGCCAAAGGGCCAAGTCAGTGCACAAACTGCCGGCGGGACTGCTCGAACCGCTGCAGACACCGCTCGAACCGTGGGAGAGGGTGGCCCTGGACTTTGTCACGGATCTACCCAGCTCGAGGGGCAAGACGGCAGTGCTAGTGGTGGTGGACATGTTCACCAAAATGGCCCACTTCATTCCGTGCGCGAAGGTGGCCACGGCGGAACAGACCGCCAAACTGTTCATAGACCACGTGTTCAGGGTTCACGGTCTGCCACGGTCTATCCTGTCCGACCGGGGGCGACAGTTCATCTCGAACTTCTGGCAGAAGCTGATGGGTTTCCTGAACGTCAAGATCAACCTAGCGTCGGCGAGACACCCGCAGACGAACGGACAAGCGGAGCGAGTCAACGCCATCATGCAGCAGTACCTGCGATGCTACGCAAATCAGCAGCCGGCAACATGGGTGGACTACCTGCCGCTCGCTGAGTTCGCCTACAACAACACGAAGCACGTGTCCACGGGGGTGACACCGTTCTTCGCCAACAACGGGAGGCATCCCAGAACCTTCCCGGGATTAGCGAGAGCGGGGGAGGGGGAGCCACAGGCAGCGGAAGCCTTAGCATCAGAGTTGCAGGAGGTTCACGAACAGCTTCGGAGGCAGTTAGAACTAGCAAAGCACGCATACAAACTGCAGGCCGACAAGCACAGAAGGGTTGGGGAAGACATACAGGTGGGAGACTGGGTTTGGTTAGCAGCCCAGGCAGTGCCGGCCAGATCGTTAGCGAAGAAGAAGCTAGGGCATAAGCAGCTAGGACCTTACCAAGTCGAGGCACAGGTCAATCCAGTGGCCTTCCGGTTGACACTGCCGGAGGGATCCAGAATGCACCCAGTTTTCCATAGATCAGTGCTCACGCCCTACAAAGCACCTCATAGATTTCAGGAGCCAGGCACGGCACCAGACCCGTTCAGGGAGACGCCCACAAGGGGGGGGGTCGCCAAGGCGGGAACCCGTCAACGAGGTCACAGAGATTTTAGACTCGAGATGGGGGGAAGAGGGAGTAGAATATCTTCTCGCCAGAGAAGGTACCCCGGCCAGCGCCAACAGTTGGGTGCCAGACTATGCCTTGGACGAACCTCTTCTCAAGGACGAGTTTCATGCCCTTTTCCCACACAGGCCCATGCCAGCCGAGTATTTCGACGACTGGCTTTTCACACCCACATTTTCAGCCAGCACATTCCAGGGGTTCACCTCGGCCGAGGAACCGGCACTAGAAACACGTTCCCCGGAGGGATCACCCTCGGGGTCTGCCTCAGACCGTTCCTATTGGTGGGACGATCGACCAGAGGAGCAGTGGCGCAGGAAGTGGCTGGGGGGTCCTTGGCAGGCAACGTCCCCGGAGGAGACCGGGGGAGAGACGGACATGGACGTGTTGGGGGAGGACCTTGGGTTCGAGCACGGCGGCAAAGAGATGGAAGCAGAGGAAATTGAGGTCGGCAAGAGCACGGAGGACGAGCCGGACTTATCCGGCTGGATGCACGCCACGGGGGACGAACTGTATCCGGCACTCACCCCCACAACGACGGAGCACCCAGTACCCACACCTGAAGGAGGGGAGGGGGGAAGGGGGGGCTTCGAGGGGGGGATGGATGTCAGGGGTTCAGGAGCAGAGGCACAGGAAAGGGAGGAAATAGAGAGCGAGGGGGAGGAGTCCGAAGGAAATGTTAGCGATGACAGCGGTCCGAGGTCTCTGAGTCTTTCCAGTGAATCGGAAGATTCACAGAAAGGGGCTCCCATGGTCAGAGCAAGGGGGGTGCCTAGGGGGACACCCCAGGAAGAAGGGGCCAGAGGGGACTCAGAGAGCAGCAGTTGGAAATCAGGACCAGCGTCCACACCAGAGTGCAGTAGGGGGGAGGAGTCCCAGGCATCGGGATCAGGCGGCGCACTGCCAGTGGGAGGACATGAGTCAGGATTGGCCACGCCTCCATCGGGGAGCGAGGAAACGGTCGAGAGGAAGGTTGAAGGCTGGGCGCGCACGCCAAGTTCAAATGTACAGGAGGGCGGCGCAGTTGGCAGCCCGGATAGGGAGCCAGGTCCCAAAGCCCGCCGAAAAGAGGGGGAGGAGTCAGGGGGGTCAACGTCAGCGTCAGAAGAATCCAGGAAGGAAGGGACCCCGGGGGGTAGCAGGACCCAGAGGAGAAAGGAGAGACGGAAGAGGTGGAGTAAGGCTAGAATCTTAAACTGGTGTACAGGGGGCGGAGACTCAGATGGAGCTTCGCCGATCTAACCCCTAGACGTAGAGCTGGGGCGCTGCGGCTTGAAAATGGAAACTGTACTTCAATAAAGACTTTTGTACATTACTGCCTGCTAGCGTTGGTCCTCTGTGAGCTGGGACCTGGAGCCAGCTCTGACAACATTTGATAAACTTAATTTGTTACTAGCGACCACAAGTAATATGTTAGTCAGTTAGGTAAAGGGTAAAGGGACCCCTGACCGTTAGGTCCGGTCACAGACGACTCTGGGGTTGCGACACTCATCTCGCTTTACTGGCCAAGGGAGCTGGTGTACAGCTTCCGGGTCATGTGGCCAGCATGACTAAGCCGCTTCTGGCGAACCAGAGCAGCGCACAGAAATGCCATTTACCTTCCTGCTGGAGCGGTACCTATTTATCTACTTGCACTTTGACGTGCTTTCGAACTGCTAGGTTGGCAGGAGCAGGGACCGAGCCATGGGAGCTCACCTCGTCACGGGGATTCGAACCGCGACCTTCCGATCGGCAAGCCCTAGGCTCTGTTGGTTTAGACCACAGCGCCACCCGCGTCCCATTAGTCAGTTAAAGGTTGGGATAAATCTAAATTTATACTAAGGAAGCAATGGTTTCAGAATGGCTATATTCTTCCTCCACTGTTGCAGGCAGTATGTCTCGGAATACTACTGGAAGGGAATCCCAGGTGGGAAGAGTGCTGTTGTGCTCAGGTTCTCGCTTGTGGGCTTCTTATGGGCAAGTGGTTGGTCACTGTAAGAACAGAGAGCTGGATTATATGGTCTGAGCCATTAGGACTCTTAATTATGTTCTAGTGTTGAGGTATGAACAGCCACTTAGCTCTTCCAGAGCTGTTTTTTGTGCTCACATCAAAACTTTCATTTACTAAGTTTGCTTACTAACATTCCAAAGAGACAGCAGATGAACAGAAAGGATAATCAGTTTCTGCACTTTGAAGAATCCAGACTAGCGCTATTGCTGCATTTCCTTCCATTTTGTTCCTTGATGACTCAGTCCTTTTTTAAAAAAATATTTAATTAGTTGAATATAAGAACAACATATAATCAAATACAAGCAATCAAATACAGTTTTCCCCTAACACCCCCCCCCAAAAAAAACCCAGCCCCAACTACGTCCAGGTAATTACATTAGTAATATAATCAAAAATTATTTCTACAGTTGCTGGTTTTAAAAATATAATTCCACATGCTCCCATGTGTCTTAGGTGGTTTAAATGCATGTTCTTTCTTTGATGCATATGTAATAAAGGAGGACCACGTTATGTAAAAGTTATGTAGTTTCTCACGTTGTTTTCCTTCACGTACCCTTTCTGTTAACTTGTCCATCAAAATTAATTCCCAGACATAAGCATGCCAAACTTCATGTAGGTTCACATTTAATGTCCTCCAGTGTCTAGCAACAGCAAGTTGTGCTGCAGTTATAAGATGCACAATTAAGTCTTTGTCTCTAAGATTTTGTGCTTCATCTGCAAATATAGAAAACAATGCTATTTTGAGATCTAAATGGATCGATTGAGATGTAATTTGTTCCATTTCCTGAAATATTTTTAAGCAGAAGTTTTTAATCAATGGGCATTTCCACCACATGTGTATATATGTTTGACTCAGTCCTTAACCAACAAGCCTTCCTCTTTGAAGCATTGTGAATTCAAGCATTACTAAGCTAGTTTTCAGCTGCTTTGTATTGAGACACAGTGAATTAACTGTCTACTGTCCCCTTAGGAGCAGCTTGGCACTCAAATGCCATCACCTTCTCTTCCCCTGGACTGAAATAAATCCTGCTGCAGGCTTGTGTTCAGATTCCTGCCTTATTAATAAATATCAAAAATAGTATCAAAAAGCATTTAGAAACTGAATAAGCAATTCATGTACAGAGGAAAACACATCTGCTTCAGAACAAGAGGGTTCTAGTTCTAATAATAATAATAATAATAATAATAATAATAATAATAATAATTAATAATTTATACCCCACCCATCTGGCTGGGTTTCCCCAGCTACTCTGGGCGGCTTCCAACAAAATATTAAAATACAATAGTCTTTTAAATATTAAAAGCTTCCCTAAACAGGGCTCCCTTCAGATGTCTTCTAAAAGTCTGGTAGTTGTTTTTCTCTTTGACATCTGGTGGGAGGGCGTTCCACAGGGCGGGTGCCACTACTGAGAAGGCCCACTGCCTGGTTCCCTGTAACTTGGTTTCTCACAGCGAGGGAACCACCAGAAGGCCCTCGGCACTGGACCTCAGTGTCTGGGCAGAACGATGGGGGTGGAGATGCTCCTACAGTTGAGCTCTCCACAGCATAGATTTCACACATATATTTCTGATTCTTGTCTTCTGTTCCCCAATAACTTATCTGCTTTTCTGAATGGGTGTGTGTGTGTGTCGGCATTTCTGCCACATCCACGATTAAAGTTGTCTAAAAGACTTTGTTGTGCTAAGTGCTTTAGGGGTCAGCTTAATTATGGAAATTAAAAGTGTGTCAGTGCTAATTTCATTTCCATTAGCTTGTAAAGTCATATCATTATCATGAATTTAGCTTATAGAAGTTGAATATTCTGTAAAATAAAAATTCCAGCTGCAGCTGTCTGTCTGCTGTTATGTTTCCGTAGTAGCGACTTGTGTTGTCTTGGAGCTACCATGAAGTGGAAAGCTTGCCAGCAGAGCAGATCTTCCAGAAACAAAAGCATAACCAACTAGTGTAATGTGTTTCAGTTCTGCTGCTAATATGATAGGCAGCTATTGATCCAACATATTGACTTTTCAAATGCTCACAGAAGTCTTGATATACCAAAGTCCTTAGGCAGCCAAGTCTTTGCCCACTGAGACTTTCAGCAAACAGTTTGCTCCACTACTTTGCTTTGCTCTTTGACGCCATATAAAGACACAGCCTTTCCTGGTCTTCTGTGTTAGAGGTACTTCAGCAAACCCCTTTACGAACTATAACGGCTCGAAATGTGACAACAAAACTGCAGCAGGAAACATAGTGCTCTCCAATGTTCTCTAGTGTTAAAAAACATGCTACAACTACAGTTGTTATCAAATGGGACAGGTAACAATGCGCCACACCTTTCCTCTTTTTCTGCAGAGGCAGTTTTAGGGTGGCACAACTGGTGTGGTAACCCTGTGCCACGCTGCAGGGGGAACAAAAACAAGGGAGCACGAGAGACACGATGAGCCAAATCTTAACATTCCAAAGGGCGCCACTGAAATTTGAGGGTCCAAAGGCCTCCACTGTCTCCTGGGGTGGGGAACCTCAGGCCCAGGGACCAAATGCAAAACCTCTAGTCCTGGGGACTCTCACGAGCTCATGCTTCTCTCCTCTGTTGGCCCCGTTACACATCCTTCTTGAGTGTTTTTGCCTGGATGAAACATGAAATATCGACTGTCCTTCCTTGGATGTTTTTGAGAAGAGGTTTGATGGTTATCTGCCATGGATGCATTAGCTGAGTTTTCTGCTTTGCAGGTTGTTGGACTAGATAATCCTTGGGGTACCAACTCTACAATTCTATGATTCTACGAACTACGGTATTATAGCATCTGTTGTTTCACTGGATGGACAGATTTGGTGAGAGAGTGCAGAAGTCTCTCTCTTTTAACTGTGCACAAGGAAGTGTCACATCCACTGTATGCTATTTACATGCTTTTCTTGCAGCACATTGCATGGATGGAAAGCTGCATTGCAATATTCAGAAAAGTGCAAATTTCAAAAAGTGGATGTGCTGAGGTTCTCAAATTGTTTCAGAAAGTGCAAATTCAGGATAGCCACCTTTGAATGAGAACTAGGTTGAATTTGTTCCTCATCCTTACCTGCCATTGATTAGCAAGCAGTAAATAAAGACTTCACTTGTCATATGTCAATGGTTCAGTGCTCATTTCTTCTCTTTCCAAAACAGATTTTATCTTGAACAATTGCAAACACAGTAATAAAGAGTCCACTTGTGTTATGCCAGGGGTTAAGTGCTCAGACGCCGTTCCAAGGAGGTTTAACAAACTGAAGGATATTTTCCTCTTTCTGTGTTCCTCCCAATGGAAACATGCAGATGGGGACAGATATACCGCTGCTTTAAGATGTTTACATACTGTCTTCTCTTGTATATTATTAACTACAAAGCTCAATGACTAAGCTCTTTAGCAATGAAAGGTCAGATTACCGGAACACCATCTGAGCATTGAACCACTGGTATATCACAAGTGAGCTCTTTATTACTGCGTTTGCAATTGTTAAAGATAACATCTTTTTTGGAAAAAGAAGAAATGAGCACTGATATACAGGGTGAGTCCTTTAAAAGAGGCACCGTGGATACAGAGTACACATGTTCCACGGGGCCTCTTTTAAAAGACTCACCCTGTATAAAGTGAACTCTTTATTTACTGTGCTATTGTTTAAGATAAAACCTATTTTTTTTGGGGGGGGGAGTACTTTTGCCATTTTTATGGACATTTATTGTTTGTTTACAGATAGTTGCCTTGGTGATATTGTCCTGTGTTGATTGCAGTAGTCATTGTATCACCACCCTGCTCATTGTTTTATTGATTAGCACAGCCAGAGTCAATGATGTGAGATACACACACACACACACACACACACACACACACACACACTGTATATACAATTCTTGGAATACTTTACACGTGCCCTTCTCTGTCGCTGGAAGTGAAATTCTGCCGGTAGCATGTTTCTGATGAGTGAAAGGGGCATGATTGAGAAGTTTTGCTTTTACGCAAAACCATCTGGTAATGGAGATGGGGAGTATAGTCCCATTTTCACCCAATACACCCCAAAGATGATAAATGGGTTATACAAGGGTATGTCTGTCAGAAAAACACCTTTTTAGAATAGCAAAAAGTAGCCTTTTCTTCTTTTCTTAGTTGTTGAGATAAATGGCCTTTTTCTCACCAACACTTTCATTATCCTTGCAAGCCCATGATTATTTCTCTTCTTGTAAATGTAGCTTAACCAGGGGGCAGTGGATATGTTAATCCTACTAGCATGCATTTATTGTAATATTTGCTTTTCTTCTTCAAGTTAGCCCCAAAATCTCCTAATGCAGTATATAAGAGTGGGTTTCAGAAGTACACCTTTTCAGAATAGCAAGAAGTGGTTTTCTTGTCTTTTCTTACTTGTTAAGGAAAATGTCATTTCTCAACAACACTGCTATTAGCCTTGTAATTCCCACACTTACTTCTGGTCTGGTAAATGTAGCTTGATTGGGAGGGATGGTGGGAAGTATGTTAATACAGCCAGTATGCATTTATCGTAGTACATTCTTTTCTTTACTTTTCAAGTCAGTTATAATAGATGGGCTTCATCAAGTACTTAAAACCTAATATGTTCAGCAGAATACTCTTGATTACATAAAGAGCCTTAAAAATAAAAAAGAAGCTCCATAAAATTATTAGGAAGTGTGGCCTGCAAAATGTTCGTCTCTCAAGCAAAAAGTTAAGATAGTGTCAAACATATATGTGAACTCCATGAGACTGCCTCATCTTACCTGGTCCCATGGTTTGTTTAGGTAGAACAGGCAGCACCTTCATGACCAATGTGTATTATTTTACATTTTCTTACACTGAATCTCAATTGGCATTTTAATACCCATTTACCCAGTTTGGAGATATCATTCCGGAGCTCTTTATAATCCCTTTTTGTTCCTACCACCCTGAACAATTTGGAATTATCATCAGCCTTTGGCTGGTCATTTATGAAGAAGTCAAGAAAGCAGAGGTACTGATCCTTGGGTGAAATCACAGCGCTTACATAACTTGTCTCCAAGACTGCCCATTTATTCTTACTTTTTCCTTCCTGGTCTTCAGTTTTCCGGCCCCTATTGGAAATATTGTTTTTGGGGCAAATCCCCCCCCCAAAAAAAAAATTTGGTGATCTTGCAAAAACAAAACAAAAACAGCTCAACTACTCCCCCCCCCCCCCACCAAACAACTTTTGTGTCCGGATTTTCACCTATGGCAGGTAGGCAGAACTAAGTTAAAAAAAAAAAAAAAAAACACCGTCATTTTCCTCTCCCATATAGTTGTTGGGTACTTTTGCTGGGAACTGTCTTCCTTTTGGAAAAGGCATAAGGAGCCAACTTACCACTAAATGTATATGGTTCCCCATATACACAGTATCCAACCTCCAATGTCTAGAAACCCTCAATACGTGCAGAAATACTATACTCCGGTTCTGAATGAACAAATGAACACCTGTTCTTGCCGAGTTCCATGCATACCTCAAAGTACTTGTGTGTATGATACCAGAGCAGTTGGATTTGGGCCACGAAGATTAAAAGGAGATTTGCTACCAACTTTTGCAGGATATAGACTACATCCAATGTGTTAAGAGGGAGAGAGGAAAACCTGAAAGAAAAGAGTCTTCCGTCTAATCTAGTTTTTAGGTTTCTTGTGAAAAGGGGATTTTTATGAACTTGAGGTAAGTAAATGAAAAGGGTAAGTGGTCATTATCATGAAGTTTTGATAATAGACATTCAATGCATCATTTTCAGGCTCAATGACCTTTCACAAGTTCCATTTCACATCATTTATGCAGTCTTCTGGAGGCTCTCTGAAGATTTATTTCTTTTTTTAAAAAAAAAGTCTCCTGCAGCCTGAAGCCGTGAGATTCTACAATACCAGTTGCATTTCTCTTGTCCTATGTAATGGGCCTTGAAATTAAAACATACATACATTTTACAGTATAATAAACAATTCAGTCTCCAGACATTAATGCTCACAGTTTAAAACTCATCATGGAGCAAAACTTGATGAAAAGTGATTTCTGTGTACACAGAAGATTATTCATAGGTGCAAATGTGTGACATTTATGAGCCTTAAGGAATTTTTGGATACTATTTGAAAGGGGTTAATGAAATATTTTTAAGCATCTAGTTACATATCCCACACATTTGAGGTATAACTGGAACTTTATGAGGCTAGCAAAGTCATTCCCTAGCAATGACCCATTTATGTCTCTGGACATAAATATGTCAAGTAGTCACCCAAATATCTGATGGCACAGAATCATTCCAAATTAGTTTGCTTTACTGAAATAACATGATCTGCATTAGCCAATGTGATCAGATTAGCCTCTTGCAGAGGTTAAACAGAAGCAACATGAATGTGTGTGGGGTAGAGTTTGGAGTAACATCATCAGTTCAAAATAAACTTGCCATGCTCTCTCATTTTCCCCAGCGAAGGTCAGTCAATGTTTTACTTCATATTAAACATATTCCAGGCAATCTCCTTTGCTCCATGCAATGCTGCTAAACCACACATGTCCCTTGTGAATTACCATAACACAAATCTTGGAAAACATAGAATTGCAGAGTTGGAAGGGATCAAGAGACCTATCTAGACGATCAGGTGACAACAAAAACTGCAAGGTTTTTTAGCAGGGGCAAGAGCCTTGGTGTTTTAGACCACAGCACCACCCATGTCCAAAATCAACAAGCACACAATCACTGATAGGTCCGCCCACAATTGTGAGGCTCAAAGCAATGAAGATGATGCCTCCCCAGCTGTTGCCATTGGCTGTGGGTTTCTTGTGATGTCGCAAAAGCACTTGGCAACTGAGTGGATATAAAGGCAGGCCAAGAGGAAAGCCCTTTTCTATTTCCAGCAGAACACACCTGGCAATGGATGTGACATTCAGCACTGCCCAGGTTTCTTTCACTTGGAGGAGGCAAAGTGGTGAACGGAAGGAGGCAATCCTCTGGCAGTGGGATGCTAGGGAGCGATAATAAGGCAAGTTTTCTTGCTTGAAGGCAGCTGGTATCTGTGGTTGGAAGCTGGCGGACATCTCATGATGGACCTAACAATAGCTTCTGGCACAATGGGTCACCGTGACGAAAGCCAGAGCAAGTTCCGTTAGAAATACTGAAATACTAAATCAGATGGATAGCAATGCGTAACAGAAAAAAAGTAGAAAGTTGGTTTAAAAGTATGTGAAAGAAATAGAAGTGGAAAGAAATTGCAATTGAGTAGATTGGAAGTCTAACACAAGGGTGGGGTGAGGGGTGAGGGATGGTGGTGGGAAAAGGAAATATGTGTGGGATTGAGTGTGGTTATGTATGAATATTTTTAAGGACTGTATCAAATGTATGTTTGTATATTCGTAATATATATGTATTAATGTTGAATTATTTTAATAAAATAAATATATTAATTTTTTTTATTTAAAGGAAACGCCAGTTACCTTCCCTTTGCAGTGGTACCTATTTATCTACTTATACTGGTGTGCTTTCAAACTACTAGGTTGGTAGGAGCTGGGACAGAGCAACAGGAGCTCACCCCTTTGTGGGGATTCGAACCACCAACCTTCTGATTGGGAAGCCCAAAAGGCTCCGTGGTTTAGACCACAGCACCACCTGCTTCCTGAATAAACAAGCACACAATCACTGATAGGTCCACCCGCCATTGTGAGGATCAAAGCAATGAAGATGATGCCTCTCCAGCTGTTACCATTGGCTGTGGGTTTCTTGTGATGTCACAAAAGCCCTTGGCAACTGAGGGGATATAAAGGCAGGCCAAGGGGAAAGCCCTTTTTTGTTTCCAGCAACACATACCTGGCAATGTGTTTGGAGTAGCATCATGCTGACAGGTTTCTACCCAGACCCATATCTGCAGAGTGCATATACATATTTAAATACAAATGCATAGCACAGGGAGCCATTACCATGGTACTTCACCCCAACATCCCTATCAAATATTCACCAGGAGCCAGGGGCGTAGGAAGGGGGGTGGGGGGGCGGGTCACCCCAGGTTCCATCATGAAGGGGGTGTGTGACAAATTATCAAGGAACAATTACTGCCCTACTAGGGCGGTTCATAAAGGACTTTTTTTTAAAAAATGCCTGCTCCAAAGGTCTTATCTCACCACACTAGGGATTATATAGCTATATTTGAAATTTCATGCATATCAGTTAATATCTTGACCCACCTCCACGAAAATAGCTGTTTACTTGGCCGTTTTCCTATGTCGTGCAGGCTGAAATTTCAATTCAGTGGAGCACTTACTGTTCCCAACCCTAACCCTGCAGAAAGCCATCTAATTAGATATTAATTTGATTTTGACATGTTTTTAGGAGGTAATTTAATTATTGTTTGATTTTATGTTATGTATCTGATGTTAGCTGCCCTGAGCCCGCCTTCAGCTGGGGAGGGTGGGATATAAATAAAAGTTTATTAATTATTATTATTATTATTATTATTATTATTAATTCCTTTGTAAGAAAATATGAAATAATGTAAAACCATTACAAACCAAGCTCATATTGGACGCCACTTCAGAAACCAAAGTCAAGGTTTAAATATGTCTCGTAATGACTGAAAAATTTAGCTGAATGGGCCCCATTTGTTTCAGTTTTACTTTGACACAAAATAGATGCCACAAAAAAGAACAGGTATAAAATGCTGTTTAAAAACAAGCACATAACCTTCCTCAACTGCATCCTATTTAAGAGTAAGACAGAAAATCTTAAAATTTGTCTATCCGCAGGGATGAATTGTCCTACACAGCTGGGGGAATATGCAGCCCAGTTTGACTCTTGAACAAAACTATGGGAACATAGTATGTATGATTTGCCATACATATAAACTAGAATTTTATTTAGCTAGTTTTTGACTTCCCTGAAAAGGCATTTTCTACAGCGTTTTGTCTTTTGTCTGCTTATTCTGCATAGTAATTAGTGTGTGATACATCCCGTGTTCACTTCACAGATTACTCCAAAAGATGAATTGCCTCCCCTTTAATTGTGTCCCTGACTGTTTCCTACTGTTTATGGTATCCCAGACTTCTGTACAAAACAAGCATTCTGCTCCTAATTTCTCTATGATAGATTATGCAGAGGATGTTTAGCATGACAATTACCTCCTGGGATTAACCAGTCCTGCCCTCAAACTCTTTGTTTTTCTGGTAGATCATAAGAATAAATAACAAATAACAATGAAACAAAGTTTGTGCAAGACAGAAATATAAACCCCAGCTGGAAACCATTAGTTTTATGGCATATGTTATTTTTGTTTAGCAATTGAAGCAAAAAACCTCAATCTTTTCTTTTCTTTTAAATAGTGATAGCAGGCTGTAATATACTTTCTTATTCCTACCTGCCTACTACCAACTGAAGGGAAATATTTGCAAATGCTTGTTTATCTCTATATGTTTCTTGACTAAGGCTGATGGCATAACTAGTGTGTTAGAAGACATCTGAAGGCAGCCCTGTTTAGGGAAGTTTTTAATCTTTGAAGTTTTGTTCTGTTTTTGGTCCTCTGTTGCGAGCTGCCCAGAGTGACAGGGGAGGCCCAGTCAGATGGGCGGGGTATAAGTAATAAATTTATTATTATTATTATTATTATTATTATTAAGCAGTACAGTTTATCTAAGGTCTAACATTGCTTCTATACATTTCTTTCTCTTTTTTGCTGGCATTTTTGGCACTACAGGTGAGAACATGTCTTCTGTATATATGTGCAATAGTTGCTGATGTAAAATGGCTTAAAGTTACTATCTGCACCTTAGTCTAGCAGGCTCTGAAGTTCAGGGAAGTTTTTAATGTGTGTCATTTTAATGTATTTTCAATCTTTGTTGGAAGCCCGCCAGAGTGGCTGGGGAAGCCCAGCCAGATGGGCGGGGTACAAATAATAATAATATATTATTATTATTATTATTATTATTATTATTAATTATTATTATTATTCAGATGAGGTCATTTCTTATTGTAATTCACAAGGATTGGATTCCTCAAGCACCACTGATGATCACCAACAAACTTTAACAAGAGAGCAAATAATAAAGAAGTCAGCATAAAAATGGCAGAGAACCAGGCAGAGGGCCTTGTCAGTAGTGGTGCCTGCCCTCTGGAGCGCCCTCCCATCAGATGTCAAGGAAATAAACAACTATCTGACTTTTAGAAGACATCTGAAGGCAGCCCTGTATTGGGAAATTTTTTAATGTCTAATGTTTTACAAATTTTTATGTGCTGTAAGCCACCCAGAGTGCCTGGGGAAACCCATTCAGATGGGCGGGGTATAAAGAATATTATTATTATTATTATTATTATTATTATTATTATTATTATTGAAAAATATATGTGGAGCAAGATGTGAAATGGCCAATGTGTTTCAGTGGAAGCCTACAAAATAGGCACAATGATGCCTATTTTTAGAAGGCAACATCTCAGAATTTAAAAAGGCCTTCACATATTCCAACTTTGGTCTGTATGAGCCCTTTAATTCTGCTATATGGATATGAATTATTTTATACACTTAGTGTTGGGGTAATGTGGTAGATAGAAGACAAATGTTAAGAGATGGCGGACATTGTATGCAATCCTGTCTAAGCTTTGTAGTTCATTATGCAGTCGTCAACAAGTCTTTTCCTCATCTCTCACTTCAAAGAATCACTGAGAGAAGAAGTCCGCTATTGATGGCAAAGCACTTTGAACACTGAGCAACACAACAAAAGGGCATAAACAACATGAAAAGAAGAATCACCTTCCCTAATAAGGTCTTTCTGTTTTCCCTTTAATGACCTTACTAGCCAAGTAGAAGAAGAACGATCAGAAAAAATGAGAAGCAAAAGAAATGCTTTCGTGTCAATTTGTGAAACGGGCTTAAGCACACTTAAAGGTTTAAAAATTCAATGTTACTCCAATGGTGAGGTTAGCAACCATGTCTGAAATTTCATATAAAGGAAGGAAGGAAGGAAGGAAGGAAGGAAGGAAGGAAGGAAGGGTGAAGAACAGAGTTTTCATCATTGGGACCACAGCACCTGGAATAGATATTTGACATTTCCCTCCTCAAACATAATCACTTGGAAATCAACCCCAGGTGAACTTATTCTGTAAAGACCACTCACCTTTTACAGTAGGCAGCGTTGCGGCCGGACATCTGGGTCCCTGTAGTGACCCTGCTCGTGGGTGTGAGGTGGATGCCTCCTCTGTTCCAACCCTGGCCACGTCACCTCTGCCCAGCCAATCTCCTCAATAAGGGTATCCTGTTAAAGGGATCCAGGGGTGTGGATCTTGTCCGAAGCCCAGGCGTGGGCTAGGGCCATGCCATGACCACAACGTGGACCCCTTGGGGTGCCCCTATTTGATGTAAGTCATAGGGCTCTCCCTTCTGGAGGTTTACCCTTAGTCCACTCCCTGCAGATGGGCAGGAGTCAAGATATAGCCTGGTTTCACCCAATGCCTAAGCCAAACCCTTCACAACTGTAACCGATAAAGTTGTGGCCTGTTTTAGCCCATAATCCTAAAGACTCATGTCGGTGTGTTTATTAATCAATGGGGAACTGTGGGCACAGAACCTTGGCGTGCAAATTATTTGGATATGGGCAACGTAGTGGTATCTAATACTCTGGCCACCTCTTGAGAAGAGAAGACTCCCTGGAAAAGACCCTGATGTTGGGAAAGATTGAGGGCACAAGGAGAAGGGGATGACAGAGGACAAGATGGTTGGACAGTGTTCTTGAAGCTACCAGCAGGAGTTTGACCAAACTGCGGGAGGCAGTGGAAGACAGGAGTGCCTGGCGTGCTCTGGTCCATGGGGTCATGAAGAGTCGGACACAACTAAATGACTAAACAACAACAAAGTAGTGGTTTATTTTTATGTTGTTACTTAATTTTTGTGAATCGCTTTGAGGTGCTTCATGGGAAGTGATTCGTAAATGAATAATAATAATAATAATAATAATATCAACTGAAATTTAAGTTTTCAGGAATCACTTAATAGCAGCAGTTGCTGTTAAAATGAAAAGCCAGGTAGCATCAGTATATAAAATCGTGGTTTTGTGTGTGTTTATGAGTGAGAGAGTTCTCTCTGCTAGAATAATATCAGTTGTCATGGCAGAGAAAAGTCCTGAACTTAGACTGTGCCTGGCAAAATTGACTAATAAGATAAAGTGGAACTCTAAACCTTTCTCAGTAGTGAACCCCTGATAGATAGAAAGGGAATAAAGGTAGTACCTCAGAGATACCTAAAGAAAATTATTTTTCCATCAGCCACAATTCAATAATTATGCATGGTATTTTTTATAGATACTGAGCAGCCACACCCATTTTGGCATTCTTCATATGGAACCAAAGGAAAAGTGTGTGTTTTTTTCTTTTCTTAAAATGCAAACTGGTTTTCCTTTTATCTCTGTTCTCAGATGAAAATGGCCTGGATCCTAGACTGATAACACACGAGCAAATGTGTGAAAGGATGGCATCTTTAAATCCTATACTGTGAAACTGAAAGAACGTTTCTATCTTCCTATTTGATGATTCTCAGTATCCAAAACTATATTGGCATGATTTGAAAAGGTCTCACATGCTTAGGGACCATTTCATCACTTGGCACTGTACTATTATATGTGTAGCCAGCAGTAGTGAAAAACTCCATATGTGTAACATAAATGTTTTAAAGCAGTCCAGCCAGGATTATTATTCATGCTATTGCTTCCTTTCCACGTTAAGCTGCTGTTGGCTTTTTGGCTCCTCTCTTAAATGAGATATGACTGAGTGGAATAGTTGAAAAGGTACAAATCATCACGGTTATAGGTTCTGATCCAGCAATCAGTGGCATATGCCAGGGAGAGCATGCAGAGGACATGGAATTTCATTGCAAATTTATTGCATTTGTGATAGGCCACTTTCCTTCTTGATCTATGTAATTTGGCATCTATCTCACCTCCCTTTTTGGCAGGCAAGTCACTTGACATCGCTGAGCTATGTAAGAAAGTTGAGGGGAGGATAGAAGGCAGGAGGGATCAGGAGAGAGAGAGGGAGGAATGATAAGCCTATGGGCTATATTTATTTTATTTTATTTTATTTATTTTACATTTTATTTTATTTTATTTTATTTTATTTTATTTTATTTTATTTTATTTTATTTTATTTTATTTTATTTTATTTTATTTTATTTTATTTTATTTTATTTTATTTATTTTAGACAAATTATAACAATAAAAATGGAAAGGGATGTCTGATATCCTATAGCATAAATCCCCATTAGGAAGCCTGGCTCCAAATGTATCTGAACGTTGTTTCCCCATGTTTTCCATAATGACCGCTCCCCGCTTAAAACGGGGGGCGCCCTTTGCGTGGACGCGCGCAGCCCCTAGATCTGGAGCGGCTCCAACAGCATAGGCTTGGTTTGCCTTCCCTCAGGTAGGATACCTGGAGGTCTCCGCCTACCTCAGTCAGTTGTCCAATCCCACCTGGGGGAAGCGTTGCCAAGGAGACCAGGCCAGGTAGGGGAGGGATTACCTGCCCACACAATAGAGGGAGGATCTTTCCTGGGAATCCTCACTTGGCTCCAGAGCTTCTCCCACCCTACCCACCCTCAGTTAATGTCTTATTTTGCAGGTTAACTTTTTTTCACAGGTTTTGCAGGTTAACTTTTCTTCGCAGGTATGCGGGCGCTGCTACGTTAAGGTCGCTGTTAAAGGGCCGGAAAGGAATTTCCCTGCATTGGCAGGTTTCGCCTTTCCCATAGCAAAACATCACAACTTTGGCGGTATCAGGCCTTGGGCGGAATCCTTTAGTCCATCTTCCTCTTTGCGGCGGCGATATCAGGGTTCCCCGTTAAAGGGGTTTTCTGAAGGGAGGCTTTGACCGTACGCCGAAAGGTTGTCATTGCTCTCCCCTGCGGCGGCGGCGTAATGGGGGCGGCTATCTCTGCTTGAACATATGTTCTCCAGAGCCGGCCCATCCCCCCCCACACACACACTGGATAACCCTGATGCTCCCTAGGTCCCCGGCTGGGGACTGGGAAGGGAGAACGCCCAATGCCTGAGCCAAGGTCTACCCACATTTGAAATTTAATAAAGTTGTGGCCAATTTAATCCCATAGTACGTTGTCATGAGTCGTTATTCCACATGACGGGGGGACTGCGCGGGATCTGGGGACTCCGCCTGTCCACGCAAAAAACAAAACCACAAACCTAATGCAATTCAAGCATATGCTAGACTTAGCCCTTTAAAACACTCTCAAGATTTTGAGCTAGATCAGATGTGGGGAATTATTATTCTTGTTATTCTTGTCATTATTATTAAAATTATTATTATTATAGTGGTACTTTGGTTTACAACCATAATCCATTCCGGAGGACCGTTTGTAAACCAAAACAGGTTGTAACCCAAGGCGCGCTTTCGCCAATGGGTTGTAATCCAAAAAAAGGGGTTGTAGGCCCAAAAAAGGGGGGTTGTAGTCCCAAAAAAAAAGGGACAATCATTTCCGGGTTTGACGTGGTTGTAATCCAAAATGGATGTAATCCAAAACGGTTGCAAACCAAGGTACCACTGTATTATTATTATTACCAGTATATGCTGCCCATCTGACTGGGTTGCCCCAGCCACTCTGGGCAGCTCCCAACAAAATATTAAAACTGCAATAAAACATCAAACATTAAAAACTTTCCTTCAGATATCTTTAAAAGTAGTGTAGTACTTTATCTTCTTGACATCTGATGGGAGGGCATTCCACAGGGAGGGTGCCACTGCCGAGAAGGCCCTCTGCCTTGTTCCCTGTAACCTCACTTCTTGCAGTGAGGGAACCACCAGAAGGCCCTCGGAGCTGGACCTCGGTTTCCGGGCTGAGCGATGGGCGTGGAGACGCTCCTTCAGGTATACAGGGCCAAGGCTGTTTGGGGCTTTAAAGGTCAACACCCACACTTTGAAATGTGTTCAGAAATGAACTGGGAGCCAGTGCAGATCCTTTAGAACCAGTGTTATATGGTCTCACTCTCTGCTTATGGCATGATCCCAGGCCATTTAGACATGTTGGCTAGGGTTGATGGGTCTTGGAGATAAGCAACCTCTAGAGGGCCAAAAGTTCCCCACTCCCGAGGAGGAAGGCACTGGCTTTAGTACTTTTAGCCCAGGTGGTTAGCAACAAGGAATGCAGGAGCAAGATAACAATACCTGTATTTCTCATAGGACTGGCCCAAGACATTTTTGCACCTGAAGCAAACCACATCATGATTCCCCTCCCCAGCAGATAAGAAGGGGTGAGTGAAGATGTACATCAAGATGTGCTGCCTCTGTGGATCCTGTTGCCTGAGGCAGTAGCTTCACCTTGCCTCATAGGTGGGCTGGCCCTGCCTTCTTGCTCCCTGATAGTCTGTTGGAGCAAAACTAGGCAGCAAGTGAGAGGAACCAGCTGTTGCTGAAGACTGTCATCTAGCCATGGGACTATTAAACCAGCCTGCTGTCGTTTGCCTTCCTCATCAAGAGGCTCACTTAAAAACTTCTAGCCTGGATGGTAAGCAGAAAGGATGGGGGAAAGAGAAAATAACACCTGCCCTCCTTGCTCCCTGATAAGTCCTACCACCTCCTTGATAGCCTTGTTGGGTCAGAACTGTGCAGGATATGAGTGGAACCAGAAGTCACTGACTGCTGCTATCCAGCCAAAGAACTACAATGGTACTTTGGGTTAAATACGCTTCAGGTTACAGACTCCGCTAACCCAGAAATAGTACCTTGGGTTAAGAACTACTTCAGGATGAGAACAGAAATCGGGCTCTGGCGGCACAGCAGTAGCAGGAGGCCCCATTAGCTAAAGTGGTGCTTCAGGTTAAGAACAGACCTCCAGAACGAATTAAGTACTTAACCTGAGGTACCACTGTATAAGACCAGCACTTCTGAGGCAAAGGGGCTTTTTGTGTGAGTTGAGCTGTCTTAAGGCACTTCTTGGTGAGGGTCCTGGGTGAGGGACAGTAACTTGGACGAGAGGCAGATTTCAGTTAGTACATCTGTGGGACTGATTGCTGGCAATTTGTGTCTTTATATATAAGGTTCTGTCAGTGAATGGTTTATATTGTCTCCTGGGTACATTTTTATTGAGCAGAAGGAGTGACTGGTGGTGGCTGATGTGGGACATAGTGGAACGATTGGATTGATGAGGTGGGGTGTGTGGTAGAAACAAATGAGTGATATTGAATGAGTAGTAAGCATTGTATGAGAGGCACAAATACAAGATTGGTGACACCTGGCTTGAGAGCAGTACATGTGAAAAGGATCTAGGAGTCTTGGTTGACCACAAACTTGACATGAGCCAACAGTGTGACGCGGCAGCTAAAAAAGCCAATGCAATTCTGGGCTGCATCAACAGGAGTATAGCATCTAGATCAAGGGAAGTAATAGTGCCACTGTATTCTGCTCTGGTCAGACCTCACCTGGAGTACTGTGTCCAGTTCTGGGCACCACAGTTCAAGAAGGACACTGACCAACTGGAACGTGTCCAGAGGAGGGCAACCAAAATGGTCAAAGGCCTGGAAACGATGCCTTATGAGGAACGGCTAAGGGAGCTGGGCATGTTTAGCCTGGAGAAGAGGAGGTTAAGGGGTGATATGATAGCCATGTTCAAATATATAAAAGGATGTCACATAGAGGAGGGAGAAAGGTTGTTTTCTGCTGCTCCAGAGAAGCGGACACGGAGCAATGGATCCAAACTACAAGAAAGAAGATTCCACCTAAACATTAGGAAGAACTTCCTGACAGTAAGAGCTGTTCGACAGTGGAATTTGCTGCCAAGGAGTGTGGTGGAGTCTCCTTCTTTGGAGGTCTTTAAGCAGAGGCTTGACAACCATATGTCAAGAGTGCTCTGATGGTGTTTCCTGCTTGGCAGGGGGTTGGACTCGATGGCCCTTGTGGTCTCTTCCAACTCTATGATTCTATGATTCTATGATTTCTGTAAATGTTAGGAAGGAAGTGTGTGTGCTGAATTTTGTGAGTCAGAACGTGGCTTTGTAGGAGGTTAACTTAAGGTTAGATTATTGCAATGTGTTATACGTAAGGCTGCCTCTGAAGACAATTTGGAAACTTCAGCTAGTGCAGAAATCAGTGGCCAGGTTGCTCACCGGGGCAAGACGGATTGAGCATATTACACCGATCCTGGTCTGACTGCACTGGCTGCCAATTAGTTTCCGGGCCCAATTCAAAGTGCTGGTTTTGACCTATAAAGCCTTAAATGGCTCAGGACCTCAATACCTCAATGACCACCTTTTTCCATATGAACCTATCCGGACGCTGAGATCATCTTCTGAGGCCTTCCTTCATGTGCCTCCTCCTTGAGAGGTCCAGAGGGTGGCAACACGAGAACAGGGCCTTCTCTGTGGTGGCTCCCCATCTGTGGAATGCTCTCCCCAGGGAAGTTCACCTGGTGCCTTCACCAGGCGAACCTAAAGTTCACCTTTAGGTGCCAGGCAAAAACATTTCTTTTTAACCAGGCCTTTGGTTGATTTGATTGACATCCTATGCCCTTTCAAAATGTGGCTCTTTTTTGGGGGGGGGGGTGTTATTGGGTTGTTGTTTTTATTTTGATTATATATATTGTGGGTTTTATGTTGATCTGTTCTGTGAACTGCTCTGAGACCTCCAGGTATAGGGCAATATATAAATTCAATAAATAATTTTAATATTTTGTATTTTAATATTTTGTTGGAAGCCACTCAGAGTGGCTGGGGAAGTCCAGCCAGATGGGCGGGGTATAAACAATAAATATAAATAATATAATAAATAATATATAAATAATAATAATAGGCTGAAGAGGGAACAGAGAAATAATTTTCAAAATATGCTGCTATGTGTTAATGTTTTGAGGAGGAATTCATTGTTTTATTGTATTTCATTGCATTCTATGACAGTCAGTTTCTCAGTTTCATTGTGTGTGTGTGTGTGTGTGTGTGTGTGTGTGTGTGTTATGTACTGAAGTTCTCACACTGGGCCAGCAGGGGGGTACTGTAGATAGTTATGCAAATGAAGGTTCGAAAGTGATGTTCAGTGATTGGATAGTTTGTATGCAAATGAAGGATCGAAAGTGACGTTCAGTGATTGGATAGTTTGTATGCAAATGAAGGATCGAAAGTGACGTTCAGTGATTGGCTAGTTACAGAAAATGGTTACTGTTGCATTCTAGTGGAGCTCTATATAAGCAGGCTGACTGAGCTCCTCAGTTCAGTTCTGTTCCAGCTTACAAATAAAGAGCTGCTTTGGAAGAATTGCTGTGTCATCTGATATGTTCACCCACAACTTAACAATATATATATGGCATTTCTTATTTTGTAAACTGCTTAGAGACTGTCTCAAATATGAGGCATATATAATTATGGGGGGGGGGGGACGGACCCAACAGTGGTGTGGCTCTGTGTAAGGCAGATTTTTCTGTTCCTATATCTTTCATGCTTTCTGCCTTTACCACCTCTGTATTGGCAACCCTTCCAATTCCTTCCTTTTGCTAAACATTGTGGTGGCTCCATTATGAGGTTTATACATTTCAGTGAAGTGGATTATTGATCTAAACTAGCACCAGAATGGGAAGAGATAAGGAATTAAAAAACCTCTTGCATCCTTGGATAATTTGATATTCACTTACCAGTACTTGTAGCATATTCTCAGGTAATGAGACAGATTTATGCTTGAGCAGAAATTGTATTTTTATCGCTTTATAGTGAATGAAAACCAAGAGTGAATCATAAAATTAATCTTAAAATTTTAATGATTTTTGAGGAACAACTTATAGTGCCACATTTATTTTTCAAAAGGAGCTGCTCTCATTTACACTTTCAGCTAAATCTCAAATAATAAAAATAATGTATTCACACTCTTCCCTCCAGGGATTAAAGAGAAAAAGGCAATATTTTAGTTGAATATTGACTTGGTTTGTACAAGAACTAAGTTATGACATACCTGAAGCTGCATATAACATGTGAATTATGAGTTAAATAACTTTAAGTCTCATAATTACCAAAGTAGCTCTTTTTCAAATCCTCGGTACGAGCGAAATCAAAATGTGAGATCTATCTAGTGGAATATCTGATTTTGTTCTCTCCTTGAAGGGCACAGAGAAATAATCTGCAGTATAATCCTAGGTTTACTTCACTGGAAGCAAAGCCCATGGAGTATAATGAGTTTATATTCTCATGTAAACTGACATAGAAGATGGTTGTGTCACAGCTGCCATACAGTAAATAAAAGGCACATACACACACACACACACACACAGAGAGAGAGAGAGAGAGAGAGAGAGAGAGAGAGAGATGGGAAACAGCTAACATGTTATGAGTTCGTTTTTGATATGTCCAAACCTGTACACAGGAGTAAGAATGTTTGTATTTTCACCTCTTATACCGTACAACTTGCTTAAGGGAGTCATGCATATCTAAAGAGCTCCTTTTCCTTTTGTGGAATTCTGATGGCTATAAGACACTTCTTTAATACTGTCACCATAATGATCTATGTAGCATAACAATGACTTGAAACTGTGCTACAGACTCACAAGTAGAGCACTTTTTCAGCATCTGACACCATACTCTTTAAGTCAGGGGTGCCCAAACCTTTTTCAAAGAGGGCCAGATTTGATGAAGTGAACATGCTTTTTTTACAATTTTACCCCAAAGATTTTTGGGATTGAAGTTGTTGAACTTTGGGGGGGGGGGGATTTTACCCCAGGAAATAAACTGCCACAGAGGCCGGATTAAACCAACTGGTGGGCCAGATTAGGCCCCCGGAACAGACTTTGGACACGCCTGCTTTAAGTGAAGATGCCAGAGATTGCTTCTGGGAACCTATGCATTTGCAATATTGAGGTGATGATAGTGTGTGTGTGTGTGTGTGTGTGTGTGTGTGTAAAAGGTAAAGGACCCCTGAAGGGTTAAGTCCAGTCAATGGTGTGGCGCTCATCTCGCTTCCAGGCCAAGGGAGCCAGTGTTTGTCCACAGACAGCTTTCCGGCTCAAGTGGCCAGCATGACTAAACTGCTTCTGGTGCAACTGAACACCATGACAGAAACCAGAGCGCAGGGAAATGCAGTTTACCTTCCCGCCGCAGCAGTACCTATTTATCTACTTGCACTGGCGTGCTTTCAAACTGCTAGGTTGGCAGGAGCTGTGACAGAGCAACGGGAGCTCACCCTGTCATGGGGATTCGAACCACCGACCTTCTGATCAGCAAGCCCAAGAGGCTCAGTGGTTTAAGCCACAGCGCCACCCACTCCTTTACCTTTACCTGCATGTTAGCTGAGTTTTCACTTCCAGTTTTCAGTTCCAGGAGTTGAACTTCCTGTAACCACGATATAGCGTCCTGTGACACTTTAAAGGAGAGCTTTACAAACTGTGTGTTGCGACACATTACTGTGCCAGCAGCAGTGTGTAGCTGTGTCACATGAACGCTCCCGGCACTCTTCCTGGCACTGGAAAGGGGTTAATTTAACCTTTGGTTTGCTAGGAAAACTTTGTCCATTTGTCCATTCATTTGTTTTATATGAGTTTGGATTGCTCTCTCCACATGGTCTCCAAATTTGGCATGAGGGATGGCAGACTGAAAGGTGTGATGTGACCTCACCTGTTTTTGGTATGAGAGATCAAACTCACAAATGACCCTATCCCAGGGGTCAGCAACCTTTTTCAGCAGGGTGCTGGTCCACTGTCCCTCAGACCATGTGGGGGGCTGGACTATATTTTGAAAAAAAATAATGAATTAATTCCTGTGCCCCACAAATAACCCAGAAATGCATTTTAAATAAAAGCACACATTCTGCTCATGTAAAAACACACTGATTCCCGGACCGTCCACGGGCTGGATTGAGAAGGCAATTGGGCCGCATCCGGCCCCCGGGCCTTAGGTTGCCTACTCCTGTCCTATCCATTTACCAATCCCATTTTTGTCTTTTGTTGTGAAATGTTCCCAGGCAGTGATGGACACTCCTTGCTACACACACACACACACACACACACACACACACACACACAGAGCGTTTGACCACTGGGCTTAGAAAATGTTTTTCATATTTCTTTTATAGTTGACATACAAACATGTCTACTAAGCTGCAATAAAGAAGCCATTTTCAAAATAAAGCAATATTTTACTTGAATTTATCACATTTGTTCTTCTTTCAAAGTGCAATTAATTCTCATTGGGTCCTTGCAGAAATTTACAGAATGAAAATTGCTACACATTTTCCTATGAGTGTTAAACAAAGAATGTAGAAATGTGTTCTTTGGAGAATCCATTGTTTCTCTGCTTGCTGGAAAATTAATCCAAGAACATCATAGGATTCTTTGGTGGGCAAAAAAACCAAGAGATTACAATCATTAACATGCACATTTCCCCAAGTTCTAATCACTGGCTAATTACAGTTTAGTGTCTCTTGAAAAAAAATGGAGCACATCAAGCAAAATATAAAAAGGACTTTATCCAGCTTTGTAAAACATAGCATTGAGATCTGAAAAATAAATTAAATTTGAAGACTCTCACTCACATTGCATATATAAGCATAGGTTTAAATTATAATTTAGATAGGGTTTTTTTTTCTTTAAACATGCATATATGTGTGTGTGCACATGCCTGAAAAAGTTTGATGAAGAATAAAAGAAAGTCATTTACAATAAAATAAAGAAAATTATTGTCAGAAGAGGCTAAAGTTTTTTTAAGTAGAATTTTGATAGAATTGTCTTAATTGTTTGCTCATCTTGCAAAAGTAATATGTTTATCAAGGAAAAGAAAAGAAAAAATAACCCCCCCCCCCCAAATCAACAAACATAACATTATTTGAAACAGCACAGAAGCTTCTACATAGCATAGGGGATTGAATTATTATAATTTTTTTTTAAAAATGCATGCAGAAAATAATGTTATAACTCTGTCTTGCAATCAGCACAAATCAAAGCTCAAGGAAGAGTTTTTAATTTCCAGTGATCTCCCTCTTTGCATCTTCATCTCTTCCCTCTCAGCAGTACCAATTGTTATTTAGGAATGAATAACCACTGTGGCTTTTGGGGTGGCCAGGATACTGCAGTTGGAAGGCGGGGTCAGGTAAACCATGTTCCATAAATGGAAGACTGGTTGTGATTCTTAGGATCCAAGCCAAAGCTTTCATGAGCAAAATATATGAAAGGATGCAAGTTGGCTATTCCTTTTGACATAAGGGTGTGGTTCACACACACAGGATGCGATCCTATACATTTATCTGTTAATTATTTCCATTTTTCAGTCATTTTCCATAGAATATCTCCAAGCAATTGCATAAGAAGTTACAACCACAATAGGAACAATGACAAAATTTCATATATAAAAACAATTCTAAGAGAACAAAATGAAAACATTTTCATGGGTGCAAACAATTTCAAATACAATAGACAGACATGCTGAATAAAGATCTTCATTGAAAAGGCTTGTTGAAAAAGAAAGGTATTATAAAGAGGTGTCAAAAAGACAACAGAAAGGGGTCAAACCATCGCAAGAGGTACATATAGCTATTAATGATAAATTAACATGTACTGTTAAGGTAAGATGGGGAATATGCAGGAGAAATGATTTTGAGGATATATGGAGGGTGTTTGTAGAATTTGTACTGTTAAAACAGAAAGGTGTCAAACCATCGCAAGAGGTGTTGAAATTTCAGGAGGTTGGATAGTTACAATGGAATGGTCTTGGGGTGGGGTGCACATTTTTATTCTTATTTATTTTTGGTGATTACTTTGTCAAAAAAATGTATTTTAAAAGAATGCAAATAAATGTATAAAATATAAATAAAAGAATGATTATTTTTTTAAAAGACAATGGAGACAATGCCTGTCTGATATGCACACTTACTTGTGAATATGCCCCGTTTAATTCAATAGGATTAATTTATGAATAGATATGCATAGTGTTGCACTATAAACCTTTTAACTTCACCACATTGAAAGGCTTGCGTATCCTTGGATGAATCCTTTCCTCCCTCTTAATTCTAATTAATCATTATATTGGCACCAATGCTAATCCCAATTAAGGATAATCAGGGTTTCCACTTGACCAGGATCTGAGACTAGCATTAAATTGTTGCTTCAAATCCTCTTTAAATGGAAGTAGTCAAATTAATTCTAACTATTGTGGACATTCATTCCGATGTAGCATTTAACTGAGGTTACAGGAATTTGTTTCAGGGTGCGTTATAGATATACCAGACAATTTTTTCTTTATGATGATCAAAATTGGTAGCAATTTTTCTTAACACTACCCAAGTGGGTGGGTGACAAACCATAACTTGGATGTCGTGTGAACAAGCCCTCTGCTGGCACATTCCTTCTCCCTTCCTAAAGATTTGGCATCAAACCATAGTTTCTCAACACAGTCCCCTTTCCCTTTTAAAAGCACATAGTTCCTTCCTTTCCTTCGTCCTCAGATGCTCCACTGTGCTGATTTGCAATATGCCAGGCAATGGTACTCAGTGGCCCACGTCAGGGGTCAGCAAATTTTTTCAGTGGGGGGCAGTCCTTGTGGGGGGCCGGACTATATTTTGAAGGGGGGGGGGAATGAACAAATTCCTATGCCCCACAAATAACCCAGAGATGCATTTTAAATAAAAGTACACATTCTACCCATGTAAAAACACCAGGTAGGCCCCACAAATAACCCAGAGATGCATTTTAAATAAAAGGACACATTCTACTCATGTCGAAACAGGCTGATTCCCGGATTGTCTGTGGGTTGGGTTTAGAAGGCGATTTGGCTGGATCCGGCCCCCGGGCCTTAGTTTGCCTACCCATGATATACGTCAGGCTTCCTCAAACTCAGCCCTCCATATGTTTTTAGCCTACAACTCCCATGATCCCTAGCTAGCAGGACCAGTGGTCAGGGATGATGGGAACTGTAGTCTCAAAACATCTGGAGGGCCGAGGTTGAGGAAGCCTGATGTACATCTTCTGAGTTGCAGTTGTTCTTGATGCTACACCTATCTGTTTCTAAAACTTAAGGGGAGGAGAGAATGTGTTTTCAGGATGGGGAACAGGCAGGGAGGACCTCTGGGGACAGGGGTAGGCAGCACAACAGGTATGATGAATGAGTAGCCATGAAAGAAACTTCTCCCTGTCCATATTTTTATCTAAATTTGGGCACTTTCACAGATTGCCTCTCCTTTGAAGTGGCCTTTTTGACCAGGCAATATCTTGAGCCTAGCCTGGGAGAACTTCATCACCATCCCAACTTATCACTGAATTTGAAGCATCATTTTTGTGCATGGAAACCCTGGTGTGCTTTACATGGCTTGAGATTCTTTTCTAAGTCTAATTTTTGGTTTTTCAGCTGATTTTATTGGTATAGAAAATCTTAGCTGGGATTGAACCTGTTCTGTATACCAGAGGGTGCTTTCTTCCACATCACCCCCCACCTTACTGAAATGCAACCAGCCTTTGGAAGGGACTAGCAGAGGCATTTTGTGATATGGCCTGGGGAATTGCCTATTCAAAGAAACAAGGCAAAAGCTGCTGGAAGACATTTGATTTAGACAACTTAGATTACTGGTATCTGACTGTCTGGCAAACTGCTCTTCTCGAAAATATCTCCCACAAGTTGAAAGTAGCTAGATGACATACGGCAAAAGACAGATTTTTTTTTGCAGTATTGTTTACAACTGAAGATGCCCCTGGCCATATGATATTCCCTCCTGTTTGTTGCAAGGTGTTGATTTTATGAAAGTACGTTTAGGTAGACATATGTTCTTTACCTTTATATTTCTCTTGGATGACTAGTAATTGGAAAGCAAGGAAACAAGGATGCTAATATTTCATTCCTTTATTTTCTCATCTGGTAAGTCTGTATGCAAATTTCTTAGTTTAAAGAAATACCTACTTGCACACAAAAAATTATCAAAATAGTTTTGTCTCCTGCTGGACCTTATGTTACATATGATTTTAGTGTTTCCCCCCACAACCATCTCCTTTTATCTCCGTGTAAAGTTGCCCCTTTTTGCCATAATTTACAAATTTTAACAAAAACTCCAGATGAAATAAAAAGCAAAAGCACTGCTGGGTTAGTAAGAGACTTCAGGCTAACCTAAAGCAGCTCTTTCGTTCCAAGCAAATCACCTAGAAGATGCCAATGATGAAAATCTAAGAATCTATTTGTATTCTCTCTAGCCCTTATGCGTCAGTAAGTCAGAAAAAGAATAGCTAAACAACTAAGCTTGGTCTCTTCTTTCTGTTTCTGTTTTTGAGCATGGTTCTGAATGGATAGGTCAAGGGCTGGGGATGGTGCCGATTTTGCAGCAGAGCCTATAGATCTGTCTTCTTGGAAATGTTAAAATACTGGCAAACCTGGTAATCTTCGTCTTCCTGTACGAAAGTGACACATGGCTGCACTTGGCTGTGATTTTTGGCACCACAAGCCTGCAGAGGGGCCAAGAATGCAAACTGTAATTCCCAATTCCCAGCTGTCTTTTCTGTTTGCCCAGTGCCACTAAGTATATGTAATATCCTGGCCTGCATAGATAACAGGCAACTACTCCTACCAGCCACTCCTTTAATTAGGGCTGTGTAGAGCACTGACAACATATGAAAGTTAATGAGACAGAAGGTGGCAAGGAAAGAAAGGATGTTCTGTTGTTACAGTAAGTGGATTGCAGCCCAGAAAAGCTGAGGCTTGCCCAGGCTAGCCAATCTCCTCCCATATGATGGTGGACAAGGCTATTGTATCGATTCCATAGAAGGAAGCAAATGAGGATATTTCTTACAGGTTTAATTCTGGGATTTCCTAACCTTATACCACGTTACTCCCACAAATGCATTACATGGAAACTGTAGCCAGTACAAAGTTCAAAGATCTTCTGAAAGAATAGGGTTTTCTGCCATGACATTTGCCAAAAGATTCTGTTGCCAATCTAATAGAAAACCTAGTTCCCTCCCATTATAAGAATAAGGCTTGAGATAGAGTGTGGGTTGGGAGAACTCCTTCTGATGGGAAAAAGCCCTCTCATTACAGGCAAAAATACTCTTGGTGTGATCTTGGTCCTAGGGTATGATCTGAAGCTACCACACTGTTGAATTTGTCTGGATACAAGATCTCCTGGGTGCAACATGTTCTGCTACCTTGTGTCCATGATGGAAGAAAGATGGAATATAAAATGTTACTGTCTTACTACAAAATATATTTATATAGAATGGGAGGCCAGGTGTTGAGATTCCTGCATTGCAGGAGGTTAGACGAGGGATCAACTCTACAGTTCATTGGTTTAAGAAAAAGTTCATCATGCCACAGTTCACACAGACACCGGCAAGCAGTCACATGAACCACAGAATGACAAAAATGGCCACACTAAGCATTTTTGCGGGTGGTGCTGTGGTCTATCTAAACCACTGAGCCTAGGGCTTGCTGATCAGAAGGTTGGCAGTTCGAATCCCCGTAACGGGGTGAGCTCCCGTTGCTCGGTCCCAGCTCCTGCCCACCTAGCAGTTCGAACGCACGTCAAAGTGCAAGTAGATAAATAGGTACCACTCCGGCAGGAAGGTAAACGGTGTTTCCGGGCACTGCTCTGGTTCGCCAGAAGCGGCTTAGTCATGCTGGCCACATGACCCAGAAGCTGTACGCTGGCTCCCTCGGCCAATAAAGTGAGATGAGCGCCGCAGCCCTAGAGTCTGTCACAACTGGACCTAATGGTCAGGGGTCCCTTTACCTTTACTTTAAGCAAGTGGATGAGTGTGGCAGGCAGGCAGGTGGTGCGAGAGAGCAGGCTGGTAGAGAGATCAAGCGAGAGGACAGTTGAAACAATTTTGGTGACTGACTGGACATTCCAGTTAATGAGGGCAATCAGTGACTGCATTGGCTGGGATTAACTCTGAGGAAGTGTGGCTGTCATTCTAAATTGACTTTGTTTGCCCTCAGTGATATCATCACCTAGGATAGTCTAGTTAGTTACATAGTCCAATGACTTCACATTAAGCTCACTGTATAGGCCCTTACTGGCTGGGATCACAATGTAGAAGAATGTAGCATTCAAACTAAATTCAGATTTCTTTCATTGTGGAAAGAGTTTTTAATTTCCATTCCATTGAGTCTTCATTTGCTACCTTTTCAGTAGCAGAAGCAATTACCTTGTTAACTGTAGAATGCAATTAAAAATAATATCGGTCTGTACGTTTTAAGACAATAAAGTTTTAATTTCCTTTAATGCTTATGAATGATTAAAATCTATGATTGACAATAGGCTGATTAAGTGGTTATAGAGGAAGTGTAATAAAGGCAGAGATAATCCATGCTTTCTGACAACCCTTACAGCAAACAGAGTATTGTTTACTAGCCACAAAAGTTTATTACATATGGATAGAAGAACACTGAGAAGAGCTGAATGTGCTCCTGGAAAGTTAAGGGGAAACAAATCAGTGGATCATTCCCGTGTTCTTTTCTGTCTAAGAAATTCAGCTATCTATGCACAGCTAAAATCTCTTCGGACAGGATAAGACAAATCCTTGCACAGTAAGAAACATGCAAGGTGAGGAAGTTATTAATGGAAGTAAAGATGATCCATCTCACAAACTACTGAAGCTCTTGCACAAAGGCAGAGGCAGTTAAGTATTGCAGTACCTTATCTCTGCTGTTCAGCATGAATCCTGTAACTCTAACGCCAACTACAGCTATCGTACAAATTATTCATCAGTCAAGAGACGGCAGAAGCTGAAGAAATAACCACATGGTCCAAAACATCCCACCCACTGGGACTCTTAAACATGCTAATTATTAGGAGGAATGATTGCTTTTTTATTTAGATTAAATAAAGGCAGCTATTTCTAAGTAGTGAAAAGTCAAGACAGACACAGAATGATTCATGGCCGGCTAATGACACTAAAGATTTGATCAATAATAAAATTTGTGGAGCATGTTAATTTAATGTTTAGTGCAAACTTTAGTTATCAAGATTTATAGCATTCTTTAGCAAAGCTGGCAAACAAATACCAGATGCTAAAAACTTCTTCATTAAATGCTGTTGGGTTAAATCGTCTCTTGGAATTATTTGTGAGCTTACATTTGAAAAACAGTGGGTTTGAAAGGACCAGATGAAAAGACTTATTGCCTCATATTATAAAAGGGAGGGAAATTGCTGCAACTGGGGGGAAAAGAAACTAAAAAGAAAAGGTGATAAAACCTGGTAAACAGAGATGATAATGATAAATGATAGTTTAAAAATATAGCCTGCCCTTGATCCAGTGCCTCGCTTTGAAATGTTAATTCAGATGTGATGCCATTCATGAAGCATAAGGCCTCTGGATTTTTGTCTGACTCCAAAAGCATGTCATTTTCAAGGTACTCCAGTGCCACTTTCTGGCATACCTTTTCTTGTGATATTACTGTTGGGCGGGAATGCAAACAATAAACAGAAAAGCAGCTATAAGCAATGCTATTTTTCTACAAAAAGAGGTGCTGGGACTCACCATGAACACCTCCCTTGTTCTCTTATAATGGCAATGGCACCCACCTGAAAGGTACTGGAACTGAGTTCTGGTAAATAATGGCTGAAAAAAAGCCCAGACTATAAAATCCAGCTACAACACATTCTTTTGAATAAAATAAGATGTGCACAGACCACACACTTCAGTGCTCGGATAACAGAGGGCTTGAGGGCTCTGACTCATTCAGCCATCACAGGAAGAAATAGGAACTGGTTACAAGTTGGGGGGATAAGGGATGGGACTTGATGGCATCTTTATGGCACCCCAGCTGTAATAGCGCTGGCCTCAAGTGATAGCCAAAGCTCTCAGCAGGTTCAACATGTGTTTAACCTACCATCAAAGGAAAAGCACAATCAGGTTCTGCATACCAAACCCAAGATTGATGTTTGTGAGCCTGGAGACCCCTCATGGATGGCCCAAGAGTCTGATTCTTTCAAGGGACCAAACACTTTCTGTTCTATGTTGCTGTTTAGTCATTTAGTAGTATCTGACTCTTCGTGACCCCATGGACCAGAGCACTCCACGCACTCCTGTCTTCCACTGCCTCTCGCAGTTTGGTCAAACTCATGCTGGTAGCTTCGAGAACACTGTCCAACCATCTCGTCCTCTGTCGTCCCCTTCTCCTTGTGCCCTCCATCTTTCCCAACATCAGGGTCTTTTCCAGAGAGTCTTCTCTTCTCATGAGGTGACCAAAGTATGGGAGCCTCAGCTTCACGATCTGTCCTTCCAGTGAGCACTCAGGGCTGATTTCCTTCAGAATGGATAGGTGTGATCTTCTTGCAGTCCATGGGACTCTCAAGAGTCTCCTCCAGCACCATAATTCAAAAGCATCAATTCTTCGGTGATCAGCCTTCTTTATGGTCCAGCTCTCACTTCCATACATCACTACTGGGAAAACCACAGCTTTAACTATAGGGACCTTTGTCGGCAAGGTGATGTCTAAGCTTTTTAAGATGCTGTCTAAGTTTGTCATTGCTTTTATCCCAAGAAGCAGGCGTCTTTTAATTTCGTGACTGCTGTCGCCATCTGCAGTGATCAGGGAGCCCAAGAAAGTAAAATCTCTCACTGCCTCCATTTCTTCCCCTTTTATTTGCCAGGAGGTGATGGGACCAGTGGCTATGATCTTCGTTTTTTTGATGTTGAGCTTCAGACCATATTTTGCATTCTCCTCTTTCACCCTCATTAAGAGGTTCTTTAATTCCTCCTCACTTTCTGCCATCAAAGTTGTGTCATCTGCATATCTGAAGTTGTTGATATTTCTTCCAGCTATCTTAATTCCAGTTTGGGATTCATCCAGTCCAGCCTTTCACATGATGAATTCTGTATATAAGTTAAATAAGCAGGGAGGCAATATACAGCCTTGTCATATTCCTTTCCCAATTTTGAACCAATCAGTTGTTCCATATCCAGTTCTAACTGTAGCTTCTTGTCCCACATAGAGCTTTCTGAGGAGACAGATGAGGTGATCAGGCACTCCCATTTCTTTAAGAACTTGCCATAGTTTGCTGTGGTCGACACAGTCAAAGGCTTTTGCATAGTCAATGAAGCAGAAGTAGATGTTTTTCTGTACTATGATGCCTGCCAAATGGTCCATGGAGCATGTCAGGAGCAGAGCAACTGAGAAACTAACCAGCACTTCCCACCAGAAAAGCTCCTCAGGCACCGAAGAGAAGGAACCTGGACTTACAAGGCCTCAGTTATGTTCCAGCTTTCATGGGAGAAAACTGTGCACACAGATTAATCAAAAATGCCAAAACTCACTGCCCATTTCATGTATTTCTGTTTGCCAACAGGTATGCATTTTATGTATACCTGTTGACAAACAAACAAACAAATATCATGGCAAAAGCAGAAATGCTTGCCCACAGCTGTGTTTATTAAGACCTCTCCAAATTATGTTTCACTCTTTTCACTGTACTGTGTTTAGACTGTACCTCTTCAGAATGATTGAATGTCTTTCCATGCAAAACAAAGACAGCTAAACAGAAATCTAGCATACCAGAGAGAAAGCTAGGCTGCCACATCACCCTGCTTCTCCACTAATATCTTTAGAATAGAGGCCCTGTTTCACATCACTCCACCATCAAAAGTGTGGATTATTAGAATGCAAGACCTTCTCAAACACAGCACTGGGAATGTGGAATTCCTCCTCTGTGAAGTTCATCAAGTACCTTTCTTATTGACCTTTCAGCATCTACTGAAGACTGTCCCATTTTGATTTTTTACTGTTTGTTTCAAGTTGCTTTGATGAACTTTTGAGGCATAAAAGAAGCTTATAAGTATATAAGCATATGCAAAATATAGGGTCTGGATTTCATATGAACCTTTCTGAAATGGTACAGCCCAAATCCAGGTTTGCCATCTGAGCAGAAAGCTAGGTCTCAGTTTAGACAGGTTTCTCTCCCATCTCAGTGATCAGATGGATCAGCAGTACTATAAATAGGGTGGGATGTGATTGAATCCCAGTTCACCTCTTTTCAAGTGGGCCTGTAACTATCCCACTCCTTTTCAATGAATGTAAAACCATCCTTGGTTGCTACACGTGGTTTCAGCTGTCTCTGTGCTAATACACAGAGTATGGGAAACAAGCAAGACAAATTTGAGCTATTAAAACAGGTTGGAAAATATAACCTAATAGGCATTACTGAAACCAGGTGGGATGAAACTCATGACTAGAATGTAGAAATTCAGGGGTATAACTTGTTCAAAAGGAATAGGCCAAACAGGCAGGGAGGAGGAATAATATTAATGTATAATATTAGGACGTATAATGTGTGTGTGTGTACTGTATATGAATATGTATGTATGTATATGTATATATGTATATGTATATGTATATGTATGTTTCTGTGTATGTAACATGCATGTTTGTGTGTATGTAACATGCATGACTTGAAGCCAACTGTAAGCATTTTTTAATTTCTATGTTCTTTTATTTTAAACTAGAGACAGATAATGAAATTTATGACACATAAAAACATGATTTATTCAAAATTTGACTTTTGTTTGATTTACCACTTATTTGTTCCATTGGAGGCAAAGAAGGTCTGCTTAAGCCTTCCCAGAAGATGATGGGCTTGTAATGTTGGTATGGCCTGTTTTGCATTGTATTTGACATCTGTACTCATAGTAATTTTCATTGTGATTTTCATTTTACATGTTCCTGCAATTCATTTTTTTCTTTCAGTATTTGCTTTGTCTAAGAGGGCTGAAAAGTTCTCTTAGTTTGTTTTGTAAATAGAAAAGTTTACCATGTAAGTGCAAGTTTCTCCCCAAAGCCCAGCACCCATCATCAGTTCAAGACAACTAAATCTTCATTATTGCCACAGTCATGAAGAGTGAAGGTGCTTTATCTAGAATCCCTGCCTAGAATGTATTATGTCTCCTACTCTCACCAGCTTGATGCCTTGCTCTGGATACTCCAGCTGGATGAGTATGTAAGGGAAAACAATTATCTGATTTTAAACAAGACACACTTTAAGCAGGATAAATGAACTGATGTTAGTACAGTCATACCTCAGGTTACAGACGCTTTGGGTTGCGCATTTTCGGGTTATGCACCACGCCGAACCCAGAAGTACCGGAACAGGTTACTTCCGGGTTTCGGCTCTCATTCATGCACAGAAGCATTAAATTGTGCTTTGCGCATGTGCAGAAGCGCCGAATCACAACCCGCATGTGCGCAGATGCGGCACTGAGGGTTGCGAATGCTGCGGGTTGGGAACGTGCCTCCTGCACAGATCACGTTCGCAACCTGAGCGTCCACTGTAGTGGTGTTGTGAGAGAAGGGAATGGTTGATGGGGTGTAGGCTGACTACCAAGTTTAATGGAATGGTAACAACTAAGAGGCCTCTCCTAACTTCAGAACTTTTGGTCTGCCCTTTTAGACCTCATGACCAAGAGGAAAGATGACCTGCTATTTTCTCTATGCCTGCCTGCTTCTGATTTGCTGTCAGTTTACTGACATTCAGTATATCCCATGTGTGTCACCAAGAGATACACAGCCTCTCCAACCCCTCACTGTAAAGGCGTGTTTCAGAAGGCAGACCTCTGTTTGAAGGTCTTTCAAAGGACTAGTCCTCTGTTTGAAAGAACCCTATACTTTAAGGGCTGTCCAGTTCAAGTCTGGTTTACAGATAAAGGGCCATAAAAAGAGAAAGCAGGGGCCATGAAGTTGCCCTTCAACAGTTAGGATCTGGGTCTTCCCCACTATAGTGAGATGTATTCCTATTTAAATTAATTATTTCTAGATTTAAATAAAATTTGGTGATGCATAAATGGACACCATGCACCCTGCTTTGTCGGTCTGTCATTTAAAGATTTTTTTCGCCCTTCCTTTGCGACACCCTCACCAATTGTAACTTTGAGCTTAGCCTGACTGAGTGGGCCTGTATTAATAAATAATAATAATAATAATAATAATAATAATAATAATAATAATAATTTATACCCCGCCCATCTGGCTGGGCTTCCCCAGCCACTCTGGGCAGCTTCCAAAAAAAATATTAAAACACTGCAATACATCAAACATTAAAAGCTTCCCTAAATAGGGCTGCCTTCAGATGTTTTCTAAAAGTCTGGTAGTTGTTGTTCTCTTTGACATCTGGTGGGAGGGCATTCCACAGGGAGGGCACCACTACCGAGAAGGCCCTCTGCCTGGTTCCCTGTAACTTGGCTTCTCACAGTGAGGGAACCGCCAGAAGGCCCTCAGAGCTGGACCTCAGTGTCCGGGCAGAACGATGGGGGTGGAGACGCTCCTTCAGATATACTGGACCGAGGCTGTTTAGGGCTTTAAAGATCAGCACCAACACTTTGAATTGTGCTCGGAAACGTACTGGGAGCCAATGTAGGTCTTTCAAGACCGGTGTTATATGGTCTCTGCGGTGTTATATGGTATTGCAAGCTGTCCCTATTTTCATGGGCTCCTCAGTGCTTTTCCTTTGTTGTTACCCCTAAAAACAGGGTGACCTAACTGAAACTAGCTCCCAAAAGCCCAGGACTAGAAGTCAGAGAAACCAACAAACTCATATTCAGATTAATTTCAAATTAAAACTCTGAATCACAACAACAACTTACCTATTTTACTTTTACCTGGGCTTAAAAACCATGTATTTTAATTAGAAGACTGGTGCTAGGTGAGCAGCTGTTTTGACCCAGCATTTAGCTGATATATAACGTTCAGACACTGATCTTGAATAAAGGAGGCTCTGCAACTTTAGCAGTTTTAATATGGCTACCACACGATCACAGACCTGCAGTACTTCAGATAAATTGTCCAGAGCACCATTGCCAAATTTTGTCTAGGAAATTATGCTGGATTATTGTGTCTCAGCAAATGGAGCAGCTGGAGCAAGGGAGGCATGCATAACTGCAATTTTGGCAAAATTCAATTAATTTGTCGTATATGGATAGACCTGGTCCTTTACACGGCAAGTGTGCAAGAAATGAAAGCTTAGCAAACTGGTCAGTTGAGCCAGACTTGTTAGGAGCTGATACATATGTTCCCAAGGAACTTCAGCTTCCTCCTCAACAATGTGTAATAGCAATCTAAGCATAAAGGCTAAGCTACAATAGAGACTAGAACTCAGAAAACATAATAGGCTTTAAAAAAAAATTGAGTCGACTCAGAAAATGTATTGTAAGGCTACTTAAATATCCTTCCATTGTACCCTTGGGAAAACAAGAGAATGGAAACTGGCAATCTACCGTAGTTCTTCTGAACTATCATCACTAAGGAAGAACTTACAAGGTAGTTCTCCTGAAGGATGTGGGAAGAAATGCTGTCTAACTTGCAACTCAGCGGAGAGATGTCTCTATTATTGCTGCAGTGCCAAGATCCCGTTGCCTCCTTTGAGCCACAAAACACCAGAGGTAGTCCCAGATGTTTTGGGACTACAACTCCCATCATCCCTAGCTAACAGGACCAGTGGTCAGGGATGATGGGAACTGTAGTCTCAAAACTACTGTGGTCTAGGACCATTGTGTTGGGATACTGCCAGGGAGATAAAGTCCATCATGGCCCCCAAGCCGGCTGCCGGACGATCCATCGATCTCCCGTAGACACGCAGTATCAGCAATTAGCAACATGCGCTCCAGAACATTCTAGAGCCGATGCACACTCTTTATCAGCAGATAATGCACAGCAGAAGTCGCACTCAGGAGAGCATTATTTACAAGTTTTATTCAGCGTTGATCAGAACAAAGAAAAACATGACTGCCTGCATCAGTGTCTCCAGACACACAGAGAGAAACGAAAGCAACAGAAAACATAAAAATCCTGTGAACAGGAAATGCGCAGACTCTGTGACTCACAAAGCCTGCTCCCTTTTAAGGTGGAACGGAAATATCCTAACACATTGTACCTACGGGACTGTCTCTCCTGGTATGCCCCGCGGAGGACCTTAAGGTCCATAAATAGCAACACTCTAGAGGTCCCGGGCCCTAAGGAAGTCAGAATAGCCTCATCCAGAGCCAGGGCCTTTTCAACACTGGTTCCGGCCTGGTGGAATGTTCTGTCTCATGAGACCAGGGCCCTGCGGGATCTGATTTCTTTCCGCAGGGCCTGTAAGACAGAGTTGTTCTGCCTGGCCTTTGGCTTGGAACCAGCCTGATCCCCTCCCCCTCTTTCCTTTTCCTTTTGTGATGGAATCCCTATTTGGGGACTTCCCTGGCTTTTTTCTGGCCCACGTAGGACCAGTCTGAATAGTTGGCCTTGGTGAAGATTTGACGTTTTCTTCCCCAAAACATGATCTGGGCTTTCACTGAAATGAGGCTGCATTTTAAGATGTACTTTAATCCTGTTTTTAAGTTGTATTTTAATCAATTGTTTTTATACCTGATGTTAGCCACCCTGAGCCCGGTCTTCGCCAGGGAGGGCGGGGTAAAAATAAAATAAAATAAAATATAAAAACAAAAACATATGGAGGGCCGAGTTTGCCTATGCCTGAACTAGCTACATAGATAGCATTGTCTGACCATCTCTTTCACTTTCATGGGATCTCTGCAGTGAAGCTGCTTGAGGACCACGGCAGATAACACCCCTCTGTCACACATCCCTACACTGTGCTTTTTCAGATCCAGAGCCCCAGATCTATCTGAGTCACAAAACAGCTCCATCACCATCTCTAGGCTGCAGCCCAGTCTAGGTTAGAATTGGACAGGTAACTGAAAGACCATGAGCCAAGTATTTTGGTGATTGTCCCTTTCCTGTCTAAGAAGAGTGCCACTTCAGCAAGGCGAGTGCAAATCCAGTAAACTCAGCAAGAAAGGCTTTATTGTAGGGAAGTCTAATGCATATTTGCCTAAGGCTGAATATGCATTAGCTTTAGAAAGAAAAAAAAGCTCTTATTGATTTAAGCTTCCTTGCATGCTATGGTGTCAATGGAAATAAGAGGGGTAGCACACCAACCATTAGACTTTTTAAAAAGCTGATGTGCTTCCAAGTGACATATTTAGCACTGCATGTAGCCTTAGGAGAGAAGAAAAGAGCTATTAAACAGTATCTGTATATCTATCATATTATTATTCCATAAGTTTTGTACCAGAGTGCTACTGTTTGGTTGCTTTCTGTACTTTAAATTTACATTTCCATAATTCAATAAGCAGTTTATTGTGCCAAAAATTCTTTCATGCAACATTATTAATCAATGTGTTTTACTATATTACTTTCTTTTATGATCCTATCACAGCATGTAGAGTACTTAATCAATGAGAGAATAGACAAAATGTGTAAACTTTCGCTGACCTGTGCTTGTGTCTGACAATAGCATTAATAATTCACAGTGAATTACAGGATATGCGTCTATTAATACTTTCAACTCTACGGGAGATAACTGGTTTGATTCGCCTACAAACAACACCATTAATCTGAATATAAGACTTATACAGGAAATGGGGTAACATATAAGCTGTACGGCAAAACCATTAAAATCTCTCTTAATTATAAATACAATGGGGAAGACAGATCGAAATAATTTGCATATAAAGAAATGGTGCAATATTTTTACAAGCTCTAAATAACTAAAAAGAGCATCAACATACGTAATTTTAGGATTTTGCCTGTTTAACCCCATTATACAGTTGTAGTTATGTGATTACCCACTCCAAAATCATCATCTTTGTCTTGACATTTGACAGTATGTCAAGAGTGAAATGAACAAACAAAGACGAGAAAGTGCTATCAGGTATAAATGCACAAATATATAGGGTATCTAACTAAAATAGAAGAACAAAACAAACATTATGGTACTGCTACTTCAATTGCCATGAATGTTATAGTGAGAACATTGGTTTCTTAAATGGTGTTGTGTCCCAGTACATTTCCAAGCAAAATTCAAAGTGCTGGTGCTGACCTTTAAAGCCCTAAATGGCCTCGGCCCAGTATACCTGAAGGAGCGTCTCCACCCCCATCGTTCAGCCTGGACACTGAGGTCCAGCTCCGAGGGCCTTCTGGCAGTACCCTCATTGAGAGAAGTGAGGTTACAGGGAACCAGGCAAAGGGCCTTCTTGGTAGTGGCACCCACCTCCCATCAGATGTCAAGGAAATAAACAACTACAGTGGTACCTCAGGTTAAATACGCTTCAGGTTACATACGCTTCAGGTTACAGACTCCGCTAACCCAGAAATAATGCTTCAGGTTAAGAACTTTGCTTCAGGATGAGAACAGAAATCGTGCTCTGGGGGCACAGTGGCAGCAGGAGGCCCCATTAGCTAAAGTGGTGCATCAGGTTAAGAACAGTTTCAGGTTAAGTACGGACCTCCGGAACGAATTAAGTACTTAACCCGAGGTACCACTGTATGTGACATTTAGAAGGCGTGTGAAGGCAGCCCTGTTTAGGGAAGTTTTTAATGACTGATGTTTTGATGTATTTTTAATCTTTTGTTGGAAGCCGTCCAGAGTGGCTGGGGAAACCTAGCAAGATGGGCGTGGTAAAAATGATTATGATTATGATTATGATTATTATAGAATGCCTTGTTCTGGTTTGCTTATTCTTTGCAGGCCACTGATTTATCTAATCTTCCAGACACCATGTGGAAGACTGTTCAAAAGTCTTCTGGATTTAAATTAATTTCTTGGTTCATATGCGTTGCGCATGCATAACAATATAATTTAAGGCCAGATTGAGAGCTGGACCATAAAGAAGGCTGATCGCCGAAGAATTGATGCTTTTGAATTATGGTGCTGGAGGAGACTCTTGAGAGTCCCATGGACTGCAAGAAGATGAAACCTCTCCATTCTTAAGGAAATCAGCCCTGAGTGCTCACTGGAAGGACAGATCCTGAAGCTGAGACTCCAATACTTTGGCCACCTCATGAGAAGAGAAGACTCCCTAGAAAAGACCCTGATGTTGGGAAAGATTGAGGACACAAGGAGAAGGGGACGACAGAGGACGAGATGGTTGGATAGTGTTCTCGAAGCTACCAGCATGAGTTTGACCAAACTGCGGGAAGCAGTGGAAGACAGGAGTGCCTGGTGTGCTCTGGTCCATGGGGTCACGAAGAGTCGGACACGACTAAATGACTAAACAACAACAATAACAACACGTGGCTGGTGGTGACCAGTGATGGGAGGAGTCTGTAATACAGGTAATCCATAAAAGCAAGCAGTATTCTCACACTGCAACCAATGAGAGGCTCCCTTACAAGTAGCTTCTCACTGTCAGAAAGCAGTACAGAATTGTAGTGCCTTGACTAATAAAACATGTCTCAAGCTTCAGTGCTTTCACATCCACTTGGGTCAAAGTCTGAGCAACCTCCACATGACTTCTCAGATTACTGTTTCAGAAGTGCCCTGCACAAGACAGCAATGCCTGCCTATCTACAAAGCAACAGCTGCTCTGGGGTGCAACTGAGTTGAATATTAATGTAGCACCCATTTCAACTCTGCAAACGGGTTTCATTTTCCACTCTAAGAACAAAGAACATAAGTAGGCCACCTGGGTCAGGTCAAAGGTTCATCGCATTTACCTTTCCACATTGGCAAACCAGATGCCTCTGGAAATCCCACAAACAGGCAGTACATGTGACAATTTTTCCCCCCTTCAGGTTGTTCCCCAGCAACAGATAATACTGTTTCTAAGCATGGACACTCCATGTATGCTTTGTGTCCAGCGATAGATTTAATCTTAATGAATTCCTCTAATCGTTTTAGATATCCACCTAAGGTTACCATGCTCTGTAGCAGTGAATGTTGAACATTCATGATGGGTCTCTCCTGAAGCTACTCACAATCAATTCTGTTAAATAACATTAACCCAGCTGAGGCATTATGCCTGCATAGAAAATTTTATTCTGTGTTGAAGGCACAGGACCTCTCAGTTCCTATCCCACCATCTTAATTGGTGAAGAGCTGGAAGAGGCAGAAAAATGAGTAGAACCTTCTATGTGATTGGGAACCTTAATAAAGCAAGCTGTCCACTCTTGGGAAGTCTTCTGCTCATATTCAAAGGAAAGCAAGTAGATTGCCCCTTCAGATCATCCCATGAGAAAGTGTGCCCAGATGATGAGGATGGGGACAGTCTGAATGGTTTCCCTGTAAACCCTACAAGAGCTGATATTTCCTCTCTTTTTTGAAATCATTTTTATTAGTTTTACAAATACAAAATACAAATAAGCAAAGGGTGATAAAGAATAATATACAGACGTACCCCGGTTTGCGAACTTAATCCGTTCCGGAAGTCCGTTCTTAAACCGAAACCATTCTTAAACCAAAGCACGCTTTCCCTAATGAGGCCTCTTGCTGCCGGTGCCCTTCCACTGTTCGGATTCCGTTCTTAGACCGAGGTAAAGTTAACAAACAGGGACACTACTTCCGGTTTTGCGGAGTTCGTAAACCAAATAGTTCGTAAACAGGGCTGTTCTTAAACTGAGGTACGACTGTATATATCTATATAAAGAGATTATCGGAATCTCAGGACTTCCCCCCATCCCCTCCATGGGGTCTCATTTTAAACATCTACTACTGCATATTCATCCATCCTCCAATGTTTATATCAAACCATATTATCCATCATAATTTTTACACTACAAGTAAAATTAAAATTCTGCTTTTGTTTCCATCAGCTTGCAGTGGTCTCCTAAATAACTTTAATTTTCCCATTCTTTTGTAAAGCTTTTGTCCTCTTGGTTTCTGAGTTTTCCAGTCAGTTTTGCCATCTTGACATAGTCCACCAGCTTGGTTTGCCATTCTTCTCTTGTAGGGACCTTCTCTTCTTTCCATCTCTGGGCTAGTAGTATCTGAGCGACTGTTGTTCCATGCATAAAGTGTATTTTCTCCTGCTTTGGTATGTTGGCACCTATAATTCCTAATAAAAAAATAACTTCTGGTTTCTTAACAAAAGTTATATCCAGCATTTTCTTCATTTCATTATATATCATCTCCCAGAAAGCTTTTATTACATTACAGGTCCACCACATATGATAAACGGTACCTTTTCCCCCTTTACATTTCCATCAAATATTAGTACTTGTCCTATACATTTTTGCTAACTTAGTAGGAGTCAAATACCACTGGTACATCGTTTTCATGTAATTTTCTTTCAATGTACAACATGCCGTAAAATTCAAATCTGATTTCCATAACCTGATATTTCCTGTGCAGGCCTTTTGAGTATTAGAATTTTGAGAGGGAGACTCACCTCTCTTTTAATGTTTCCTCTTACATTTCTTATTTTAATATTAACTTGTGCCATGTATTTCCATTGGACAGTTTTCTTCTTCTTCCCTGAACTAAAAAGCTTCCAAACAGTTCAGCTTTCTCCAGCAGTGTATATGATCCAACCCCTTCTATTAGTTTCATAATGGTGTTGCTGTAGACCAGCCAAGCCAACGCTACAGCAAATCTGTGAGCATCCTTTTGCATCATAGTCCTGCATTTCTATATAGCAAAATAGACAATCCATATAGATCTCTAAATAACCCATCCATAATTGGCCAGGATTCTGTGAAGTCATTGTTTCTTTGATTTTTTTAGAAGGCAAGAATTGACTATGGATTATTCCTCAAGTAAAATGAGAGCTGGTTTGAAATGTAACATTTATACTCACATTAATTTATTTTTTAAAGTGCTCCCAGAAATCCTTGGTTATGTAATATGTGGAGAATTTATCCTCTTAAAGTATTAACAAGTTTTCTGGCTAGTCTTAACAGGGTCTTTTTCTCATGGACTGTTTCAGTGGATGGGCATTTATGTGATAGCTTTAAAAGGTAAGGCAAATGGCCCTGATTTCACAAAAAAGAAAGAGAGAAGTATCCCAATTTGTTATCATTTTTGGGTGATATACCTGAACAGTTCCTAGCTTGGAAGAAGATCGCTGTCTCCCATTCCATTGTTACAGAAGCTCTTATTTATTCTCATTGACTATTTTTCCTCCATTGCACTGTATCTCTTCAGAGCTATAATTAGCAATATGTATCAGAGAACAGTGATGACACACATTTCTAGGCTAAAATTACCTTGCATTGTGTCGAAGTAGTAATCAGCAGGTAGTGATTATCTTCATACACAATCATGTGCAAGGTATCTTATTTTATATCTTTTATTCTTCATTGAGCTGATATAAATGTTAGGGATTTTCCTGTAGATATTTGTTAACATTTGTTTTTATTTAAAATTAATCAGTTTTATCATATCTTTGTTCCACTTTCAGCAATAGTTCAGATTCCTCGATAGTATTAACAGGTATTTGATGACAAACCACTGAGTAATATTGAAGGTAACAAGCAAAGGATAAAAGAATCCATTTCTATGGCAGAAAGAACAAATGAATGAATGAAAGAAAGAAAGAAAGAAAGAAAGAAAGAAAGACTGCAAAATGAAAAGATGTAAAAATGTAAGAAGCAAAATGTGCAAAATATCATTGGTTGTTACCATTTCACTACAGTGGTACCTTGGGTTAAGTACTTAATTCGTTCCAGAGGTCCGTTCTTAACCTGAAACTGTTCTTAACCTGAAGCACCACTTTAGCTAATGGGGCCTCTTGCTGCCACCACACCGCCGGAGCATGATTTCTGTTCTCATCCTGAAGCAAAGTTCTTAACCTGAAGCACTATTTCTGGGTTAGCAGAGTCTGTAACTTGAAGTGTATGTAACCTGAAGCGTATGTAACCTGAGGTACCACTGTATTTAGGAGGAACTACTGAAATTTCACAATGAAATTTCACAGTGTTGGTCATTTCTAAAATACAGACAGAATTACCAGATTTCTAGCTACTCCCAGTTCCTGCACCTTGAATAACAGCTTGATCTACAGCAGGGTTGGATAACTTGTGGCCTTCCAGATGTCATTGAACTACAACATCCTTCATCCCTCATGGCTAATCACTTCCTGATGCTTATGGGATTTGGTGTCCCATAACACCTTTAGGTCTACAGGTTCTCCATCCCTGAACCATTGGTCAGTAGCATGCAGAGGTGAATGACATCAGGACATCAGAGGAGCTGGGGCTGCAGATGCATGAGGAGGAGGAGCCAGCCAGTTGTTGGGGGGCCTGGCCCACTCCCAAAAATATTGGGAGGGGGATGGCTTGACCCCTACTGGGCTGCAGCATTGCTCAGCCAAAGGGCAATGTATCTTACAAAAAATAATCTTATGAGTCATTACTGATGTTCCTTGTATTATGCCAATTCTATAATCATGCACCTTATACAATTGTGTCAATCATGCAATTCTACTCAGTATTGATCCAGAGTAGATTCTACTGAGCCTTGGGCTTGCCGATCAAAAGGTCAGTGGTTCAAATCCCCATGATGGGATGAGCTCCCGTTGCTCAGTCCCAGCTCCTGCCAACCTAGCAGTTTGAAAGCACACCCAAAAGTGAAAGTATAATAATAGGTACCGCTCCGGCGGGAAGGTAAATGGCGTTTCTGGTGTCGGTGTTCCATTGCGCCAGAAGCAGTTTAGTTATGCTGGCCACATGACCCGGAAAAACTGTCTGCGGAGCGGACAAATGCCAGCTTCCTCGGCCAGTAAAGCGAGATGAGGGCCACAACCCCAGAGTCGTTCGTGACTTGACTTAACTGTCAGGGGGTCCCTTTACCTTTACCTTTAGATTCCATTGTATAGTTAGCAGAGTAAAAAACTTGCAGGATTCCCAGAAAATAGACCAGAGGCAATTGTATTTCATCCAGCAGAGCTTTACAGCTATTGAAGGCAAATGAGCATAATGGTCACAAATCCAATACATTCGGGATTGGCAGAGTCCATAAGAAATCCAGTTGCAGCAGACGTAATTTAAACTTACAATAACTTATAATAAGACTAAACCTTAACACTAAGCATCCTATGTACAGAACACCAGAAGGAAAAGAGACAGAAAGAGAACATGACACCCAGGCTCCTTCTGGCCTTACTTTTATAGTCAGCATGATCTTGACAGAAGAGATAAGAGAACCAGTTTAAACCAGCTGTACTCAATTACTACAGTGGAAGTAATAGTGCCACTGTATTCTACTCTGGTCAGACCTCACCTGGAGTACTGTGTCCAGTTCTGGGCACCACAGTTCAAGAAGGACACTGACAAACTGGAACGTGTCCAGAGGAGGGCAACCAAAATGGTCAAAGGCCTGGAAACGATGCCTTATGAGGAACGGCTAAGGGAGCTGGGCATGTTTAGCCTGGAGAAGAGGAGGTTAAGGGGTGATATGATAGCCATGTTCAAATATATAAAAGGATGTCACATAGAGGAGGGAGAAAGGTTGTTTTCTGCTGCTCCAGAGAAGCGGACACGGAGCAATGGATCCAAACTACAAGAAAGAAGATTCCACCTAACCATTAGGAAGAACTTCCTGACAGTAAGAGCTGTTTGACAGTGGAATTTGCTGCCAAGGAGTGTGGTGGAGTCTCCTTCTTTGGAGGTCTTTAAGCAGAGGCTTGACAACCATATGTCAGGAGTGCTCTGATGGTGTTTCCTGCTTGGCAGGGGGTTGGACTCGATGGCCCTTGTGGTCTCTTCCAATTCTATGATTCTATGATTCTATGATTCTATGATTCTATGATTCTATGATTCTATGATTCAAGTTCTCTGAAGCTAAAAGCCAAACATCATGCACCTTCTGCTTGTTTCTTTCACACAGAGAAGCTTCCAGAACCCTTTTGACTTAATTAGAATAGGAAAGATTTCTACACATCAGATCAATACTTTCTGCACTAAGAAATGCAAACTGTCAACTAGGACCCAGTTTCATTTAACCTGATGCACTAGTGGAAGTCAATGCAAGAACTCTTGCTAAACAGGGTCTCCTTCCTCCTCTCCCTCTGAACCCCTGCCCCTTCTCCACATTTGCTCTCGAGGATCAGAGAACCCCCAGAATAGTGCACAAGGCGAGGAGAGGGGATAAATTCATCAGCAGAAATGCTTGCACTGACGGAACAATCAGAAGAGAATGATGTTGAATTCCTCTCATTGTGCTTTCCGAGATTCATTCAGGGAGGTTTCTCCAATTTGGAAGTCAATCAGGGAACTATTAGATATCAATGCTTAGATGTACTTATGTCCACAAATGTATCAAAATAAAATTTTGTTTAGGGAAACTTTTAATGTTTAATAGGTTATTGTATTTAGGTGTTTTGTTGGAAGCCACCGTGAGTGGCTGGGGAAACCCAGCCAGATGGGTGGGGTATTAATAATAATAATAATAATAATAATAATAATAATAATAATAATAAATTATTATTATTATTATTATTATTATTATTATTATTATTATTATTAAATGCACTCTCTTCCTCTAGAACTGACAATTACTAATCACATATTTTCTTTCCCAAAGTTTCTCAAAGATGTAGCAATGAATGGAAGTCTAAAATTCTGCTTTCGTATGGTGCGTTTCAGCCACAAACACTGTGCCTGTATTTTCAGAGAGTTTAACCCTACGAAAATACAGCTTGAACACCTGTGGAATTTAATAAGAAACAATTACATTTACATATGATTTAGTTTAAGCATCTACATTTTGGATAAATATACTAGTGGCTACTGTACATTTTGGCCAGATGGCTGTCATTCAAAGTTTTGCACAACTTTAAAAAAAAAAAATTAAAAATGTTATTGATTAAATAAGAATTAATGCAGTCTGCACAAGAAAAAGTATAATAAACAAAGCACTGGATTTATAGTGTCATTGTGACTTTTCAAGTGAATGCAGTCTACCCACCATTTTCTTGGGTTTACTTTCTTAAACTGTCTTGCCAGGTGAATGACAGCCCCTCTGTTTTTCAAATCCAAAGCAGGCAGTCAACCCAGAATATTTATAAAGCCCCTGGTGGGTCACCACACACAGCTGTTAGGCTCCTTTCTGCTTTGTGGAAGTTGCACACGCCTTCATTAAATGCATGTAGCAGCATGAGGTGACAAACAGGAAAGCCAGCAGGCAGGCAGGAAAAATATAGCTGCTAAGTTTGCCCACTGCAAGTCTATCATTTACTTAGAAAACCTTTGATATATTGCTACAATTTTTGCCAGCGAGTTTTCTGTTGTACATTGGGTATAGGTAGCACTGAGGATCCCTTTTTTCTTGAAGGCTTATAAATAGCTTGGTGCAACTATTGGCTAAGAGGTTCTAACCAACTGAGCACTGTTATTACTTTCCTCATCTTGTCATATTGTTCATGTTTCAACAAGAAAGCCTTGGCTTCTGTTCGGGCTGAGCCCCTAAAAAGCAACAAATGAGGGATTCCCTTAAATCACCACATTAAAATACTGTAGTGTCTAAGTGTGGAACTTGTCACAAGATACTATGAGGCAGAATTTGTATATTATTACTATTATTATTATTATTATTATTATTATTAGGCTTGTGCTCCTATTATTCTGAAATGATTTAGCAATTGCACCATAATCATTGTTGCTTATAACATTAATCTTCAAAACATTGCTGTGAAGTAAGTCATTGCAAGTATGATTTCAGAAAGAAGAAATTGTGGTAGGAAGGTACCTTGTCCAAGTGCAGCTGGTAGGTTTATGTGTGAAGAAAATTTAAAACTTGGCATATTTACTATACCACACCCATTCTCAGAGATGCCTTGCACACATTTCCCCTAAATAGGAACAGTACTTTTTTCTGGGTAGACTGGGGGTACGCATACTCCTAAACATTTTGTGAATCTAAGTTTGGCCTCATTGAGGGGCAGTTTTTCAATATGAGTAGGATAATAAGAGTACCCCTAAACATTTCTTTATGGGGATCGGGTGGCACTGTGGTCTAAACCACTGAGCCTAGGGCTTGCTGATCGGAAGGTTGGTAGTTCGAATCCCCGCAACAGGGTGAGTTCCCGTTACTCAGTCCCAACTCATGCCAACCTAGCAGTTCAAAAGCATGCCAAAAAATGCAAGTAGATAAATAGGTACCACTCTGGCGGTAAATGGCATTTCCGTGAGCTGCTCTGGTTTCACCAGAAGTGGCTTAGTCCTGCTGGCCACATGACCCAGAAAAACTATCTGAGGACTAACATCGGCTCCCTCGGCCTGTAAAGTGAGATGAGCGCCGCAACCCCAGAGTCATTCGCGACTGGGCTTAACTGTCAGGGGTCCTTTACTTTTTTAAAAACATTTATTTTGAAAAAAAGCACTGAATAGGAATTTACTTTTTTGCAGTTAAAGACACATAGCTACACTGTAGGACTTCATTATTATTTACTTCACTTCACTTTACTTAATTTGTATATGGCTAGCCAATGTCTGACTGCCAGCTTTGTAAAAGAAAGCATGAATGACTACCCTCAGAATTACTGTGAAAACACAGTTTTATGCATGTTTGCTCAGAAGTAAGTCCCACAAAATTCTTAAGGAAGTGAGTTTAGGATTTCAACATAAACAAGATAAAGTAGCATTATAACCTGAGCCATAGGCGCAGACGTTAAAAGTTAATATAGCTCTGAAATTAATCATTAGTTGCCACTGCTGTTTAATACTTTTCAGTTCTCCAACATACACAATTTTAAAAGATTTTCTGTCTCTCAGAGAAAAGCCTTTTTTAAAAAAATGAGAAGAAAAATAGTCAGCAACAACTGAGCTGGAAACAGACAACTTTTGTCCCCCCCCCCCCCCGTAACATACATAATCATGGATTATTCCACCACAATTATTGCTTTATGGTTATACACTGTTTTAAACACTTCTTAGAACATTTCAATAAAACAAAATGACATAGGTTAAAGTGTCCCTATCCATCCAGAACAGAAGCACAAGACCTCAGATGTTACTAGAGGCTCTCTTCTGTTCAATGGCAGATAATAAATTGAAGGCAGTACCAGAGGCTATGCACTGCAGTAAAATATTCAAATAAAACTTTGCCAGTAAATTTTACCCAGCTAACTATACTTTCTTCAGGGCCTTTCAGCATAGGTTGTGGGGGGGGGGGGAATTACAGAGAACAGCTGTCAAGGGCTACCTTGTGGAAGTTTGGAATAGTTTACTGAAGAAGGGTTCTGTTCCCAGTTTTCTTTTTTAATAAGTCAGATAGGCATGTTAAAGTCACAAACATGCCTTGTGAAGTGTGGGGGAATGCAATATTAGGCATATGCCTCTTTAGAAATGTTGAAAAGGGGAAAGGACTGTGCCATAAGAACATAAGAGGAGCCCTGCCGCTTCAGGCGAAGGTCCATCTTCTCCAACATTCTGGTTCCCACAGTGACCATCCTGAAGTATTTCTTGTTGTTGCTTTCTTTAGTTTTCGAATGTTGATTTTTGTGTGTTGTGTATTGTTATTTTTTGATATCTTTCGTGTTGTTGTTGTTGTGTGGAAAATACTAATAAAATTTATTTTAAAAAGAAAAAAGAGAAGACCATACTCAGACTGTGAGCACGAAAGCTCTGCTGTTGGTTCCCACTAGTTGGTTGTTGTTGTTTAGTTGTGTCCAACACCAGGCACTTCTGTCTTCCACTGCCTCCCGCAGTTTAGTCAAACTCATGCTGGTAGCTTCGAGAACACTATCCAACCATCTCGTCCTCTGTCGTGCCCTTCTCCTTGTGCCCTCCATCTTTCCCAACATCAGGGTCTTTTCCAGGGAGTTGGTATTTAGTATTTAGTTGGTATTTAGTTGGTATTTAGTGGCAAAACTAGCTCCTTTGTGGAGGCTCCTTACAGTCCTTATGACTAATAATAACCAACAGGCCCACCGTGCACGAATTTGTCTAATCGCCTTTTAAAGCTATCTAAGCAAGTAAGCCACACGGGTGGCGCTGTGGGTTAAACCACAGAGCCTAGGACTTGCCGATCAGAAGGTCGTGGTTCGAATCCCCGCAACAGGGTGAGCTCCCGTTGCTCGGTCCCTGCTCCTGCCAACCTAGCAGTTCACAAGCACGGCAAAGTACAAGTAGATAAATAGGTACCGCTCTGGCGGGAAGGTAAACGGCGTTTCCGTGCGCTGCTCTGGTTTGCCAGAAGCGGCTTAGTCATGCTGGCCACATGACCTGGAAGCTGTACACCGGCTCCCTCAGCCAGTAAAACGAGATGAGCGCCGCAACCCCAGAGTCGGCCACGACTGGACCTAATGGTCAGGGGTCCCTTTACCTTTTTAAGCAAGTAAACCTCACCATAGCCTAGAGATGGAGAAGGAATTCAACTGAGTTCACTTTTGAAGTCATATCTACCAAATCCACACATTCCAAAACTGTATGGAAAAACAGCAATCTATGCTCTAAATGAAGAGAGCTCCAGAGACTGGATCCTTTCCACACACCAAGATGCTCCATTTGAGTTGCTTCATATTTCCCATGCTCTTTTTGAGACGGGGCAATCACAGCTGCATGCAGTATTCCAAATCCCAAATGCAGCCACCCCATAGATTTACATAAAGACATTACAAGGCAGTTTTGTTTTCAGTTCCTTTCCCAATACTTCCTAGCATGCGATTTGCATTTACCCTAAAACTGTCACAGTCTGAGCTACCTTTCTGCCACAACTCCAATGTGTCTTTCTTGGTTTGTCAGCACCTGTTCAGACTTCATCCAAGTGCCACCACTGCCAAGTTGTTGTTGTTGTTTTAAACAGATATTTAAAGACCCAGTTCTACATGCAAATGGAATATATCCTTGGCTATTGAGACATAACTTGCACAGCATTTTCATTCCTACACGGAATAGTAATTCTAAGCTAATGTGTTTTGTTTGTGTGTTTTTCCCTTTCACCAGAAATGGAAGAAAATTGGAAGCTGCAGGGTCTACACTATAGTGTGTGCAGGTGTTCTTAATATGGTAGGCACAGACGTGAAGGAGGAAATCTACAGAAAATATTCTCTTTGACATCAAAAGTTGATTGCCTTGAAAAAGCCAACTGCGTATGACATCAGATCTGTTGTTACTATTCTCAGTGTTCCACTTCCATTGACAGGGAAGCCTAACAGAATAATTGCTCCTGATGATTTCTCTTTAAGTTCTGCTGTTCCATAACCATCAACTGGGCTGCTTTGAGTGGGACATCCTGAAATTACAGAAGCCACCCCAGCTTCTGATCGGATCCCAGCTGTCCCATTTTAGTTCCTGTTAGTGTGTGGCCCCAAAGACGCCCATTTTGGGGAGCCGTGCTCTCGCCTGATTCCTGTGGGAGCATGGCCTTGAAAGATGTGCCTCCCAATTTTCCCCTGCAAAATGTTGGAGGACATGTTGTTCCTCTGTTCTTGCTCCTTCTCACAGATGCTTACTACTCTGTTTCCATTGATCAGAAAATGCCTAACTTGCTTTTGGTAAGAATCAGTCCAACAGAGATCTTCCAAGATCATTGCTTTCCACAAGTCAAGGGCTGGGAGTCAATTAGTTCACTAATCAGGAATCTGGAGACAATAACCCAGAGGTGGGAAGCATCTTCAGACCAAGCACCACATGTCAGTTCTGGATGAGACCAGAAGCAAAAGTGGGCAGAGCAATGAATGCAAATTTTACCTCTGTGTAGAAAGCTGGACCATAAAGAAGGCTGATCGCCAAAGAATTGATGCTTTCGAATTCTGGTGCTGGAGGAGACTCTTGAGAGTCCCATGGACTACAAGGAGATCAAACCTCTCCATTCTTAAGGAAATCAGCCCTGGGTGCTCACTGGAAGGACAGACCTGAAGCTGAGGCTCCAATACTTTGGCCACCTCATGAGAAGAGAAGACTCCCTGGAAAAGACCCTGATGTTGGGAAAGATGGAGGGCACAAGGAGAAGGGGACGACAGAGGACGAGATGGTTGGATAGTGTTCGCAAAGCTACCAGCATGAGTTTGACCAAACTGTGGGAGGCAGTGGAAGACAGAAGTGCCTGGCATGCTCTGGTCCATGGGGTCCCGAAGAGTCAGACACGATTAAACGACTAAGCAACAACAACAACAACAACAACAAGGAGGCTATTTTCTACACACATCCCCTGCATCCTTCCATTCAGGGAAGCAAGAGACATTATGAGAGTTTGTAGACACATTCCAGCCGTGGGGGGGGGGGAACTCAATGTTGATCTGAAGCAGGGACAGAAGCGGGTGGGGCTGGGGAGAGTAGCTTGAGGAGAGCCCCCAGGCCCAAATAAAGAAACATGGAGGGCTATGTTGAGCCCCCATGCTTAAGCACCCCACTAGTTGCACCTCTCAGCTCATATTTTCCGAATTAACTTTTCTGGTATCATATCTTCCTGTGTGTTGCACGATCCAATGCACAACATCTGAATCTGAAATGCACCAAAATTTGTATTGTAAAAAAAATGTACACCCAGAGCAGTCAAGATGCTGCCTATGCGCTGACAAAAAAAAATCCTTCACAAAGTAATCAGATTATTTTTCAAAAGGAATTAAGATAATGTTAGGCCATGGCAGGCCAATTGTCCTAAAATCAATACTTATATACCAATACTGATAATAAACTGAATGTTACAGAAAGAACACATAATAAAGAAAGACAGTAGGAAAGAAAACATGTCTTTCTCTAAGCTCAAAGAAATAAAGCAATAGGAACTAGTTATGGAAATAATGCACTGATGTACAGCATTACTTTCCATTGTAATGATAAGTCTCAATATTCATAACTCTTTCCCCCGCCCTAACTCCAATAACATATCATATAAACGCCACTGTATTGTCATTAAAAATCTCATTGCTGCAATTCTAATTTCTTGGTATTTCATATGTGCAATACATCATAATGCACTGTGTGTCTAAGGCATAAACAGTATTGATAGCAGTTCAATAGCAATAAGTTCTGCAATAATTGCCAGCTAATTTGATTTCGAGCAAAAGTTCTTTGTTTTCAAGATCAGATTTGATCCTCAATCATTAAAGTCCTGATAGGCAGCTATTGAATTTTTTTAAGGACCTAATTAAAGGCACACCCTGAATTATTCATGTATTATGGTATTTCATGAATAATTTATTCCTTGGTTTCATTGGCAAAACTTAATTTTGAACCTCAATAAAAGTTTAAACCTCAATACACCTTCCAAGGTCTTTTGAAATAATATCCTTATGAGTTTTGTAACTGGCAATTATTTATTAATATTGCAAAGCTGAAAGGTGAAATAGGTAAAGAAGACTAAGGAAGAGCTTGGTTGGGCTTTTCTAACAAATGGTGTCTAGAGAAGCTTGAAAGTATTGTTACGTGTGTGCGTGTGTGAATGTGTATGCATATATATATATATATATATATATTTGTGTGTGTGTGTGTGCGTGTGTGCGTGTAGTGTTGAAATAAGTAACAACATGACTGGATCAAGGGGCTCTGGAAATCATACCCAGCCGTGCATCTCTCATTACAATTACAATAATTTTTAAAATAGAAACAATCTGGTTGAATGATTGAAACTTCTGAAATAGTGAATATTATCAAATTAACAAATGTCATCAGAATAAGAGAAATGAGGCCACCTTATAATTATTTTGTGGAAAAATGATGTGTTCATACTGGTGCAACAGAGTACAGGGAAATGTATATATACCTTTATGGAGGTAGTTAGCCATGAATTCCTCTGTTCTGAAAAGAAAAAGAACAGAAAAAGTATTTTGCCCAGAGATTTCACATTTAAATTTGGGTGTCACCAAATGTTGTTAAAGGTACTTAATCCCATGTGAAATGAGAGCACATAAAAAGAAATAATTGGATGATGTATGTTGTCTTCAGATTACAGTGGTACCTCGGGTTAAGTACTTCATTTGTTCCGGAGGTCCGTACTTAACCTGAAACTGTTCTTAACCTGAAGCACCACTTTAGCTAATGGGGCCTCCTGCTGCTGCCACACCACCAGAGCACAATTTCTGTTCTCATCCTGAAGCAAAGTTCTTAACCTGAAGCACTATTTCTGGGTTAGCGGAGTCTGTAACCTGAAGCGTATGTAACCTGAAGCGTATGTAACCCGAGGTACCACTGTATATTCAGGAGATATGGAGGGACTATAGTTCACTAGTAAACCACATACTTTGCATGCAGAAGGTCCCAGCTTCGGTCCCTGGCATTTCCAGGTAGAGCAGGGAGAGGCGGAGCTAGGTGCTCCAGCACCCGGAACGACACACATGATAGCAAACCATGGGGGCGGGGCTAGCTGCCTGCAGGGGTGGGGCGAGCATCCCAGGAGGTCACCACCTGTGGCGAGTGTCCCAGGGGGATGCCGCGAGGTCTTGGGTCCCACCCTCCCCATTCATCTCTCAGTCCCCCAACAGCCTCCTTTGCATCCCCCATCGCCTTCCCTTCACCCAAAGGACTCACTGCCCCGAGGCCTCCCAAGACAAGCATGGAGAGGAGATGAGACGAGGCGGGGAGACGGAGAGAGGGGCCTTTTCCAGGCCACTCTAGGGAGCCCTGCTCTCTCGCTCCCCTTAACCCTTATGTGGCCTAGCCGCTCGGGGATTCCTGCCCAGGGGGAAACAGCTAATTCAGGACACGACACAGCAACAATTGGCTAGGCTCCCATGCTGACAAAGGGGCATACATAGGGGCCAACTCCTAGGGGCCCAGCTCCCTTGGGGGGGTGATGACATATTGGAGGGGCGATAAGTGGGATGGCTCAGTACAGAGCCGTCTTTCCTATTGGGCGCTGGCCTCTCAGGGGCACCCCAGCAAGTGGGGGAGCTGCGTGGCTATGCCAGTGGCCTCCCCTTTCCCTCCTGCATGCCTGCCAGCTATGCCCCATCAACCATATGGCTGGCGGGCATGCAGCTTGCCTCCAAAGCCTCCGCTGGAGGAGAGCGATCCCTGCAGAGGCTTGGGAAAAGGTCGAGAACTCTGGGAAATGGGGGGGGGGTGCCGCCAGAGGGATCTTTGAACCACAGCACTGGATATGCTTAAGATGGCCCTGGCTCAGTAGGTGCTTGTTTTTTTACACGGAGGCTTCCTAGCTCTCTGAGGCAGCAAGCAAGGCAGTTGGCTTTAAGAGTGTGTGGGAGGAGAAACATTTCTGTGCTGTTTTTTCTCCCCGCTGAGATTTGTATAGTTAACCGAGCCACACACACCTGTGCACCAACCCCCCCATCTCCCTCGGTGAGGGAAAGGAGAAGGCAGGTGGGGGTGAGGGGAGGGGGAAAATAGAACAGTGAGCTCCTGCCACCTGGGTCCAAGCCGGAGGCGCGTTCCTGATCCAAGGGGATGCGCACATAGCTGGGCCATCATGTGGCCTCACTGAGGAGGAGAGGAGGAGGTGGAGCTGCTGCCGGGCTCGAGGGTCAGTGGCCTGGGGGTTCGGGCTAGCGCTGACCTCTCCCCACCCTCAGCCTCCACCCCCACCCCACTTCTCCTTTCCCACCAGGGCCACCACCGGCGGCGGCGAAAGGAGCATGGCAACGTTGTTTGCCCGAAGCCGCTGCTTTCTTTCGGGGGCCGGAAGTGGGTGCGTTCAGCCGGCATTTTGTCACCCCCCCCCCTCAGAATGGTACCCAGGGTGTACCACCCCCCTGCCCCCACGTTCGTATGCCACTGAGAGCAGGAAGGCACTTCCTGTCTGATATCCTAGAAAGCCATTTAAAGGCAGTAGACAATGCTGAGCTAGGAGGAGCATTGCATCTTCCTGTGTTCCCTACAATTTCCCCTACTCCTTTTGTGCAGAAATGTTGCTTCATCATTCAAGTTGTAACTGGCTTATTTGAGTGGGTGAGATTAAAGTGAAAATGGAAAAAAATCAGTTCAATTGTTTTATGACACAGGAATTTTGGAAGTCTCTCCTATTCCACACAATATCGTCGCCCTTGCTTTGTTATCTGTTCTGCGGACATTTTGATATGCATCATCACACGCGGACATTGTACCTCACCTCCCTGCTTTCTGTCCCTCTCTTTCTGTGGCACAATATGATGTGGTTTATTTAGCTTAGTCTGTGTGGTTTGATTACATGGTTTGAATATGATGGAGACATGCTAAATGGCCAGGACTACTGTTCTAACAGTATGTTATAAACCAGAATATTCAGACGACTAACACTATGTGTTAATCCGATGATGCTTAAGTCCTAAGAAACCCCAGTTAAAGATGGCTGACTATAGCCCAGAAAGCACCCCTTTCTCCCTTGTTGTTCAGTTGTGTCTCATTAATCAAAAGTTGCAGATCTCTTTTCACGAGTAACTGTGTTAGTTTAAAATGTGACTTATTGCTGCAGATGTATAGTAATTGCAAAAAAGAAAAAAGTGGGAAAAAGAAAAGATGGTAGCATTGCTAATGAGACTGTCAAGCTTATGGAATGCTATTTAAAACAATGTGTGAGAGCAGCCAAATTTGTACAATGCAAGACATTTTTCACCCTCTGCAGATTTGGCATAAGTTAATCTCAAAGTTGTATATCACCATGTTGACAAGCAAACAGAAGATTCCTGCTGAATTGCAACTTGATGTATTGGAATCTTATCCACACAGATCAAAAACACTCACCATCACATCAGAAAAGTTAGAGAAGGTGGAACTGTGGTCCAATAAATAGAATGTCCCTTGTGATAAAAATGATAGAAGATAAAAAGTCACACAAATATACCATGTTTGAGCAAAGTCAGAAAACAATCAGATCTTTCCCCAGACCCTATTTTCAGTATAGCTAGCACCATTCGTAATTTAACACAATACCATGGGTATTTTGATGTCCTATTCACAGCCAGGAGATAGGATCAAAATTTCAGAGAACACTTTTCCCTAAGCAAACCTTAACTAATATTATTTATTACTATTAAGGAGGACCCTACTCCAATTTTCTTCCGAAATACTTAAAACTACTTTGGCAATGGTTAGAGCCCCATGCCGTGGCCAAAGTTTCGTACTAGGTGTGGCCAGCCACATTTCCAGGTGGGTATTTAAAGACAGAAATGGAAAATCAGGATTTTTTTTCATAACCACCATATACTTCTATTTCCCTGTCAGAAAACCTCAAGTGTTCACATGCAATTTAGTGTCTAAAACTATTACCATCAGAAATAGATGAGCTAAATAAAAAATGGCTTAAACACCTTCATTAAGTACCATATTTCTCCATCTATGAGACAAACCTATGTATTTTGGGGGACTCAGATTTAAGAAAATGGGGGGGAAAGGCCCCATGTATAAGACACCCCCTAATTTTTGACATTATTTTTTATGGAAAAAACCTAGTCTGTCTTATACACCAAAAAATACGGTAATATCCTTAAATTGTGCTCTTATCCATTAAAGCACAAGCGATTACTTTTAAACGGGTTTTTTAAAAAAGATATGTAGGCCACTTTTTGGCAAAGAGCCTCCAAAGTGGTATAGAGGTGAAATTCATAATTAAAACACCCCACAAAACAAAATCAATAAATATTAATTAAAATATCAAAACAATTATAAAAACACAAGCAGCAGCAATAAAATGCCACAGCAGAAACTAACAATTCCATGGGTGATTTTTTGTGTTTTTTTAACTAAACAGGAAAGAGTGATGAAAAGCATAGGGCATAACTATAATGTGCATCTACAGCTCTGGTGTTTCTTTACTTAATAACAGGGACAACTTAAATTGGAAGTGTGGAGCATAAGGAACGATTTATTCCTTCCCGCCCTGCTGGTGCTCCCTCCAAAAACTGACTCCCTGTGCAGCTATAAGGCTTAGTAAAAAAGGTTTGCATTGGTGCCCATGGAATTTTCTTTTTTACTAAGTCTTGTAGCTGCAGGGTAGGGGGAGTCATTGCTGCAAAGGGCAAGGACAGACATCCACCCCCCAAGTGATGTGGTTGCCATACCAATTCCCACTTGCCTGTAATGAGTTTAAAAGACAAACAAAAGAGATTATGGGAGCAATTCAACCATGCTGTTACAAATGTTTAGTCAGTGCAAGCATTTGTCACAAATGTTCAGGGGTCAGCAAACTTTTTCAGCAGGGGCTGGTCCACTGTTCCTCAGACCTTGTGGAGGGCCGGACTATTTTTTTTTGGGGGGGGGGGAATGAACAAATTCCTCTGCCCCACAAATAACCCAGAGATGCATTTTCAATAAAAGGACACATTCTACTCATGTAAAAACACCAGGCAGGCTCCACAAATAACCCAGAGACGCATTTTCAATAAAAGGACACATTCTACTTATGTAAAAAGACGCTGATTCCTGGACCATCCACGGGCCGGATTTAGAAGGCGATTGGGCCAGATCCGGGCCCCGGGCCTTTGTTTGCCTACCCACGGTTTAGTTGGTATAAGTATTTGTTGCAAATGTTTAGTCAGTGCAAGTATCCTATGATTTAATAAAAAGGAAAGATCTGCTCAGCGCTGCTTTTCTAGAAAAAGAGGTACCAGAATTTACCACGATTGCATCCCTTCTTCTCTTATAATGGCAATGACACCCACCTGAGAGGTGCTAGATCTGAGTTCTGGTGAGTTCCTGCTGAAAAAAGGCCCTGGATCTACTTATAGTGACCTCACACTCCAAAACTTCAGATAACCTCCCCCAGCAGTTTTGTGTTGATTTTATACAGTTTGAAGGACAATATGGAACCCAGAGGAACTTCAGAAGCCAATGGCCAAGAAAGAGAGGATCAAATCACAGTACTAGCTGTGGGAATCTGCCCTCTAGGTTGAACTGGAGCCAGCACAAAACAGTGCCAGCCATTGCAGAGGAATGTCATTGTTGATGGTAGCAAGAATCACTGAGAGGTACTGTGGCGATCACACAGGGTCCCCAGATGTTTCACCGTCTATTGATCCCTGTGCCACCACTTTATTTCTCGCTGCCACCATCCAGGCCCTACCTGGTACAATACTGAGTCCAGTCAGGGTTAAATTGAAACATAAACTTTTGTTTATTTATTGCAGTTTAACAAGCGTGTGTCAATTACATTCATGGGGTGCCTATCCAGACCTATAACTTCCGCTACCTGCTCTCACTCACTAAACCACCTCTCAGATATTTACTTGTCTTCCTAGCTCCTAACTGTTCCTGACTCAGCCTATTTTGCTACACTAACTCAACCTACCCACAAACTCTATCCCAATTCATTCCCACTCCAACCAACCACCCAACTCCCAACGAACTCCCCTTTTGCCCCTCCCAGAGCTGGTTTTATAGCCCCTTTGACTCCACCCCCCGGGTTCTGATAGGTTAACCTATTTAACTACAGTGGTGCCCCGCAAGACGAATGCCTCGCAAGACGAAAAACTCGCTAGACGAAAGGGTTTTGCGGTTTTTGAGCTGCTTCGCAAGACGAATTTCCCTATGGGCTTGCTTCGCAAGACGAAAATGTCTTGCGTTTTTTGCAAGTTTGTTTCCTTTTTCTTAACACCGTTAATACAGTTGCGACTTGACTTTGAGGAGCAACTCATAGAACGCGGTGTGGTAGCCTTTTTTGAGGTTTTTGGTGATTTTTGAAGCTTTTCCAAAACTTTTCCGACACCGTGCTTCGCAAGATGAAAAATTCGCTAGACGAAAAAACTCGCGGAATGAATTAATTTTGTCTTGCGAGGCACCACTGTATTTCACCTCCAGCACTTTCATATGGTAACGTCACAGGTACCCCAAACCAACAGGAACCCACTTCCCCTTTCCAGTTTCTGTCACTGACCAAGGCAGTTTCATTCTGTGGTACATATGTGAAGATTCAATGAGATGAACTGAAACACACACAATATTTTACAACAGCTGGACATTCAAAAAAATACACATTTTACAGTCAAAGTTCAGACAAGCTCATCCTTTCCGTGCTACCATATCCTACTTCTCTATGAAAGAAGAAAAGGAGTATGTGATATATGCAAGTAGCCAAGAGAGCAGAAATTTCACAATATGGCAAATAAAATGAGATTTCCTTGAGGGGGAGAAAAGAAACACTTTCAGGAATGGGAATTAAATTATCAATGCAATTTAGCAAATGATTGCAAACAAGTCATTTTGAAAAAGTCAAAGCCTGCTTGCAGATAATTCACACGCAGACACAAAGGTGAAATTAATTTCATAAATTAGTTGTTACAAATCGTTACATTATTTAGACTGATTCTGCTTTGAGGGGAAATAGCTGGCTGCTGTTGCTACCTGCTCCTAGTGTCTATTTTGCCAAGGTACAGAATACCCCGCAGGAAATACTGCGTAGGTGCCCTTTGTGGTCCTTCAAATTGATGGGAGTTTGATTGTGATCAGTACCTTGTGCAGTCGGGTCCTGAGAGTAATGGAAGTCAGCGTTTCCCTTCACCTCTGAGTTGCTTCTAAGGGTTTTATGCAAAGAAACAAAACAAAACAAACAAAACCAGAGCGTGACAAGGCTTTCCGCCACCTTCAAGGAAGAAAAATACCTTCCTCGTTTTTTTAAACGTGCAGGCTGATGACTATTACATTCATATGTTTTATGGTTTCTTGCTTAAATTGCATTTTATTCCCTGGCCGTGCTACTGCAGGCATTCTGTGTGTGTTGCCAGCTAAGCATAAATGGAGATGTAGCTTTATTAATATTGAATGAGAGTGGCAAAACAGAGCAGGATGCATTGCTGGGCTGGGCTGGGATCTGAGCACCTCTAGAAGTTGCTCCCTTCCACATATGGGCAGCCATGGCCTGGTTTTGGTCATGCCCGTTCCATGCATTTCAAGCCATTTGCAGAATTTGTGGAAGGAGAACTCATTGTGCCAGAGTTTACATTTCAGAGAGTGCTATTTTCTAAGCCTTGACATCTATGCAAGAAGAACTAAAGGAGTTGAGAAATGACCCTAACTCCTATTAAAACCACACCTATTTGTTAGACTTGTGCCAGGACACTGTGAAGAAATTGCCACGAACAATAAATTGAATGCCAAATAGACATAGGTGCATCTGTAAATGTACAGAGTTAAAAACGTTGTTTCTCATGCTCTCATTTTTCCAACCTTAAGTTCAGTTCTTCACATTCCCACCTCAGTTTGCATTAAAAAAAATCTCATGAAATTTCATCATCATATAATGTGACTTCTTTCCTAATATTCACATTTGTATGCATTTTCTTAATTTTATTTTCACTGATACATGTGTTTTAATGCACACTAACTTTATCCCCGTATATGCATTTTTGTACATGTGACTTGGCTGGAGATTTTCCAAGGATGGCTGTGTTTCAATTTACATATTGTTTTGGAAAGTGGGAATTGGGAAGATTCAAACTGGATCAAATTTTTACCCCCTCCCTTTTTCTCGAATCATGGATGTTCAGGAACAAATATAGGTTCTTGTGTCCCTCTGGTCAATTGATTTAAACTGCAGGCACAAGACACAACAGAGGATGCAGAAATGTACAGCATTGTTAGAGCAGAGAAAACACAGAATAGCACCACAGGCATTATGGAAAGGTAGCCGAAAAGTGTATAGGAAAACAAATATATCCCTTTCTGCATTTGGAAAGCCAGACTTACGCTTTGTGATAGTTATTCAGTCATATAATAAGTCATTGATTAATCAATCTGCTGCATATTCCCCTCTTCACCTTCATTAATGTTGTGCAAAATATGTGTAGTAATTTTTCATTTTTTACCCATGGAATCAATAAAGTACTTTCATATATCATTGAATATATCAGTTTCATTTTCCACTCCATACATCAGCCTCCCACACTTAAACTGCTGCCAGTGCTGAAAAATCTAGTCAGCTTTTGAGGAGGACAAATGAACTCGGGAGTGCTTCCAAAATAACTTCATTTGAAGCTTAGATTTGTTCATAGGCTGTTAGGACTAGAAAGGACACTGTGTCATAAAGTTGAAGACACTGCTCTCAAACAGGAGCCCCCAACCATTATGGATTCACTCCTGACACTTACAAGAGAATTTTCCTGCCCTGTATACTTTGGTTCCATGTATGGATCGCTGTAGGAGGACAGCAGACCCTCCAACATTTCTCTGAAGGAAATAAGGACGTCCTATTCCATAAGAGGGATGCGGGTGGTGCTGTGGGTTAAACCACAGAGCCAAGGACTTGCCGATCAGAAGGTCGGCGGTTCGAATCCCTGCAACGGGGTGAGCTCCCGTTGCTCGGTCCCTGCTCCTGCCAACCCAGCAGTTCGAAAGCACGTCAAAGTGCAAGCAGATAAATAGGTACCGCTCCGGCGGGAAGGTAAACGGCGTTTCCGTGCGCCGCTCTGGCTTAGTCATGCTGGCTACATGACCCGGAAGCTGTACGCAGGCTCCCTCGGCCAATAAAGTGAGATGAGCGCCGCAACCCCAGAGTCGGCCACGACTGGACCTAATGGTCAGGGGTCCCTTTACCTTTACCTTTATTCCATAATAATAATAATGATAATACTCTGGGCGGTTTCCAACACACATAAAAACATAATATAACTATATAGGGCTGCCTTTAGATGTCTTCTAAAGGTTGTATAGTTACTTATCTGCTTGGCTCGGGGTCATATGACTCCATATCCTTCAACATTTCTCCGGTGAAAATAGGGACGTCCCACAGTTTATGTGTCAATAACACCGCTTTGCTTGATGTACTAGGGGGGCTTTTAGCAAGAAGAAACCCAGAAAAGAGAGCTTCCTTGGTAACATCACCCCCACTTTGGAGTATCCTGACCTTGTCAAGCTTTCAGCACCAAGGGAAAAGCCAACTTTTTCAAGTCAGCCTTGTGCTTGATTTGTTTTCACCTTCTGCTCTGACTTGTCATTAATTGTCCTGCTGTTGCATCTGTGAATAAATTCATTAGTTTTAATGCACCCTGCCTGATGAAGGGCGGAGTTAGATTAAGCCTGTTAATTCATAAATCAATCAGTAAAATAAAGTTATTAAGCTCCTGGAAAAAAGCCTACAATTATTGCACCATTAACAAACATAAACAAATTATAAAAAGCGGAGGGATTAAGTTTTTACGTGTGGGGGTTTCCCTCACTTTCTGCTGGTACCAAACATGTAAAAATGCCTTGAAGGATATTCTCTAAGGGGTTTTCGGGAAGAATTTCTCAGATACATCTCTTTTCTTCACCTGAAGTTAGAGGTCGCAGAATGTGTCAGCATACAGAAAGTCCACCTTCCCCCTTTGGCTCACACTTCCATCTTGAAACCTGCCCCATGTCAGCCTGCCGAATTGGCCAGTGGGGTCTGGAGGAACAATCAGGCTTCCCTCAGGTCCACTCCCAGGGGATTTAAATCAGGCTGCACCAGGCAGAGGGCCTTCTCGGTAGTGGCGCCTGCACTGTGGAAAGCCCTTCCATCAGAAGTCAAAGAAATAAACAGCTAGCTGACTTTTAGAAGACATCTGAAGGCAGCCCTGTTTAGGGAAGCTTTTAATATTTGATGAATTATTGTATTTTAATATATTTTGCTGGAAGCCACTCAGAGTGGCTGGGGAAACCCAGCCTGATGGGCGGGGTATAAATAATAAATTATTATAATATTATTATTAGCAGTCGCCGGCACCAGCTCTTCTTTGTCGGATCAAGATTACTGGATTAAGATCAAGATCATCGGTGGATTCCTCGGACTGAAAGCGCAGCAAGGAGCGCCATGGGCACCAGCAGAGGTGGCAAAGCGTATTTTGTTTGGATTACTTAAATCACATATTTTAGTAAATCCTTTCTTCTATAAGCTGATTATAAATGGCTGTTTCCCAGAGCAATCCTATGCACGTCTACTCTGAAGTAAGTCCCATTAAGTTCAGGGGGGCTTACTCCCAGCTGAGTGGGCACAGGAGTGCAAATTTCATGTTAATGCTCGAAATTAAAGTATTCGTTGGAGGCTTTCGGCAGTGTGTGCTGGTTTACTCATAATATTTGTGCTGAGCATATTAATTGCATCCAATCTGAGGTCACCTCACCTCTGGTTCTCCAAAGAAGAATCCTTCATTATAAAAACATTAGAATTCCTTTGATAATAAGAACAGTGCACAAGCTAACCTAAATACACTGCGCTTCTTTGCTCATTACTAGGGGCATGCAAGAGCCCCCCCCTCCATTTTGTAATTACATTTGTTTCTGTTATTAAAGACCTAATTTGTTTTGTTACGCATACATTTAAATTTCATTTGGTTTGCTATGCTCCACTTCACATTCTTTTTGGCAATCGTATCTGTATTTATATCCAGGTTTTTTTCTTTCTTTAACTTTTGTTTGGTTTGGTTTTTCTGGCTTCTGATGCCTCTGGCTGCCTCCTAATTGCCACCATTTTATTTTCCCAGAAAGGCACAACAGGCAAAGTACCTGAGAAAATAACACAGGACCTGGCAAGAGACAACTCCTAACACGGCTGAAAACCAGTTGCTGGGGATCACAATATTTCACAATAAAAGAAAATTGAAAGAGATTCTGTTACATTTTACAACCACTACTCACTACTTATGGTTCGGTATAGTTGCACTTGCAGTGAGATTTGATTGGGGTGCTGTTTTGCCCTGAGCAAGGTGTACTTCCAATTTTCATTCCAAGTTCTGGGGCTACATAAAGAGTGAGTAAGTCCTCTGTTTCAAGCAGCGGTCCTCTAAAAGTTCTGGAAAGGAGGGCATAAGGGTAATAATCATTCCCTCACACTGTGTCTAAACATAGCTATTGCATTCTTTTCTGTAATGGCTAGTAGCCATTGATAGACCTATCCTCCATTAATCTACCTTTTTTCTAAAGATTTCTGTGATAAAGTCATGCTACGCATTCTCCTTCATACGCAATCAGTTCAGAATTATAGAGAAAACAGGCCAGTTTTCAAACCAGAGGTCTTTCACAAGATGCCCCTGCAAAAGCAAAACATTTCCAACAGTGTATCTGCAAGCTAGTTGGTCTACAAGAAAAGGCCTGGACATTCTACTACCTCATCAGTTTTGGATTATTGATCTTGCAGTTAGAGTAACTTTAATAATTACAGGTGCATACAGCAGACCTAAGCACATTCTAATTGGCAAAATCTATGTATGTGCACCATTAAGTACAAGCAAAATTGGTAAAGCCCTTCTAAGCAACCTTTTCCCATTCCAGAAATACTCATTTTACTGTACTATACAGGATTCTTAGAGTTAATGAGGTCTTAATGGCATCTTGGCTGAAGTCTAGATTATTTTTCTATGGCTAATACACAACATTTATTCCAACTGAAATGCAACATAGCACATTTTCTTCAGTTTTATGAATTAAAATTTCATGTAATGAGACTTTCCCCTAACAGCGATATTTTTATTAGTGCATGAATTTTGGTCAACGCTATGCATCGCACAACACACCATTGATAAAGACTTAGCAAGATAGCGGCAGGTTTCTTCTTTCTTTTCTTATTCCTAGAACAATGTGGGGAATAGTGTGATTTGGGGATACTTTTTGTTAATCACCTGGTTGAGCTGAAAACTCTCCGAGAAGAATAGATGTTAGGAATTGTTGCTAAATAAGATCACAATATGTGGAGTTAAACTATTAACATAGTTAACTGAACTGAATTAACATTAACTGAATGTGTTTTGGGTTGGGGAGGCTAATTTCATCAGTTAATTACCCCATATTTTCTTCAAATATTTCACACGTGATGTTTCAAAGTATTACATCACTTACATTGAAATATTTTTTGAACACTGGACTATGGAAATGATATACTGAAGATCAGTCCTCCATCCCTGTGATGCACCAAAATGGACTCACTGCAACATACAACAGTTCATGGATGGCTTGAGAAACATCTTGGGTTTTTTACTGACTGACAGAAACTACAAATTGTAGCTGGTGTTTTGTGACACTGGGTTGGGCAAACTACATGGTTGTTGTGCTGTCTGTCTTCAGCTTGGCAGATCACAACTTTAAAGCCTCAAATAGTTTGGTAACAGCCAATTACTTGAAGGGCCCTTAACACTTCTATCATCCTGCCTGGACTCTGACATCATCACCCAAAGCTCTACACACATGAAGTGTAAGGGAGAAGGATTATGCAGCAGTGGCAGTTGTAAGGCATCTTTTAAAGAAACCATCTCGATCCAGCAGGAGGTTTCCATACATGTCAGGAATGAGCCAGCTCCCAGCAAAGATTTGCAGCCAACTGCAGAAAGCAGCCAGGAACAGAGAGGCTTAGATATTAGACAGGCAGGGAAGAGCCGGCAGTTGCAGACTTTGGCTCTTCCTGACCTTGACGAACTGGATGATAAAGCAGTAGCTGAGAGCAGACGGGAGCACAGCCAAAGCTCGCAGGATGCACAAATAGGCATGAATAGACTCAGCCTCTCAGAACAGGAAGAGGTTGGAACTGATCCACTAAGTCCGAAGAGTTGGCAAATGGGAGGGCTACTAGACAGGAAGCAAAACAAGAGACGTAAGAGTCATGAGTTCAATATCTTCTTTCGCAGCCGGAAGAAGTCTTCAGAAGGGTCATCTTGAGTAATGATGCCGGAGGCTTTGTCAGAGCCGTCCGGAGCTATCTGTTTGTTTTTGCAATAAATCCTCCTTTTTAATTACCTACGCTTACTGTGTTATCAAGCTGGGAGCCTGGACTCCTGACAATACACTAAACAGGTTATGCATACATACAGTGGTACCTCGGGTTAAGAACATAATTCGTTCCGGAGGTCCGTTCTTAACGTGAAACTGCTCTTAACCCGAGGTACCATCTTAGCTAATGGGGCTTCCTGCTGCTGCTGCGCCACCGCTGCACAATTTCTGTTTTCATCCTAAAGCAAAGTTCTTAACCCGAGGTACTATTTCTGGGTTAGTGGAGTCTGGTAACCTGAAGCATCTGTAACCTGAAGCATCTGTAACCTGAGGTACCACTGTACTTTCATTTGACTGGGTCTTTCAGAAGCAAAAGATGCTGAATGGATAAAGTACTTTGTATCCAGAACCCTAAAATGTGTATGCATTAGCTCAAGCTTTATTAGGCTTGTGTTTGTATACCTTAATAGATGATCAACCTGGTCAATGCTGGTAGCCTGTTTGTGGAGTCAGGCCAACTCTGGTTCCTGCAAATAAGGGGGTGTTATCCCCCTGTTTGGCAGGAAAGGCATATGCAGATCCTCTCACTTATGAGTTCCAGTGTCTTCTACAGCATATGAGGCTGTCTGAGGTGGTGTGAAAGACGCTGCAGTCTTGCCCTTCTGAATTATAACAAAAAGGTCCAATTTACTTCCCTTTAGATTAACACGAAATAGTAATCTTAGGCCATTGTTTTGCTTTGGTGATAAACTGCTAGCATAGTTTAAGCTGGACGATAATGTATAATAGCTAGATCTATTAAGGAGGAATTGAAAAAAATTGAAATGGAGTACAGCAACATTATGTATCACCGTAAATCCCTGGTTTTCTCAGGTTGTAATGTGCCTTGGGATACTTTCTTTCCTCAGATGACTATATTAATGCAAGTAATTATTTCCCCATTCCATTCTAGATGGAAATTATTTTCTACCAATAGACAGTGAGCCTTGTAGTAGGTAGTTATTCTTAGTTCTAATGGAAAGTTTGGAAATAGAGTTTGGTTCACACATGTGTTTCTCTAGCAATTGGATTCACATGGCAGAATGAAAGCCCTTATGAGTGCATGTGCCACAGACCTCACTCTGCCACGCAACAGGATTGAACAAATTGGTTCAGGTAGTACCATGACAGGAGGGTAGTGGTAGATGAAAGAAGGAACTGGTGTCTGACTGGTAGAACAAGACTTGTTAAAGTGCTGGCCATGGGGAGGAGGCCAGCACTGTCTGCCTGACACTACAAATAACAAGTAAGCACTATGTGAATAGTCAATATGCATTTGCCAGACAACAATATTTTAAGGTGAAAATCCATCCAGACTACTAATGAACTGCTAGTGAAACAGCTCCATGCTACAAAAGTTCTTGCCCTGGCACCCTAAAATACATTTTGGTTCTCAAACTCAATCTGTTCCAGAAGTCCATTCCAAAACCAAAGCGTTCCAAAACCAAGGCATGCTTTTCCATAGAAAGTAATGCAAAATGGATTGATCCGTTACAGACTTTTAAAAAGAATCCCTAAAACAGCAATTTAACATGAATTTTACTATCTGATGGGACCATTGATCCATAAAATGAAAGCAATGAACAATGTACTGCAGTCACACAATCAATCAATCAATCAATCAGTAGCTGAACTGTGTTCCACACAGTCACAAAAACAACAAAAAAAGCAAAATAAATAGCAAAAACAAACCGCAGCGTAACACTCAAAATGGAAGTGTGGCACTCAAAACACAGCATGTTTGGCTTCGGGGAAAAGTTTGCAAACTGGAACACCTTCCTCCGGGTTTGCAGTGTTTGGGTTCTAAGTTGTTTGAGTACTAAGGCGTTTGAGAACCAAGGTACCACTGTACTTTCAAGAAGTCTTTAAGAACACATGAAGCTGTTTTATACTAAATCAAACCATGGTTCCATCTTGCTCTGGCTGGCAGCAGCTCTCCTGGGTTTCAGCCTGGGGCCTTTTCCAGCCTTACCTGGAAATGCCAGGGACTAAACCTGAGGCCTTCTGCCTGAGTTACAGTAGACATCTTTCCACCTGAAGACAAAGTAATATCTAAGCCAGTAAGTTTGAAGGACTCGGCTGCCTAGCTTTGAAATTCTTAATGATAAAACAAAAATAGGTAACTAACAGGGGCAAAATCAAACACCACTCAGAAATCTGCATCAATAATATAACACAGAAACGAAATAAAATTTGAAGTACTCCATTCAACAAACCTTTATCTAATCCCCACTGTAGCCCAAGACTGGACACAAAGACAACATTCAAAGTGAAAATGCGCTGGCTGATTTAGAAGGTCGTTACAATATTTTCTGTCTTGTTCACTGAACACAACCAATCCCTACCCTGATCCCCAGGGCATCTTGCTATTAACCTCTTTTCACACAATGAATTGGCTATTTATTCTTTCATTTAACTTCCTATCTCTTAAACAGATTTTAATTCATAACAGGATTTTACTTCTGACACCGCGCTTGTTGCCAAGTTTTCCTAATGACCTCTTTGGAGAGACTTTATCAGGAATCCTTTAGAAGTGTAAGTAAATTAAATCCACATGTTCCCCCCTCATGTATTTATTCTCTCTGTTAGCTATTTCAAAGCTTTCTCACACACTGTAGCATTTTCCAAGTTTAATAGCGTTAAGTCCATTAGCTCCTTTTTCCATTTAGTTATTTTCTATGAAGGTACTAATGTGCGTATTAGTGTCATTAACCTACAATTTATCAGGTTTTGAACTGAATCTCCAAATCAAGCAGCAGGAACCTCCCACCCCAACCCTATTAAACTATGACCTGCCAGTTCTCCTTCTTGGACTTTGTAACAAGTCATTCAAAAATAAGCAATGTTGTATGCGGACAAGTTCTCCGGCAAAACCCCCCCCAAAAAACTTGCTCCTCTTTCCCCACCCTAATTTTTGCCTATAACCTCCTCAACTCCTGGTCTTTGGACTGACTTGCTGTCCTTACAAGGTGACAGCTAAGGTTAGCTTATCCAAGTTGCAAAACGCTAAGGCTTTGATCTTGAAAGCTGATCTACAGTATTGAGGTTTACTAATCTGAACTGATACTTCAGAACAGATCTCTTTACAAGATTTCACTTATTTTGCTAATTAATCGTGACAAATTTTGCCAAGGCCTGATGCCTACCTTAGATTTCAAAAAAGGACAGACTTCAACCTCTTTGATGCCTTTGCCCGCCGGCGCTGTGGCCCGTAGATTTCAGCAAAATACTGAGCAAAATTTTGCCCAGTATCTTCTCTGTGTGATGGGCTCATGGGAAAAAGCTGTCCCATGAGCCCTTGCTGAAGAGGGGAGCGGAAGCCTATATAAGGCTGCTTCCCCTGGAGCTCACAGCCATTTTGTTCTGAGAGCTACCCACCACCTGCCCTCAGGTTAGAGCCTTCACTGAGCAATTTGGGGTCACTGGTTGACAGGGGCAGAAAGTAATTTTTGCTCTCAACCTGATTGGCACGTGGTTGGAGGCTTTTTCGCCTTTCCCTCAGTGAAATTATGGCTTTCTTTTGTTAGGCGGAAGAAAATGGTTTGTATGGAGGTGGAAATGGCACTGGATAGGATCAATATGGTATAGGGAGGCCCCCATAAGGGGCCTGAGGGGAGCATTGGCCACGACAAACCCAAGCGTGGGTTCGGTATCTGCCTGGTTGGAATCTGCACCCTGGTTCCCCAGTGAGACCTTCCTTGCTTGGCTTGCACCACGGCAAGGTTCAACACTGGCCGACTTCCATCATAAAGGTTTGGAACGATCCAAACCCAGCGGATCCAGTCCATCAACATGGGTCTTAAGGAATGATGAACGGTTCCTGGGACCCAATGACATACCAACCCTTGCCCTGCCTGCTGCTGTCAATAAAGATTTGGCCTGATTTTATCCCATCACCGTTGTACAGTCTGGTTATTTTGCTGCTCTCATGGGTCACAAAATGCACCTGCCTGGGCAATACATCTTTGATGGAGAAGCAGCACACAATTTATTTGAAATTAAGTAAAACAAGCCTTCTACCCAGCCTTAATGTATTATAGTATGAAATTCGTAAATGTTTATCTTAAATCAAACACTGAGGAATATCACCAGAGATACTAGATGTTAGATAGATAGATGACAGATAGATAGATAGATAGATAGATAGATAGATAGATAGATAAGCATCATGGGTGAAGGAAAAGTGACTGAGACAGTCACTTTTACTTCCTAAATCATTCTTCTTTCCAGTGACGTAACAGCTAGAATCTAGTCTAGATCTAGGTTCTCACTATTTCTGAGTGGAATTCAATCAAATATCAGCAAATTCAGGATGCACAATGCTGATTAAAGTTCATTTGGCACTTGTGTGCAGCAAACACACTTCCCCCAAAGATTGAATTTTTTGGGACAAGAAAGTGTTAGGGAAATGTCTGGGTAAGCATGGGTAACATGTTTTGATACTACATTGTCTAACTTTGGCATGAACAAATCAGATTGAATGCTTAATAGATTTCTAGAACTGCCCTAAAATGGTAGAGACTAATGGAGATTTTTTTTTATTGTAATCCTATACATGACAAACTGGAACGTGTCCAGAGGAGGGCAACCAAAATGGTCAAAGGCCTGGAAACGATGCCTTATGAGGAACGGCTAAGGGAGCTGGGCATGTTTAGCCTGGAGAAGAGGAGGTTAAGGGGTGATATGATAGCCATGTTCAAATATATAAAAGGATGTCACATAGAGGAGGGAGAAAGGTTGTTTTCTGCTGCTCCAGAGAAGCGGACACGGAGCAATGGATCCAAACTACAAGAAAGAAGATTCCACCTAAACATTAGGAAGAATTTCCTGACAGTAAGAGCTGTTCGACAGTGGAATTTGCTGCCAAGGAGTGTGGTGGAGTCTCCTTCTTTGGAGGTCTTTAAGCAGAGGCTTGACAACCATATGTCAGGAGTGCTCTGATGGTGTTTCCTGCTTGGCAGGGGGTTGGACTCGATGGCCCTTGTGGTCTCTTCCAACTCTATGATTCTATGATTCTATGTCTGTTTAAAGCTAAATCCTACTGATTTCAATAGAACTTACTCTCAGTAACGCTATACACGTTTATTCAGAAGTAAATCTCATCTTCATTGGAGCTTACCCACAAGTAACTGAATAAAGGATTTTACCCTGAGTTTCCACTGTTACAGAACCACTGGAGAAATGCTATTTGGAAAAATTAAAGAACAGACCTTTCCCACTCAATTATTGAGGGAGCATCTAGCGATTTTGGGGGCATACTGAAATTGAAATAAAGGACAAAATCCAGCATGTTACTTTAATACCAATTAATTTCATTTGACGAGTATAGCATGTGATTAATGGCTGCTACTTACACCAGTAGGGCTTAGTGCTTAATTTGCCTAAATCACAACCCAATTGCTTTTTCATTTCCATTTCTAATTGAAATTTATCATTTCAATTGGGATGGCGAGATGATAGCTCAAATAAGCAATGAAGCCTTTGAGCATCTCCTTTCATGGCTAGATATATATTTTTAAAGGATCCTTTAAATAATATGATTTACGTTCTTTGATGATTTGACTGGTATCATTGTGAATCAGGAACAACAAAAGTTACGATTTAAAGACAAAGACTCGTTACGAAAGGTATCTGGGCCAATGTCTAGAGTTGTTGTTATGGAATGCAACCATTAAACATTTGGTGAAGGCATGTTTTTAATGGCAATTAACTTATCTCACTCCCACTCCCTGTTGGGGAGGGGAGCTTTCCCTCAAAGTTTTGGGGAGTGAAAATTGTGAGATGGAGGGAGAGGTGAGCCTCACCTGACTGTTTTGCACAACACAGGAAATCAAAGGGCACACTTCCTCTCACATCACTTTCAATCCATCTGGCCAATGGGGAGACATATGGCTGGCTGTCGAAATGAGGCGTGAGACAAAGTCAAAAGGTGCAGCAACAATGAACAGAGAGGCTTTTAAAACTGCAGAAAAGAACAGAAGATGACTTTCCCAACAAACAGAGCACTCTAAATTATTTTGAGGGCAGAAATGAACGTAGGGTGTGCATGCTGCAATCTGGTGTGAGGAGGATTGACTAGCCATTACCTGAGGAAACTTGAACTTAACTGTAAGGCTCCTCTGAAGAAAGAAAGAAAGAAAGAAAGAAAGAAAGAAAGAAAGAAAGGCATAAACAGTAAATAGTCATGTTATCCCAACTTTTGTTTGTTTTAAGCTTTTCCTGTCCCCTAAAAATGCCCTTTGATAACATAGAGCTGTTTTTCAGGCCAAAGCTTTGTTTGTTTTTCTCCTTCTTTAGGTAGTCTGACTCCTGAGAAAGTGCTTTTTCAAAAGAATGAAGCTTGCCACACATCTCTGTAATGTGGTAAAGGTAATTGTGACACCATCACATTCAGGTGACTTGAGATGAAGGCCAGTTAAAGGCTCTGTTCTCTTGAAGAGCATAGATGTTGACCAGGCTGAAAAGCAAGTGGTAGTATGGGCTTCAGATCAGAGGCCAATGACATACACACATTTGGCCTCAGTGATGGGAGTTGGATGGGCTGAAAGGGACCTCATACACTCAGAATTCTTCTCAATAGTGGTAGCAATTGGTGTCTGGGAAGACAATTTATCTGATGCTACACTACATTTCTGGTGCAACAATCAATTGAGCACTTGCATCATTAATTCCCAAACATCCAAGTCCCCACAGGTGATGAGTTTGGACAGGGCATTTGTTTCGCAATGCCTGCTGTTCAATATTTTGTTAATTGCTAAGCATGTACCTGGCTTAGATAATAGCATTGCTGATACATGGTCTCATTTGAGGTAGAGTAATTCTAAACTCTGGTGCCCATATTGAGGGTGGACCCAGAGAGGATTCTACAGAGTCTATGGAATGTTGGCTTAGCAAAATAACCAGAGCCATCTATACCTTCCTAGTTTCCAGCCCTAGAGATCTAAGTTGAAAAATTGCACATGTGGCTGATTCCTAGTACAGTGGTACCTTGGGTTACAGATGCTTCAGGTTACAGACTCCACTAACCCAGAAATAGTACCTCGGGTTAAGAACTTTGCTTCAGGATGAGAACAGAAATCGTGCTCTGGCAGCGCGGCAGCAGCAGAATGCCCCATTAGCTAAAGTGGTACCTCAGGTTAAGAACAGTTTCAGGTTAAGAACGGACCTCAGGAACGAATTAAGTTCTTAACCTGAGGTACCACTGTAGATACTCATTACCAGAACTTACCTGCAATAGGAGGTGCACTTTTATTTGGAGGGTGTGAAATATTCCTTGCTGATCTGAAATGGTGCCCAGAGGACTTCATAGCTGGCAGGTGGGGAGAGTGATCCGCTTCCTCTTGTGGTGGGTCCAGAACAGACAGATAGACATCATTTCATTTGGATGCCACCTTTCCACAGTTCCAACCATGGTCAAGTTGGCTTGCAGCATGAAAAAGTACATCATTACAACATATCAAAAAGAATCATAGTCAATAAACATCAAAGCACAAACAACCAAACTGAACAATTTCCACGCTATTTATAATAAGAATAAAGATACAACAATTAGTATCAATAACAGTAAAAGTCCCCAACAAAACTCCTTAAGCAATACCACAGTCCAAGAGTCTGTTCAGCAGCCTCAGCTTTTGTAGCTGGAGTCAGTCGGTCCCCTGCTGAGGCCAGGTGGCAAAAGGTCTGCAAAGTTGGGCATAAAAGGCAGCATGACATGTTGGTACCACGAAAGCGTGTTCTCCTTCATGGAGAGCACGTGTTGCAGTGGGGGCTGCCAGGACACTCCAAAGTTGTGGGGCGGGCTAATTGACCATTAGCCACTGATACGATTGGGCTTCCCTTGTTGTTGGGAAGAAGTTAAAGTTGCCATTTGTTGACTGACAGCCAGAAATGCTAAAACTCCTTGCACGAGGCTAGGGCTTCCTCTTTTCGCCTGTGCATCGGATTGCCCATCCCCCCCTCCCTAGAATTAGGGTTGTTCGCTTTGACCTGGCTATGCCTGTCATGCGGTTGTCTGCTCTTGGGGCAGGGGCCCAGTAGGAATTTTGTCCATCTGGCTGATTGGCTGGGGCCATTTGGTTTTTGCCTGCTACGTAGCAAATCATCACAACTTGTAAGGTTGCGGTTAGGCATTGGTTTATGGTTTGGTTGGTTGAGGGGCATGGATTGGCTGTGCCTGCCCCTCTAATGCTGCTGCTGCAAGGGATTCCGTTAAAGGAATCGGGGGCTAACTATTGCTTGTCCACTCTGTCAAGGGGCCTTGGGCCATGCAAGAGCTCCTGGCTGCTTTTGGGGTGGGCTGAGGGCAGGTTCCCTGCTCCGTAGCTAGCCCCAAGTGTATTCCCCTTTTCTGACTTTCGCAGGCATGCGGAATGTCAGACTGTCCCCCAGACTGGGGGCAGCTAGTCACAACCAATGTCAGACTGTCCCCTAGACTGGGGGCAGCTAGTCACAACCAATGCCTAAGCAACCACTCACTTGTTTGTATTTTAATAAAGTTGTGGCCAAAATTATGCCAAAAACCTTAAACAAAAATTCTGTGTGATGTGTGAGTTATTGGGGTGGCCCTGGGGACCTCAACATGCAACGAGTCCTCCTCTGCCAATTGTAGGTCGTGAGATGGTTCATATAAGGAACAGTGCTCTTTTGGGTTCTCAGATCTCAAGCTGTTTGGGGATTTGTACTAACATCTTGAATTGGGCCTGGTAGCTCACTACCAGTCAGTGCAGCACTTGCAGGATCAATGGCACATGGTCCCATATTCCAATTTAGCAGTTGCATTCTGGGCTACCTGCAGAGCACAGGTGGACTGTTTTCAAGGGCAGCCCCGTGTATAATGATTTGTAGTAGTCTCCAGGTGGGAGGTCTCCAGAGCATGGGCAACTGAGTCCATGCTATCGTAGTCTAGAAATTGCCAGAGCTGGTGAACCATCCCAAATTGAGAATAAGAACTCCTACCTGCAGAAACCACTTGGGACTCTAGTGACAGATTGGAACCCAAGTGTATCTCCAGAATATGAATGAGGGTTGAATTTGTAGGAGACAGAATTCCAATGGCTTAATCTTCCATAAGAAAAATTGGGTTGCCATATTGGTGAAAGGATAGGGTGGATAAACAGGGATTTGTTGCAGATCAACAAAATGAATAGAGTCGTAGCCATAGCTAATTTGAACTCTTTTTCACAAGTCTCAATTCTTGGCTCCAGCAGCAATGACTATTTTGTTTCTGAAAGATTAAAATGTAGAGCAAGAAGTGTGTTGTTGTTTTTTTGTGATCTTCACTTCGAACCTTATTTGTAAGAGATGTCCTTAAATTGGTGTGGCCAGAAAACCCAGTTTATTCTGAAAAGGCGTGTTTAATTGAGGAATACAGCATGTGGTATTCTGTAGATATAAATAGGCTAAACAGAAAAGCTCAGGGTATGATGAACTGTGAAATGAAGTTTTGACAAGCCGCATACCATACACTTTAGCTGCAATCAATTGCTGCAAAATTACATAATCTTCAGAATGTTACTGCAGAGGTTGAAATTAACCAGTCAAATCCATCTTGGCGTACAGTTTTCAGTACATGCCGAGCAAAAGGTGCCTGTTGAAAACATGGAAACTGCAGTATATTAGGAAATATTTCTCTGATGTAACAATAGGCTGAAATAGAGAGCATAGCTCACAGGCAATGAAGTACTATTGGTTGCCTATTAACAATGCAATTTTGGGGCATGTTTGCTTAGAAGGGCAATCCTATACGTACTGCCCACTGCGTTCAGTATACAGTAACTGCCAGGATACTTAGATGCCAGCATAGTTGTGCTCCTTCAGATAGCGGCATTCTGTAATGGTACATGATGCTCTGAAGATTTTAAGGCACTGTATTCCATCACTCTTCCATGAGTGCAGTCGCTCATTTATTATTTGTTTTTAAAAAACCTTTAAAACAAAACAAAACCAAACCCCCCCCTCCACGGGCGTAGCCAGGATTTAAGTTAGGGAGTAGGCTTTTGTCGGGGGGGGGGAACCTCAGTTAGCTATTTTTGTTGATTTTTATTAATTTAGGGGTCAGCTGCCCCTCTGCCTTCCCTAGTTATGCCCATGCTCCCCTCCCCTCCCTTCCCTTCCTCTCCCTTCCTCTCCCTTCCCCTCCCTTCCACTCCCGGGATGGGCAGTTTCTCATTTTTCCATTTTTAAGTTCAGTTCTCCACATCGCCACATAAATTTGCAATTTTTTTCTTTTTTTTTCTTTTTTCTTTAGAAAAGTTGCATTTCTCCCAGCATGTCACGTGTCCAAGTTCCCGGCTTGATAACACAGTAAGAGTCGTTAATTAAAAAGGAGGATTTATTGTGAAAACAAACAGATAGCTCCGCACGGCTTTAACATAGCCTCCGGCATCACCAGTCAAGATGACCCTTCTGAAGACTGTTTCTGGGTTCTACAGAAGATACTGAATTTTTCAACCTTGCGTCTCTTGCTTTGTTTCTGGTCTAACAGCCTGCCCCTTAGCCCACTCTTAGGAGAGACTGGATCAGCTCCAACCTCTTCCCAGTCTGACAGAATACTTCCATCTTTGTTCCCGCCTGGTTGAACTTCCCAAGAGCTTTGGCTGGGTTCCAGCCTGCTTGCAGTTATTCCCTTATCAACCAGCATTCCAAGGGGTGGGGAAGTTAGCTCTCTCTACTATTCATCCTGCATGAAAGTTAACCCTCTCTGTTGCTGGCTACTTTCTTCAGTTGGCTGTAAACCTTCACTGGGAGCTGGCTCATTCCTGACACACCATATACACTTTCGTATGCAATTTTGCCTAAGAGGCACATTTTTACAAAACCATTTCCCCTAATATACATGTTTGTGTGTCTTATTTTCACTAGTGTATATTGTATATGCAATTTTGTGCACATTATTTGACTGGAGAACTGCACTGCAAAGTTTCAAAGGATGACTGTGCATTGGTTTGCATATTATTTTCATAAAGTGCAATTTAGGTTTAGTTGCCTTTACATGTGAACTGACCTGGTTCTCTCCCCTGTTGTTGGTCTTCATGCACCTTGTTAGCATACACTTATGTCCCAGGCTTGGTTAAAAGTGCTGAAGCCTGCATAAATATGGTCACACTATTTTATCCCAACAAAGAGGAGGTGGGGGTGACATACTCAAGGTTACCCAGTTAGTTTAATGGCCAAGGAAGGATTTGAACCCAGGCCTCTTTCATCCAAGAACTGATTGGTTATTCACTTATAAAACTCAGAAAGAGCTCACAGTTTGAATGTCAAAATACTAGTGTATGCAGTGCAATCAATTGTGTATGCTGCAAATGTGCAGACTAAATTCAGTGTCATTCAGTGGGACCTATTCCCAGGTCAATGTGTATAGAAATGAAGCCTTACAGCACAATCATATATGGAAGAAAACAGATCAGTAGATATTAATGTTTTCCGTTGCCATGTTGCTTAAAAAAGTAAAATAAAAAGTGTACCACAACAAAAAGAAATCTATTTCCAGAATATTCTAGGATGCATTACTCAACTCTCCCCACAGTCGCATAATGTTTCAATTTTCTATAATGAGATATTAAATTAATTACCATAATTAGCTTCCTTGGTGTCATAGATCATAACACCTTCCTGTGTCCAGTTATTTATCATATATGTAAATATAATATCTACCTATCTGATTGATAATTGCTTTCTATACTATCTTCATAATTACTTGTTATATAGCTTTTGACTACATAATGAATTTTTCTTTTCTGGTTTTTCATCCCTGCAATATAGAAGACACGCAAGCATTTTAAGCATGGGCTCACTATTATTTGTTTGTTTTGATTCAATGCTGCCTGGGTTGCTATAATTACTGCCTCGGGGCAAACAGGACATATTAATGCAAAGTATTAAAAAAAAAAAGTTAATTATCATTTGGTGCTTAAGATAAAAAGCAAGAGTGATAGTTGCATAGCCTGCAATGAAGCCTTATGAGTTTTAGCTGGTATTACATTTTATGCAAATTAATGTTAGTCTGCATTAGTGAAAATCTAGCAGTGGAAACAGATATATAAAAATCTTGATTGACTATTCAAATCAATCTAACTTAACAGTGAAATCCTGTTACGCATGTCTGCCTCAGAAGTACTATAAATACCAAATGAGTTCAATGGAGTTTACTCCCAGGTAAGTGAGCTTAGGATTTCATTCCCATAGTGTGGAATACTGTTGGTGCCCTTATGACCAGGGAATACACTTTGATCCAGTGGATGCTTCTGCTAACAGAAGGCAAGCAATTTATAATCACTATTGTTGCTGTTGTTCAATTAATGTTTAAAAAGGTAAAGGGCCATTAGACCATTAGGACCAGTCATGGCCGACTCTGGGGTTGCGGCGCTCATCTCGCTTTATTGGCCGAGGGAGCCAGCATACAGCTTCTGGGTCATGTGGCCAGCATGACTAAGCAGCTTCTGGTGAACCAGAGCAGCGCACGGAAATGCCATTTACCTTCCCGCCAGAGTGGTACCTATTTATCTACTTGCACTTTGATGTGCTTTTGAACTGCTAGGTTCACAGGAGCAGGGACCGAGCAACGGGAGCTCACCCTGTCACGGGGATTTGAACTGCCGACCTTCTGATCGGCAAGTCCTAGGCTCTGTGGTTTAACCCACAGCGCCACCTGCGTCCCTCAATTAATGTATACAGTATATCATTTACTTGCCAAAATGGCTTCTAAACAGTTTACAAGTATAAAATCAATTATACGTTTCCAAGCACAATGCAATGTGTTGGTGCTGACCTTTAAAGCCCTAAACGGCCTCGGCCCAGTAGACCTGAAGGAGCGTCTCCACCCCCATAGTTCTGCCGGGACACTGAGGTCCAGCTCTGAGGGCCTTCTGGTGGTTCCCTCACTGTGAGAAGTGAGGTTACAGGGAACCAGGCAGGGGGCCTTCTTGGTAGTGGCGCCTGCCCCGTGGAACACCCTCCCATCAGGTGTTAAGGAAATAAACAACTACTTGACTTTTAGAAGACATCTGAAGGCAGCCCTGTCTAGGGAAGTTTTTAACGTTTGATGTTTTATTGTGTTTTTAATATTCTGTTGGGAGCTGCCCAAAGTGGCTGGGGAAACCCATCCAGATGGGTGAGGTATAAATATTATTATTATTATTATTATTAGCCAATAAGAAGGGGCTGCTGGATCAGGCCAGTGGCATATCTTAGTCCAGCATCCTGTTCTCACAGTGGCCAACCAGATGCCTTTGGAAAGGCAACAGCACTTGCGTGTCGAGGTCCCCAAGCCACCCCTCAAATAATTCACAATTCACACATAATTTTTGTTTAGGGTTTTTGGCATAATTTTGGCCACAACTTTATTAAAATACATAAATGTGAGTGGTTGCTTAGGCATTGGTTCTGACTATCTGTCCCCCGCCTCAGGACAGAACTGACTTCCGGATTCCAGCAAAAGCCAGTAAGGGAAAACAATATTGGGGGGAGCATGGAGCCGAGCACCAGACCCTCACCTCTCCCCACATGCTCCCAGGGGCTTGCGTGGCCCTAAGCCCCATTCAGGGGTACGGATGAAAGAATGGCAAGCCTCTGGATTCCTTTAACGGAATTCCCTTGCAGCAGCAGCATTGGAGGGGCAGGCACAGCCAAATCCATACCCCTCCACCAACCAATTGATAACCAATGCCTAACTGCAACCTTACAAGTTGTGACGATTTGCTACACAGTAGGCAAAAACCAAATGGCCCCAGCCAATCAGCCAGATGGACAAAATTCCTACCAGGCCCCTGCCCCAAAAGCAGACGACCCCATGACAGGCATAGCAAGGTCAGCGCAAAACCCATAAAATTAGGGTGGGTGGGCGGGTGATCCACTGCACACAGCGAAAGAGAAAGCTCCAAGCTGCGTTCACAGGATTTAAAACATCCGATCCCTCCCACCAAATTGCAACATAGGATTTACCCCAGCAACCCAGCCATCCAATCGTTGCCACAGGCTTCCTTAGTAATCCTGCCTGGCAACAGAGGGGTGGCCCGGTGGACCCCACCACAACACGCGCTCTCCATGAGGGAGAACACGCTTCCCCCCTCCAGTGGTTCCCTGGAGGGTATTCAGAAGCATACTGCCTTTGACAATGGAGGTAGAACATGGCTATCAGGATGTGCAGCCATTGATAGCCTTGTTTTCAATGAATTCCACCCCAAACATGCCACTTGTCTCTCTGCAGCACCCTACGCAGTATGGGCTTTCCTAGTTGCCTGTTGGGGTGCTGAATCTTGCAAGAAGTTCCTGATTGGCTGAATCTTGGTGCTTGGGGCTGAATCTTGCAAGGAGTTCCTGATTGGCTGAATCTTGGTGCTTGGGGCTGAATCTTGCAAGAAGTTCCTGATTGGCTGAATCTTGGTGCTTGGGGCTGAATCTTGCAAGAAGTTCCTGATTGGCTGAATCTTGGTGCTTGGGGCTGAATCTTGCAAGGAGTTCCTGATTGGCTGAATCTTGGTGCTTGGGGCTGAATCTTGCAAGAAGTTCCTGATTGGCTGAATCTTGGTGCTTGGGGCTGAATCTTGCAAGGAGTTCCTGATTGGCTGAATCTTGGTGCTTGGGGCTGAATCTTGCAAGGAGTTCCTGATTGGCTGTGGGACTCCTCTCTTTCGCTTACTCCAAACTACTGGGAGTCCAGTTCTTGGAGGGGTGTTGTGGTTTTTTTGGTTTTTAAAGTATTTTGAACCTTTATTTAGCAATCAACAATAACAATCAGCAATCAACAATAATTAACACAACAATTCACCATTCTCTACAGACAACCGTCCTTAGCAATACGTCAGATCAGCATTCCATAGCCTTTTAGCCATGTCTGCTTTACACAACAACAAAAAGCAAAGGAAAGGGAAAAGAAAGAAAAAAGAAGAAAAGAGAAAATGAAAATCAAAAGAAACAAAAAGAGAGAGAGGGAAAAAATCAGGACAAAAATAAATTTGACTTCTGATTAGACTCATTGTACTGTTGTTCCTATTATTGTTTTACACAGTTTCAAATTACCATTTTCTTCATTCTTATAAAAAAGAGAGAGTTAATATCTGTATTTCTTATTTTACAATAATCATTCAAATTCTGCCAGGAGATTTTGGTTGTTACAATAATTTTTAAAATACTCTTTTTAAAAAATTCCATTCTTTCTGTATCTTCTGTACTGGATACCCTCTAATTCTCCCTGTCATCATAGCCGGCTGCAGATATTCTGTCATTTGGACCTGCCACTCATTTATCATAGGAGTTTTCTCGCTTTTCCAATTTCCAATTGGAGGGCTATTTTTGATTGGTTTAATTGGCTTGCTTTCTGGGCAGGAAAGATGTTAAATTCTGGTGGGGTAAAAACCTTAGGCATTACTGGGTTAAGGGCACCCTTTGTCACCCTATGCTGCCTTGGCAGTGGGTCATTTAAGCTTCTCAGGAGAGGCTACTGTATGCTTGTCTGGTTCATATAACTTGTGTAACATTGGTTGAAGGTATAAAAGTTAAAGACGTTATTTTTGCCCCAATCCTGTGGCCCTAAGAAGGTTGGCTAGATATGACTGAAGCCTTCAGACTCGTACAGGTTCCTCACCCCACGGCTGTATGGAGATGCAGCCATTTCCTTCTTTATTCGCAGCCAGGCGTTCTTCACACCTTTGGCATGTGATGTGATCATTGTAGAGTTAAATTAATATAATTCTGATCAAGTGCATTGCATATAAGACTTTGGTAACTAAAGGATTGTTGTTGTTGTTTAGTCGTTTCGTCGTGTCCGACTCTTTGTGACCCCATGGACCAGAGCACACCAGGCACTCCTGTATTCCACTGCCTCCCGCAGTTTGGTCAAACGCATGTTGGTAGCTTTGAGAACACTGTGCAACCATCTCATCCTCCATCGTCCCCTTCTCCTTGTGCTTTCCCAACATCAGGGTCTTTTCCAGGGAGTCTTCTCTTTTCATGAGGTGGCCAAAGTACTGGAGCCTCAGCTTCAGGATCTGTCCTTCCAGTGAGCACTCAGGGCTGATTTCCTTAAGAATGGATAGGTTTGATCTTCTTGCAGTCCATGGGACTCTCAAGAGTCTCCTCCAGCACCATAATTCAAAAGCATCAATTCTTCGGCGATCAGCCTTCTTTATGGTCCAGCTCTCACTTTCCTATATCACTACTGGGAAAAACCATAGCTTTAACTAAAGAATTACAGCACTCCAAATCTGAGCATGTGTAAAGATGGTGAAGATTGACTGCTGAATGCCAACCACATGCAGGTGCAGAAGAAACACATTAATTTGTAATCAATCCTGCTTTGAATTATGAAGATATGTTAAATGTCAAGAGATTTTGCAAATCAATGGAATATTGTGCTGTACATTTATAACTTGAACCCAAGCATCACTTTCAAAAGCAAAAGAAAGTTTTTGTTTGGGATGGTGTCTGGGGGCCTCTTAACAGGAGCTGAGATTTCTTTAGATCAATATTTAGTTGCATTTTATTATGTAACTGACTGTAATCAACTTTAAACTTTAGCTGGGCTACACAGAGGATAGAACAGCACATTGTATGAATTAAAATATACATAATTGGCCCACAGAAACATTGTTAGCAGCTCCCCTCAAGACAGTTTCAATGAAAATCCAGGAGTGGCTTAGATGGGTGTGATGCATGGTTTTTCAGGCTTCCATTCTCTTATTGGATAAAGAATGTTGTATACTCACAGGGGATTGAGGTGTGTTACAGTCCCCATTTCATAAATTGAATGCAACTGCCTTTGCCAACAGATGGGGAAGTTGGAGTCAATGGGTTATAGCCAATGAAACAACACCATTTACTCTCTTCTCCATTGCACCCCCTTCCCCAAATCTGAGAGCCAGTGTGGTGTAGTGGTTAAGAGCAGTAGTCTCGTAATCTGGGGAACTGGGTTCGCTTCCCCGCTCCTCCACATGCAGCTGCTGGGTGACCTTGGGCTAGTCACACTTCTCTGAAACTCTCTCAGCCCCACTCACCTCACAGAGTGTTTGTTGTGGGGGAGGAAGGGAAAGGAGAATGTTAGCCCCTTTGAGACTCCTGAAGGGGAGTGAAAGGCGGGATATCAAATCCAAACTCTTCTTCTTCTTCTCTAGGCCACAGGGAGAGGAAGCCCCATTGTGCAGGCTGAAGAGTTTGTGCTAGTGGGATGACTTTGTTGGATGCAATTCACTGCAACCATAAGGCCATGGAAACATATTTTGCTGATCAATACATTTAAGTCTGATCATGCATGATATTGAGAGTCCTATATGGTTTTTTTCCCCAGATAACTGCTGTTTGGGTCACAATGTGCTCCATGGACTTAGTTTGAAATTAGCTTCAGAAACTCCACATTTATCCAGCATTAGTATTTTTATTAATAATAATAAAACAACAACAACTATTATGACTAAAACCGAACAATTACTCAAAAGGAGTTTTGAGAACTATTCTTGTAGGCTGGTGGCCTCATATATTTATTGGAAGTGAGATTAGCTGTGGCACAATTCTCTTCGCTGTGACAAAACTTCTCAACTCAGCCGTAAACCTCATTTATAATGAACGAATTGTGACCAGGTCTCATAAATCCTGGAAACATTTGTGTCTCATTACAAATAAACTGTTCCCCACAGACCATACCCATTTATTTATTTTTATCAAGTCGGTGTTGTAGATTCATCACTAATGTAGTGAAACGAAGAGAGACAAGAAAGATCTCTGTTGCATTATACACACACACAATTCAGGAATACAAAAATTCTTTTTCAGGAAATGATATATATATATATATATATATATATATATATATATATATATACTAACTTATATACCAAATGGTACAGCAATCTATGCAGATACAACCATTTTTTGTTCCATTGCCCCCTGCCTCAGAACTGTTTCCTGATAGGCATTTTGCTTGGAAGCTAATAAAACAATAATGTGAAGAGGGAGTTCATATATTTTGCATTATTTCTGTGACAACTCATAATCTCACTTTATACAATATCAATTTGTGAAAATCCTATCATCTGATAAAAGGCATTACTGGTTTTTATTCTCTGTGACTTGTGTTTTTATGCTGCATTATACCTTTCTTGTTGTTTTTATTATTATTTAATGTTAAACTGTTTTTGTTTATTGTTCTCTTTCTTATAAGTCAGCCAGCCAATCAATCAATCAGTCAATCAATCGATCGATCGATCAATCAAAAATAAAAATAAAAGAGCCCATCAATCAATAATTCCTTTTGCTTTCCCTTTAAGCAAAAGTGGAGACATCTAGGAGGGATTATCATATAATCAACTGATTATCTCTTCCTACTGAATTCATCTTAACTAACCATATGAATTGAGTAATTAATCCAAGCTAAGTAACTTTGAGCTAGTTTCAACTAACCTGTTCACCCCTTCTTCTCCCACTGTGCACCCCCATCTCTCTCAAATCTACTCTGGGGAGCCTCAGAACAGTGTGCTGGCTGTGTGTGGAGAGGGAGGTTATTCAGTTGGACAAAGCGTGTTCTCATTCACAGAGAGCACGTGTTGCGGTGGGGTCTGGAAGGCCACCCCTCTGTTGTTGGGCGGGTTAGTTTGGATGACCATCCGCAGTGATTGGGCGGTTGGGTTGTTGGGCAAATTTTGGTGTTGCCATTTAGGGGGTTGGACCAAAGGTTATAAAATGAAGTCACAGCTCTGACTAGGCACTTTTGCTGTGTGCATAGGATCACCTGCCCACCCTCCCTAATTTTAGGAGTCTTGGTTGACTTTGCTATGCCTGTCATGGGGTCACCTGCTTTTGGGGCAGGGGCCTGGTAGGAATTTTGTCCAATTGGCTGCTTGGCTGGTGCCATTTGGTTTTTGCCTACTGCGTAGCAAATCGTCACAACTTGTAAGGTTGCGGTTAGGCATTGGTTAAAAAATTGGTTGGTGGAGGGATAAGGATTGCCAGTGGCTGCCCCTCCAATGCTACTGCGGAAAGGGAATTCCGTTAAAGGTATCCAGGGGCTTGCCATTCTTTCGTCTGTACCCCTGAAGGGAGCTTAGGGCCGTGCAAGCCCCAGGGAGCATGGGGGGGGGGTGAGTGTCTGGTGCACGGCTCCATGCTCTCCCCAATATTGTTTTCCCTTACTGGCTTTTGGTGGAATCCAGAAGTCAGTTCTGTCCCTAGGCGTGGGGGTAGATAGTCATAACCAGTGCCTAAGCAACCACTCACATTTATGTATTTTAATAAAGTTGTGGCCAAAATTATGCCAAAAACCTTAAACAAAAATTATGTGAATCATTTGGGGGTGGATTGGAGGACCTTGACACGCAAGCAGAGATGCTTCCATTGACAGAAAATTCACTTTAGTGCTGTGTTGAATTCCATCCTCAGGAGTACACACACACAGAGAGAGAGAGAGAGAGAGAGAGAGAGAGAGAGAGAGAGAAATTCAACTGGGAAGACAGAAATTACTTAAAATGTTTGTCAGGAATTTAGTATTTGCAGGAACACAACTACTAGTCAGCTTCTTGAAAAAGCCAAAAGTTGCGCTGAAAAAGAAATATGATAGGGAGTTGAGAGGAACAATCTGTGGACCCTCAGCCAGCACTCTATGTCACAGGTAGAATCAAGATCAGCTCATTTTCCAAGCCACACTCCCAAAGTACCCCACTTTTTTTCAGATGAACCTGAGGTATCTGTTCAGCATCAAAATAGCTCAGTGGAAAAACTTTTGGAAATACATTAGTTTGTCACCAAGGACCAGCTAGATATGTGAAAAACATGTACCTTTATTTACAATTTGCCGTGGCCTGTTCTTTTATAACCACAGAGCATCCCCAGAGCATTCTTTTGTCCAAACAACTCTTGTCTGCACACGATTTTCCCCTTTTCCCTCAGGAAGAGAAGCTGTAGAAATGGAAACTCATTCTAGTAGCCAGGAATGCTTTGATGCTTAGTAAGATTCGCACCCAACCTCTGCTTTTTCTTCCTAGTTCCCCCTAGACTTGATGCGTCCAATTATTTATTTATTTATGACCAGGACAAAGTAAATGGGAAAGAACAGGCGATGTGGAATATTTGGGATAATTGCCTGCAGCAGCAAGATTAGCCATTTTATCGTTGGGCATTCAAATTGTTGGGATACCACGGCATCTATAAATCCCTCCCCCTCAAAAAACAACCCACCAAAAAATAGATTTCTCCCCCAAAAATAACCTATAGGAATAGCAAAGTTTTGTTTTACTTGCATAGGCTATATACAAAAGGGGGAACATCAGAAATTGAATGTTTCCTCCCGTTTTCTTCTACTGGAAAGGGGTAAGGCAATGTATTAGAAAGTATATAAATATAGTACTTCAGTTTTGAAATGGAAAAAAAGTCTGCATGGATTTTGGAATAGGGGATGAGTTCGTTTGGTCTGCTTTTTCACAGAGGACTAACCCAGTCCAATGTTGTTGAACATCCTTATGAATCAGTGTTCAACTCCCAGTTGGATTAAGCCTCTACTCCTTACAGAGGGGAGGAGTTGTGAGCAGGAGCCGTTTCCCGCATTGGCAGGGGGCGTTCCAGCCCCTGCCCAGCTGGCCTGGCTGCTGCGCCACGCCCCCAGGTAGCCAACCAACCAGGTGGAGGCTTGGGGGCGGGGTTTTGCTGCTCAAACGTGGCCGCGGCAGCACTTCCCTTTCATTCCGCTGCTGGTTTTCGTCGGATCACCCACCCACCCTCCCTTTAGTTCACTGCTTGGTTCTTGACATTGCTATGGACCTGTGGTTGGTCACCTTGGTTGTCCAAAGGGCCTGGTAGGAATTTTTATCCAACTGGCAAATTGGCACCGGCCACTTGGTTTTTCGCCTACCTCATAGCAAATCGTCACAACTTTTAGATATTGGCAGTTAGGCATTGGAATATGTTTGTGTATTGGAGGGCAGGGTGTGGCCATCACCTACCCCTCCACTTTGTGGGTATTCCGGTAAAGGAATCCGGTGGTCGTGGATCCTGTCCGACGCCCTTGTTGGTGGCCAGGGCCATGGCACGACCCCTGGTGACATCAGGGAGAGCTTTCGGTTGTATTTGCATCAACAGGCTCCTCCCACTGGTGGTTAACCCTTGTTAGACTCACCCCTCCCTGAAGGGGTGGAGTCACGCTATGTTGTTTTATCCAGTGTCTAAGCCAATACCTCTCACATGCTGTAATCAATAAAGTTGTGGCCTTTTTTAGCCCATTAACCTAATATACTGTGTCCGTGTGTCTTTCTTATCCCCAAGCGGGTGGCTGGTCCTTGAATCACAACTTATATCTTCAGGTAAAGGTAAAGGTACCCCTGACCGTTAGGTCAAGTCGCAGACGACTCTGGGGTTGCGGCACTCATCTCACTCTATTGGCCGAGGGAGCTGGCATTTGTCCGCAGACAGCTTCCGGGTCATGTGGCCAGCATGACTAAGCCACCTCTGGCAAACCAGAGCAGTGCACAGAAACGCCATTTACCTTCCCGCTGGAGCGGTACCTATTTATCTACTCGCACTTTGATGTGCTTTCGAACTGCTAGGTTGGCAGGAGCAGGGACCGAGAAATGGAAGCTCACCCCGTTGTGGGGATTCGAACCGCCGACCTTCTGATCAGCAAGCCCAAGGCTCAGTGGTTTAGACCACAGCACCACCCGCGTCCCTATATCTTCAGGTATTGCAATCCATTTTCAGTGTGCATAAAACACACAAACAAAGTGTGCATTCTACTAATGAATGCATTGAGGAGCATTGAGAAGTGTGTAAAAGGGCATTCAAACTGCATACAGCAGGATGAAGTCAAAAGGAGACTGCGGGAAACAAAAAGGGGGTGGGGGGAGGACGAAACAAGTGTCAGCCAGAATGAAACTGGATGGAATCTGCAGTTCAGCCCATCCCTAATGGGTTTCCCCCCTTTCATATCTCATACTATGACCAATTGATTGAAAACTGAGAACAGCTTAAGGTTGAACAAGGTAAACTTACTTAAATTACATAAACTTAAACGGAATGATTTTCTAAGTAATCTTGTGTTTGAAATTTTACTTATGAAGTCACACAGCCTAATGCATTTTATTAAAGCAATAGCTTCACGATCAAGAAAATCCATTCTTCTTAGGTGTAAAATGCAGTGATCGTATTTTCAACAAATTTACATAGCTTTATTTTTTATCTTACCAAGGGAGCACAGTTTTAAAGAGTACCGATGAGAACGTTCACTACCTGAAATATTTCCTTCCAACAACAGATGGTAGATTTGGTAGCCTAAATGAAGAAGGGAAGTTTATGATGGTGTTAGAATGACTCATATCAATTATTAATTAATTAATGAGCACCTGATGGGAAGCTCAGGGCTGCACACAACACAGAAAAGCAGAGAACAATTAAAACCTGAATTCCAAATGAGCAGATGGGAGGCCAACACCCAAGGATCTTAATTACTCCTTTTTGTTTTTAAACATAACCACCAGGCTTTCTTTGGTGCATACTTATTCAATTTCACCATGGTGGCTCACTAACTTCTGCTTAACAGTGATGGGTGAAAAATGGGATGGAATTAAACTTTTTATTAATTTGTTTAATCAACTCAAAGTGAAACAAAACTGAAAGTGGCTTTTACTTAACTGTTCAATATGCTTTGGGGGGGAGGGCAGTGAAAATCACCTACGACAGGCTTTCTCAGCTTTGGTTCCCCAGATGTTGTTGGACTACAACTCCCATCATGTGTAGCTAGCAACTCCCAGATCATGGGAGTTGTAGTCCAATGACACCTGGGGAACCAAGGTTCAGAAAGACATATAATCCATGGCAGGGATTGGGAGTCTGTGACCGTCCAGTAGATATTTCAGACAGGAGTCTCAACCAGCCCTACCTACCTAGAGACACCAGAGACCTAAGCTGGGACTTCTTGCATACAAAGCTTGCCTGTTCTTTCCTTTTGCTCAGCAGCCCTTTTCTGGCTAAACATCAGGTGTCAGGAGTCCAGCCCCCAGCTTGATAACACAGTGAGCGTAGTTAATTAAAAAGGATGATTTATTATTTAAAAAACCCCAGATAGCTCCAGAAGGCTTAACACAGCCTCCATTATCATCAATCAAGATGACCCTTCTGAAGACTGCTTCCGGCATGACCAGAAGCAACTGAACTTTCGCTTCATACGCTTTTTATTTTGCTTCCTATCTCGCAACCCTCCCATTCGTCTAGACCTCAGACTGAGGGGGTCAGCTCCCTCCTCTTCCCCATTCTCTGACAGGCTGTCTCTTAACTCTTTCCTGCCTGTTTGTGCTTCCAGAGAGCTTTGACTGGATTGTAGCTGGCTCCCCGCCCTTCCCTTATCAGCCGGCATTTCAAGGGGAGGTTGCCACTAGTCAACTCTATGCTGTTTTTAAGTCGCATTTTAATCAATGTTTTATATTTGCTGTTAGCTGCCCTGAGTCCGGTTTTTAAACCAGGAAGGGCGGGGTATAAATAATTTATTATTATTATTATTATTATTATTATTATTATTATTATGTCGATGCTCATCCTGCGTAGCAGTTAACCCTCTCTGTTCTTGGCTGCTTTCTTCAGTTGGCAACAACCTTTCCCTGAGAGCTGGCTGCAAGCCTTCCCTGGAAGCTGGCTCATTCATGACATCAGGCATAACTTAGGACCTGAGCTCATGTAAGAATATATATGACTGATTCTTCTTCTTTTCCTGTTTCTTCCAGTATACATATAATGCACCTCCATCAGTTTGATGTGCTTGAAGGACAGAGGACTTGAAGGACAGAGGACCAGCTCAGTCACTGAGCTCATCTGCAGGAACATCACTGGCCATTGCCCGAGTTGGTGAGGCTCATTGGACAATACTGTGGATTATTCAGAAGGTGCTTTCAACTGTTAAATGTCAGCTGATAACTTTTCTGTTCCATCAGGCCTATGCAGGCAATTAAGAATACCTCTTTCCTCAGTAATTAATGTCTGATTTTAACTTTTTATATGAATATTATGGTATTTTATGTGGTTTTTCTGTACTATTGTTGTAAATGGCTTTGATTTTTTTCTCATGAAATAAAAGTAGATACATATTTTGATACATATAAATAAGCTATCAAGACATTAACCTGGGACGCTGATAAAAGCCAAGGTTCTTTCCTACGATGGATCCCTTTCATTCTTAGAGACTGAGTTTGCTGTTACAATATACAGGATAACTGAAAAGCAGGAGACAGATGTACCAGGCTTCATTCCAATACAGTGGTACCTTGGTTCTCAAACACCTTGGTACTAAAACACCTTGGTTTCCAAACGCCGAAAACCTGGAAGTAAGTGTTCTGGTTTTCAAACGTTTTTCGGAAGCCAAACGTCTGATGCGGTTGTCGGCTATTGTTTTGGGGGGCACCTGCACCAATCAGAAGCTGCGTCTTGGTTTTTGAACGTTTTGGAACTCAAACAGACTTCCACAACGGATTAAGTTTGGCGCTTTTGTTTTTGCTATTTATTTTGCCTTTTTATTTTTGAGGCTTTTTCAGTTAATTTGTTTTTGTGATTGTGTGGAACCCAGTTCAGCTACTGTTTGTTTGTTTGTTTGTTTGTTTGTTTGTTTGATTGACTGATTGTGTGAATGCAGAAATGGATAAACAATGACTATCAACAGTGAAGGTAAGATTTTTTTAAAAAATTATCCTATACAATACTGTCTTATTTATTTTATAGTACAGTACATTGATTATTACTTTCATTTTATGGACCAGCGGTCTCGTTAGATAGTAAAATTCATGTTAAATTGCTGTTTTAGGGGTTGTTTTTAAAAGTCTGGAAAGGATTAATCCATTTTGCATTACTTTCTATGGGAAAGCGTGCCTTGGTCTTGGAACGCTTTGGTTTTGGAACAGACTTCCGGAACGGATTAAGTTTGAGAACCAAGGTACCACTGTAAATGATTTCTTCCTACATATATTTCCCTCCTATCCCTCTCTCTTGCTTTTCAGTTATCTTGTACGTTGTAACAGCAAACTTATTCTCTAATAATCCATTCTTCTGTGGCTAAAATGGCACAACCCACTTAAAAGGTGGAGTTTTTTTCCAGATGTTGTTTCTCAAAGTTTGCAGAAGGATCATGAAATTTGAGGACAAATAACCCTAAAAGGTGGGGGAGCTGTGACAACAGCCCAACGGTCAATGGTCACAGAATGCTGACTGACTGTTAGAAGAGATGGGAATTCACGTAACGGCTGAAGGTAGGTTGGAATGGAGTGTCCTTGTAGAGGACATTGTTGGCTGGCTTAAACCTGAATAGGCCATTGCAACCTTTCATTGCAGGTCCCACTTATGTCTCATTTTTGTGAGTCTCCTCAGTGAAACGTGATGTAGCTGCATATTAGATGTTGAATCATATTTATATGTCAGCTGACTCTTCTTCATTCTTAACTATTCCAGGGTGAGCAGCTAATTGGCAGCCAAGTACTAATTGGCTAGTCAAAGCCAAAAGGCCAGCTGGCACTCCTTTTCATTTTCCTCTCTCCCTGGGTTTTATAGATGGATTTGAGCTAAGGTGGGAATAAGTGTTTTACAGCAGCAATTAGTTTATTCCTGTGGCAGACTACAAATAGAAGCGGGTATGTATATACAGCAAGAATCTTGTTTTCCATTCCACTGTGACTGAGGGAATGACAGTGAGCTGGCTGTTGGCCATTGCAAATCCAAGATGCCAGCTGGTGAGTGTCAGATTAAGGAGATTTTTAAAATTTATTTACTTTTTTACCTTCATGGCTGGGGGTTTGCATGTTGGATAGTAGAAGGAATATTTTATTAACTGAGAACTTTCCCACATCCCTTCATTGATGTTCATTTGAATTGTCTGTAACTAATAGAAATTCAAGCAGCTGTGAGTTTTGTGATTCTTCATCCACCATCTAACAAGAGCAGGGCTTATTTACGCAACAGCAAGAACACAAGACTCTTATGATACAGAGATCACTTTCCAGAGACCACTTTTTCTTCAAAGGCTTCAAACAGAGTATTTTCCAGGCATCAAAATACATTTAGGTGAAAGTTTAGATAGACAAGGAAATGATAAAAAACAGCAAGGAATGCTAAAGGCTAGATAACAAGTATAGCCACATGTAAGGGGATGAGAACCATCTAACCAAGAAATGACATTCAGCTGAATATATGATTTTTTAAGAAAATATATTAATCAGACTCTGTTTATAGATATATTATTTCCAGGGATTGAACTGAGATTTCATAATCATTATTATTCATCAACCTTTATTTTTTATTAATTAAATCAACACATTTATACACTGGCCTCCATCATAAATTACCTCAAGGTAGTTTTACACATATAACTTATTAAAACTATAAAATGTTATGAAACCATTACTATATCCCATGCCAAACTAAGAGTAGAAAGAAGTCCCTTCTTACAAATGGCCATCACTGACTCAACACTCCCGCATGTCTTGGTGAAAAGATACGTTTTCAGCTGGCATGAAAACTCGTATAATGCCAGCCATGTTTCTGATGGGAAGGAAATCTGCAGCTGGGATGCCACCACAGAAAAATATCTATCTTAAGTGCCCCAATGATTCTGGCAGAACCTTTTGAATGGCCTCTCCTGCAAATCTAAGCGCTCAGGCAGGTTGATACAGGGAGAGATGTTTCTTCAATTATTTGGATCCCAAGTCATCCAGAGCTTACCATTGGGTTTGCACAGCAAACAAGTATTAAAGAAGAAATACAGGAGCATGCATGTCAGAAAAAATGCAGGGAAAATGGACACCTGATAAATCTAGGGAGGAAAATGAGGGGAGAATATCAGGACTGGAAAAATGAAATTAAATCAAATGTGTTAAGCTAACAATCAGCTCAGGCTTTTAATTCACAATAGAAGAGAAAGACTTAGACTGATTTCATTACCATGCCTGTATTTCAATGATCCAGAATGTCAGGGCTTTCTAAATATCAGTCAAAACCTCAGCCATTCAGCTATCAACAGTTTGGCTACGCAGACCTGCCAATTAGTCATAAAGCTTCTCAAGTGAATCCTGATGTTTGAGTTTGAATTAACATTTAAGCCCTCCACTTCCTTAGCCTCAGAAAATGTAATATTTGCACAGCACTAAAAATATTAGATAGGTTTCCTCCTACCTTAGTAGCATTTTACGTTACGACTTTTTTTCACTGTTGGATGTATTCAAAATCTTATGCAATAATATCAAAGCTGCTTTTTCCCCAAACCTGCCTTTCCAATTTTCCACTGCCTTCTTGTATGTATACAACTCTTGTTTTTCCTGGGAAAAATCCAAAATGTCTTAGAATGGTTACAAATGACCACTTTGCAGCACCAATTCCCATAATTGTAAATCTGCAATTAATGTGTAGTAAAGTTCTTAACAGTTGCAGGGTGACCTGGGCAAGAACTTACCTGAGAGTAGATCTGTATAGACTCTCACTTTGGTTCTGAAAAGACTCTGCTGCAGTTGGCTGCTTCAGACAGAAGAATACTAGTTTAAGCACCTATATCTGCATTCAACTTTATTTAGTGAAAAGTGGAGATCTGTGATTACCATTAAGACTTTCTATGCCTTGCAGACTCTTTAACCCTCTTATTATCCAATAACAAAAGAGGATCTGCAAGTATAAGACATTAATTTGAGTCTCGTTCCCCAATCATACAGTAATCCTTGATTTTACGCCCATTTGACTTGTGTAATTTCAACTGGCTCAATGACCAGGTTCTGCCCCTTGCACCACCTCACCCCCCAAGCAAGGTGGAGAGCTTAAGATTTGGGTGCTTAATCCATACTGATGGTAATACACTCTGAAAGTCTGGATGACTCCACCCCAGGGTCTTTTCCAGGGAGTCTTCTCTTCTCATGAGGTGGCCAAGGTATTGGAGCCTCAGCTTCAGGTCTGTCCTTCCAGTGAGCACTCAGGGCTGATTTCCTTAAGAATGGATAGGTTTGATCTTCTTGCAGTCCGTGGGACTCTCAAGAGTCTCCTCCAGCACCATAATTCAAAAGCATCAATTCTTTGGCGATCAGCCTTCTTTATAGTCCAGCTCTCACTTCCATACATCACTACTGGGAAAACCATAGCTTTAACTATACGGACCTTTGTCAGAATGGTGTGATAAGACTGAGCTCTACAGAACTCTATACCACAGATTTCATGAGGTCAAACAAAAATCTTCTAGCACTATTTTCTGGGACTGTAAATCCAAGTAGGAGTGAAACGCCTGCAAAGAGATGGTCTTTGCCGCATCTCAGGTATCCATCCTAGAAGGATACTATGATCAATTGTGTTGAAAGCTTCTGAAAGAACAAGGGCAATCAACAGGGTTGCATGCATCACCCCACCCCATCTGCTTCTCAATACAGATCATTGTACAGGATTTTTAAGGCAGTGCTGAAATCAGAACTGCACCTCAGTTGAAATAGATCCAGAAAATCAGTTTCATCCAAGAGAACTTGCATCTGATCAGCAGCCAGGTGCTCAAGCACCTTGCTGAGAAAGGGAATATTTGTCCCTGGTTTGAGTTGCTCAAACTTTTAGGTCCAAAGAATATTTATTCAGGGCTGGTTGTTCTGTACAATGATATCACTTCCAATTCCTCTCAGTTTCTCATTTTTCCAATCTTAAGTTCAATTCTCCACATTTCCACATTGTTTTGCAATTCGTCTTCCTCCAGAATTCAGAATCGTAGACCTTAATGCAAATGTATGCTAAATATTTTCCTTATCTTGCTTTTACAGGTGATGTAATAATGAACTTTAATGTGATGGCAGATAAACTCAGTTTACTCAGCTATGAATGGTACACCACATCCCTGATGTGAGTAATTCAGAAATCATTTAACAATCAGATGCAAACAATGAACCTTAATGAATCTCTCTTCTTTATTGTTGCAATTTAATTCCGTCTATTTATTTACTATCCCAAACTGAATTTCACTTTGAATTTTTTTATTGAACAATAATTGTAATTGAACTGCAGCACCACAAACAGAAGGCTCTCAAAACAGGAAGAAAAGTGAGCAATGGGACTGTCAATCAGCAACCTGGAACAGCAGAAGGAATAGTGCTGGACAAAGGGAATTTTAAAGTAATGTTGTTGTTTATTCCTTTTTCTTGAAATACTTTCCAACAGCTATTGACATTTCCCTGTGTGAGCAACTTTTATGAGATTAAAATATGACCCGCTGTACAGCGTTTATAGAATGCCTTTGAACGCTTGTGGGTAAGAGCATCTTACATTGAGTGATCAGCATCTGAACACTTTTATAGCGCTATTAGCATAATTACAATGATTGGACAGGAAGATTGGATCACGGTAAAACTTAGTAAGCATAGGGCCTCTTCCTGAGTTTGTTCAAAGGTTTATTGAGCAGAATGTGAAATTAATTTAGTGACATTTCTGATACCGGGCTTTTGTTTTGTGACTAGCAATTACTCATTTAGATTTATATCTCTTAATAGATTCATTCATACATTAGGATCCAGGCTCAGTGGAATCAGAGAGCTCTCATGGAGGGATGGGAGAGCACTAAGCCAGAATGCTGAAAATAATGTGTTCCAAGTTGAAACTGGAGAGGAATAGAACTTATGGTGCAGGACAGAACCCTAGTGAGATAGCATGAAGGTTTTTAGTTTTGGATCCTACATATGTGTAAGTAATAGCTCTTTTAAATGTAGATGCTCCGCGGGGAACTAGCTCACCTCCTTTTTAGATGGAGTAACACCATAGCTGTCAACTTACAGATTTGAAAATAAGGGATCAGCAGCCAAAATAAGGGATTTTCCAAGCACAGGTATGTTCAACTTCTGAGCCCCTCCAAACCAAAGGCAGAAAGCCCAGCCAGCAGCCAAACGAAACCTCAAGCGGTGGTTCCCACAGTGCAGCAACCCGGCAAAGTGGATGCAGCAAGGAAAACCACCGTCACCTCTCTGCTGGGAAGCGCTGAGCAAAGGCGAGTCCCCAGGCAACGCGGCCAATTTGATCGGCACAAGGCATGCAAGCTCCACCCCCAGTTGTTCTTAGACTCCTTATTGGGTGAGCAACGCAGCCAAGCAACACAGTTGGAGCCTCCCTCCTCCCTGGCCGGCAGGCAGACAGACAGGGAGAGGAGCTGCTTCTTTTGAAACCCAGGAAATTGAAGGGACATCATCAATAAGGGACAGCAGCGGGACACAGCACTGGGATAAGGGACTTTCCCGCCAAATAAGGGACGGTTGACAGCTATGAGTAACACTGATCCATAGGGCTGCAATACGTCTGGGCTGTCATACGTCTCATACATTGCCGGGATTTCAAAGGTGGAATTGACGTCCAGGGGGTGCTTTGTCCTGAATCTTAGGCATGTTTTTCTCTGGGGGTTTCCTTTAAAAAGCTCAACAATTTTCAGGGTGTCCTGGATTTTATTTTTTGAAATATGGCAACGCTACCGATACCTCAGTTGGGTTGACACATTATTAAACTCTGTAGGAGAACAACAGTGGCTGGAACCTGCATATCAACAATGGTGCACTCCCTGAAATAATAATTATGGCGGGAAGGAGATCAACTCCTACAGAAAGGGTTGAACCTGTGCTGAGGAACTTATCTTGAAAGACCAACATTGGCTCCGTGTATGTTTCTGAGCACAATTCAAAGTGCTGGTGCTGACCTTTAAAGCCCTAAACGGCCTTGGCTCAGTAGACCTGAAGGAGCGTCTCCACCCCCATTGTTCAGCCCTGACACTGAGGTCCAGCTCCAAAGGCCTTCTGGTGGTTCCCTCACTACGAGAAGTGAGGTTACAGGAACCAGGTAGTGGGCCTTCTCAGCAGTGGTTCTCACCCTGTGGAACTCCCTCTCACCAGATGTCAAGGAAAAAGCAACTATCTGACTTTCAGAAGACATCTGAAGGCAGCCCTGTTTAGGGAAGTTTTTAATGTTTGATCTTTTATTGTGTTTTTAATATCCTGTTGGAAGCCGCCCAGAGTGGGTGGGGAGGCCCGGCCAGATGGGTGGGGTATAAGTAATAAATTATTATTATTATTATTATTATTATTATTATTATTATTATTTGAAGGTAAGGTAACCCTGCCCACTGACTATCAATTTCCATGATCTTAGAGCTTTTCTACTCACACTTCCTTGCAGAAATGTTATTGCAGTTGGGGCTTCTGGGATGGAACAAAGCACTTGGAGACATAGTGGAAGCATAGCTATCAGCTTACAGATTTGAAAATAAGGGACCAGCAGCCTCGAAAATAAGGCATCAGCAGCCAAAATAAGGGATTTTAGTCAACCAGCTGAAATACGAAGTTAAAAGGGACCAGATAATTTTGGAGAGCAGCGCCAGTTTTTAGCCCTTCGTTTCCAGAGGTTGCTGCTCAAGACACCAGCTGATGAAACACTCCAATTAAATAACTACAAGCAGCAACCACTTTTCGCGCAAAACGAAGACCAAGCTACGAAGATGCTGCTGCAGTTCTGTATCTTTTCTCTCATGCTCCATTTGCAGCTCTCAGTTCCATCAGGTGGGGCGGGAGGAAGGGAGGGGGGAATAGCGCCCGAAGTAAACCAGCAGATTAGAGCATCTATGCTAGTCTACCACTACAAATCTATGGGAGAAGAGCTTGCGGTCCTTCCTCCGCTTTCCCCCTCTATGGTTAGCCCTTGGAACACCTGCCCGCACCTCCGCCGCCTCCTCTTCCTCCTCTCTCTGAACTGCTTTCTCTATGGTTGCCCTCGCTCTCCTCTCAAGGCTCCTCAGCAATTCATAGGCCGCGCCAGGCTGCCAATCTCATCCGGGTCCTTCGGCGGTGCAGCCGCAGTACGGCCTAGTGGGAGCGGCGGCGGGCAGAAGGGAGGCCCCAGGCAGAGATGCTCAGTTTGGCGGCCACGAGGAGGATGGCGGCGGAAGGGCCCGAGGCTCCTGCCAGTCCCGGCAGGGAGGGGCTCCCGGGGGCCGAGGCCGGTGAGAGGAGGCCAGAGGGGGGCGAGGCGGCCAGCCAAGCAACACAGTTGGAGCCTCCCTCCTCCCTGGCCGGCAAGGAGGGAGGGAGAGGAGCTGCTTCCTTTGAAACCCGGAAAATTTAAGCGTCATCATCAATAAGGGACAGCAGTGGGACACGGCGCTGGGATAAGGGAGTTTCCCGCCAAATAAGGGACGGTTGACAGCTATGAGTGGAAGTGAGCAAGTGCATTGCAGAATGAGAGGACATCGGCTGTACTTCGGAAGTTTCCAAAATCACCTTTAGCCTACAGTGGAGAACTTCTTCCCCTTTGAGGCGTATGAGTGAGAGAGAAGGAGTAATTTTTCTCTCTGTCACTGGACTGCTCAATGTCCACTTGCCTCCAAAGCCTCCCTTTACCATTTCAAGCGAGAGGAGTTGCGCAACTAATTCAGAGGCAACTTTCCCTATTCCCTGTGCTGCAGAGAGACACAGCAAAACCTTGCTTTTCTGTGCTAAGGGAGGAAAACACACTGGACATTCAGCAGGGAGATTCTGCCTCTTCAGGAAGAACTTACTTGCCTTCCCAATCACAGGAGGCAGAACCTAACTCAATGCTGAGTGACCTCCTGGCTAGAAGAGAAGAATCATTAAAAAGAATAAGGGGGGAAAAACCCTCGGTGCTTATTCTACAAATGTTAGGCTCAGCTGGAATGCATGTGTACTGAAGCGATAGAGAAAAATCAAATAAAAGAGGAATTGTGTGTAATTTATTGGAGGCTGAAATACTGCAAAGCAGCTTACCAATGCAGGTTTTGACTGGTGCAGATATGGAGCAGCAGCGTGTCACATGTTTATTTTGCGTGCAGAGAAGGAAACCAGCAGACTGTTGACTTCAGGGTGTAGCAAAGTGATAAGGTTTCCCCACACCTCACCTCTTCTGAATTTTGGGGAAAGAGAAAAAAGGCGCTTGGGGAATGAAAGTATTGGATTGTAGTACTTAAAGCAAGAGAAGCTCAGCATGGAAATTGACGGTTCAAGAGAGCATTGACGGTTTAGGCCACGTTATGTGAAAGCCCCATGTTTCCAAATCTCTCAGTAAACTCCTGTTAGAGGTTCTCTGCCGTCACAAAGAACATAGGAAAATGTGGCAGATTTTATTTATCTTTATTTATTTATTTATTTTAAAAAAAACCAAACCTTCAATTACACGTACATAATGGTAGGGAAATTGTTAGGCATTCACACTACATGTGCGCACACCCAAACAGACCGTTGTTGGAGACATGCCCCTATGCTATGGTCCATGCAGCTGAAGTATTCATGGTAAAACTGAAATTTAGGTTATAAGGTCTTAAGCGTTAACCAAAACTTTCAGGATTTTACCTTCACCCGAGAGATTTTCAGAGCGAGACGCCTGAAACAAGGGCTGTTATCATGCTTGGTCAGGACACACATCCCTAAACAGTAAAAACCTGTTTTCCAATTTCTTAAAATGCTTCTTCCTCCTGTGAAAGACTCTCTTTCTTTAGGGTCTTTAAGAATGCCGTTAGAATTCTGAGATGGACTGGGTATGAGATCACCCTGTCATTGTGAGGGAGTGTTTTTATTGCCTTTAAACAGTTCAACAGTGGCCTGCAGCTTCCCAGTTCCCTGTGCTTCCTGATCTGAAAATGCCCACTGGGAGAATTTACCTCCTAACATCTACCCCGAGCTTTAATGGATATCAGACAGGATGGAACTGAGCTCCTGTGTTTGTCTAGGTAGGATCATTAGGTAACCTATGAAAGCAAAAAAAAAAATAATGATCAGACTGTACAACAGTGATGGGATACAATCACGGCAAATCTTTATTGACAGCAAGGGTTGGTATGTCATTGGGTCCCAGGAACCGTTCATCATTCCTTAAGACCCATGTTGATGGAATGGATCCACTGGGTTTGGATCTTTCCAAACCTGTATGATGGAAGTCAGCCAGTGTTGAACCTTGTTGTGCTGCAAGCCAAGCAAGGAAGGTCTCACTGGGGAACCAGGGTGCAGATTCCAACCAGGCAGATACCGAACCCATGCTTGGGTTTGCTGTGGTCAATGCACCCCTTGGGCCCTTTATGAGGGGCCCCCTATACAGTGGGACCTCAGGGTAAGAACTTAATTCGTTCTAAAGGTCTGTTCTTGAAACTGTTCTTGACCTGAAGTACCACTTTAGCTAATGGAGCTTCCCACTGCCGCCGCGCGATTTCTGTTCTCATCCTGAAGCAAAGTTCTTAACCCGAGGTACTATTTCTGGGCTAGCGGAGTCTGTAACCTGGAGCGTCTGTAACCTGAAGCGGTAACCCGAGGTACCACTGTACTATGTTGATCCTGACCAATGCCATTTCTGCATTGTTCTTCTGCCTAACAAAGGAAAGACATACCGTATTTTTTGCTCTATAAGACTCACTTTTTCCCTCCTAAAAAGTAAGGGGAAATGTGTGTGCGTCTTATGGAGCGAATGCAGGCTGTGCAGCTATCCCAGAAGCCAGAACAGCAAGAGGGATTGCTGCTTTCACTGCCCAGCGATCCCTCTTGCTGTTCTGGCTTCTGAGATTCAGAATATTTTTTTTCTTGTTTTCCTCCTCCAAAAACTAGGTGCGTCTTGTGGTCTGGTGCGTCTTATAGAGCGAAAAATACGGTAATTTCACTGAGGGAAAGGCAAAACAAAAAAACCCAACCAAGTGCCAATCAGGTTGAGAAAAAAGAAAAAAAAAATCATTTCCAGCTTTGTCAAGCAGCGACCCAAAATTGCTCAGTGAAGGCTCTAAACTAAGGATGGGTGGTGGGTAGCAAAATGGCTGTCAGCTCCAGGAAAAGTACCCTTATATAGGCTTCCCCTCCCCTCTTCAGCAAGGGCTCATGGGAAGGCTTTTTCCTATGAGCCCATCACACAGAGCAGATACTGGGCAAAACCTTTTGGCTTTTTTTTTACAAATGTTATTTAAAACTTTTTTTTCCAATTCATTGTATATCATTTCCCAATATTTTTTTTAAATATGTCTACATTCCCACCACATATGGTAAAAGATACCTTCCTTTTCTTTACATCTCCAACAGGTCTTCAACTCTGTTCTATACATTTTGGCCATTTTTACTGGTGTAATATGCCATCTATACACCATTTTCAAATGATTTTCAAAGCTATTCTAGAGCTGTGATCTTAACTATGCTTCCTTGGAAACATAAGTCCCATTCATTTCAATGAGAATGTTTCCCACTACACATAGATAGTTGGGATTGGTCCATGAATTGAGAAGTCCCTGGAGCAGTGGAAATATGTATGCATGACACACGCAAAGTGTGATGAGATCCCTTTGCGTTGCTGCAAAAATGCCAGTGTTTGATCATACATGCTTCAAAGGAGGAACATTGATTGACAAGATTGGGCTCTAAAACACAGTTTTCCTTTTCACTAAATCAACCACATTTAACTGAGATGAGAATCTGCCATCTGGTATTTGCCAGTTTGGTTGTGCTGCTATGTCTATATTCCCATATAATGATGAAAACTAATTGTACCTTGTGTTTTCCCTCCACCTGATGTTCTTAGCTTGAGCGTTTTCTAATTTCATCCTACATAAGTCTTGATGCATATAATGCTCAGCAGGTAGAAGAAAGCATATATACCATAAATGTTACTGAGCCATCGAATCAGGATGCCTGTGAACAGAGATAAGGTTTGAGGGTGGGGGGGAAATCTGTCATAAAAGGGGGGGGGAATAAAAATGCTGAGGTAGGATGAGAAATAAGCACATTCCACCCCCCCCCCAGTTCCCTACAAGAACGAATAAGAAACATATTCAGTATTTTATAGGAAGTGATACAGTATCAGAACAAACACAGCTTGCTTCCTGTAAGATTTAAATGTGTTGTAATGCTTTCAATTTTAAAGTCTTGAAAAGCTTTTTGCCATCAAATGCTAACTTGGCACTTTGTTATGTGAAACTGAGAAAATTATGCTCAAGATGGTTTGAACCTTTCTGTAAACTAGCAAGCTTTGATACACCTTCAGAGCCAAGGAATAACAAGTAGTTGCTCTTGTTCGCTTCAAGATGGTAAAGGACGATCATCGCTGTGTGCAATTTCATTGTTGATCATTTAAGTATTTGAAGTAGGAGACATGTTTTCCAGTGGGAGAAATGCACACTGAAATGATAAAGATTAACACACACACACACACACACACACAAAAGAGGAAGATACAAGTGGAACATTTGCAGAAACCAAAGAGTCATCCTGTCATTTGGATCAGGGATCACACTTGGGTGCAGTGGTCCATTTGAGGTCTTCCTCAAATGATGTTCTTGATGCCACTCCCTGAACTAGAAGACCTCTCTATCCTTTCCCAAAGGCCTGTGTGTTCGGCTTCGTTTCCTGGTAAACTGCTTGGATTTTATGTACGTCTCTGATGTAATTTGATATTTGCTCAGACAGCTATTAAGTCATACTTGTTCAACAAAGTTATCCTTTTAGCCCTACAACCAGCTGGAAGTCTGGCATTGAGGGGGCTACTGCCTAGAGCAATGGAAGCTCATGCAAAGACAGGATGGGACCGTGAAAATGTATTTGTTGCCACAGACATATGTTGCCCACAGCCGGTGCAGGGAAAACCAAGGAAATGAACACAAGAGATCGGTATTGGGATGAATTAGGCCATAGGTAAGAGTAGGTCTGATGCTGGCTGATAGGCTACATTTGGCTCATGAGCCTATGATTCCTTACCCCAGGCTTAAAATAACAGCCTGAAAATCTGGAATATTGATGAGATAAAGCTGCTGTTCAGAGAGAGCATCCGATCAGCACAGAGCTGCCCCCCTTCCCTGGAATGTGAGGTAGGCAGGGAATCAATATGCAGGCCGAAGTGGGAAGTGAAGTCGTAGGAGAGGGGTTTTAGTCTGTGTGCCTTTTTTATGGTTAGCTGTCTTTGTTGTACAAAATGTGGCTTGGATTTTGCATTGAGGCTGATGGATGGGTGTGTGATTGTGGCTATTATTGGCTGAAGAGTGTAATGTTATTTTAATGGGGTTGCATTTGATTATTGATATATTGTATTTATTTGATTTCTATTTTGCTCATCACTCTTGAGATCCTTTTGAATATAAAGCAATTAAGGCATTTTTCTAAGTAAATTGCCGTGCTTTAATAATAATAATAATAATAATAATAATAATAATAATAATAAACAAAACCCAATCAATCCAAGGCTCTTCAGCACTCTGCAGGCAGCATTTTGTTCAGGCTCACTTTTGCAAAGGCCCTGGACCTAGAGGAACATAAATATATATAACAAAACATACAGCTATATGGCACAGAAACGGAGAAACGTGAGGTAATGTGCAGGACCTAATTCAACTCAGGGGAGTCTATTGATATCACACTTCAATTGAGGAGGGACGAAAAGACTCCTGAATCACCCCATTTTCTAGCTCCCCCACAGAGCCAGTACCCTTCGCTTTCCACATGTTTATTGTGAGACCATCTTGAAAACTGTAAATAGCAACAATAACTTTGTACACTAAGCAGTGCTATAGAAATAAACCGTAATCATAGAAATTATTCGGTTCCCCCCTCCCTTTTTGTCCTTTGAGCATAATGGTTAATGTTGTTAGGGGCTTTCAAGTAGATTGGCTTTGATTGTCACTAGCCTTTCCGCAGACCACTTACACTAGGGCAGTGCCATTGATTTCAATGGAAATGGATCGTGGGGAGGCAATCTACACCACCGCAGGGGTCTTTTGTGTATTGGAAACACCTTCTAATTTAGCTTTTCCAACCAACCATTCAAGCCCCTGACCAAAATCAATAGTTTCATAGAGTGCCTTTTCTAAATGAACAATAAGAGTGCTTTAGCTAGGCAGACTTGGGGTTACCCATTAAAATTAGAGGTCTGTCAAGAAAGCTTGAAACGTTTGTTCTGTCTTCTCCACCCCATGCCAGTTCACTGCCTTATTTTCTAGGCTGGCTCGCATTACATGTGTTACTGTGCCCAGAAACTTAAAAAAAAAACACCAAACTTTTTTTTTTTTTTTTACAAAATACAAAGTGACATATTGTAATTAATCCCTCATTAAGCTTGCAAACTGGAGCAGCTATTTCAAAACAAAAACAGAGAAGAAAACAAAGTGGGGGAGGGAATCCTCCCCAAGCTGGTATTTTCCCCTAAGGCTCACTCACAGCTCTAATAAGGAGGCTGTTGCCTTTCATGACAGATTTCTGAGATAAATAAGGAAATCTCTCCCAGAGTATGAAATTTCCTGCTGTTCCTACTATTGCTGTGGCAGCACATGCAACAGGAGATGTTGAGCCTTAAATTAAATGTCAACAATAATATGGCAAACTGGAAAGATTAGACACCCAGCAACCCTTAAAGAAAAACCTTTTTTTGCTCATGGGAGTTATTACTGGTCAAAATCATTCTAAGAAGGGGAAGGGGAAATTATAGTGTGTGTGTATATCCCTTTTTTAGGGATGGAAGAGAAATTTGATTCAGATTGCATGTAAAACTGAAACTATGAAATTCGCATTTTCCAAAGCACAGCCATATTACACAAACACACTCATCTGAACTTTGAGATGCAATTCTCTAACAAACCAAATTTTTAAATAGATATATTGGGGGATGTGTGCATAGAAAGGCACATATTAGTGAAAACAACTGTTTATTGTGAGAAATCGGCGGTAAATGCCAATACATTTTAATAAGATTTTGCCAATTGCCTCAGAAATGTGGAGAACTGAATTTAAGATGGGGGAAATGAGAAATGGAGAGAACCATAATTTGTAGATTCTTCCATTCCCAGTTGTTTTAGATATTGGAAAAATACAGCATTTAAGCTGTAATGGCAAAATACGGGACATCTTGGTGGTTAGCTTTCATAATGGATATTCAGTGTGTAGAAAGTGAGGTGGTTTGGGTCCGAATAGCTACTTTGTGTACAAATTCACCTTGATTAAAATATGCCTTCCTGTTCTACTACAATGCAGATTCCAAATGGACGATTTCTCAAAGCATAAACAAATAAATAAATAATCTCAACCTAAGTGGCACTTTGTTGGGTTTTTGTTTGTTTGTTTGTTTTTGCCTTTCCCTCAGTGAAATTATAGCTTTCCTTTGTTAAATGGAAGAACATTGTTTGAATGAGGACGGAAATGACATTGGTCAGAATCAACATGGTATAGGGGGAGGCCATAAGGGGAGGATTGACCACAGCAAACTCAAGCCTGGGTTCGGTATTTGCCTGGTTGGAATCTGCACCCTGGTTCCCCAATGAGACCTTGCTTGCTTGGTTTGGCTTGCACCACGGCAAGGTTCAACACTCGCCGACTCCTGTCGTACAGGTTCCAAGCAATCCAAACCCAGTGGATCCATTCCATCAACGTGGGGCTTGTGGAATGGTGAACTGATCCTGGGACCCAATGCCATGCCAACCCTTGCCCCGCCTGTTGCTGTCAATAAAGATTTGGCCTGATTTTATCCCATCACCGTTGTACAGTCTGGTTATTTTCCTGCTCTCAAGGGTCACATAATGCACTAGCCTGCCAAAAAGAATCAGAAGCTGATCTTGAAATGCTGAGATCCTAATTTAATTAGATTAATCTAATGTAAACTGAGAAAAACGAACATTTACAAATTTGTCCATCACTAGTCTTAATTAACGATGCCTTGGTGTCAAACTTGTTTTCTTTTTTCTTTTTTATAAATGTTTATTAGAGTTTAACATACAGAATAGATATAATAAGCAATGTAGCATATGTCTTAACATAGTTTCACATCTTCTTTGGACTCCCTCACATCTCCCGCTCCCACTTTCATCGTTATAACTTTTTGCCAGCAATTTATCATCTTGTTTGCATTCTTATGTCCCATCTATTTATTTATAATCTTGTAATTCTCAAAAAAAATTATATTTTCTCAATCTCACATTATCATCTTAAATCATCTAGTTGCCCAATCATCTTGGTGCCCAATTATTTATGATCTAGCATCCTGCTTAACATTCACTCAAATTACAATATTTTTGTAGATAAATCTTGAATTTCTTCCAGTCCTCCTCCATCTTCTCCTCTCCCAGGTCACGGATTCTGCCGGTCATCTCGGCCAGTTCCATATAGTCTATCAGTTGCATCTGCCATTCTTCCAGTGTGGGTAGATCTTGAGCTTTCCAGTGCTTTGCAAGAAGTATCCTTGCTGCTGTTGTTGCGTACATAAAAAATGTCCAATCCTTCTTTACCACCCCTTGGCCGACTATACCCAAAAGAAAGGCCTCTGGTTTCTTTGTAAAGGTATACTTAAATACCTTTTTCAGTTCATTGTAAATCATTTCCCAGAACGCCTTCACTTTAGGGCAGGTCCACCAGAGGTGAAAGAATGTTCCTTCACTCTCTTTACATTTCCAACACTTATTATCAGACAGGTGGTATATTTTTGCAAGTTTGACTGGGGTCATATACCATCTATATATCATTTTCATTACATTTTCTTTCAAAGCATTACATGCAGTAAAGTTCAACCCAGTACTCCACAACCTTTCCCAGTCCTCAAACATGATATTGTACCCAATGTCCTGTGCCCACCTTATCATAGCCGATTTAACCATTTCATCTTGTGTATTCCATTTTAACAGCAAGTTATACATCCTTGAAAGCACCTTAGTCTTTGGTTCTAACAGTTCTGTTTCTAGTTTCGATTTCTCCACCTGGAACCCTAATTTCTTATCATTTTTGAAAACTTCTTTAATCTGAGCGTAATGTAACCAGTCTCGCACTTTATCCTTCATTTTCTCCAAACTCTGCAATTTCCAGTTGTCTCCATCTTTTTCTAATATTTCCCAATATTTTGGCCATTTGGCCTCCATATTGGGTCTTTTTCGGGCCTTAGCTTCCAAAGGTGAAAGCCACCTTGGAGTTTTATTTTCCAACAAGTCTTTATATTTTGTCCAGACATTAAACAGTGATTTTCTGACAATATGGTTCTTAAAGGCCTTATTGATTTTAACCTTGTCGTACCATAAGTATGCATGCCATCCAAAAGTATTATTAAACCCTTCCAAATCCAACACGTCAGTGTCTTCAAGAAGTAGCCAGTCTCCTGTGGACATTAGAAAGTGTTTCCAGAGATATTTTAAAAAATTATATACTCAAGGGCCGCAAGATGAGGCTGAGATTAAACAATTTTTGGCAAAAAATGGATTACCAAAATTGTCACAAGAAAATAGGACAATCCTGAATTGCAAAATAACACAACAAGAGATTGAACAGGCCATTCAGAACATGCAATTGGGCAAATCTCCAGGGCCAGATGGGCTGACCTCCAAGTACTATAAGACACTAAAAGATTATCTGATACAACCTTTGATGGAGGTCAGCAATGAAATTATGGAGGGGAAGAGGGCGCCGGAGTCGTGGAAGGAAGCGTTTATCACATTGATACCAAAGTCGGAAGCTGAAAAGACACAACTTAAGAACTATCGTCCCATTTCTCTTTTAAATGTGGATTACAAAATATTTGCAGACATTTTGGCAAGTAGACTTAAAAAAGTTTTAAATGAAGTAATTCACAAGGACCAGGCAGGCTTTCTCCCAGGCAGACATTTGTTTGCTAATACAAGGAATATTATTGACATTTTGGAACTTTTGCAAACAGATATAAATACAAAAGCAGTTTTAATTTTTATAGATGCGGAGAAGGCCTTTGACAACATTTCCTGGAAATTTATGAAGGGAAATTTAAAAGAAATGGAAGTGGGACGGGGTTTTGAGAATGGGATTGAGGCAATATATTCAGAGCAGAAAGCTAAACTGATAGTTAACAATGTGGTTACAGAAGAGTTTAAAATTGAAAAAGGAACACGACAAGGCTGCCCTATTTCCCCTTTGTTATTTATTTCGGTTCTGGAAGTGCTCCTGAATATGATTAGAGGGGACCGGTTGGTGGAAGGAATTCAGGTCGGGGAGAAACAATATAAGCTTAAAGCTTTTGCAGATGACTTGGTTTTGACCCTGCAGGAGCCAGAGTCTAGTACGAAAAGAGTATTACAATTGATTTATGATTTTGGTCGAGTGGCGGGATTCAAATTAAACAAACAGAAAACTAAGGTGTTGGGAAAAAAATTGACAGATACAGAGTCAGAACGGTTTCAGAAAGAGACAGAACTAAATGTGGTTAAAAAAGTAAAGTACCTAGGGGTAAACATAACAGCAAAAAATCTAAGTCTATTTAAGGATAACTATGAAAAATGTTGGGCAGAAATTAAGAGAGATTTAGACAGTTGGACAAAATTGAAACTTTCTTTGTTAGGCCGAATTGCTGCTATCAAGATGAATGTATTGCCAAAGATGTTGTTTTTGTTTCAAACACTTCAGGTTCTGGATAAGACGGAGTGTTTTCAGAAGTGGCAGAGAGATATTTCTAAGTTTGTCTGGCAGGGCAAAAAGCCCAGAATTAAGTTTAAGATATTAACTGATGCGAAAGAAAGAGGGGGCTTTGCCCTGCCAGACTTAAAGTTGTACTATGAGGCCGCAGCTTTCTGCTGGTGTCAAACTTGTTTTCAGGCAGAGTCAAGTTGCATTGGCTGTTGACGTCCTTCAGAACTGTAGCCCTAAGTAGCCTCATTAAATGTGACCCCTTGTCCACTATTTTGTATTGTACCCTAGATTTTTTAAAGGCTTGACTGAATTCTTTGCAACAAATGTGCTGTTGGCTTTCCTTTGTTAGATGGAAGAACATTGTTTGAATGAGGACGGAAATGACATTGCTCAGAAGCAACATGATATAATCTAGCCAGTGTGGTGTAGTGGTTAAGAGCGGTAGATTCGTAATCTGGTGAACTGGGTTCGCTTCCCCGCTCCTCCACATGCAGCTGCTGGGTGACCTTGGGCTAGTCACACTTCTTTGAAGTCTCTCAGCCCCACTCACCTCACAGAGTGTTTATTGTGGGGGAGGAAGAGAAAGGAGAATGTTAGCTGCTTTGAGACTCCTTCAGGTAGTGATAAGTGGGATATCAAATCCAAACTCTTCTGTACGTATTGTTGTAGGATTTCTTTCACCAACATAGATTTCACCAATGATGTAAATGGCAAAGTTTCACGTTGCACAGTAATTTTTACTGATTTCCTTGTAGATGAATCGATAGTAGGGCTCTGCAACTCACTCAAGATTAGAAGGAACACTCTCCTTTCTGGTGCCAGTAATAAGCACCGTGGAATACTTTGGTCACCTTATGAAAAATGAATGCTTAAAGATGAAGGAAAGAATATAAAATGTTAAATGTTAACATCTGTCTTGTGAAATTTACTATCTCAATTTAGATTCTTTAGAGGAAAATGAAGTGGCTTTGAAAGGGAAAAGCAATACTGAGCCCATTTGACCTCTTTATTAACCTCAAAGACAGCAAGTATATAAATTGATACTGGAGTATCTGATCTCACAGTATTTAATGTGCTTGGATGGGCATCATCCTTACACAATGGGATTTAAGTCAGTGTGGCTGCCTCCTGGTTTTACTATTCTATCTATTACCATATGTATAATCCCTAGCCGGAATTAAGATCGCCGGAAGAAATATCAACAACCTCAGATATGCAGATGACACAACCTTGATGGCAGAAAGTGAGGAGGAATTAAAGAACCTTTTAATGAGGGTGAAAGAGGAGAGCGCAAAATATGGTCTGAAGCTCAACATAAAAAAAAACGAAGATCATGGCCACTGGGCCCATCACCTCCTGGCAAATAGAAGGGGAAGAAATGGAGGCAGTGAGAGATTTTACTTTCTTGGGCTCCATGATCACTGCAGATGGTGACAGTAGTCACGAAATTAAAAGACGGCTGCTCCTTGGGAGAAAGGTGATGGCAAACTTAGACAGCATCTTAAAAAGCAGAGACATCACTTTGCCAACAAAGGTCCGTATAGTTAAAGCCATGGTTTTCCCAGTAGTGATGTATGGAAGTGAGAGCTGGACTATAAAGAAGGCTGATCGCCGAAGAATTGATGCTTTTGAATTATGGTGCTGGAGGAGACTCTTCAGAGTCCCATGGACTGCAAGAAGATCAAACGTATCCATTCTTAAGGAAATCAGGCCTGAATGCTCACTGGAAGGACAGATCGTGAAGCTGAGGCTCCAATACTTTGGCCACCTCATGAGAAGAGAAGACTCCCTGGAAAAGACCCTGATGTTGGGAAAGATGGAGGGCACAAGGATAAGGGGACGACAGAGGACGAGATGGTTGGACAGTGTTATCGAAGCTACGAACATGAGTCTGACCAAACTGCGGGAGGCAGTGGAAGACAGGAGTGCCTGGCGTGCTCTGGTCCATGGGGTCACGAAGAGTCAGACATGACTAAACGACTAAACAACAACAACAACAACCCCTGCCACTTACATTTCATACAGTGAAGGACCTGCTTATCATATCCCATGAATTTCCACTGACACCATTGAATTCTAAATATTCCCTTATTCACAGACCAACACATACACACACACAGTATGATTATTTGCATATTTAAATGCTAAAATGTTACTTTAAAGAAATATCTATTTCTTAGTGCTCCCTTTTTGTCTCTATTCTAATAGTCAATTGCCTTATGTAATCCACACCACTTAAATCACAGGCTTCACATGAAGTCTTCCTTCTGGTCAGAGACTCACAGCTTCTTGTGGACAACGGCCAACCACTGTCAGTCTGGCTTCAGCTGTTCTGGAGGACTGCGGCTGAAGTCTCTCTCTCCCAACAGACCATAGTTTCTGTGATTTCAGCCTTGGCATATGACCTTGTTTTTCATTGAGCAGTCACATGCTGCCACTGGGAACTCTCTGTTCTGCTCTGCCTTCAGCTAATTCCTCTGGCTATTGCTGCTACTTCTGCTCCCAGTTTTCCTCAGGCCTCCTTCAACCTCAGCTAGTTTCCCTCCCCACTGACTGACTCCTCAGTCACAATACAGCAGCCTTTTTATTCACACTTGATTGTGTACACAGTAGTGCATCTTCTGCCTTCGAACAAAGAAAGTGCCTAAGATATCCATGGTCAGTGTGCAGTCTGGCCAGAAAATTTCATTTTGCATTGTGAAGTGGAAATTCAATTTTGTCCTTCTCCAGGCCAAAACCAGCCCATCCCTATACAGTGATACCTCAGGTTATGAACTTAATTAGTTCCAGAAGTCCATTCTTAACCCGAAGCGTTCTTAACCTGAGGCACACATTCTCTACATAGGCCTCCCGCAGCCCCAGAAGCGGATTGCATTTGTATCCCAGGGCAAAGTTTGCAACCCAGAAAGCGTGTTCTCCTTCATGGAGAGCACGTGTTGCGGTGGGGACCACCAGGACACTCCAAAGTTGGGGGCGGGCTAATTGATCGTTAGCCACTGATGCGATTGGGGCTTCCCTTGTTGTTGGGAAGAAGTTAATGTTGCCATTTGTTGATTGACAGCCAGAAATGCTAAAACTCCTTGCACGAGGCTAGGGCTTCCTCTTTTCGACCATGCATCGGATTGCCCGTCCCCCCCTCCCTAGAATTAGGGTTGTTCGCTTTGACCTTGCTATGCCTGTCATGGGGTCGTCTGCTCTTGGGGCAGGGGCCTGGTAGGAATTTTGTCCATCTGGCTGATTGGCTGGGGCCATTTGGTTTTTGCCTACTGCGTAGCAAATCGTCACAACTTGTAAGGTTGCGGTTAGGCATTGGTTTATGGTTTGGTTGGTTGAGGGGCATGGATTGGCTGTGCCTGCCCCTCTAATGCTGCTGCTGCAAGGGATTCCGTTAATGGAATTGGGGGCTAACTATTGCTTGTCCACTCTGTCAAGGGGGCTCGGGCCATAGCAATGAGCTCCTGGTTGCATTTGGGGTGAGGGCAGGTTCCCTGCTCCGCGTAACCCCCAAGTGTATTCCCCTATTCTGACTTTCGCATCGTGCGGAATGTCAGTCTGTCCCCCATGGTGGGGGCAGATAGTCGTAACCAATGCCTAAGCAACCACTCACAAATTTGTATTTCAATAAAGTTGTGGCCAAAATTATGCCAAAAATCTTAAACAAAAAATTCTGTGTGATGTGTGAGTTATTGGGGTGGCCCTGGGGACCTCGACACGCAACACCTACTTCCAGGTTGGTGGAGTTCGTAACCCGAAGTGTTCATAAGCAGAACTGTTTGTAACCCAAGGTACCACTGTAGAAGGAAGAAGCCACTGCCAACAAAGATGAAGGAGACTGGGAAAACAAACTAAGAAATTATACTGGACACACCAGACAATTTCTGCCCCCCCCCTTTTCTTAAAAAAAGGGAGAAATGTTCAGGCACAATCAACAAGCTTTGTGTATTGGTTCCTACATTAGTTTAACTTTTAAAGGTCACTTTTAATAATATGTATAAGGTTTTAAAACTGGATAGTTAGGAGTATAAGATTCTGAGGACGTGCATAAATAAGTATAAAAAATGGAACCGGGAGGAGGAGGGGGAGGGAAGTCAATTAAGATGTATGATTATTGGGTTTGTTCTTTTTATTATCATAAAATTAATAAATTGAATAAAAAAAATTGTCCTTCTGGTATTCACAGGACCTGGGGGGCGGGGAGGGCAATAAAGTGGTTGGGCTGGCAGCTAGAACAAAAACCAAAACCAAAACCTAGGACAGGTGAAATGTGTCTCTGCTTTGGCTTCTGTCCTCCAGCATGTCCATTTGATTTGTCTTCACACTAATGTTCATTAATTCTGTCTACTAAGCAATTGAGCCTCTAGGATTATCAGTCACAACTCCATCCAGTCCCCAGCCTGCTGCTGTGTTTGTTTAGTAGTAGAAAGAGTATTGCAGATACTATACATCCACAGACACAGGTAAAAGCCCTCATTTGCAAATTCCAAGGAAATGGCAACCTGGAGCACACTCAGTGCAGCTCAGATTCCCCTCACATTACAGTTCACTTACAATGGTACCTCTGGATATGAACGCTTCTGGTTGTGCATCGCTGCTGCGCTAACCCGGAAGCAGTTGCTCCCGGATGTGAACTTTGCCCCGGGATGCGAGAGGAAATCACGCCGGGAGGCGTCTCATGTTAAGAACAGTTTGAGGATAAGAACGGACCTCCAGAACGAATTAAGTTCGTATCCTGAGGTACCACTGTAGTTGCTTCTGTGAGAAGCTTTACCACTTATGTTGCCCAAATATAAATACCAAGCTCCTAATAAAAGTAGCCTTCTGAGACTCCTGCAGTGAAGCTTTCAAATGGTTTTGGTGCTGACATTTAATTCAACGTGGTACAACAAGTCAAAGCAGTACCCTTTGTTTTAAAGGAGTCAGCTGACATGACTTAGACTTTCCCTACCCTTCCTGTGAAGTGCACCATTTTCCTGGAAAGAAGGACACGTCAGATTTCTGCAGAGATGGCTGTCTGGCTGACACTCTTTAATTTGATTTATGTCAGTTATTGTGGCAAGATTGAAAGCTGGCATTATTTGTAATAAAACAAAATACCATTTGTTTTGGAGACATACTGAAGATGGCCGTGAATATGAGGCAACTGCTGACGTGGTGATCAAGCTCATATTCCCTTGCTTTGCTGCACGTGTGTGTGTTTTATTTTTATTTTACAATGAAAGGTTATGTCTCTATGGATAATTCAACAGAACATCAGGCCTTTCCAGAATTAATGGGAATTGTATAATCGATGACAAATTAAAGGGTAGAAGGGTTTCTAATTAAAATTATCTCACCTCCCTTACTTTAATGCAAAATATAATACAAATTTTGAAAACCATACATATTGTCAATCAAACCATTAGCATGATTGTGTGAAACCATCAGCAAACTTTTAGTGTGCAGTGCCTTTCAAGGGGACATGGGATCACAGATGCTCTGCATCATAACTAACACCTTGCCAGCCTCTTGATGGTGGCGCAGAAGTGAGGGTGGGAAATCATTCTATGCTCCTCTGGTATGTATGGGACTGGAAACATGGCAGGGTAATGAATGAGAATGTTAAGCCAGCTCCAGGGCAGGTATACTCTGCTGTCGCTCGAGGCTCAGGTGGCCTCAGTGGCCTCAGAGTGCCTTCCACCAGCTTCGGCTGGTGACCCAGCTATGCCCCATCTGGACAGGGATAGCCTAACTACTGTTGTCTATGCTCTGGTAACCTCAAGGTTGTTGTTGTTTAGTCATTTAGTCGTGTCCGACTCTTCGTGACCCCATGGACCAGAGCACACCAGGCACTCCTGTCTTCCACTGCCTCCCACAGTTTGGTCAAACACATGCTGGTAGCTTTGAGAACACTGTCCGTCCATCTCATCCTCTGTCGTCCCCTTCTCCTTGTGCCCTCAATCTTTCCCAACATCAGGGTCTTTTCCAGGGAGTCTTCTCTTCTCATGAGATGGCCAAAGTATTGGAGCCTCAGCTTCACGATCTGTCCTTCCAGTGAGCTCTCAGGGCTGATTTCCTTCAGAATGGATAGGTTTGATCTTCTTGCAGTCCATGGGACTCTTAAGAGCCTCCTCCAGCACCATAATTCAAAAGCATCAATTCTTCGGCGATCAGCCTTCTTTATAGTCCAGCTCTCACTTCCATACATCACTACTGGGAAAACCATGGCTTTAACTATATGGACATTTGTTGGCAAGGTGATGTCTCTGCTTTTAAAGATGCTGTCTAGGTTTGTCATTATTGCAAAGGGCTGCCTCTGAAGATGGTTTGAAAACTTCAACTAGTGCTGAAGTGGAATACTCAGGATGAAACGGTAAAATCGGCTATGATTAAATGGGCACAGGATATTGGACATAATATTATGTTTGCTGACTGGGAACAGTTGTGGACCACAGGTATGAAATTTACGGCATGTAACGCCTTAAGAGAGAATATTATGAAAATGATATACAGGTGGTACATAACCCCAGTCAAGCTTGCAAAAATCTACCATTTGCCCGATAATAAATGTTGGAAATGTAAAGAAACTGAAGGTACATTTTTTCACCTTTGGTGGACGTGCCCAAAGATTAAGGCTTTCTGGGAAATGATATATAATGAATTAAAAAAGGTATTTAAATATACCTTCCCCAAGAAACCAGAGGCCTTTCTCCTGGGCATAGTCGGCCAAATGGTGGTAAAAAAGGATAGAACTTTCTTTATGTATGCAACAACAGCAGCAAGAATACTTATCGCAAAGTATTGGAAGACACAAGAACTTCCCACACTGGAGGAATGGCAGATGAAACTTATGGACTATATGGAATTGGCGGAAATGACTGGTAGAATCCGTGACCAGGGAGAAGAGTCGATGGAGGAAGACTGGAAGAAATTCAAAGACTAACTTCAGAAACACTGCAAAATTAAGGAATGTTAAAGTGATGTTGGACTGAAAATAAGTGGTTTCCAGCTGCACAGGTTAAAGTTAATGATAGATTAAGATTAAAGATCAAGATTAAAGATGTTTAAAGAAATGGAAATTTGATATTAAAAGGAAAAATTTTAATGTTATATGATATTAAGATCAAGGATTAAGCTTAAAGAAGTTGAAGTTATATATTTTAACATTTTATTAAATTAAAGATTGGGATTAAAAAAGTGTAAAAGAAACTGCTGGACAAATAATTTGGATTGGAATACAAAAGAGGGAGGTATGAGGAAGTCCAGAAAATAAGTAATTTAAAAATGGAAATGGAAAAGAGAGTTTGTTTTTAATTGTTATGGGGGTTTTTTTTGGTTTTTTTTGTTGAGTTTTGTATTGCTTTTTGTGTGTGTTGTTTTTTTTGTTGTTTAAAACTTTAATAAAAATTATTTAAAAAAAAAAGAAAAAAAAGAAAACTTCAACTAGTGCAGAATTCAGCGGTCAAGTTGCTCACTGAATCAAGACGGTTTGAGCATATTACACCGATCCTGATCCAACTGCACTGGCTACCAATTAGTTTTTGGGCCCAATTAAAAGTGCTGGTTTTGACCTATAAAGCCTTAAGCAGCTCAGGACAGCAATAACTCAAGGGATCATCTTCTGAGGCCCTCCTTCGTGTGCTCCTCCTCAAGAGGCATGGAGGGTGGCAACACGAAAACGGGCCTTCTCTGCAGTGGTTCCCTGTCTATGGAATGTTCTCCCCAAGGAAGTTCAACTGGTGCCTTCATTATACACCTTTAGGCACGAGGCAAAAACGTTCCCTTTTAACCAGACCTTTAGTTGATCTTATTGACATCCAACACCCTTTTAGAATGTAGCTTTTGGGGGGGGGGGACTGCTTTTGGTTTGATTTTATATGTTGTGGTCTTGTTGTGAATTGCCCTGAGACCTCGGGGTCTAGGACGGTGTATAAGTTGAATTAATAATACAGATGTACCTCGGGTTACAGACGCTTCAGGTTACAGATGCTTCAGGGTACAGACTCCGCTAACCCAGAAATAGTACCTCGGGTTAAGAACTTTGCTTCAGGATGAGAACAAAAATCACACGGCAGCGGCACAGTGGCAGCGTGAGGCCCCATTAGCTAAAGTAGTACCTCAGGTTAAGAACAGTTTCAGGTTAAGAACGGAACTCCGGAATGAATTAAGTTCTTAACCCGAGGTACCACTGTAGTAGTAGTAGTAATAATAATAATAATAATAATAATAATAATAATTTCAGTCTCCAGTTTGGGAGCATGTTATGGGACTGGATTGGTTATGGATTCTTCAAAGCTGCAACATTGGTAGGGGTAGGGCTGCCGAAGTAGCAGTGGTAGGGAGGCAAAATCTGACATCAGATTTCCTTCTCTGATTTCTGATTGATCTCTCCATCTTTGGGAAGGGAGCTCTGATTAATCTAGTGACTTCTGGAATGCCCTTCTGGAGTCCATAGAGTTGTAGGCCGATTCTAGAATAGAAACTTTAATAGTGATAGCTCACGATTCCCAGTTCTATTGTGTCCTACGGGTATTCCTACTAGGAAACAAGAGCCAACCCTGTCCACAGCATATAGAGAAATATAAAAGACTCCTAGAACCGAAACTCCTTGGTGGGCAGCGCTGGCAGAAATTGTTGCAGTGAAAAAATTAAATATGAAAGAAAATTGGGCTACTTATAAAACTGTATTAAAGGAAGAAAATGGAGAATTGGAATTAAAGGATTATACAGAAATCAAAGCTCATATTAGTGATTGGTTCCAATATATTCAAATTAAGTATAGATTAGCGAAAGATAAAAGATAGGATTTGAAAAAGAAATATCTAAATTTGATAAATATTTAATACAAGAAAAATAAAAATAAAAATCTAAATTATATAATCTGATCTTAGAGTGGGAAACAAAGGATGAACTGGTTAAAGCATCCATAATTAAATGGGTGCAAGATATTGGGAAAAATATTTTGCTTGAACAATGGGGAAAATTGTGGAAAGAAGATATCAAATTCACTATGTGTTATATATTGAAAGAAAATTACCTTTAAATACAACATAGATGGTATTTAACACCTGAAAGAATAGGAAAAATGAATAAAAATTGTAGCGATGTCTGCTGGTGATGCAACACTGAAAAAGGTACTATGATGCATATATGGTGGAACTGTTTAAACATCAAACAATTTTGGGAAACAATATATAATGAAATGAAAAAAATGTTCAGGTATTTATTTAGGAAAACATCAGAAGGTTTTCTATTGGGAATAGTATCAGGAAGTCTAAAGGAAGAAGACAAGACATTATATTTATACGCAACAGTAACCACAAGGCTATTGATTGCGAAAAATTGGAAGAGTGGTATTATACCGACAAAAAAAGAGTGGCTTGCCAAATTTTTGGAGTATTACAATATATCCAAAACAATGGGAGAAATTGGAAGGATCTCAAGAGAGAAGATAGACAAGGACTGGAAGGTGTTTAAAGGATACTTGCAAAATCATATTGAAAAATCAGAACTATTAGAATAAACAATACTGAAATACTAAATAAGATGGATAACACTGTGTAAAAGAAAAAGGAGTAGAAAATTGGTTTAAAAGTGTGAAAGAAAGTAATAGAAGTGGAAAGAAATTGCAATTGAGTAGATTGGAAGTCTAACACAGGGTGGGGTGAGGGGTGAGGGATGGTGGTGGGAAAAGGAAGTATCTGTGGGATTGAGTGTGGGTATGTATGAATATTTTTAAGGATTGTATGAAATGTATGTTTGTATATTCGTAATATGTATGTATTAATGTTGAATTATTTTAATAATAAAATAAAATAATTTTTTTTTAAAAAAAAAAGTGTGGAAAGACTAAACACACAGAAGAATCCCAAGGACCAGATACATGTTGCTGCTGCTTGTTGTTTAGTCGTTTAGTCGTGTCCGACTCTTTGTGACCCCATGGCCCAGAGCACGCCAGGCACTCCTGTCTTCCACTGCCTCTTGCAGTTTGGTCAAACTCATGCTGGTAGCTTCGAGAACACTGTCCAACCATCTCGTCCTCTGTCATCCTCTTCTCCTTGTGCCCTCAATCTTTCCCAACATCAGGGTCTTTTCCAGGGAGTCTTCTCTTCTCATGAGGTGGCCAAAGTATTGGAGCCTCAGCTTTAGGATCTGTCCTTCCAGTGAGCACTCAGGGCTGATTTCCTTCAGAATGGAGAGGTTTGATCTTCTTGCAGTCCATGGGACTCTCAAGAGTCTCCTCCAGCACCAGAATTCGAAAGCATCAATTCTTTGGCGATCAGCCTTCTTTATGGTCCAGCTGGACCATAAAGCTGCTGCTGCTACCCACATTGTCCTCTGAAATTGATGTATGCATGGCTGTGGGTGGCATGCTGTTATAACATGCCATTTCATTACCCAGAAAAAGGCTCCTTGGGTAGCTTCAGCTGGGCATGCGATGCCTGTAGTTTAACCTTGCCCTTGTGCAAAGGTAGTAACATCTGTACCTGTTTCAATGTGCTTTCCCCTTGTGCCTAGTATGCTTCACCTCACAACTTTGTAGCTTGACAATTTGCAGATCTGGAGAACCTAATAAATTAGAGCATATAGATGATCATAGGAAGGCACAGGTATATTTATCCTTCAGTAAGGATATGTTCCCATGTAAGGTGCATGTATGTCTTTATGTCTTTTCTTGCAATTCCTGCCTGAACTAAATAATAAACTAGTGCATGCCTAAATGAAATCATTTATATGGAAGTTAGTGGACTAATTTTAGATGCCTCCATCTGAACCGTAATCAAAATAAGCAGCAAGTTACTGAACAGGTGTGATCTGTCCAGTTCAGTAAATATTTGATGCAACATTTGGCATTTGAATTCATTACATTATGGGACACTGTTTTGTTTGGAATGCTACAGTGCATTAGTTGCTTTGAAGCTGGGTGTCTTCCCCTCACTTCAGGTTGTTAAATATTTGATTAAAAAGGACCATAATTGCTTACTTACGTAATAGTTCTTGGAAGCGTATAAAGAGTCTTGCTGTACTAATGACTGAACAAACAGTATGCATTTTTGCAAGACTGGAGTTGCATATTAGTCTGCTGTAGCCATTACAAAATTATTTTGTAGCAGTAGCTGACACTTTGGCCAGTTTTCTATTAAAAGCTTAGATTTCTCTCCACATTAAATAAATCTCCTCCATACACAATTATTTCCCAAAGCACTTTGTGGCAGTTATTTGCTTAAACCATTTCATTCCATGGAAATTCAAATGCAGTAAGCAATTCTTGACTTGGTTTGAATTCTACTCGCCATGTTAAAAACAAATTAGGCAACTCTTGTAATTTATAAGTATGCTTAGAGAGGTTGTTTTCCAAATACCGTAGCTATAAAACACATTTAAAAAGAGAATCAATATCTGAAACATTTGATGCAACATTGGTTAAATGCTGCATCCCATCAGTGGCAAAGCTTGGTCTGGAGCATCAGTGTGTGCTTTGGCAGGACATAGGAACATTGTCACATTAGATGGATTCTGTAAACTGAATTCATTTTTAAAAAATCAAAACCCCAACCCATTTCTCATTTCTCCTGCCTTAAACACATGGGTTTGTCTGCCTCAAACAGTACCACTCTACAGGAGAACTTGATGGTGTATAGTTTGATGAAAATGTTGATCCAGTACATGGCAGTATAAGGGACGCAGGTGGCGCTGTGATCTAAACCACTGAGCCTCTTGGGCTTGCCAATCAGAAGGTCAGCGGTTTGAATCCCCATGACGGGATGAGCTCCTGTTGCTCTGTCCCAGCTTCTGCCAGCCTAGCAGTTCGAAAGCACACCAGTGCAAGTAAATAAATAGGTACCGCTGTGGCGGGAAGGTATACGGTGTTTCCGTGCACTTTGGTTTCTGTCACAGTGTCCCATTGTGCCAAAAGCTACTGTTAGGTCCATCATAAGATGTCTGCCAGCTTCCAACCACAGATATCAGCAGCCTTCAAGCAAGCAAACTTGCCTGATTATTGCTCCATAGCATCCCACTGCCAGAGGATTGCCTCCTTCCATTCACCAGTTTTCATCTTCCAAGTGAAAGAAACCTGGTAAGTGCTGAATGTCACATCCATTGCCAGATGTGTCCTGCTGGAAATAGAAAAGGGCTTTCCCCTTGGCCTGCCTTTATATCCACTCAGTTGCCAAGTGCCTTTGTGACATCACAAGAAACCCACAGCCAACGGCAACAGCTGGGGAGGCATCATCTTCATTGCTTTGAGCCTCACAATGGTGGGTGGACCTATCATTGATTATGTGCTTGTTTATTCAGGAAGCGGGTGGCGCTGTGATATAAACCACCGAGCCTTTTGGGCTTGCCAATTAGAAGGTTGGTGGTTTGAATCCCCATGATGGGGTGAGCTCTGCCGTAAGCTCTGGTTTCTGCCACGGTGTTCCATTGAATCAGAAGTGGTTTAGTCATGCTGACCACATGACCCGGAAAGCTGTCTGTGGACAAAGGCTGGCTCCCTTGGCCTGAAAGTCAGAAGAAGAAGAAGAGTTTGGATTTGATATCCCGCTTTATCACTACCCGAAGGAGTCTCAAAGCGGCTAACATTCTTCTTTCCCTTCCTCTCCCACAACAAACACTCTGTGAGGTGAGTGGAGCTGAGAGACTTCAAAAAAGTGTGACTGGCCCAAGGTCACCCAGCAGCTGCATGTGGAGGAGTGGGGAAGCGAACCCGGTTCACCAGATTACAAGTCAACTGCTCTTAACCAATACACCACACTGGCTCTCAGAACCCGCAAACTTCATATAAATCCATTTAAAACAGATTCTTACTCCATCCCTTGTATCCACAAAGCACTCAGCTCAGACTCCACCTCTGCAGGAGAGTTGTCCAAAAAGCATGCAGACTTTTAGTGATATAAACATTCTTTTGCCAAATCCCTAACCACTCATTTACATCAATTCAGCCAGCCAATGTACGCATCAGAAAACTGGCACTTTTCATCATCATCTTTCTTCATAATCTTTAATGGGTATTTTTTCCCTATTAAAGGTTATATTTGGAAAATGCAAAGCAAGTCTTTAGATGGGAACAGTGCTCCGGAGGGTGATATTAAATATGATAATATTCTTTCGAGCTACCAATCACTTTCAATTGTACTACTTCTGTAATAAATCACCAAGGAACTAAATTCTGTTTCTTCTTAACACAGAACGCAGGCTTTGAAATATAGGAAGATGTCTTTTATGACGTCAGAACATTTGTTCATCTAACCCTATATTGTCTGACTAGTAGTTGCAACTCTCCAAAGTCCCAATCCGGGGCATTGAAGGTCCTTTGCTTGGGTTGGGGGTTCTCACTTTGCTTATCTAGATTCCTCCAACCACCATCATCAGTGTATTTCCTTCCCTGGCTTCCTACTGCATAGTTCTTCCCTCGCCTTGCTACTTGCCTTGGTCTAGATCATAGCTACCCTTGTTCGACTGAGAGAGAGAGCACACTGCTGTCGCAGCACGCAGCTCCATTTATCTTCTAAGAAACAGCTGCAGCAGAGACAGACAGACAGAAGTGCAATCTGGCACTCAGTTGCTTGCCCAGAGGTAGCTGCTATGCATTCCAGGTGTGTTGCAAATTACATAGCTGTTGCAGACACCCACCCCTTATTAAAGTACCTTTTCAGCATCAGGCAAAGATTTCTCCATTCACCATTAGGATGCTCTTGTTTTAGTGTTGCAGTATTTTAAATTTAGTACCAAAAGAATGTTTCGTCTCCATCACCTGGATGTGTTATGGCCATGTGAGATTGCTCTCATGTTTTTATGTCTGTAGATGATTAGAGCTGTGTTGTGGTGCCTCGGTTTATTTGGCTGTTATTCTGTGATTTTGGTTAAGCTGTTTTATTTGCCACTCAAGAGAGCATTGTTACAGAGCAACTTGTAAATATAACATTATAAATATATATCCTCTTTCAGTGGTTTCACTTTGGGGTAAGATGTGGAAGCTTGCTTGTAAATGCTACTATACAGTTGCTCAGGATGAAAATGCCTGACACTAAATAAAATGTGAAAATTGAATGGGACAGCTAACACACGGAAGGGTGACTGAGAAACTGACATTCTTGTCATTAGTAGAGGCAAATTTGCTCCACCCTCTCCACCCCTTACCTGAAGGGGAATCCCCCTTAGGATTCCCTAAGGGGAGGGGCAAGGAGGTCACCGGGGTATGTGACCAATCACAGGGGAGCCGACCTTGGCAATTTAAGGCTCCCCTGACCCCTACTCATCCTTTTTCTGCTCTGTGGATCAGTTGAGTATTCATTTGTAGTTGGACAAGGAACCTGGTAACTTTTCCTCTTCTTCAATTTGACAGTTTGGTAAGGGAATGTCTGGGCAGATGATCTTTTGGGCCAAGGTCAAAATCAGAGTCAGAGGAATATTGGCAGAAGGGTCTGAGAGCAAGCTAACGGTGCATAGTGAAGCAATTGCCAGTTTTGCTTTGTGCCATAAAGCACAATTCTTGCAGCCACAAAAGACAGCAGCTGTCCTCTCGCAGCGAATGGAAAGCTGGACAGCTATTTGACATCAAGCTCTCTACCATACATTTGAGTGTAAAACTGAAACAGAGAAAGCTCAGCTTTGTGCCTCCATTATAGAGCATACCAGGCAGCCATATGTATGAGGTTGTCAATGTTTTATCACGTGATTCTGAAACCAAGGAGAGCTAATAGTTCAATGAATATGCTTGTATGGATATGTACTCATGTATCTCATGTAATAAGACTAGAATCAACCAATGAGATTATAGAAATCTACTCTCAATAGACAGGATGCAGGTGGCGCTGTGGTCTAAACCACTGAGCCTAGGGTTTGCCGATCAGAAGGTCGGCAGTTCGAATCCCTGCGACGGGGTGAGCTCCTGTTGCTCGGTCCCAGCTCCTGCCAACCTAGCAGTTCAAAATCATGTCAAAGTGCAAGTAGATAAATAGGTACCGCTCCGGTGGGAAGGTAAATGGCATTTCCGTGTGCTGCTCTGGTTTCACCAGAAGCGGTTTAGTCATGCTGTCCACATGACCTGGAAAAACTGTCTGTGGACAAATGTCAGCTCCCTCAGCCAGTAAAGCGAGATGAGCGGCGCAACCCCAGAGTCGTTCGCAACTGGACTTAACTGTCAGCGGTCCTTTACCTTTACCTTTTTACTCTCAATAGAGGCAAGTATATTGGACGAGATGGATTGAATCCTTGACCTAGGACAAGGTGTTTTGATACCTGATACTCAGCCTGCAGCTTCCCTTGGGGGGCGTATGGCCGTCATAGAATGAGTATTGATCTTGCAGCTGTGTGTAAGAAACAGAAAGGCATATAATTTATGAACCCTGTCTAGGTCCATTGCAGATATTAGCATGCTGTTATTAGATCTGCTACCAGAAAGTGGTTATGCAGGTAGGTTGCAAGGAAGGAAACTCCATTGTGTTAGGATATTTCCGTTCCACCTTAAAAGGGAGCAGGCTTTGTGAGTCAGAGTCTGCGCATGTCCTGTTCACAGGATGTTTATGTTTCCTATTGCTTTCGTTTCTCTCTCTGTGTCGTAGACACTAAAGCAGGCAGTCATGTTTTTCTGTGTTCTGATCAACGCTGAATAAACTTGTAAATAATGCTCTCCTGAGTGCGACTTTGGCTGTGCATTATCTGCTGATAGAGTGTGCATGAGCTCTGGAATGTGGCAAGATATTTTCTAGAAACTCATGTCGCTAATTGCTGATACTGCGTGCCTACGGGAGGTCGATGGATTGTCCGGCAGACGGCTTGGGGGCCATGATGGACTTTATCTCCCTGGCAGTATCCCAACACATTGGAGTGATTGCTTCTGAGTTCTTCCTTAAAGCATCTCTTGCAGTACTGAAAGTTGCTTGGAGTCACTAAGATACAGATACTTGACCTGACCTGAGTGAGTCAACCACTAATGCAATTCTTATTTGTAATTTTTGCAGTAAAACTCTCAGGTGGTCTAACCTTCTGCCATAAATGCACTGACCTCTAACCATTTTACTGTCAAAACTCACTCTAATTATTTAAATTTGTATACCGCCTTATACCCATAGATCTCAGGGCGGTTCACAACATAAAATCACAATATTAACCCCCCCCCCCATAAAATACATAATAAAGGCAAAATCAAAGACAACTATTATGGTTTGAAGTGAATATATCTTTAACATGTTTTTTTAAAACCCATCCTATGAAAAGTATTTAAGTATATTTTATCCTTAAGTATATTAAGTCCTTTTGACTTTCAAAACAGTTTGGAAACCAAGGCGCGGCTTCTGATTGGCTGCAGGAAGCTCCTTCAGCCAACTGGAAGCCACGGAAGCCACGGAAGCCAAGACGGTTGTTTGGCTTCCAATGAATGTTCGCAAACCAGAATTATCACTTCTGGGTTTGTGGTGTCTGGGAGCCAAAACGTTCGACTTGCAAGGCGTTTGACTTCCGAGGTAGAACTGTATAGCTGCATTCAATCAAATATGTTGCGATTTTTAAAAAAGTTAATAAAGCAAAGCTCAACAAGATTTCAGCTCATTTTCCATCAGATTCTGATCCCAGTGCCTCTGTAATAGCTGGAAACCTCTCCATTAACTTCAACAGGCTTGGTTCAGCTTCTCAACTGTTTTAGCTGTGTTGTCTTGACAAATCAGAGAAAGTGTTTGTTTAAAAAATAATCAGAAAATAAGGCCCCACTAATTGCACACAAATTGCACACTAATGATTGTTTTAATATCTACTGTGTTTATAATTATAGAGCCATCCCCTGCCCCACAAAGTCTCATATTCCATAATAAGAGTTCCAGTAATTAAATACAGATTACTGTTGGATTTGGAAGGTTATGACAATAGATTTGGTTGGCACGCATATCTATGGTATAATAAAACAAAAATCCATAAAGGTTTTGGTAATCACATATTTAGAAGATCTTTATAATGAAGTATGGGACAGGTAAAAAAACTTATTAGAACGTAAAACACTGTGGTGGTTATCTCCATTAGAAGCTATGAGTGTGAAAAAGATAAATATGAGTAAAAATTGGGTTACCTATGAGAAATTGTTGCGGGGGGGAGGAAATAAATGGAAAATGAAACCATATGAAGAGGTTAAAGAATATGTAAATGATTGGTTGCACTATTGCCAAGTCAATGAAATATATAAAGAGGATTTAAAGGAAAAGGATTTGGTGATAAAAAAAAATATCAAAATTTGAAATAGAAATATTAAACAATGAATGTAAAACAATGTCTAAAATGTATAAAATACTGTTGGAATGGCATTTGAAAGATGAGGAAGTGAAATCGGTAATGATACACTGGGCAAAAGACTTTGGATATAATCTACAGCTTGAAGAATGGGAAAGGTTGTGGAATGAAAGGATAAAATTTACAGCCTGTAATGCTTTGAAAGAGAATATGATGAAAATGATTTATAGATGGTATATTACACCAGTGAAATTAGCTAAAATGTATAAGACAAATAATAAATGTTGGAAATGTAAAGAAAAAGAAGGAACATTTTATCATATGTGGTGGGAATGTAAAAAAGTAAAGAACTTCTGGGAAATGAGATATAATGAGATGAAAAAGATGATGAAATATACATATTTTTTTTAAAAAAGAAGCATTTTTACTTGGTATTATAGGTCAGGACATTAATAGGTAAGATGTTAAATTGTTTTTATATGCAACAACTGCAGCAAGAGTATTGTTAGCCCAGAAATGGAAACAAGAAGAAATTCCGACGAAAGAAGAATGGCAGGCGAAATTAATGGACTATGCAGAATTGGACAAAATGACAGGAAGGATTAGAAACCTGTGGGACCAGAGATTTACAGAAGATTGGAAGAAGTATATGAATTATTTGAAGAGCAACTGTAATCAACAAATTACGCTAGTAGGACAACAAGAAGTTTTGTAAGGAGATATACGAAGTGTTATAAAGTAGAAAAAGATAGAGATATTGGTTATGAGTTTGAAATGTAATAGGGAAGATAAGAAATGCATACTGAGAGATTAGATTGGAAAATTTTCAGACAGGATTGATGGAAGACAAAAATTTGAATAAGATGTAAAAGTATGTTTAATTACTGTTGAAAATGATATGTTAAAAAAACTAATAATATATATAGAGAGAGAGAGAGAGTGTTCCAGTAATTAAACATGGAATTTTTATTTACACAAAACTTCCATGAGAAATGAAGGACTGCGGTCACATGCCTGTAAAAGGTAAAGGTAAAGGACCCCTGACAGTTAAGTCCAGTCACAAACGATTCTGGGGTTGCGCCGCTCATCTCGCTTTACTGGCCGAGGGAGCTGACGTTTGTCCGCAGTCACTTTTTCCGGGTCATGTGGCCAGCATGACTAAGCCACTTCTGGAGAAAACAAGACCAGCGCATGAAAACGCTGTTTACCTTCCCGCCGGAGTGGTTCCTATTTATCTACTTGCACTTTGACGTGCTTTTGAACTGCTAGGTTGGCAGGAGCAGGGACTGAGCAATGGGAGCTCACCCCGTCGCGGGGATTCGAACCACCAACCTTCTGATCGGCAGGCCCAAAAGGCTCGGTGGTTTAGACCACAGCGCCACCCGCTTCCTGAATAAACAAGCACATAATCAATTATAGGTTCACCCACCATTGTGAGGCTCAAAGCAATGAAGACAATGCCTCCCCACCTGTTGCCATTGGCTGTGGTTTTCTTGTGATGTCACAAAGGCACTTGGCAACTGACTGGATATAAAGGCAGGCCAAGGGGAAAGCCCCTTTCTGTTTGCAGCAGGACAGACCCAGCAATGGATGTGACATTCAGCACAGGTTTCTTTCACTTGGAGGATGCAAACTGGTGGATGGAAGGAGGCAATCCTCTGGCAGTGGGATGCTATGGAGCAATAATAAGGCAAGTTTGCTTGCTTGAAGGCTGCTGGCATCTGTAGTTGGAAGCTGGCGGACGTCTCATGATGGACCTAACAGTAGCTTCCGGCACAATGGGACACCGTAATGGAAACTAGAGTACACGGAAATGCCATTTACCTTCCTGCCATAGTGGTACCTATTTATTTACTTGCACTGGTGTGTTTTCAAACTGCTAGGCTGGCAGGAGCAAGGACCGAGAAACGGGAGCTCACCCAGTCGTGGGGATTCGAACCGCCGACCTTCCGATCAGCAAGCCCAAGAGGCTCAGTGTGGTGGGGGAGGAAGGGAAAGGAGATTGTTAACTGCTTTGAGACTCCTTAGGGTAGTTATAAAGCGGGATATCAAATCAAAAACTCCTCTCTCTCTCTCTCTCTCTCTTTAGACCACAGTGCCACCCACGTTCTTTCTATAATAATATAGGTGCTGTTATTTTCTGAATTTTTGGCGTAGTTCCAGGCAACATCATCATTATTCAGCTGTTACTCTGGAATACTGTGTTTATAAAACCACTTTTTTTCTACTGCAAAGAAAAGAAAAGAAAGAAATCAAAATCTGACATTTGTGGAGGATCTGGAATGAACTCTGAATATTTTCAATTGTGTGGAACATGTTAAAGCATCATCTTACTTTCTGTGTGGAGAGGTTGGGGGTTGGTGGGCATTGCCCTACAATTTTTTAATCATGGTTTCTGTCAGCCTCAACATCAGATGGAGAAATGCTGTCTCCTCCTCAGTCATGCACTGATACTGTCTCAACACATTGCCTGTGACAGCAATTATTAGCTGCAGTTAAAATGTAGCTCCTTCCTTTGTACACAAACACACACACACACAGAGAGAGAGAGAGAGAGAGAGAGAGAGAGAGAGAGAGAAATGGGGAAGCAATCTCAGTAATCTGTGGGCCTGCTCACAACACAGATATTTACTGGTGAGGAGACATACAGTAATACCTCCGCAAATGTCCACCTCGTCTAGCGTCCATTCCGGTGAATGTCCACAGCAAACCCGGAAGTACCGGAATGGGTTACTTCTGGGTTTGCCAGTTGTGCATGTGCAGAAGCACAAACCGCTTTGCGAATGTGCACAGACATGGCGCTTTGCCCTGCGTCCTTTTCGGCTAGCGGCCGGGGCTCCAGAACGGATCCCGGTCGCAAAACAAGGTACGACTGCAATGGGCTTGTATGTAAGGGGTGTGCTAATAGTCATATAATTCTCTTCAAACCAGCCATTGGTGAGGAGAAGGACAACCACACTCAGTCTTTGATCTACTGCTATAAATGGCAGAAGATATGGACAAGAAGGGTCAAATTTGCTCAGAAACAATTGGATCAAACAGCAACTATAAAAGGTATGGGGGGGGGGGGGACTGAAGTAGATATTGCTTGAAGACAATCTCATTCTTGTCTTCTTCTATGACCAAAACGATTATTTCATTTTCAGTAAAAGATTGGTTTCACAGTAGCAAATAAGTTTTGTTTCATCTCACAGCTTTCAAATTTAGGACAAGTATACAGCATTTACAGGCATAGATCACAACCCATAACTGTTATTGACTAAAGGTTATGGAGTTAAATGCACTAACTTCATGCATAGGTCTAATGACGGGCTCAGTCATTTTGTTCTATTAAGTCGAGACTGACTTAAAAAGCATTGCTACATCATCTAGAGACCTATTTTTGCTTTCAAATTCCCCACTGCCATTGTGCTGCAGATCATTTCACAACATTGTATCTCTGACCCTGCAGAGGTCTATAACTGTGCAAGAGCAATCACAACTAAGGCATCAATATTATGCTGCTTTGGGAATAACTGTTTTTGATTTGTTAAGATATGACCACTCCTGACTTAACCCAATGCCCTCGTTGAAACTCCTGTTGATTGCTGTGAACTACATGAGTGGACTACCTGATTAAAAAGTTTTGTTTGTTGAGTATTTTCTTGATTTGGGTCAATCCTCTTGATTATTTCTTCTAAATATATCCCATAGTTCTTGCCTTTCATCTAGATCTATAAGCATTTCTTGTACTGGTGGAGGAGAAATTTGATTCAGTTTCCAATTAAAGGCAAACTTAGCTAGTTCGCAGTTTCCAGAACAATAAACAAACCAAAACACAGCAATTCTTCAAAATTCACACTTCTCTGAATTTTGCAATAAGCCACATAATGTGTACAAAAATGCGTATATGAATGGAAAATGTGCCCATATATGCTAGTGAAAATAACCTACAAAAATGAAGTATAAGAGGAAATGGCTTGAAAATGTGTATATTAATTAAACTGCATAAAAATATGTTTATTGGGTGAAATTCTCATGGGAATTGTTTTAACAAATTGCTGTGGAGATGTTGAGAACTGAATTTAAGATTGGGAAAATTAGAATGTGAAAGAATGGAAACTGACACATTTACTCATCCCTAATTTCTTGTTCCTGTTTGTGTTGTGGGGAGTCAGGATGTTCCCAACCGGGTCTCTGACAAGGCCTGGTTCTGGTGCAGGGGGTACTATGACAATACCATGTGTCCTACACTATCAGCACATGTGCATGAACATTATGAAGTTAGCGGGCACTCTCAGATCATCTCTTCTCAAAAATGTAAAGATGTTCACATATACTAAGCCAATTCTGAACTGATCTGAATGGAGTGTGGCATTGCACTTGCAACCTAATAATAATGTAGAGTCCTCTGAATTTGTTTCGCTGAAAAAAGCAACACAAATATTGATTTCAGACGCAACCGGTGCTTAAATTTGCAGTTCAGTTTGGTACCTGGTTCCACTCATAAGTACTGTGGATTTATTGGTCAGTAAACTCTAGTAATGTATAAAGATTACTCCGGTTTCCATTTAGCACATGGCCAAATTGGAATGAATGTCATAGTGTTTTCTTCACTAACGCGAACTCACTTTCTCAACCCCTTAATCAGACTGATAAGTATTTTGTCAGTATTTGCCATCATAGACATGCAGCATTTATTATGAACAGAAGAAATCTTTAGGTGTTTTAGCCACGCTTTGGATAAACAAAAATGACCTTGTCCGGTCTGTAATGCCTTTTCATATATAGGTAGGCAATGCCTTTTGCAGTAATTATGTCATTTATCCTCATAAATATCCTGGGTGGTAGGTCATTAATATTCCTATTCTATAGATAGGAAACTGAGGCTGAGAGTAAATTGCCTGAAACTGCTCTCCAAATCTGTGGCTAAGCAAGAGTTTATATCAGGCCTCAGGTCCATGTTCAACATTTTGTCCAGTCCTGGCTGCCTATATGCTGTTTATTCTTTTCTCACGAGATATGTATTTCAGTGAGAAGTAGCCCGTGTTGTTTCTGTGTGGAAGTTGGTAATATGGCACCATTCCCTTGAGTTACCCATATTCAACCTCATATTTGCATCTGGGGAAACCTGAATTGAACAAAATGAAAATCTTCAGCAATGTAATTTAGTACTAGACTTGGCTATTATAGACCATAATTTCTATCTATAATAAACTTACATGTGACCAGCTACTCAAGAAGAAATTGCTCTAAAGGAAAGCTCTCTGTTCTCCATTAGTTGGAAGTTCTATTTGTTGGAAGCTACCCAGAACGGTTGGGGAAACCCAGTCAGATGGGAAGAAGAAGAAGAAGAAGAAGAAGAAGAAGAAGAAGAAGAAGAAGAAGAGGAAGAAAACTTCCGTGAATTCTCATTTTGCTTTTTCGCTTGTCAAAACACAAAGAAATTAAATTATTTTACCTGTATATATATCACACTGCAAATGCATAATCATTTTGCCACCTGACACTCAGTGGCAAAGCTACCTTCTCTGGCACCAGGAGTGGCGTACATCCGAGGGCATGGCTGGCGTGTGTCCCAGGGGGTGTGGTGTGCTGCCTGTGGGGGTGTGGCACTCATTGGGGGGGTTGCGCACCAAGCGCCAAGTGTCCTGGGGATGTGCGACAAGTGCTGAGCATCCCGGGAGGCAGGGGCGACCATAATGGCACCCCCCAGCAGATGGCACCCAAGGTGGACTGCCCGCCCACCCCCACCTTCATCCGCCAATGCTGTCACTGACCACTGGATTAGCTATAGCAGGGATGGGAAACCTGTGGCCCTGCATATTTTCTTAGAATACATCTCCCATCATCCTTGGTCGCTGCCTATGCTAGATGAGGACACCTGTTGGGCCATAGGTTCCCTATACTTGAACTATTTCCAGGGACCGTGCTGAGGAGGCATGGTCATTGCTGCCTCTGCTCCCTGACCCTGAATCTCCCCAGGAACAGGAGGACAGTATAGATTTAGAACAGTGGTTTGCAGAGGGGCATAGTTCAGAAGGGAAAAGCTGGGAAATACTGGATGAAGAGCAGGTAGGATAAGAAACACTGGAAGAGAGAGGGATAACAGATTCACGGTCGTTGGGTAGCACGTTCCAGGAGAGCTGAAAAGGTTGCTGAACAGAAAGCACAGCGACTACAAGCTCAGGTTACCAGATGTAGGGGTGATGTGGATTGAGAGGGATGGGGGGTTGTAGCCTTAATGTCAGCTACTCCCCATCCCTGACAGAGGCTGAGGACGCTGGCAAGCAGGGAGAAGAGATTAGTCTGGAATATGGAATTGGACAAGAGGAGGCAGGCTGCTGTAGTAACCTGATCTCCGAGAACAGAGAGCAGGGAAGGGGGAGTCCGAGGGGGAAAACACAGACTGTCAGTTTAAGCTCGGACTCAGAGTCAGGGAAACCGGCAATAGCCTATTCAAAACTTGTAGGCTCGAGAGAGTTTGAGAGAGGCATGAAAGGGAAAGAAAGCAAAAGTGGGGGCTTTATTGTTGGAGGAGGAAGGGGCGGAGCTTAGTCTTGGCAACTGCAAACTCAGAAGAGGACGCTGAGTGACTGAGCTCTGTAATGATTCGTGTGTTTGAGTAATGGACTACTGCAATGCGCTCTACATGGGGCTACCTTTGAAGGTGACCCGGAAACTGCAATGAATCCAGAATGCGGTAGCTAGACTGGTGACTGGGAGTGGCCGCTGGGACCACATAACACCGCTCCTGAGAGATCTGCATTGGCTCCCAGTACGTTTCCGAGCACAATTCAAAGTGTTGGTGCTGACCTTTAAAGCCCTAAATGGCCTCGGCCCAGTATACCTGAAGGAGCATCTCCACCCCCATCGTTCAGCCCGGACACTGAGGTCCAGCTCTGAGGGCCTTCTGGCAGTTCCCTCATTGCGAGAAGTGAGGCTACAGGGAACCAGGCAGAGGGCCTTCTCGGTAGTGGCGCCCGCCCTGTGGAACGCCCTCCCTTCAGATATGAAGGAAATAAGCAGCTATCTTCTTTTTAAAAGACATCTGAAGGCAGCCCTGTTTAGGGAAGTTTTTAATATTTAATGCTGTATTGTTTTTAACACTTGATTGGAAGCCGCCCAGAGTGGCTGGGGAAACTCAGCCAGATGGGCGGGGTATAAATAAATTATTATTATTATTATTATTATTATTATTATTATTAATCTGAGGAAATCACTGCCGGAGTTGTCTCATGTCTGTGGAGGAGACCCAAGCCATTACACTTAACTGGAAGCACCACCATTCTTAGAGGGAGACGTTTGTTATCCCTCACTGCGATTATTAAAGAATTGTAACTTGTAAGAAGACTCCATTCACTTTGTTCTGCTTATCTACTGCCAAGGGGGGAGGAAGCCGATTCCTTGAAGCCTGACAACTATACTCTCATAGAATCATAGAATCATAGAATCATAGAATCATAGAGTTGGAAGAGACCACAAGGGCCATCGAGTCCAACCCCCTGCTAAGCAGGAACACCATCAGAGCACTCCTGACATATGGTTGTCAAGCCTCTGCTTAAAGACCTCCAAAGAAGGAGACTCCACCACACTCCTTGGCAGCAAATTCCACTGTCGAACAGCTCTTACTGTCAGGAAGTTCTTCCTAATGTTTAGGTGGAATCTTCTTTCTTGTAGTTTGGATCCATTGCTCCGTGTCCGCTTCTCTGGAGCAGCAGAAAACAACCTTTCTCCCTCCTCTATGTGACATCCTTTTATATATTTGAACATGGCTATCATATCACCCCTTAACCTCCTCTTCTCCAGGCTAAACATGCCCAGCTCTCTTAGCCGTTCTTCATAAGGCATTGTTTCCAGGCCTTTGACCATTTTGGTTGCCCTCCTCTGGACACGTTCCAGTTTGTCAATGTCCTTCTTGAACTGTGGTGCCCAGAACTGGACACAGTACTCCAGGTGAGGTCTGACCAGAGCAGAATACAGTGGCACTATTACTTCCCTTGATCTAGATGCTATACTCCTATTGATGCAGCCCAGAATTGCATTGGCTTTTTTAGCTGCCGCGTCACACTGTTGGCTCATGTCAAGTTTGTGGTCAACCAAGACTCCTAGATCCTTTTCACATGTACTGCTCTCAAGCCAGGTGTCCCCCATCTTGTATTTGTGCCTCTCATTTTTTTTGCCCAAGTGCAATACTTTACATTTCTCCCTGTTAAAATTCATCTTGTTTGTTTTGGCCCAGTTCTCTAATCTGTCAAGGTCGTTTTGAAGTGTGATCCTGTCCTCTGGGGTGTTAGCCACCCCTCCCAATTTGGTGTCATCTGCAAATTTGATCAGGATGCCCTTGAGTCCATCATCCAAGTCGTTGATAAAGATGTTGAATAAGACCGGGCCCAAGACAGAACCCTGTGGCACCCCACTAGTCACTCTTCTCCAGGATGAAGAGGAACCATTGATGAGCACCCTTTGGGTTCGGTCAGTCAGCCAGTTACGAATCCACTGAGTGGTAGCATAGTCAAGACCACATTTTACCAGCTTCTTTACAAGAATATCATGAGGCACCTTGTCAAATGCCTTGCTGAAATCAAGGTAGGCTACATCCACTGTGTTCCCTTCATCTACCAGGCTTGTAATTCTGTCAAAAAACGAGATCAGGTTAGTCTGACATGACTTATTTTTCAGAAATCCATGCTGACTGTTGGTGATCACAGCATTCCTTTCTAGGTGCTCACAGACTGTTTGCTGAATGATCTGCTCCAGAATCTTCCCTGGTATTGATGTCAGACTGACTGGGCGGTAATTATTTGGGTCCTCTCTTTTCCCCTTTTTGAAAATAGGGACAACATTTGCCCTCCTCCAGTCTGCCGGGACTTCGCCTGTTATCCAGGAATTCTCAAAGATGACTGCCAGTGGTTCTGAGATCACATCTGCCAGTTCTTTTAATACTCTTGGATGCAGTTCATCTGGCCCTGGAGACTTGAATACATCTAAACTAGCCAAGTATTCTTGTACTATCTCCTTAGTTATTCTGGGCTGTGTTTCCTTTGCTGAATCATTTGCTCCAAATTCTTCAGGTCGGGCATTGTTTTCTTTATCGGAGAAGACTGAGGCAAAGAAGGCATTGAGGAGTTCAGCTCTTTCTGTGTCCCCTGTTTGCATTTCACCATCTTCTCCTCTGAGTGACCCCACTGTTTCTTTGTTCTTCCTTTTGCTACGGACATACCCATAAAAGCCTTTTTTGTTGCTTTTAACCTCTCTAGCAAGCCTGAGTTCATTCTGTGCTTTAGCTTTTCTGACTTTGTGTCTACACGTGCTGGCTATTTGTTTGAATTCCTCTTTGGTGGTTTCCCCCCTTTTCCATTTTTTGTACACATCCTTTTTTAATCTTAACTCAGTTAAAAGTTCTTTAGATAGCCACCCTGGCTTCTTTAGGCACCTTCCATGTTTCTGTCTCATTGGTATTGCCTGACGTTGTGCTTTTAGTATCTCCCTCTTAACAAACTCCCAGCCATCATGAACTCCCTTTCCTTTTAGTATTACTGTCCATGGGATCTCACCCAGCACTTCCCTAAGTTTTATGAAGTCAGCTTTCTTAAAATCAAGAAATTGAGTCCTAGTATGCTTGGCTGCTCCTTTCCGCTGTATAGTAAACTTCAGAAGAGCATGATCACTCGCGCCTAATGATCCTTCCACTTCTACCCCACTAACCAGGTCATCAACATTGGTTAGGACCAGATCTAAAATGGCTGTTCCTCTTGTTGCTTCTCCCACTTTCTGGACAATGAAGTTGTCTGCAAGGCCAGTGAGGAATCTGTTTGACCTTATGCTCTTGGCTGAGTTTGACATCCAACAAATATCCGGGTAATTGAAGTCCCCCATTACTACTATCTCCCTTCCTTTTGCATGCTTGGCCATCTGTTCCAGGAAGGCATCATCTATGTCCTCCGTTTGGCTTGGGGATCTATAGTAAACTCCCACAATGAGGTCACTGTTATTCTTCTCTCCCTTAATTTTGACCCAAATGCTCTCACTTTGGCTTTGAGGTTCTAAATCTTGGATCTCTTCACAGGTATACACATCCCTGACATATAACGCCACTCCTCCTCCTTTCTTGTCTGGTCTGTTTCTCTGAAATAGATTGTATCCCCCCATTGTTACATTCCAATCGTGGGACTTATCCCACCAGGTTTCAGTGATGCCTATTATGTCATATTTAGTTTGCTGTACCAAGAGTTCAAGCTCATCTTGTTTATTTCCCATGCTTTGCGCATTAGTGTACAGACATTGAAGTCCATTAATCATTCCCCCGTGACTCTTATTTAAGGATTTTTTCCTCCCACCACTAGGTCTGTGTGCTGTTTGCTCCATTTGGTCTATGACATTTGGATGATCATCTTCATCAATTGATAGACTCCTACCTTCAGGAGCACTGTCTCCCTCCCCCACATTAGTCAGTTTAAAGCCCTCCTGATGAGGTTTCTGAGATTTTTGGCAAAAACATTTCTCCCAACCGTTGTGAGGTGCAGCCCATCGCTTGCCAGAAGTCCATCTTCAAGAAACTGCAGTCCATGATCTAAGAATCCAAACCGTTCCTGTTTACACCATTTGCGAAGCCAGCTGTTCACTTCCACTATTTTCCCCTCTCTCCCTGGGCCACGTCGTTCAACTGGGAGGACAGATGAGATCACAATTTGTGCATTTAATTGCTTCAATTTCCTGCCCAGAGCCTCATAGTCTCTTTTGATCTTCTGGAGGCTATTGCTTGCAGTGTCATTGGTTCCCACATGAACCAAGAGGAAGGGGTATTTGTCAGTGGGTTTTATGATTCCTTGCAGTCGTTCAGTTACATCTTGGATCTTAGCCCCGGGGAGACAGCACACTTCCCGAGACATCTTGTCAGGCCCACAGATCACTGCTTCTGTTCCCCTCAGTAGGGAATCCCCTATCACCACTACACGCCTCCTCTTAGGTTTGGTCGGGGTTCTTCCGTGAGCTGTCCGCTCCAAGGTCGCCTGCACATTCCCTGAGGACTGACTTTGCTGCTCGTCTTCATATACCTGATCGACTGTAATGAGGGAGAGATCCTCAAATGGAGTCTGCTCTTCGTCTTCCATGCTAGGGGAGAGGACCTCAAAGCGATTGTGTATTTCTAAGCAATCAGAGCGAACCCTGGGCCTCCTACTTCTTTGAGTCACGTTTCTCCATATATCTGGCTCCTGTGTTGGTGAACTAGCGTCCTTCTCAGGGGAGTTCCCTGTCTCCTCCTTGGTGGAGACGGTGTGCTCTGTTGCTTCCAAGAAGAGCTCCAGCTCTCTAATTCTTTGGAGCGTAGCTACACGTTCCTCCAGTTGCTGGACTTTGTCTTCTAAGAGGGCAATCAACATGCAATTGCTGCAGGTGAAGCTGCCTGCAACCTTTGGCAAGATGGCAAACATTGCGCAGGAATCGCAGGCGACTGCAGCTGTTCCCTCCCCCTCCATCTTGAGAACGTGTCGTTGGGGGTGGCTACAGCGGTCCTCCATCATAAAAAGCGTGAAGACAGGAAAAATAACTCCCCCCACAAAAAAACCTAGGTCTCCCCCAACAAACGTTTGAGACTAGCTCCCCTAAATCTAAAAGATGGATCAAACTGCGCGCGCCACTAGGCTCCATTAATTGGAATGGAAATTCTTTTCAGCTACTGGATAGCATTTCCATATTTTCTTATCTTATAGCAGGGGTCAGCAACCTTTTTCGGCCGTGGGCTGGTCCACCGTCCCTCAGACCATGTGGTGGGACAGACTATATTTTGAAAAAATTTATGAATGAATTCCTATGCCCCACAAATAACCCAGAGATGTGTTTTAAATAAAAGGACACATTCTACTCATGTAAAAACACACTGATTCCTGGACTGTTCGTGGGCCGGATTGAGAAGGCGATTGGGCCACATCCGGCCCCCTGAGCCTTAGGTTGCCTACCCCTGTCTTATAGCATATACCCAAAACATATTTTTTCCCCAAACTTCTGCATCAGCATCCCCTAATGACCACTTGCATTTTAAATCAACGCAGTGAGAAATTTCCTTTTGTTTTTCCTCTCAGTTCAGTCTGTGCACCAGTAATATCATCAAAACAATGCTACGATTACCACCTAATGCATGGCACTATAGAGAACATTGCCAATACTATGGTCCAAGCAGATGTTAGTCTAAGGGAGAGGACTGGGAGACAGATGAAAGGAGAGGGCAGGATTTGATCAGGGAAATGGGAAAACCAAATTGTGGTAATGTGCTGTGCTGACCATAGTTGAGAAAATTCAGAGAATATTCTATCGAAGAAATGATGGTTTGAGAGCAGAGTATGTTTAAGGTAACTATAAAATGTTGCTCAGGCAGGGAGACTGGAGATACATGAAAGACAAAAGATGAGAGGAAGAAAGAAGAAATTATTCAGCTGCTGAATAGCTTGGCTGTAGAAAGAGGCCCTGTTTGTGCTCTAATATTTACTGAGTTATCTTGGAAAACAGAAAAGAAGTTTAATACCCAAAAGGTTCAGAGAAAATATCTGAGAAAAAAGCTCCCTTGGACTTATTCCACGGGGAATGAGTGCAAAGCTCTCTTCCTCCTTGCAGTGGTGGTGCTCAACAATTTTTCTGTCCTGCCCTTGACAAAAAGCCAATCATCAGTGACACTTGGTTTCAGAGACCTGGGAGCCAAACTACCTTCCATGGGAGGTAGATTGTAATGATATACGTACCTTAAGTGGGGGGGGGGGTTCACAGAAAGGTAGGATAAAAATCCTTTTTTCGGGGGGGGGGGGATCAAAGGTACACACACAGAGAGAGACACACACACACACACACACACACACAGAGAGAGAGAGAGAGAGAGATTGGATAACTTTATGAAATCAAAACCTTCCTCTTCCTATACAAATTGAGCATCCCAAGGAATGTAGCCATTCAAAGAATTACAACAGGCAAACCAAATCCTCTCCCCAGATTCAGACGTCCTCAACCTCCATTTAAAGCTTTCACAAAGGTTGGCCCCAGCAGCAGCAGTTGCATTACAGGACAAAGCGTGTTCTCATTAAAGAGAGAGCACGTGTTGCGGATGGGGCCAGACAAAACATCCTCAGTTGCCAGCCAGGCTGTTGCAAGGGAATTGAATTGATTGGTGACTGTTGTTACTGGGGTAAATTTGATGTTGCCAAGTAAGGGGTGGAGTCAGAGGTTATTTATACTGGGTCCACAGCTTGTTCCTTTCTCTTTCGCTGTGGACACCGGATCACCCGCCCGCCCTCCCTTGTTTGGGCTTCGCTCTGACCTTGCTATTGCCTGTCATGGGGTCGTCCGCCTTGGTGCGGGGGCCTAGTAGGAATTTTTCCTTTTGGCTGATTAGTGTGTGCCAATTGGGTTTTGCCTACTACGTAGCAAATCGTCACAACTTGTAAGGTTGGCGGTTAGGCATTGGTTAAATTGGTTGGTGGAGGGGTATGGATTGGCTGTGCCTACCCCTCCAATGCTGCTGCGGAATGGGAATTCCGTTAAAGGAATTCTGGGGCTTACCATCCCCTTGTCCAAACCCCTGGAATCGGGTGCGGGCCGTGTAAGACCCCAAGGCGCAGGCAGGGAGGAACTGAAGGGTCTGTAACGCAGCCCCAGTTGCCCTGCTTGTTCCTCCACACTGACTTACGCTGGAATCCGGGAGTCAGTGCTATCCCCCAAGGCGGGGGGGATAGCTAGTCATAACCAATGCCTACGCAACCACTCACAATTTTGTATGATAATAAAAGTTGTGGCCAAAATTATGCCAAAAACCTTAAACAAAAATTATGTGTGATGTGTGAGTTATTGGGGTAGGGATGATTTGGGGGACCTCAGCACGCAACCAGGATCACACCTTACACTCTTCACACAAATGCATCCCTAAGAATCTAGCGCTAATAATCTAGATCACAGATTTGGAACCCTTGAAGATCAATCAAGGTTCTAAATTGGATGGGGAATCTCAGCCAGATGAACAGGGTATAAATAAATTTATTATTATTATTATTATTATTATTATTATTATTAACATTAGAGTCTCCACTTCAGAACTTATTTTGTTCTATGAACCTCCCTGAGACCTCCGGGTATAGGATGGTACACTGTATATAAATTCAATAAATAATAATAATAATAAAATAATATTAATTCTCTAACTCATGAAGGAACACGTTGATGGACATGCAGTGCTTAGTTGGCACATCCGAGACATCACCTTGACAACAAAGGTTAAAGCTATGCTTTTCCCAATAGTGATGTATGGAAGTGAGAGCTGGACCATAAAGAAGGCTGATCACCGAAGAATTGATGCTTTTGAATTATGGTGCTGGAGGAGACTCTTGAGAGTCCCATGGACTGCAAGAAGATCAAACCTATCCATTCTGAAGGAAATCAGTCCTGAGTGCTCACTGAAAGGACAGATCCTGAAGCTGAGGCTCCAATACTTTGGCCACCTCATGAGAAGAGAAGACTCCCTGGAAAAGACCCTGATGTTGGGAAAGATGGAGGGCACAAGGAGAAGGGGACGACAGAGGACGAGATGGCTGGACAGTGTTCTCGAAGCTACCAGCATGAGTTTGACCAAACTGCGGGAGGCAGTGGAAGACAGGAGTGCCTGGTGTGCTCTGGTCCATGGGGTCATGAAGTCGGACACGACTGAATGACTAAACAACAACAACAACAAAAATGCTCTCTATCATGTGTTGGTTTTACATATGAGTAGAATGCCTGAAAGGAGCTTATGAAAATGGCTGTGCTGTAACAGTCATGTTTACTGGTGTTTAAAAGTTGGCATTAGAGGCAAAAGGAGAAGAGCTGCAATTCCCCCTGTGCCAGTAATTGTTCAGAACACCGTAACAACACAGTCCTTGCCCAAAGATCATAAAATCTAGAATAGACTCACAACAGAGATGTAGAGGACACCAGGAGTGGCACATCTTTAACCTGGATGAGATAGGGCAGCGCAGATAGAACAAATATTCGCCAAAAGATTGTTGTTATTAGGGAACAGACTAGGCAAAGGACAATTTGGATCAGACAGCTAGCAAAAATGCCCAGTAGGTGTACAAGATGATGAGACGATGTTCCAATAGGACTGATGAGAAGCCTTCTAAGTTGCTGTTTCAAATGATGCTTTTATGGTTTAAGTACTTTACATTCTGAACGGCAGTGTTCCTATTTAAGTCAATTTGAAACCATTTGCAGTGTGAGCTTTTGTTATACAGTGTATGAATTGATTTTCAAAAATCAATATCATTTTACCTTCCTTTCATGCAGCTGCTTTTAAATCTTTTTTTTAAAAAAATGAAATTTGGCAAACTATGTATGGAAATACAAATTCATGAAAGGGCCTCCTATTTCTGCCTTTGTTACACAAATGTTTATGTATTTATATACTGAATTCATAATCTGACCCTTCTCCCCAAAGAGTGGCAACACACCCACATTTAAAATAGATATATATATTCAAAAAGAGTTGAAACATTCTGTGTCAGTTGAAAGCATTATTTCATCCCGTGATCTCAGTGTTGCCAGGATCAGTGTTGTTCAGTCATCAAATGCCTAGCTTAACCAGAATGTTTTTAGATTCCTCCTGAAAGTTTATGGTGATGGAGACAGACACACCTTTCTAGTGTTGAAAGTATTGGAAGTATCTAGTACATGACTTTGTTCAGTGCTACTTTTTTGCAAAAAGAGGTGCCAGAACTTAGCATGAATGCCTCCCTTGTTCTCCTATAATAGCAATGGCACCCACCCAAAAGGTGCCATAACTGAGTTCCAATGAGTTCCAACTGGGGGAAAAGCCCTGATCTTTGTTATTGACTGAAGACTTTATTTTAGGGTTTATTTAAAAGTTTGGTTTAAGAGTAGAGTGCTTACAAATTTGCTCAGGCACTGAGAAACACAGACATCATTAAGTTAAGGCACCTGTATTAGCTTCTGCCCATGTTTTAGACAACTTTCATAGTCTCACATATTGTGCTTACAATTTTTCCAGCAGTCTTTCAGCCCAGTTTTATTCAGGTTGAAGTTGGGATTAGTGGTACAGTGGTATCTCGGGTTACAGACGCTTCAGGTTACAGACGCTTCAGGTTACAGATGCTTCAGGTTACAGACTCTGCTAACCCAGAAATAGTACCTCAGGTTAAGAACTTTGCTTCAGGATGAGAACAGAAATCATGTGGTGGCGGCGGCGGCAGCAGCAGCAGCGGGAGGCCCCATTAGCTAAAGTGGTACCTCAGGTTAAGAACAGTTTCAGGTTAAGAACGGACATCCAGAACGAATTAAGTTCTTAACCCAAGGTACCACTGTATATAAGTGTTCAATAAAATACAGGCTTTGATTTATAAACATTCAAAAAAATTTATAACAGTTTTTAAAATGACAATGAGCCTTTCTCAATGCATACCTTAACTTCCACTTTTGCAAAACTTACCTTGACCTCCTCCTCTCCCCTTCCTCCCCCAAAAGTCCCACAAAATGGGGAGGAGGCAAAGGCAGAAGCGGGTGCTTCAATTGATTTTTGCATACTCACATAGAGTCAAAACCAAACATCAAGCTCCATTCAGGATGAACACAGGGGTACTTGTGTGTTCCTAGTTTCCAGAAGATATATAATTCCTCTTAAAAATTGAAGTTTCATTAACACATCAGAGCTTATAGCTGATGATAGACAGTCCGCCATGAATTTTCCCAGTATTAAATATAGGTGAAGAACATTCGCATATATTATGGCAATTCCAGAATCAAGTGTTTTATCTTTCTTGCCAATTCTATTGAATAATAATAATAATAATTTATTTGTACCCTGCCCATCTGGCTGGGTTTCTCCAGCCACTCTGGGCGGCTTCCAACAAAGATTAAAAATACATTAAAATATCACACATTAAAAACTTCCCTAAACAGGGCTGCCTTCAGATGTCTTCTAAATGTCAGGTAGTTGTTTATCTCTTTGACATCTGATGGGAGGGCGTTCCACAGGGCGGGCGCCACTACCAAGAAGGCCCTCTGCCTGGTTCCCTGTAACTTGGCTTCTCACAGTGAGGGAACCGCCAGAAGGGCCTCAGCACTGGACCTCAGTGTCAGGGCAGAACGATGGGGGTGGAGACACTCCTTCAGGTATAATTGGCTGAGGCTGTTTGAGTCAAAGGCTCTCTTCCTCTTTTGTATTTTGTATTTTGGTCTAATACTTCAAAAAACATAAATGCAATTTCTGATATATTTCATAGGTCTGCTGCTCCAATGACTTTTTAAAATATATTTTTTTAATCCATTCATTATGCAAAAAAATATAATAAAACATTCAAGTTTGCATAAAGCAATACTCTAGTTTGTGGTCTGCACCTTGTATCATTTATTGGAAACTGCAGGCATCCTTTTTTATACAATTTGGGCAAAACAAAGTTTACAAGAATAATTTAACTGTAGAGCTCGCAGAGCTGAGCAGCTGAAGCATGTTATTAAAATTAGCTTATATTTCATAGCTTGGTACTATAGAAGTTGTTTTTCCACCCCCCCTCCCCCAAACACATTCACTTGGGGAAAATCAATTTATTCTTAGCAAAACCAAAAACCATTAGCAAAAACATTTCAATAATTGGAACACGTTTTTCATGTCTTTTCCACAAAATACCTTTGATTAGAAACGGATCGGTTACAAATGGGTAGAAAAAGGTTTTTCACGACAAACATCATTAAGGTTGCATTAAACCAAGGAATGAAAAATGGGCAAAAGGCTTATTAACTAAGTTAAATGAAAGAGGACCTTGAATAACTTTCTGAAGGAAAGTGAAACAACAAAAAGGAATAAATAATAAAGGTAATATTTCTCTCTAAAATCCTTGGAGATATTGATGAAACAATGCAGAGATTCTTTATGAAAAGGGAGAAATAGCAGCAACTGTGTAGATGAGTGATTTGACATACCATATTTTTTGTTCTATAAGACTCACTTTTTCCCTCCTAAAAAGTAAGGAGAAATGTGTGTGCGTCTTATGGAGCAAATGCAGGCTGCGCAGCTATCCCAGAAGCCTAGAAAAAGAGGTGCCAGAATTCACCATTAACGCCTCCCTTGTTTTCTTATAATGGCAATGGCGCCCACCTGAGATTTGTCTACTCTCTGCTGGGACAACTGTACCCACAAAAGGCAGTTGGCGCAGAACTTAAAGGGTCCGCCACCAGCTCTTAGCTGCATGGGCACTCCTGCATTATTTTTCAAATGTCAGGATGTTATTGATGACATCTTGAGAACATCTCAAGGCTAGGCAGCTGGGAGACAGAGCCATGCCTGATTTCTGCTTGACTCCAAGGCTGTGGCCATGGTAAACCAACCATAAAACTAGGGTAATATAAAATAAAGCAAAACAAAAGGAAAGAGGGAAAGAAAGAAGGAAAGAAGGAAAGAAGGAAAGAAGGAAAGAAGGAAAGAAAGAAAGAAAGAAAGAAAGAAAGAAAGAAAGAAAGAAAGAAAGAAAGTTCATGTTCTACAAGTGTTATTATAAGCCCATTGTGTTTTAGAAAAAAAATCTTTATTAAGGGCACTGTAAATGTGCAAACAACATAAACAAGGAGGGGGAGGCTAATTAGTACAAATGAAAATAGACTGAAATGCATTTTCATAAACCAAAAAAACTATTCTTATTATTCTCATAAATTCACATTAAACCATTAAAAGTTATCATGCTTCTTTATAGAAAGTCTACTACAAAAAAATTAAAATATAATACATCTATGACAATATATGCTGAACAAAACTGGGTCAAAAACCAACCCAAATATCTGCATGACTGAACAATGTACACAACCACAGTGGTATTTTAGTGGCCTGTACTAATATAGCTACAGCTGTATCCTACAATTGTCATTCCATCATTTTAGACTTCTACTGCAAAGAATTCTTCAAAATCTTTCACATCCAAGCATTCTCATTGTCTTGTTCTTAATTTATCTCTTTTATTGCCGATGAGTATTCCCCTCTTCTGGCTCATGATACATAATTCACCTGAAATATTTCCTTGGCATGCCAAATTGTATTTGAAATTCCCCAGTCCGGAGACTAGGTCTGAACTAAGGCTCTGTACTGTCATCTTTTTAATACACACATGTGCTATATTTTATTTTACACACTCCACTAGCTGAAAATGTAAAGATTTCTTGAATGAAGTCTTTGTTGTAAGTCTACAGGCTACATGGCCCAGAGAGGCTGAGGTGATAAATTATAACCGAAGAAAGACTTCGGTTGCAAAGTTCTTTAATAACACATTATATTTGAGCAGTTTGAGTGCTTTTGTAGTTCACATGAGCCTATGTCTTATATTTTACCATCTTCAGACTGACATCTTTCTCATCTCAATTCTTCACCATATAATGCAGCAGTTGCCAGTTGAAAATGGAAAATTAAACACCACACTATATGTATGCAAAATTATGGTGTTATATTGGTTTGGCAATGTGGGCCAGATTCAACCAACCTAGTGTGCTAGCAGAAGCCAGCACAAGCTCCTGTTAGCGCAAGGAGAATTCCCCCATGTACTTCCCTCCATGTGCTCTGCACATCTCCCCCAAATCCACTCCAGGGTGAGTAATAATCAATTAAAATGCAAAAAAAAAAAAAAAAAGTTAATAAAGCATTACAAGCAGAAAACACAACTTAGTAAAAACAAACAAATTATCCTGATAATACCTCATTTAAGGTAAAGGTAAAGGGACCCCTGACCATTAGGTCCAGTTTTGGACGACTCTGGGGTTGCGGTGCTCATCTCGCTTTACTGGCCAAGGGAGCCGGCGTACAGCTTCCAGGTCATGTGGCCAGCATGACTAAGCCACTTCTGGTGAACCAGAGCAGCGCACGGAAACATCGTTTACCTCCCCGCTGGAGCGGTACCTATTTATCTACTTGCACTTTGACGTGCTTTTGAACTGCTAGGTTGGCAGGAGCAGGGACTGAGCAACAGGAGCTCACCCTTTTGCGGGGATTCGAACTGCCGACCTTCTGATCGGCAAGCCCTAGGCTCTGTGGTTTAGACCACAGTGCCACCCGCGTCCCATAATACCTCATTTATTGTAGCACAATTAGATTTGCTTGCCCCAGTGCTTTTTTTTCTATATAAAAAAAGTTTAGAGGTACTCTCATTTCCCTACTCATATTGAAATACTGCCCCTCATTGAGGCCAAACTTAGATTCACAAAATGTTTAGGGGTATACGTAGTTCTGCGTCCCCCCAGAAAAAAGCACTGCTTGACCCCAATTCTTTTAAAGGAGGCAAATACAACTGTGAGGGTCTCCTGTTCAGGTGAGAGGTTTTCAAATTACAGTTCCTAAATATTTACATGTTGTTGTTTTTTACTGTAGGAGCAAAGAGTATATTTGGAGTGGAGACTGTGTAATTTAGACCAGGGGAAATGGTGTATGTGTATATCTGATTATTTATTCAATTACATTTTCCACTTTTCATCCAAAGACTTCAAGAGGGCATACATTGTTCTCTTGCTCCCATTTTATCCTCAGTATAATCCAAGGACAGCCAGCGGGCTTCATGGATGGATGAGGATTTGAACCATGGTCTCTCAGTTCCTAGTCCAACACTTTGACCATTATCGTCTTCCAAAGCAACTACTCTATTCCGAACTTAAAAATATAATGCGTAATGCTGGTGGTCAACAAAAGGGGTCTAAGGACTGTCTCAAGGCAAATCTAAAAGAATGTAGTATAAACACCAGCAACTGGGAAACACTGGCCTGTGAGCGCTCCAATTGGAGAAATCCACTCCACTTCCAGGTGGGAAGGAGTTGCGGGCAGACCATGCAGCTACCCACTTTGCTCTGGTGGGGCGGGACTGCATCCCACGTCATCAGGAGGTCCCGGCCACATCATAGCTCTGGCCGACCAATCCTGCTGGCTGGGGGGCATGGCTGGGACCATTTAAGCCTTGGTGCGAGCGTGGGAACTTCCTTCTGGTTTGGTTTACTGATCCCCCACCCTACCCTCCCTATTTGCAGGTTCCGACACTGGCCTTGCTATGGACCTCGGTTGGTCGCTGTTGAGGGGCCTGGTAGGAATTTTTCCACTTGGCAAATTGGCTTGGGCCATTTGGTTTTTGCCTACCCCGTAGCAATCATCACAATTTTGTCAGGTTTGGCGGTTAGGCGTTGGTTGATCTTGTTTTGGAGTAGGGGAGGTGTGGCCATCACCTGCCCCTCCAATATTAAGGGTATTCTGTTAAAGGAATCCAGGGGTGTGGATCTTGTCTGAAGCCTGGGGAGGGGCTAGGGCCATGCCACGACCCCATCGGGAACCCTGGGGAAGTTCAAGTTGATTTGCATTGACGGGGCTCCCCCTATTGGTGGTTGACCCTTACAGGACTCCCTGCATGGCGGGCAAGAGTCAGATATAGTCGGGGCAATTCCAGTGCCTAAGCCAATACCACTCACATTCTGTAACCAATAAAGTTGTGGCCTAAATTTGCCCAATAACCATTAACCTAATATACTGTGTCATTGTGTTTTATGCATCAATGTGTGTGGGGGGGGGGCTCCATGCAACAGCCTTTACCAAAGGTGTCATGGACTTTGAAGACACTAAAACTCAGGACGCAAGGGAGAAACGTTCTAAGAGGAAGGCACTCTTGGCAAATCCACGCTATGATCAACTCCTGCCCGAAAACCAATGTCCCCACTGTGGAAGGACATGCAGTTCCAGAATTGGCCTCCACAATCACTTACGGACTCATTGTTAAAACCATGTTTATGGAAAACAATCTTACTCGGCTAAGAGTAATCGCCGAAGAAGAAGAAGTTATTTGCCTCATCTTTTTTTTCTTTTTTTTTTTTAAATGTGTTGGAACTTATTTTCTGCTGCAATGTCTAGATGTGACTTGAGTTATTGATATTTTAAATACACATGCACATTTTAAAAGTGCAAGTAAGGAACCACAAGCTCGGGCTAGTTCTGTGTATTTGTGAAAATGGGACATAAATTGTGTTTTTCTTCTAACCCATTTTAAGATGCTATATTGTATCCGCCAAGCATTTTCTACCGGCTTAATGTGCTTAGAATACAAACAATGCAGTTTATCAAAACAATTACGGTTCGATAATTAAGAGAGCAAAGTTACAGGAGATTGATTTTTATGAAATATTGTATAGGCTTTTATCTGCTGACCAACTTCTCTCTGCACATAATATTGGGGGAGGAACATACACAATAGCACTGTGAATCTAATCCATGCTGCCTTCCAATAAAAAATAAAAAATCATTTGTCATAAGCTTCAAGCAACAGAATCCAATGTTCATCTTTTAAATATGAAATTTGTTGCGTGTTTACACGTTAACAGAACTGTGTAGCATCATGTGTGTGTTTGTGTGCTCAGGCTCCTTTTGGCCTTTGGAATGTGAGAACAGGTTTCCCCTCATTTAAAGCTGAGAATAAAGGAAAGTGGTGGGAAGACAGGCTGAGACATGTATCCCTCTTTGGCCAGCACTGGATGTTGTGGGATCATCTTATTAAAGGCAAAAAAAAATATATTCTTCATTGGTGATATAGGTCCACACAATCAATTTATTTCTTAGGCTTGTAATTCCTAGGACTCAGCTATACAGCTGCAAATAAAACATTTAAAGTGTGCTGTAAAGTGCAATACACAAATGTGACACTAGATGGTGAAGGTGAGCTATGGCAAATTCAATATATTTTTCAAAACACATTTTCACAGCGTTTTTTTTTATATGTGTGTAGATTCCACTCTAATCATGCTGCACATTTTTCTCCCTAGTAAGTCAGTTAGCAAGAGCCTTGTCTCTTTTTTTAAAAAGTCAGGCTATCAGAAACTCTGGAGGTCTAATTTAAAATTATTTCTTTCTGCCACGAGTTCATTGTATGGTATTGTGTATATTACTCTGGTACACACCCATCAGGGGGTGGCTGACTAGCCATGCCTTACAGCAGAAACGAAACAATCACTCAGTAGCACTTCAAAGGCTAACAAATGTATTATTACATAAGTGTTTGTGGATTGACTCAAATAAAGCATCTGATAAAGTGGACTATAACCCAAGAAAGCTAATGGCATAATAAATAAACTAGTTTAAAATGCTATCACGGAAAGTTGGGTGGCTCAGGCGTGGTCCAGAAGAGAACTAAGTGTGCAGAGCTTGTGTATAGTACAGGAGGAAAAAATCACCCCCTGCCTGAACTCCCAACCCATGCAAGCCTGTCCCAGAAGACAACCGTACATTAGATTTGCCAGTGACCTACATGTAAATATTTGTAGGCCTAGAGATCTTGGTTGTATCTCACATTCTCAGTTTTGTCATTGATTTTTAGGCACCGTTTTTTTCATGATCCCAAACCTGGCCACACGCACCTCCCTCAATTCAAATCAGGGGCAAGCTGGCCTGGGAAGGACTCTAAATTATTATTCTTTATTTATCAGTATTACTTTTTTGTCCATTCCACCTTTCCTCCATGTAGTTTGAGGTGATGTTCCTGATCTCCTTTCCCCTGTGTCATCCTCATAATAATCCTGTGAGGCTGAAAGATGATGACTGGCTTAAGGTCGCAAAGTGAACTTTGTACCTGAGTTTTGTTCTAATCTCCGATGTCCTATTTCACTTAATATTCCTCCATCTTATTTCACAATATGGAAAGAAGTTATAGAAATGAATAAGATAATGGAGGGGAACAACCTTTCCCCACAGGTCTGGAGGTTTATGGGGTCCCTTGTTAACAGGCTCCTTTGAGGCTAATCGATTCAGGCTGCAATCCTGTATATACTAATCAAGGAGCATTTGCCATGAAATTCAGTGGGGCTTAACATGTAGTTATCGTGGCATGAACCTAGGTAAGGTATTTAGGTAAAGGTAAAGGGACCCCTGACCATTAGGTCCAGTCGTGGCCGACTCTGGGGTTGCAGTGCTCATCTCGTTTTATTGGCCAAGGGAACTGGCGTACAGCTTCCGGGTCATGTGGCCAGCATGACTAAGCCGCTTCTGGTGAACCAGAGCAGCGCACAGAAACGCCATTTACCTTCCCGCCGGAGCGGTACCTATTTATCTACTTGCACTTGATGTGCTTTCGAACTGCTAGGTTGGCAGGAGCAGGGACTGAGCAACAGGAGCTCACCCCGTTGCGGGGATTTGAACCGCCGATCTTCTGATCGGCGAGTCCTAGGCTCTGTGGTTTAACCCACAGTGCCACCCATGTCCCCTTGGTAGGGTATTTGGTTAGGTGCTAAACAACTAAAACTGCAATGTTTAAGTGCCCACTGTTCCTTTGCAAAGGATGAAGAAAGGAAAAGAATCAGAACAAGCGGTGGCCACACAACTTTTCTCGTAGTGGAGAAGCTATGCTTCTAAACCAGTCAGACTCTTTTCCGTTTATTTACGTGCCAACTATTGGTGAAACTACACTGTGTAAGTCTCCAAAATATATTTGCAAGATATATCCAACTGGATGGGGAGAAAACCAAAACCTGGCCACGCCTTCATGGCCTAATTGGCCAAGCCCACTAGCAGCAACCGCCACCCTCAGGTCCAGTAACCAACAGCCGCCACACTGTATTCGTAAAAGGCGAATCCCAGGTTATAAGTCAAAGTATCTCATAGATAAGTGAGGAATGCTTACTCGAAGAGAGCTAAGAGATATTATTTTTTTTATGTGCAGGAGATTTACATGATCCAATAAAATGAGTATTTCAAAATGAGGAAGCAGTTTCATACTCTGAAGGATGAATAATGAAAAACATTGGATAAGTGATGATTAATAAGCTTCTTCCAAAGCAGAAAGAAGTAAAATATTGTAATGTTTTTCCAATAACCTATAGTGGTGCTGAATCATTGAAATCATGAGAATTATTGATGTTGCTTTTATTGAAATAGCTTAGTTTGTACAAAAATACAGGTTTATATATGATAAGTGGTCCATCTTAGATTATCGGTGGGGAGAAATTCAGCAACTTGTCAAATCAGAATGCCATAACACAATAAAATATTTGAATGGAAATGACCTTGTAAGTTGATATACTCAAAAGGGGAGGGTATGCGATTTATTGCCTTCTTTCTATCTCCTTATGTAGGTGACCAAAAAGTTGTTAACATTTTGCTGCAAGTTCTGTTTATGAAACCCAGGGCATGTTTATTGCTTTTAACATGGTCCACTGCTGTTTATATTTATAATAGTTGTTAAATATCTAAAATGACATTTAAAATGCTACATTCAGGTTCATTTTTGGATACCTAGGCTTATAAATCCATCTAAGATATCTACTAAGGTCATGCAGGCGTCATATTTAGATATATATCTGTGATGCTTGTCTGCTAATCAAAAACAGGAAGGGCTTCAAGTAAGGTGAATATGTGTAAAATACATTCCAAAAGAATAGCTGTGTTACTCTCGGTTTCCACTTTGCAAAGCTGATGGAATAAGGCAGAGGTAGTCACCATGGTGCTTTATAGATGTTTTGAATTACAACTCCTATCATCCCTAAGCACTGACCATGTTAACTGTGGCCCACAGCATGAAGCAGTGGGGACGCTACCCCTGAAATAGAGCATTGCCTTCAAATGTAATGCCACAACTAAGCCATTGCCTTAACAAGTAATTGTTACTTTACTAAAGTATTGATTACTAAAGAATTGATGGATGCATTCATACATAAATTAAGAATGGGCAAATCAGTCAATCTGCAGTCTAGATTTTAAGTCCATGTCATTTTTGCATATATACACTAGTGTGTCCCATAGTTTCATTTGATCCAAGTTTTTGGGATTAATTTGCCATGTTTTAAATTTTAAAATCCTCTCAAAATATGCTTTTACTATATTTAAATATTCATGTTATCTCAAATTATTTGAATGTATACACTGAAACCACAAAGAACTAGGTTGCAATATTCAGAAAAGTACAACATCCATTGGCTAGCTATATCCCCAGCACTTAGCCACTAATCTGAGAGCTAAGGATCAAGTCATTTCCTCACTGGAATTTTCAAAGACTGAGTTCTTCAAGCATCTCTGGTTAAAATACTGGGAATAAATAAATGAAGGTTGGCTCAGATTTATGAAGGCTCCCAACTGCTGGTTCTAGAGTTAAAATGTCAACAAATCATTTACCCAATGTGTTTCTTGGATACAGTTGTTACCCACTGCCGTAAAGCCATTTTTCAGCAGCAGCCAAACTGATAATGTGATAATTGGGTAAGAAGAAGGAGCACTCTGGAAGCACCACAAATAGGGAAGGGTGTAATGCTGAACACAGGGCCAGAAACTGGTGGAGAGATCTATCCTGGGGCTGGAGATGGATGGCAGCATTGTAGCAAGAAGGACCTGAGCAGCAGAAAAGTAAATGTCACTAGATTGGTCAATATCTGTGGAACAACAACTGACATTACTGAGCACAAGTTTGTGTGTATTTCCAATCAGTAGTCAGAGAAACAAAGCACGCCAGTTATGTTTATTTGGAATAACAGGACATTTATGTATTGTGAGTTGGTTTAAGATTTTGTGGACAAAACTGCTGCTACATCTTTGGAATAGTCCAATGACAATTTCCTGTGGGATTGCATTATGGGAACCAGGAGCTCAAATGAATTAAGATGTGAGCAGGTCATTTCTCTTTCAGTCTTTTAAATGGATACTGGATACTGGAAACAGCTCGTAACCTGGCAAAACACATCACACTCTCTTCTTCAAGATACACATACAGTGGTACCTCGGGTTACAGATGCTTCAGGTTGCAGACACTTCAGGTTACAGCCTCCGTTAACCTGGAAGTAGTACCTCGGGTTAAGAACTTTACCTCAGGATGAGAACAGAAATTGCACGGCGGTGGGAGGCCCCATTAGCTAAAGTGGTGCCTCAGGTTAAGAACAGTTTCAGGTTAAGAACGGATCTCCAGAACGAATTAAGTTCTTAACACAAGGTACCACTGTATCTATATTTTAATGAGGCCATTCTATAATCCTTCCACATAATGACTATATCACCAGTTGTTCTCAAGAACTGACGAAGGGACTAAAATGTAACACCGTCCTTTTCATATATACAAGGGAATAAAAGTGTCATGCAGTTACCTGTTGTCAGTTCGGTTATTCACTCGGCTTGAGGCCAACACCAGGTTGCTCTGAGACTGTACTTTAACCCCATCTTCGAGATGTGATGGGCCAAACTAATTATTGAAAACATCATCCTGCTAGGAGAGAAGCCAGGAAACTGACAGTCTGTATTAATCTCCCTCTCCATGACAAAAGGACTAGTCGAGCTTCATTTTCTCCATCAGGCAAGACTGATTATTATTATTCTTTCATTATGTAGTTTGTTGAGTTTCATCTTCTGCCAAAAAAATAAAAAAATACAGTGTTGCTGAAGGAACAATTGATTCTCTAGAACAAATGCTGAAGACATTCAGACAAGTTGGATGCTTGGAAATCATCTTTTTTAAAAAAAGTGGTCACAGAATGTCAGAGTCGATTCAGATGTTCCAGAAGGGGAGTTCTGTCCCACATAACATTAAACTATAGTATTTTTATATTGTACACTGCTTTGAGATTTTCAAAACATTAAGCCATCTATAAATGCTTCTAAAAAAATCAATATGATGACTGCACCATCTCAGATTCTACATTAAAATCTCTGAAAATTAATTTTTTATTAATTTTATTAATTTATTAATTAAGAAGAGAAGGATAGGGCAGTTCTCTTCTCTGTCATGCGCAAGGGAAATCAATGACGCTCAAGATGTTTTGAGACTCCAACTCTCACCAGTCTCAACCAGCATGACCAATGGTTAGGGATGATGGAAGATATCATCTAACATCTAGAGTACCACAGTACTCCTGTCCTCATTTGTACACTTTCTGCATTTATAACTTAATTCTACAGTCTGGCTATGAGCATGTAGTGGAATTATTATTATTATTAATCTCATAAACTCTCACAATTGAGATAGAATTCTTAGGAATTATGTCAGTGGCATTTTGATTTTTATTGTGTTTGGTGGGGGGATTTCAAAACAGATTTTCTGAGATGTGGCAATTGTATCTTTATGAAACTATTAAAGGCAAAGGAAATCTATCAACCATTTTATCTCAGCTCCTCTATTCAGCTATGGGTTTGATCAAGTCCAGGTCAATGATGAGTTGCAGCGGACTTGTAGGATAATAATTTAATCATAATAATTTAATGGAGGCTCTCACAGGAAACTGGAAGTGTTCTGGTCTGCATGCTAGCACCCTTGCATAAGCCACTCAAAGGTGTAGAGTGTGGGGAGAAGGTTTTCTCCAAACTCCAGCATGGCTCCATGCTAGTCTTTCCTGAACTTGATATAAATATTTTCAGGTAAGGCCTGCTCATTGCATAGACAATGACTAGCCTTGGAATTGCCTGTGCAACGTTCTGTCTTGTTCTTAGTACAGCTGCCAGCCTGTCTGCCTGTCACTTCCTTGCATGACTTCACTTGACATAAATCTGGCTAAACAACCACTCTGTTTTGGACTGTGCTTTCTGCATGACACTTTGAGCATCTGGTCAATAACTATTGGATTTTTCTGGCAATGCTGGAAGTACTCAGTTTTTGATTTGCTTTGGCTAACCATGGTCCTGTATTAATAATAATACCTTTATTGTCATTGTACAACCTGTGTACAATGAAATTAAACGAGCCCCCCCCCAAAAAAACACACACTCAATCTCTTATCAAACAACACACCACCTCACAAGTCAATTTCGCTATGTTATTTTCCGTTCAGCAACCTAACAGCCCACAGATAGAAGCTATTTTTTAGCCTGTTGGTACAGCTGATTATACTTCTATATCTTCTGCCTGAGGGTAGAAGATTAAAGAGGTGCTGGCCGGGGTGTGAGTCATCCCTGAGGATTTTTCTCGTGCTCCTAAGGCAACGATCCCTTGTGATGTCATCTAGCGGACTCAAGAGACAGCGCATGATATCATGTGCTGTATTCACTACCCTCTGTAGAGACTTTCTGTCCATGGCTGTCATACCAGCATACCACACTGTGATACAATATGAGAGGACACATTCTATTGTGGACTGGTAAAAGGAATTCATCAGTATTGACAAGAGTCCTAACTGTTAACATTAAGAAGGATGTCAAATATATCCCTTTCTGTCCTTATTTTGACCACTATGAGCTTCTCTTCCTTAACCACAGATATATTATGCTGCTGCTGCTGCTGCTGCTGATGATGATGATGATGACACCAGCGTAACTAGGGTGGTGAAATGGGCAGGAATACATTTCTGGACAGATTTGTCCATACTCCTTCATATTAGTGCCTAAATTCTGGTCTCGTGGATGGTTCCTGAGCTGTATGTCTAAAACAAAATGGATTATACCACGAGATGGACTTTAAATTAAAAAGAATGCTGAACTGTGAAATGGGTTGTTGGTGACTGATTTAGCAATGTGGGATGTAACAGAATATTACTCCAAAAGCATTATTCTACACAGGCTATTCAAACAAATTAAATAAGTAAATCATCTTATTTCCATGTCAGCTAAATGAGATGTTTGCAACAGCAGCTGTTTCTCTATCTGTGATGAAACAGCATTCATGATGGAGAAGGAAAAATGGTTCTGCCTTACATTTACCTTCATCGGTGAAGAAAAGCTTGCCACTTCTCCCACCCTGAACCAATCATTTCATAGGACATTAATAAAGTGAGTATGTTTCATGCAAACAGGCTAGTAGGAAGGCAGTGGCACTGTAGGATACGATCTCTGCTAATAAGATCCTCCACTGAGGGCACCTTACCCTTTCAGGGAAAAAATGGTGAGGTTGAAACAACACCTGCTTCCCATGAAAACCTCAAAGTTGTCAATACTTGAAAAGGTTTAACCCCCTATCCCTAAAAACTGTGTGGAGCTTGAGCAGCTATGGAACTTTCAGATTCAGTGTCACTCAGTATAGCTGGGGCAGAGAGGTTACAGATGTCTTTGGATCGGGCTTTACGGACCCATCTGAGGATATCCACTGTAGCTGAAGTCCCTTTCTGAGCCAGGTTATTCCATGCAGCTAGAAAGCATGGGATAGATGGACTCCTAGTGTTTGCCCTGACTTTTGTCTTCTAGTATCATGACCATTTCATAAAGCCTCACTTTCAGCTGTTTTATTGGGGAACTTTTGCAAAAACCAACAAACAAAAAACCAACAGAGAGACCAGAGTCTTGTAGCACCTTAAAGATTTATGGCATAAAGTGTAAAGTATTCACTTGAGTTGGCAGGTACATGTACATATGGACACAGAGGGCAGGGCAGGGAATGGAAAGAGTGTGGCCAAAGGACAACAAAATTCCAGGCTCTGACAAACCCTGGAAAGCAATCTGTGATGAGCTGTTCCATCAGAAAATTAATATCAGGAGTCCCAGTTTCCGACTTGATAACAAAGCAAGCGTGGTTAATTAAAAAGGAAGATTTATTGCAAAAACAAAGAGAGTTCTCTGGACAGCTCTTACCTGCCGCTAGTCTCATCAATCATGATGACCCTTCTGACTGCTTCCTGCGAGACCAGAAGCAGCCAAACTTTTTCCTCTGACATCTTTTGCCCTGCCTCCTATCCTGCAGCCCTCCCATTTGCCAAGACCTGGGGTTAAGATGGACAGCTCCTGCCTCTTCCTCATTCTCTGAGGGACTGTCTCTTCGCTCTTTCCCACCTGATGAACTGCTTCCTTCTCTATTCACTGTCTTTTGCACTTCTGGAGAGCGTTGGCAGGGCTTCTGCTCGCTCTCCTTATCAATTGGCATTCCTAAGGGCAGGGAGTTGGCACTCGGCTATGCTCATCCTGCCTGGCAGTTAACCCTCTCTCTTCCTGGCTACTTCCTTCACTGGGAGCTGTCTGCAACCCTTCCCTGGGGTCTGGCTCATTCGTGACAATTAAGTTGCATGGAAGAGGAAAGCTAATAGCACCTTACCTGGACACTCAAGTCCCGCCTCCAGCATCTTTACAGGCAACTTCCTGGACTGACATATTGTCTTCAGCCTCTCCCCATGAGCAGCCAAACACTCAAGCTCTAACTAGCATTTTTCCTACTATTTAGATCAGCCAGGACTCCAGGCAACCCCAGTGTCGCTAGCCCCCTCCCTGCAAAGTTTCTTCTGTAGAAAGATCTGAAGTCACATCAGAGTCAGCAGCTGTGTCTGTCTCCAGCTGTTTTCTCTCTGACTTTTCTGGCCGGCCAGTGGGGAGGGATAGCTGTGTGCCTTTTCTGCCCGCAGGCTCTCCTTCCAGCCATCCTCCACTAGCAAGCCCTGTCAATCGAGGCCCCAATTTTGCATCCAAGCACAAGGTGACATATGGTATGGGAAAACAGTCCCTACCAGACCTTCACACCAGGCCTATTTGTCCAGCTGCTTTTCTTTTGTTAACTTTACTCACAATCCTATAAATAGAGTTTGCAAACGTAGATGAACCCACTGGCCTTCCAGAAGGTATAGTTTGAAACCTCAGTAAATGTTTTCCTTGGTTGAGAAAGGAGCTATAACTAGCTTGCTTGAAAATCTTTTAACTATATTGGTATATATAATCAATTAGATGCTGCCTTTGGGGACGTACTCAAGGGATTTCAAAATAACATAAAACATCATATAATCAGCAAACTTGCATAATGAAAGCAGCAGGACTGAAATCTATTAAAAGCAAATTAGCACTTAATATACAAGGCTGGGCTAAAAGAAAGCAAGAGAACTAATAATATTAAAATCCTAACTTACATATCAACCACTCACTTAGAGAATGATCGGGGTCTTCTACATGCAAATTACGTATTTTGACACTGAGCCAGGATCACTTGCCTCCTGTGGTAAAACATTTTCATTTCAGTAGGAACCTTTCAAAAGGAAGCAGCAGACTGCAGCTGCACTGTCAAGGATAGAGGAGAAGAGAGTCCAGTGCTGTGATGAAGCCTTGGTTCTCAAGATTGCCCTGGGCCATCTGCCTATATATTTCACTGAATGCATGGAAAAATTACAGCAGGAGTTGTGTGAGGGAAGATGGTGCATATGGTGACTAAAGATCTTGAACCATGAACTATGAACTAGGTTCAGCTCTTTCCTCTGCCGCTAGATGACCTTAGACAAGCCTTTCTTGTCACCCAAATCTATATGGGGGTAAAAATACCATTCTACTTTGCATAGTTGTTGAAAGGATAATAACAAGCATGTGCTGGTCAAGTGCTTTGAACCATCTAGTGCAACAGACACAGGTCTCACGTTCTGAACATTCGCTATGTGAAAATTCACTTTTCTGAACAAGGGGAATTGGAACTGAAACCTCACTATGCACATCACCAATTTGGATATCTGAACAAATCATTTATTTTTCTTCCTTGTTGCCTTTTGCTGGTTGGCTAACGAATGGAGAAAGGGAGGGAACAGACAAATCAGAGCATTAACAGACGTTTTCCCTATGGCTGCTGCTGCTGCTGCTTCTTCTTCTTCTTCTTCTTCTTCTTCTTCTTCTTCTTCTTCTTCTTTGTTTGCTTTTCTTTTGTTCAAAAATCAGTGGAAATCATTGATTCGTTATGTGTGCAGATAGTGGGACCTGCACGCATTAGGGAATGCTTCTACAACACCATCTTAAAACATTACAATTAGTGCTTGGAAATTTCATTTTAAAAAGGAACTAGTTCAAGTTCATCCTGTCCAAAAAGAAACTAGTTCAGTCCTTAGCAACATCAATACCTCCTTACAGAGAACATTACCTCCACATTTTGCTTTCTAACTTCTTTTATTTATATATATTTGATTGACATTCTTTTTAAAATGAAAGCTAGGAGTCCAGTCTTCCTGCTGAGGTGGTGGTGGTGGCGGCAGCAGCAGTGGAATGAATGTGAAGATGAACTAGAAATCATTCATACCTCAAAATTTCATTTGCCTTTAGTTCACACAGCAATTATAGGAACTACTTTCAAGTGTAGTTCAGAGATTTTTGTACTAGTTCAAAGCACTGATTACACCAGTTACACAGATTAAATATTTAGATATGCAATATAGAGGATAAAATAAGTGTCTATGGGGAGGCTAGAGGCTAGAGCACATATTGGCTGAACAGTACAGTTTCTGTTGAAATAATAAAGCTATAGCCTGCTATTCCAAAGAGGATGCTTCCACAAGCTGCCTGACAGCATTCTCTTTGCTCGTTTTGGAACTGCTGCTGTTTAGGGACCACAAAATGCAATATATCACTGTTCTCCCCATGTTTGCTTTTTTTTTTGGCATTTCCTCCCTGCCCCCACCTGCTGCCAGCATTTCTGCATCAGCATCACAGTCTTCAGTGATTTTATGTGTATGAGAGACATCAAATTCCATCTTGCTTTTCTTTCTCTCTTCCTAGCCAGTTTCTCTTGCTTGCTTGCCCTGGAATTCTTCCTTATTCTGGAATGTTAAAAAGTACCTGATAATGATGGAGCTGAGCTTATAGCAATATATTTGTAAGTTTTAAGGTAGGAAAACCATTCTGTCAAGCACATTTCCACACGAATTTGGTGTTTTATTGTTCATGCTTGTCAGTGGTTTAATATAAACCTGACAGAGCACATAGGAATAAAAGTAGCAGTTGCTGATGTCAGTTTAAGGGAAAGTTTCATCCTAGTTTAGACTTTCAATGAGGGGAACAGATTTAAAAACTGACTAATGCCTTATTTTTCTGAAGGGATGTGTAGCTTATTACCCAGAGCATTCTATTGTTATCACAGTGTGCTATTATAACAACAGAATTTGAATTAAAATCATCACACAGTCAAAGACTGACATAATACATATGCAAAAGAGCTTAATATTGCTTTGAAGGCTGCAACCTTGGCTTATTTCCTCCTAGCCTTTGTATTTCTAAAACCTGTGTTTTATTTCCTTCGTGAAATGTCCTCATTCTGTAATCAGAAACAGCCTAAACAATACGGAAAATAAACAGAACTCAAAATAGCTAGCTGTCAATACCAATATGTTGGCTTAGCTGGCCTTTGATATAAAGAGAAATAGAGAGAGTGTGTGTGTGCTGGGGAAGTTTCTGAACAGGAAAAAACAGGTAAGAGATGACAACTGGAGAAAATTATACTGATATATTTATATAGTCAGAACTTATCTGTATTCAAAGCCTGAAAAGGCTTACATCTTCACTCCAATTCACAGACAGAAAAAAGAAGTCTATAGGCATGCAATCAAGGATTTGGCTAGGTATTTTGATCAAAATATTAATTTAACTCTTCCTCACTTTTGTAGCTCCCCATTATGTGCTACAAGGCTGCTCAGCATCCATCCCAACAGTGCTGGAACCACCAGTTAAACCATGTCCAACTGGAGGGGAGAGTGGCTTGTGGCCACAGTGCTTCCAGGGGAGAACTTGAGACCATGTCGTGGTGGCCACCAATGGGAGGGCAGCGTCACCACAAACCTTTCTGAGGCAGTTGCCTCAAGTGGCATTTTGGAGTGGGTGGCAGATTTGCTTTGGGTGCTGCGCCACCTCCCTGCATCCTGCCCACTTGCTTGTGGCGGTGACACCTCCTCCTTCCAGTGGCAGCCTTTCTTCCTTCCACCAGTCGCCATTTTCCTTCTGTCTCTCAGTCAGTAGAAATGTATGCCAAACTATGGAAGCGAAAGCCTTGAAAAAGGTCAATATGGAGGTCAAATGGCCGAAATATTGGGAAATTTTGGAACAAGACGGAGATAGACTGAAATTGCAGAGTTTTGAAAAACTAAAAAACAAAGTGCGAGACTGGCTTCATTATTATCAAATAATGGAGGTATTTAAATTGGACAGGAAAATTGGCTTCCAGGTGGAAAGATCCAAATTAGAAACAGAATTGTTAGAACCCAATACTAAGAATTTGTCAAGAATGTATAACTTGCTGCTGAAATGGAATACTCAAGATGAAACGGTAAAATCGGCTATGATTAAATGGGCACAGGACGTTGGTCATAACATTATGTTTGCTGACTGGGAACAGTTATGGACCACAGGTATGAAATTTACGGCATGTAATGCCTTAAGAGAGAATATTATGAAAATGATATACAGGTGGTACATAACCCCAGTCAAGCTTGCGAAAATCTATCACTTGCCCGATAACAAATGTTGGAAATGTAAAGAAACTGAAGGTACATTTTTTCACCTTTGGTGGACGTGCCCAAAGATTAAGGCTTTCTGGGAAATGATATATAATGAATTAAAAAAGGTATTTAAGTATACCTTCCCTAAGAAACCAGAGGCCTTTCTCCTGGGCATAGTAGGCCAAATGGTGTTAAAAAAGATAGAACTTTCTTTATGTATGCAACAACAGCAGCAAGAATACTTATCGCAAAGTATTGGAAGACACAAGAACTTCCCACGCTGGAGGAATGGCAGATGAAACTTATGGACTATATGGAATTGGCGGAAATGACTGGTAGAATCCGTGACCAGGGAGAAGAGTCGATGGAGGAAGACTGGAAGAAATTCAAAGACTATCTTCAGAAACACTGCAAAATTAAGGAATGTTAGAGTGATGTTGGACTGAAAACAAGTGGTTTCCAGCTGTACAGGTTAAAGTTAAGGATAGAGTAAGATTAAAGATCAAGATTAAAGATGTTTAAAGAAATGGAAATTTGATAGTAAAAGGGAAAAAATTAAAGTTATATGACATTAAGATCAAGGATTAGGTATAAAGAGTTGAAGTTATATATCTTAACGTTTTATTAAATTAAAGACTGGGATTAAAAAAGTGGAAAAGAAACTGCTGGACAAACAATGTAGATTGGAATACAAAAGAGGGAGGTATGAGGAAGTCCAGAAAATAAGTATTTAAAATTGGAAATGGAAAAGAGAGTTTGTTTTTAATTGCTATGTTTTGTGTTTTTATTGTTAAGTTTTGTATTGTTTTTTGTGTGTGTTGTTTTTCTTTTTTTGTTTGTTCAAAACTTTAATAAAAAGTTATTAAAAAAAAAAAAAAAAATGTATGCCAAACTAGATGTTCTTCTTATGCTCTTAATGTGGTCCCTCAGGCTGGGAAATCTGGGAGGAGATTATTTCTATTAGCAGGTTTTGTCTGATCAGCAATTTTTGTTGTTACAAAGTGACCGGCTGGGATTTTTTTTCTAGGGATTGAAGAAGAGGAGGAGGAGTTTGGATTTGATATTCCGCTTTATCACTACCCTAAGGAGTCTCAAAGTGGCTAACAATCTCCTTTTCCCTTTCTCCGTTTCCTCTGTGAGGTGAGTGAGGCTGAGAGACTTCAAAGAAGTGTGACTAGCCCAAGGTCACCCAGCAGCTGCATGTGGAGGAGTGGGGAATCGAACCCGGTTCACCAGATTACGAGTCCACCACTCTTTACCACTACACCACACTGGCTCTCAATACTATATTGAATAGTATTACATTCTTTCAATAAGTTTTTATTTGATTATTAATATATTGTATTTCTTTTCTATTTTGTACATCACTTTGAGATTATTTTGTATTGTTATAGGAAAGGATTTGGTTTGGATGATGTATTTGGGTCCCAACCAAGTCTCCGAATTTGTCAGGTTGTAATCCGTGGTACAAAGAACTGATAAAACGGTTAAACCAGTTTCTTGTACTTGAATAGTCCTAGCTGGACCTGTAAGCACCTTATTTACATTTCTATTTTAGGATCAGCTTTACTTATGTGTAAATAAAACCATTTGGTGTAGGACATTTAATTATTGGCTTAACCTAAATTTAAACCCCACTGGTCTACTACCCTTAGTATTGCAAGATTGTCATGAGAGCGCTTGGACTAAAATTGTCAACCAAAAGCTTTACTTTTCTGGTAAACAACAATTATTAACACTGGGCTTCAGTAATGCAAATAATTCAGTTAGACAGCACCTATATGATATCAAGCGACAGAATAATTTGGCCATGATAAGGATATTTTGTTTATGGTGTGATTATTTTCTACCTAGTCATTTTGACACTTTGGCACCCTATTTGCAAAATTTAACAATTCCAAAATGCAGGCGCACTTTCACTTTTGCAAGATTGAATATACTGCCTTTGGCTGTACTTGAGGGTCGATTTCAAAATATTCCACTGGAAAAACGGTTATGTCCCTGTGGAGATGGCAGTATGGGGAGTCAGTGGCCAGTGTGCTTCTGGCTTGCACTCTTTATAAAGATTGAGGAGTGAGGTTATTACCCCTCTACTATTGTCCATGCCAGGTTGATCAGCTATTGCTACTATGCCCTTTATTTTAGCAGACCAAGATGATCAGGTGATAGCAAAAACTGCAAGGTTTTTAGCAGGGGCAATTAGAATAAGACCTGTTATTTGATTATTGAAGTAAACCTCCAAAATATATTTTGTATAGTTAAGTTTTTACCTCTATCTTCAGTACATTTTATTTTATTGCTATGGCTAGTGGCTGATGATCCAGTGATCTTTATTCCAAGGAAACTGAATCCTGGGTAAGCACTGGAACCCCTGGAATAGTTCAGAGGTGGGGTAATATTACATATTTTGAAATTCTTTTGACTATAATCTGTTTATGAATTTTTTTCTAAATTAAAAAAAGTAATAGTAAAACAATAAAACCATCCTTGTTTAGACTTAGTATGCATTTTCTGCTTAAGTAACTATATGGGATAATACAGACACTCAAAACCCAGCTCTCAGCTACTCTTCTGTCTGGATTTTTTGTGGGGGGTGGTGGTATTTGTGTAGAAAGCCAATTACTGTTTTTAAATGTTATGAGGCAAACTGCTCTGTTAATTGAGCCCAGGAGTCAGTCACCCTGAGAATGTGTCAAAGGATAAGCAAATATTGAAAAACATTGCGTGTTGAGTCACAGTAGCCCCCCAATAATTCACACTTTACACATCAATTTTTGTTTAAGGTTTTTGGCATAATTTTGGCCACAACTTTATTCAATACAAAAATGTGAGTGGTTGCTTAGGCATTGGTTATGACTATCTGTCCTTGCCCTCAGGGACAGAGCTGGCCTTCCGGACACCAGCGGAAGCCAGCGTGGGAAACAAGTATTGGGTGAGAAATAAAGCTGGGCACCAGACCATTACTTCTCACCCTCATGTTCCTGTGGGGCTTGCACGGCCCAAGTCCGACTCCGGGGACAAGGACGAAAGAATGGCAAGCCCCTGGATTTCCTTTAACGGAATTCCCATTCGCATCATTTGGAGGGGTAGGCACTTACCCCTCCAAGCACCAATTTAACCAATGCCTAACCGCCAACCTTACAAGTTGTGACGATTTGCTACGCAGTAGGCAAAAACCAAATGGCACCAGCCAATCAGCCAGATGGCAAAATTCCTACCAGGCCCTCGCACCAAGGCGAACGACCCCATGACAGGCATAGCAAGGTCAAGCAATCCTTCAATACCCCCCTTAAACAAGGGAGGGAGGGCGGGTGATCCGATGCAAAACGGCCAAGAGGCCGTGCCAACGTCTGGCCCCTGTATATATAGACTCTGACCCCTCCTCCGAATTGGCAACAATCAAAACACCCCAGCAACCCAGTTTAACCATTTAAATGGTCGGGATTCAACTAAATTTGCCTAGTCACTGGAGGGTGGCCTGTTCCCAACCGCAACACGTGCTCTCTGCTAGGGAGAACACGCTTTGCGTGTTGAGTCACAGTAGCCCCCCAATAATTCACACTTTACACATCAATTTTTGTTTAAGGTTTTTGGCATAATTTTGGCCACAACTTTATTCAATACAAAAATGTGAGTGGTTGCTTAGGCATTGGTTATGACTATCTGTCCTTGCCCTCAGGGACAGAGCTGGCCTTCCGGACACCAGCGGAAGCCAGCGTGGGAAACAAGTATTGGGTGAGAAATAAAGCTGGGCACCAGACCATTACTTCTCACCCTCATGTTCCTGTGGGGCTTGCACGGCCCAAGTCCGACTCCGGGGACAAGGACGAAAGAATGGCAAGCCCCTGGATTTCCTTTAACGGAATTCCCATTCGCATCATTTGGAGGGGTAGGCACTTACCCCTCCAAGCACCAATTTAACCAATGCCTAACCGCCATGGAGCCCTCAGCTCACCGCCAAACCACTCACAGCCCCAACCAAGACCTCAGCTTGGTCACCACCGCACCAATCCAAGCCTCATTCCCTGAAGCGGAAAGGTGCATGCCATCAGCTCGGAAAAAGGATGGCCTCTCAAAAAGAATCTCGGGGTGGGAAATTGCATCGCCACCCAGCTCCAAAACTTTTTTGACCACAGCAGAATTGATGCGTTTTCTGGCCCTTTCAGTGGCAGCCGGGCAACGACTGCCCTTCCAAACGCAGCGTTGCAAAAGCTTTGACCAAAAAATTTTCGCTGTCGGCACCATTGCACGCAGCGTCTCCAGGTCACCCAAAATTGCAGCACGTAGTGACAAACAGTCCATGGGCACCAGGTCGTTCTCACCAAGCTGCACCACAATAGCAGCTGGCGGCCCCTCCAGGGGCAACTGCCTCCGGATACTTGGCAGGAACTCCGACCAGCGCATCCCACATCTGGACAGCCAAGACAAGCGAATATGTGGAGGAAAGCCGGAATCTGGACCCAATCCAGATTGCCGTGCTGCGACGCCAGCCCAATGGACGATACTGTGCCCCACAATCCAAACGCGGGTCACCGCTAAACCTGGTAAATAAGATAAAACAAGCAAAATTTGTAAGACACCAATAATGTTAACGAACATAATCTTTGAATGCATTCGATTTCCAACGACCTGTATTTTATTTCCACTGCCTTATTAACATGCTTTCCGGCCTTCTTGGTGGTACGTTTGTCTAGGCATTGGTTCCCAACTAGCTGCACCTGACCTCAGCAGGGCAGCACTGACGACTGGGCCCCACCATATCGTCAGTACCAGCAAACATTGTGGGGGAGCAATGAATCCCAAGGCAATCGCATCCCGCCAGGTGTCGTTCCCCATAGGGGAAAGATGCACCCCATCTGCCCTAAAGAGGGCAATAGCCTTGAAGAAAATTAGGAGGGTGCAATATTACAGAACCACCTAAAGCAAGGACCTATTTTATTTTATTTGTTATTTTATTTACTTTATTTATTTTATTCTATTATCCACCGCCTTATTAACATGCTTTCTGGCCTGCTCGGTGGTAGTTTGTCTAGGCATTGGTTCCCGACTAGCTGCACCTGACCTCAGCAGGGCAGCACTGACGACTGGGCCCCACCATATCGTCAGTTCCAGTAAACAGCATGGGGGAGCAATGAACCAGGATCAGACTCAAGCTCACCCCAAATGCTCCCAGGGACTCTTGCATGGCCCTACCCCTCAAAAGGGGTCGACAAAAGCATGGCGAATCCTTGGATTCCCTTAATAGAACATCTTTGCGCATTGGAGGGGACAGGTGCTCCAACCCCCCCTCCAAACCACCTTGAACCAATGCCTTAAATTATTTTGAGTCCAGGGAGAGCTGCCATCAACTCAATCCAAGCCCTCTTGCATGCAGGAATGCAAACTTATGCTGGAGGAAGACCGCAAACATTCTCGCCCAGCTGTACCACCAGCACTGCGGGAGGACCTGCACAGGTCACACTCGACCGCACCAAAGGAAGGATCTCCTCCCAAAGCATTCCCCATCTGGACATCCAGTATATGTTCACATGGGCAGGAAGACTGAGATGGCGCCCCAGTCCAAACTCGTCAACATGCTTGCCAGCCTAGTGTACAATGCTGTGGCTCAAATGTGCACAGCTGCTCCTATGAAAAAAGAGGAAATAACAGACAAGCATCAGCACAGACATCATTGTGACACTTCCTGATATAACCTTTGTCAGCGTCAGACTTCCAATGACCCGTATTCACAATCCTGTCTACTGACAGGCCCCCAGTGTGCAGCCTTTGCAGCAGCACCTAATCGTAAGGAATGAGGAGTGTTCAGCGGTAAGCAAGCCGCAGGCTGTAATAACTGGTGCACGACGTAAGCACATTGATGCCGGGCTAACGGGAACCCATTTTCATGCACTAGGAGCGGGCCAGCCCCCAGGGAATAAAAAGCCAAATATTCTGTTATCCATAACCGGGCAAGGGCCCTCCTCACCTGTGGCGGGAAGCCTGATTGTGGCACTCCTGCCCACTAAGTCTGTTTTAGAGTTACCAACTCTAATGACAAGCTCCAAAGGATAAGGAAAAGTCCTGAAGCAATAAGCCTCCAGACTCTCAGCCCCGTGCTGGCTCCAACAACCATTTTCCCAACCCTCAGTGCGAAAATGCAATGGACTACTGAAAGGAGTCTCACCTTGATCTTTAACCCGCAGACAAGTTTTAACTTGTTGCAGATACTGCATAGGTAAAAAGTGACTGACTTCCTGCCCACTGTCCTATGAGGTTGGAGCCTATTCCAACCTTCCAAGGCCCTGCGCACTGCAAACTTTATACAAGGGTCTCTGAAAAATAAAGCTTCAATGTAACAGACATTGCAGCGGACTGAATTCGGATAGTTATAACCGCATGCCCAATCTGCAGCAGGTGGACCAAATACTGCAGGATCTGCTCAGAGGATGGGGGCCAATTCTTCTGAATGGCCGAGAACTGCCAGCTTAAGGCTAAGAAATCCATCCAAGCCTTCCCATAAGAGGTAAAAGCAGAAGGGGAAATGGAAGCTGCCGCTCTCTGAAATTACTAATTGTTGTCATAATGCCACAGGTCTGGAAAAGTCTGGCAATAGCTGAGTCTGGAGCCCAGGATCTGAAGCGCTTCATCTGAAAACCGGATAGTGTCAGCGTAATTTGGAGAGTAGAAAGCACAATATTAAACCTTAAGTGGCGCAGCTCGAAAGCATGAGCGGAGGGGCAGAGACTGTGCTACAGCATGAGGACTGTTTTGCCAAGACGCTCACCACTACCTGGTTATCAGACCAAAAGCAGATCCGATGGTCACTGAACTCCTCGGGCCACGTGAACTGCTACTACAATGGGGAAAACTCAAGAAAAGTTATGTCACATGATTGCCTCACCACACCAGGCTTGAGGCCCTAGCTTTGCACACCAGCAGCCCTTGAAATAAAAACCAAAGGGCAAAGATCCAGCAGCACCAGCATGAACCTGAAAATCCCTGAGCGGGTTCAAGGTATCCTGCCATGGCGAACTACTATTGCATACATTCAGGAATTGCTACCATCGCCTGATATCTGCCTTCACCACACTTGGTAGGCATACACAAAGGTAAGGGGACCTCTGTCAGCATCGCCCTTGAGCCAGTGCCACCAACTGGACTCATCCACTTCAGCCCCAACTGGGCTAGGCGAGCTGGGTAGCACTTCCAGAGACCACCTTCTGCACAGGAACAAGTCAAAGTGCTGTGGACTCACAGCTTAGAGTTGTGAGCACCGGATTCACTCCAACAAAAAGACAGTCGTCGCACAGCAGAGTACAGCAGAGTCTAGCAGAGTATATAAACAACTCGGAGAGCAGCTCTGTAGAATATCTTCTTTATTCTATCTACAACTATACAAACTATATACAGAGCTTAATAGGTCTAAGTATAAATAAATGCTGCACTGCACTGAGTGTCTGCAGCTGCCCTTAGCAGCAACCTTATCTCTACACATGATCTCTAAGACTCAGTCTCTCTCCCTCTCCGACACTGACTGACTGACTGACTTGGTGCTGGAGCAGAATAAGTAGAGACCAGAACACGCCTCCTCCTCTCTGGAGAATGAGCAGACTCCTCAGGAGATTCTTGGATATGAGAGGGGTGAAATCTAGGCAGCCTGGCCTAGTGGGAAGATTAGTTAAGTGACCCAGCAAGATCGGATCTGATGAAGCATCACTTGCTACAGAGGAAGTATTACAAATTAACTTCCTTCAAGGCAGACAGCTTCTCCATAGCCAAGTGGTATGTTTTAGCAACGATATCCAACTGGATCCCTAAATAAAATGGGAATATGGGCAAAAGGTATTGAGCTATTGCTTGCCAGCTTCCAGCCCCCGCTTGGGCAGGGGGCATCTTGTGCTGCCATCATGATATGTAAATTTACAGGGCCGATGCTGGCCAGAACCCCTAAAGAAGTCCCAACCAAGCTGCCGCCAAGCCAGCTTCCTTTTCAGACACACACTCTGTGCAATGCAAAAAACACACTCCGTGCAGTGCACACACTCTCCATGCAATGCAACTACACACTCCGTGCAATGCAAAAAGCACGCTCTGTGCAATGCAACTACACACTCCGTGCAATGCACACACAAACCCTCCGTGCAATGCAACTACACACCCCATGCAATGCAAAACACACTCCCTGCAATGCACACACCCTTCATGCAATGTAACTACACTCCATGCAATGCAACTACACACTCCGTGCACTGCACACCCTCTGTTCAATGAGACAACAAACTCCGTGCAATGCAACTACACACTCCGTGCAATGCACACACACCCTCCATGCAATGCACACACCCTCCGTGCAATGCAACTGCAAATCTCCTAGCAATGCAATGCAATTGCAGCCCGTGCAGCGCCGTGCTCTGCAACGCACGCAAAGGTGCTTTCTCCCAGTTGCATATTGCAAACATGGCGCCCGTTACATCCCTCGCAGTGAGGTAACCACCAAAAGGACTTAAGTGTCCAGGTAGAGCAATGGGGGAGCATGCAGCTGTCCCATACAGGGACCAATCCTGCAACCTAGGCATTACCGGCACTATCCGCTGACCCAGTGAAACCAATGCTTCATGGACCACATGGGGACACTATTGAGGCCGGAAACGCTTCCAGGCCATCGAATTCTAGGGCAAAGCCCTAGGATCACCTGCTAGGCCAGGCATAAATGTTTCCAGTGAAATAGCAGAGTTGAGCTAGCCCACAGCTTGTCCAGGTACCCCTGCTTGCCCTTTTAGAGGGAAGCACCCCTTCAAGAAACCCAAAGTTCTTTTATCACAAATGGGCCGAACTACCCAGCAACAGAATAGCCCATAAGGAGCAGTTTGTTTTGTTTTGTTATAACAATGGCTAAGAGGGGTATATGAACCCTGTCTCCCAGGTCCTAGTCCTGCACTTTAGCCACTAAGCCACAATGGCTCATCTCTAAAATGGCAGTCGCCACTATCAGGGCAAAACAAACTTAAAGAAAATAAACTTGTTCAGAAACAGCATAGTTCAAGAGCATATACAGAGTGCTCATAGTCCTTGGAGGCACAGGGAGCCATAAAGCCAACCTTCGGGGATACTATAAACGAAAGTGATACCAGCTAAGTTGGGAACAGCCCTGACTAGCCCCACAATTTCAACAAGAGAAATGGGGGAAACCTTTTTGCGAAAGAAAGCCCCTAACGGGGGCTCTCTCACTATTGGGAAAGGCAAGCCACAGCTACAGGGAGAATCTTCCTACAGGGCAGGGTAAGGGGTGGGGTGGGAAATTGAACAGGAAAAGGGGGGAATTAAATTATTTAAGGGACTAGAGAGGATTAAAAAGAAGGGGAAAATAAAGAAATAAAGAAATGTAACCAGACAATGAGAAGATTGTCCAAGTGCTCCATGTGATCCGATGCAAAACGGCCAAGAGGCCGTGCCAACGTCTGGCCCCTGTATATATAGACTCTGACCCCTCCTCCGAATTGGCAACAATCAAAACACCCCAGCAACCCAGTTTAACCATTTAAATGGTCGGGATTCAACTAAATTTGCCTAGTCACTGGAGGGTGGCCTGTTCCCAACCGCAACACGTGCTCTCTGCTAGGGAGAACACGCTTTGTCACCTTCATTAAGGGATGAAAAAACCAATTTCTTCATAACCTAATTAAGAAAGTGTGACAAGGGGGTTTGAGAACATTTTAGTGATTGCCAGCATCTGGGAATTGGGACTAAGGATTATGGTAGTCAAGCGATAATCTCTGAAAAGTCCCTTATCAGAAAGTTGAGAACCTACGAATCTTTCGATTCCTACGATTCTGTGTAACTACCATAACATTTTATGATGCAGTCAACGCACTCTGTGTTGGTTTAAAAACACACTGCCGCAAGAAACTTCACTAACTCAACCAGGTTACTCACTGGCATGCAATTAAACTTATTTATAGATTGGCAGGATGCTACAGTAGGTCTTTAGATGTCAACTCCTTAAGAAAGGAGTCTGTCATCTCATCTATCTGCAAACTCTCATGATACAGAATAAATAACTAGCTGATCATAAATATTGACTTTCTAATAACCACCAGTGAATGAACTTGGTATGAAAGAGAACTTGAAACCAAATGGGTCAAGGGAGAGTTGAAAGCTTTGGCATCTAAGTAAAAGCTTTTGTGTGATGGGCATTGTTCTGGGTTTTTGTAGGAAGTGTAAGAAGGTTTGCTTGCCTGGACTTTTTACTTGGTTTTTTGTTGTTGTTGTTATCATCATCAATTAAATTTGTATACCACCCTATACCTGTAAATCTCAAGGCAGTTCACAATGTAAAATTACAATATGAAAACCACAAAGTACATAATAAAAGGAAGAACAACAAAACACAACCAATATTCCTCATACCACAAGACATTTAAAAGGGCACAAGATGCCCATTCTACTTGTATGGTGTAACATAAAAAATCTGTACCTTGTGAACTACCTATAACCCTTGGTACAACCTCTACTTGTTTGTGACACGAGAAAGCCATTGGCCCCCTGCTTTAGGCATCACAGGGAGAGTCGGAACAATAATTTGAAAAACTGCCAGAAAAGTCTGGCTATCTGTTCCCTTAAAAAGTAACTATAGCTATGAAGATGATGGACTTTGTGGAGCTGGCTGATCTCACCAGGAGAATCCGCGACCAGAAAGAAGAGGAATATCAAGAAGACTGGAAGAAATTTAAGGACTATTTGAATAAATAATGTAATATTAAAGATTTGTAATTACTTGAAAGAACTAATTAGGCCAAGAATTAAATCAGGATTAAATAAATAAATAAGAAATAGTAGGATAAGAAAAGTTAGGAAATATGATTATAACTAGAATATTGTTATATGGAATAATGATATTGGAAACTGCTACATTCTATTACAAGGAAATTCAGTTGGAAGAGATTAGAGGAAGTCAAGTAATATGTTTATGAAGTTGGAGTCTAACTAATCAATTAAGTCTTACGTATGTATGTGGTGGTATATGTGGGGTTTGTAATACTTTATTTTTTTCATTTTCTTTTTTTTCTTTATTATTGTTTTTTCTTTCTTTATTATGTTAAAGTTATGTCTTTGTATGAAATTCAATAAATGTTACTGGGGGGGGGAGTAACTATAGCTTCTAGCTATAGGGATATTTGCTTTCTGGGGTGGATTTATGACCCGGGAACCCAGAGGGAAGGACTTGTTTCCACAGAAAGGCAAAGGTGGTGCTTTTTCACCTCAGCCTTATCTCATGACAGCACAATAGTAACGTGCAAGGAACAAACACATTTCAAAGGAATTCTGTCAGGTCATTCATGTGCATAAGGCTATCCCCTCTCAATACCCTTTTTCACATTGGGATGGGAGACACTCCAAAGCATATTTAGGGTATAGTTTTCGCAATGGCAAATTAGGGATGCAAGACTCGGTGCCAACTCTCTGCTACGCAGCATCTTCAATTTGCAATTCCACAAAGCATGGAACAGAGAAGGTGAGAAATCTCTAGTGCCTGGTGAAATATTACAAATAGAAAGGGAGGGCTTCACCCTCAAACAGGCATAGGATCTTAAATCTTTACTTTGCATCTTGGCTATCTTCTGGGAAGGTGTAAATCTTTGCCGCTGTGCTTGCTTGCAACACTCGAACGCAGCTGCTTTTATTCCCAGGTGGCAGATCAGAGTGAAAACTTCCTGACTCCATTCCGCTGCCTAGTCTCCACCTCCCTGCCTGTCCCTGATTGGGCAGTGTGGTGTTCGTATGGAGCCCCCGGTCGTCTCACGGACTATTGACCCGTATACCACTAATCCGCTGCCACCAACCAGGTCCTCCCTGGTAAAATCACTTCAGTCTCAGTCAGCTTTTCAATTCATAAAGAAGAGTGTATTTTATTTCAGACTTAAAACAAAACTATTACAGCATTCCAAACAGTGTTCCTCTTTACTTTCTTAGTCTTATGTTCCTCTCTCTATCTCTGCTACCACCCCACACTCAAGGACCAACTGCCCTAACTGTCTCTCTATTACCAACTGCCTTTCCCAACCAGCCAACCCACTCAAAACCAACCAACTACCCACCCACAATTCCCAACGAACTCACTCCAGAATTCCTCCCAGAACTCCTTTATAGACCCACTGACTCCACCCCCCTGGGTCCTGTCTGTGCAATCTATTTAACTATTTCCCCTCCAGCACTCTCTCATATATGGTAACGTCACAGGCAGTTCATTTTATTTTATTTTAAGAGTTGGCAGGATGTCCTGTTGTCCAAAGTAGCTGGCCAGGGGAGGACTCAACAGCCAGCTGTGGCAGGAAGATTTTGGAGGGGAAGCCACAACAGGCCACAGTTGTCACCCAACCCTAAGCGACTATTACGGCAGTTCTTTCTACACATTTCTAGGAAAGTTAGGATCGCTTTAGCCTTAGATCTGAATGTGTGAGTGTCTCAGTGATTGGATCCTGTCCACATACAACTACAGTAGTACCTCTACCTACGAGCACCTCTGGTTACATATCCTTCGGGATACGCATGCAGCAAACCTGGAAGTACAGGCATGTCCGGTTGCAAAAACCTTGGGATCCGACCAGAGCTCCGGAATGGATCCTGTCCACAACCGGAGGTACTGCTGTACTTTGTAACTTTGTTTAAGCAATGCATTCCCTGTCTTTCCCTTGTAATAACTTGACTTTGTAATAGTTTCTTGGTATGGGAAGTTATTTTATTGAGTATAAGGTTTAAAGGTGTATACTAGGGCTTTAGTGATGTATGGAAGTGAGAGCTGGACCGTAAAGAAGGCTAATAGCTGAAGAATTGATGCTTTTGAATTACGGTGCTGGAAGAGACTCTTGAGAGTCCCATGGACTGCAAGAAGATCAAACCTATCCAATCTTAAGGAAATCAGCCCTGAGTGCTCACTGGAAGGACAGATCCTGAAGCTGAGGCTCCAGTACTTTGGCCACCTCATGAGAAGAGAAGACTCCCTGGAAAAGACCCTGATGTTGGGAAAGATGGAGGGCACAAGGTGAAGGGGATGGCAGAGGACGAGATGGTTGGACAGTGTTCTCGAAGCTACCAGCATGAGTTTGACCAAACTGCGGAAGGCAGTGGAAGACAAGAGTGCCTGGCGTGCTCTGGTCCATGGGGTCATGAAGAGTTGGACACGACTAAACGACTAAACAACAACAACAACTAAGGCTTTGCACACCCAACCACACCCAATTATGCTCCATCTCCTTGATCCAAGGGTCCTGAATCAGAGGGACATACCCTGGACAACCTTGGAAATCGCCCCACCCTGGATCCAGGCTCAAAGGATTTTCAGAGGGCAGGTTTATGTTTAAAGAGGTGGGTTCCCCCCCCCTCCCAGTCTACTTAAACATACATGAGGAGGTAGGAGAAGGAGTAGTATAGTGGACATGATCTGAAATTACTGTTTTATATGGATATTGAGGATGTGCCTACGGCAGGGACCTGACATTTGAAGGTGCCATAGCACCCATGAAGGTTTTCAGTGGTGCCCTTGAGCAGGTGCCCCAGATTCTGAGCTTTTACTAAAAAAAGAAAAGTCTCTAGGTAAGAATGCCCTGGTACCTTCTATGCAAGTAGTGTGAAATGAGATATATGATATAATGAGATGTACATTTTTCATGGTACTGAGGAATGTTCCTTGTTACAGTGGTACCTCAGGTTACATACGCTTCAGGTTACATACACTTCAGGTTACAAACTCCGCTAATCCAGAAATAGTGCTTCAGGTTAAGAACTTTGCTTCAGGATGAGAACAGAAATCGTGCTCCGGTGGCACGGCAGCAGCAGGAGGCCCCATTAGCTAAAGTGGTGCTTCAGGTTAAGAACAGTTTCAGGTTAAGTACGGATCTCTGGAATGAATTAAGTACCTAACCTGAGGTACCACTGTATTAGACAGCAACAACATCAGTCTCTCTCTCTCTCTCTCTCTCTCTCTCTCTCTCTCTCTGTGTGTGTGTGTGTGTGTGTGAGAGAGAGAGAGAGAGAGAGAGATCTCCATAATGAGGACCAGCAGGAAATAGCTGACTTCCCGCAGCAAATATAGGGGTGTCATGGGGGTGGTAGTCTCTAATTTTGTTGTATGCTATGTTTTCCTGTGGCACTCATTTTCTGTTATGCCATGCTGCACAGCAGCTCTTTTGTCTTATGCCACACCTCCATGACAAGCATTTTCTACTGGCTCCCCCAACACTTTCAAAATTCAAAATGTGCTCACTAGTCCAAGAAGGTTGGTTACCCCTTGCCTAGGGTACGATTTCCAGCTTTCAGAACATCACTCTTGGAGCAGGGATGAATGTCCTGCACCTAAACAGCTTCAGTCCAATATACCTTCAGGAGCGTCTCCACCCCCATCATTCATCCTGGACACTTAGGTCCAGCGCCAAGGGCCTTCTGGCGGTTCCCTCGCTGCAAGAAGCCAAGTTACAGGGAACCAGGCAGAGGGCCTTCTCGGCAGTGGCACCTGCCCTGTGGAATGCCCTCCTACCAGATGTCAAAGAGAAAAAACAACTACCAGACTTTTAGAAGACTTCTGATGGCAGCCCTGTTTAGGGAAGCTTTTAATGTTTGATGGACTATTGTATTTTAATATTTTGTTGTTCCCCACCCAGAGTGGCTGGGGAAGCCCAGCCAGATGGGTGGGGTATAAATAATAAACTATTATTATTATTAGTAGTAGTAGTAGTAGTAGTAGTAGTATCTCTTCTAAGTAAATGGCAGAAAGGGTAGAAAACAAAGGGTAGAAAATCTACATTAGTTCATCTGCCTGATATGATGAGGACCACCCTGAACACTTCTACTGTATTATTCTGTAAGATTCACCTATTTAGAAATCCTTTATGCATCTGCCTTTCTATTTGCAGAAATTGACATGAGATTCCATATTACATGAAAGGATCTACATTGCAGAAAGCTATTCATGCTACATGAAAGGATCTATGTTGCAGGGAAACTATGATTTCCTTATCTGTTTCAAAACAAATAATTTGCAATGATTTAGTAAAACAACAGGAGTCGCTTCCCTATGGATGTGCCAAAGTTCTATGTCCTCTGAAACCAGGGCCAGCCCTACCAATAGGCAAAATGAGGCAACTGCCTCAGGCACCAGAATGTGGGTGTCATGAAAGGGCAGAAATTTATTGTTGTTTATTATTGCATTTATTTCGTGCCAGGCAGTAGGGAGAGGTGCTTCTGGGATATTCTGCCTCGGGTGCCAAAATAATTTGACCAGCTTTGGGTACATGCTATGCACTTTGACTTGGGAGTGGTGTTGTGCGTTTGCTGGTTTGCCTGAGGCAACAAAATATATTGGACTTTCCCTGTCTGACTTTCCCTACTAAGCAAGAAGAACAGAACATAGCAATTTCATTAGGTATCCCCCTTTCTTCAGTTTCACATGGTACTCAGCAAAACTTTCTTAAATGTCTATGTGAGAATCAAGAAGTGTTTTAATGTTATTGAAGTGCACCACAAAAATTCCTTACCTATAGTCTCATTCTACATTAAATTTTACCAAAAGCAATGCGATATTTAGATGCTGCCCATCTCCATAGCAAACCAGCACTTGTTTTCCTACTAGATGACTCCACAGAAATTGGGTTTTTCTGTCTACACTATATCTCCTGGGGTTTCCACACATATAGTATCTACCGGTACTTCATAAATAAGGTTGTCATATACAGAATGAATTGAGGTTCCCACCTAACCTAAATGAATTTATGGGAAGACACCAGGTTTAAAAAATCCAGAGCATAGAGGTATGGGTCTGGATTACTTTCTGAAGTTCCCGCTAATAGCAAATCTGACTTAACTTTGGTTCTTGACATATTTACACATTTAAAAGATTCCAAAAATAGTCAGAGATTCTTCATTCACCTCTGTATCATCATCTACATGAATGCACGGCTAATGTATTGGGCAGTTGGAATACTTTGGAGTGTGAAGATGGAAAAATTGGTGGAAGTGACCTTTGCAGAGTTTTTTCGCAAATAATAATAATAATCTGGCCTTCAACTGAATTAAGAGTTTGGTCTAGGGTTGAGGGGGGTTATTGACAAAGCCACTATGAGAGGGCCTTTCCTAAACCAGTGAACTCTCTGGCTGTGGTGCAATGGTCCTCCTGGCTTGTCATACCTGGAACTGCTAAGTCAGGCCTCTGTTCTCCATTATGAGCAACAATCTGCTGCATGGTTTGTTCCCACATTAGTTCCCACAATATTTCTACATTAAAGCTGTTATTATGCATCATCTGTGTGGCGTCCTCTTCATGATGCTTATCACTGGCTGTAGGCTTAACCTGCATCATAAGTTGTGGACTGCTATTCTATTCCACTGATGTATTATTGCATGTATGGAGAACGTGCAGCCCTCCACGTATCACCAGACTAAAGTTCCCACAATCCCCAATCATTGGCCATGCTTGTTTGGTTCTGATGGGAGTTCAACAAGATCTACAGGATTGCCCCATTCCATGTACTCTTTATAGAGAAATTAAGATGGCTGCTTCTTCAGGGTGCTTACAATGTGGCAATATTACAAAGCATGTCACTTCCTGGATGAATGTGTGGGTCAACACTAGTGATGGGGTTCACTGTTCTGTACCTGTTCGTCTTTTCATCGTCTTATCATTACTCAACCACAGCAGTTTCCATTTTATTAAATTTGTATGATCTTGTCCCAGTATGGTGGTTCACAAAAGTAATATTATTGCTTTTGATTCTCCTGACAGTGGTTGGAATCCTCTCACATAATGAATACCATTATATTGCCATATTTTTCACCACGTACAGTACTGCTGTTGTTATTGATTTCTCATCATCAAGTAGCCATTGCCCCTAGGCAGCTTTATTTTAAGCTTTATTTGCCTGGGGCAAGAAACAAAACAAAAGATTTAAAACCACTGTCTCTGAGTGAATGATACAGATCCTCAGCAAGACATCCCCTATGGGGGGAAACAATTAGTATGATAACAAATCCAGTCCCCTCTCTTGCCCTCCCTTTCCATTCTTCTTGCAAAGCTGTAAACAGCCACACGCAGAAGAAAATTTGGCAAGGGAAATAATTACTAAAACGGTTGGTAAAGCTTGTTTTATTTACTCTTTCTTGTGGGAAGGAAATAAATTTGGCCATTACTACTTGGATTCATGCTTAGTCGAATCCAACATAAAGATGACCGAAAAAGCATAAAAAGTGGGAAACTGAATCAACAAACAATGTAACAAAAATATGTTACATTCAGATTTTTCAAATAAAACACCATTTGTCTGTAAAAATAATCATTTTTCTTTTAAAAGAATAATTTCTTTTAAAAAGAAATACTTTGCTTTAAAATTGTATTCAGTTTAAACTTTTAACATATATTTAATTTATATATTTAATTAATAGTGATATAAAGTTGAGATTGAATTCCGACAAGACAGAAGTATTGTTTTGGGGGGACATAGGGCAGAAAGGTGTGTGGGACTCCCTGGTACTGAATGGGGTAACTGTGCCCCTAAAGGACCAGGTGTACAGCATGAGAGTCATTTTGAACTCACAGCTGTCCATGGAGGTGCAGGTTAATTCTGTCTCCGGTGCAGCTGTCAACCCGCTCCATGTGCTATGCAGGCTGAGACCCTACCTGCCCACAGATTGTCTCACCGGAATGGTGAATGCTCTGGTTATCTCCTGCTTGGACTACTGCAATGCGCTCTATGTGGGGCTACCTTTGAAGGTGACCTGGAAACTACAACTAATCCAGAATGCGGCAGCTAGACTGGTGACTGGGAGTGGCCACTGGGACCTTATAACACCTATGAAAGACCTACATTGGCTCTCAGTACATTTCTGAGCACAATTCAAAGTGTTGGTGCTGAATTTTAAAGCCTTAAATGGCCTCAGCCCTGTATACCTGAAGAAGCATCTCCACCACCCGTTTCTTCTTCTTCTTCTTCTTCTTCTTCTTCTGTGATCACTCGTACCCGAGTAAGATTGTGTTGTACATCACAGTCTTCATTAGGGAAATAAATTCAATACTATTCTACAGGCTTCATTTGTAGAGATATTAAGAGTATCAGAGAACTTTTCCACAATATTTTTCTCAAGAGCACAATTGTGCTAGATGCTAATTAAGTTAGACAAAGTCAAATACCATTAAGGAGTCAGCAGAGGTAGAGACTGACTAAATCCTTAAAAATGTTTTCCCTTCAGGCCTCCTCAGCTGCCTTTTCATCTAGAGTAAACAGCAGACCTGCTCAAATTAAATCCTCCATGTTAGCAGAAATGAAGAGTCTTTTTGCTCAACCAAACTTGGTCACCTATTAACCACCGATGAATATGCATGGCTGCAAATGGGGAGATACTTGGTTTTTTAAAAATTCATATCTGCTGTGAACTGAGTCAGTTAAAACAACTAGCCACATGCAGAAAATATATTATAAGGCATTATTTCATACAGCAAAGGAGCAAAATGATGAGTCCCCATCCCAGCTGAATTTCATATCATGCTTGGAATCATACATTTTAAAGGATATCAGATAGATTAATATTAATTTCCAGACAGAGAAAACAAACATGAAATCACTTGGGACTTAAGAAAAGTTTTCATTCTTTATTTTGATATCCATTACATAAATAGACAGTAAAAGTAATAGGATAGCATTAAATAGGCAGCAAAAGTGACTGGCTGACCTGTTTAACGTTATTACCCCCCTGTTAGAATGGTATTAGATATGTCCTTGTAAAGCATCACAGGGCATACTTGTTAATTAAAACTTTTTTACCATGGTCTTTTACCCATCTGCTACTGATCTCTGGCTGCTCTGCTCCTCCCTCTGATGTCCCATTTTAATTCTTCCTTCCTCCCTCCGTGTCTTTTGTTATCTGCGCCTCGAATACCTTTGGAAGGGGGTTGGGTCAGAGTTTGAAGGCAGTAAAAAAAGGCAAAACACTACATAGGGACATATGAGCAGTTTTTCACTGATATAGCTGCATAAAACAATTAAAAATGAAGTGATAAAAAGACAAGGTGTTTTTACGCATTATGAAGGTAAAAACAGGGCATCATCTACGTAGCATCCTGCCAACCTAGCAGTTCGAAAGCATGCCAGTGCAAGTAGATAAATAGATACCGCTGTGGTGGGAAGGTAGACGGCTTTTCTGTGCGCTCTGGTTTCCCTCACAGTGTTCTGTTGCACCAGAAGTGGTTTAGTCCTGCTGGCCACATGACCCAGAAAGCTGTCTGTGGACAAACACCGGCTCCCTCTGCCTGAAAGTGAGATGAGCGCCACAACCCCGTAGTCACCTTTGACTGGACTTAACCGTCCAGGGGTCATTTCCCTTCCCCTTTTACCCTATGTTATCAAAGCCATTCCTTAACCCTTTCTTAATGTTAAAAACCATGAGTGCAGATCCACCCACAGTAAACATTTGAGATTATTATTACCCTATCCAGTGCTAGTTTTCAAGAAAAAGGGGTGCCAGAACTCACCATGAATTCTTGTTCTCTTGTTCTCTTAGAATGGCAATGGTGCCCACCTGAAAGGTGCTAGAACTGAGTTCCGGTGAACTCCAGCTGAAAAAAAAGCCCTGACCCTATTGCTCCCAAAGGAAGTGTGTGAGTCAGGATTACTTTGGGCCATTAGGTTTGGGTTCCCTTCTTAAGATACTTGCCAAGTGTGCACTCATTCTCTTCAGTTTTGCAAAGTGGCCTCAGTGCAGTGGGTGGTTTGCCCATCACCTCTGGAGCTGTATAGTAACTTTGGGGTAAAGGTAAAGGGACCCCTGACCATTAGGTCCAGTCGCAGATGACTCTGGGGTTGCGGCCCTCGTCTCCTTTACTGGCTGAGGGAGCCAATACAGCTTCCGGGTCATGTGGCCAGCATGACTAAGCCACTTCTGGCAAACCAGAGCAGCGCACGGAAACACCATTTATCTTCCCGCCGGAGCTGTATCTATTTATTTACTTGCGCTCTGACGTGCTTTCGAACTGATAATTTGGCAGGAGCAGGGACCAAGCAATGGGAGCTCATCCCATTGCAGGGATTCGAACCGCCGACCTTCAGATCGGCAAGCCCGAGGCTCTATGGTTTAACCCACAGTGCTGCCCGTGTCCCAGTAACTTTGGAAGCATTCCTTGATTGGTCTTTGACAATACAACGAACCAGATGTCAGGTGAGTGGTATCACCCCACAATATCTGCTACTGATAGCCTCATACTAAATTCTTGTCTTTTGTGTCTTCATTTCAAGCATGTGCGCAAAATTTCACTTGCCACATAAGAACATTGCCCAGCAAATATTAGATAAAGGCTTGGGGGGAAATTGTTCCCATGGCTGAAGTATGCAGAGAAATTGTCTGCAGCACACAACCTCCAAAAATACATTAATATTTTTATATATTGATGAAATATTTGCACAAGGTTGCTACAGCAAAAAGTTCACTATGTTATTCACTTCATTTTGTAATACTTTGTTAATGGATTATTTATGTTTATGTTTAAAATTTAAAAAGCTAAAGCTGTTATGGCCTGTAAGATGACTCCTAGAACTAAATTTTTACAGTTGGAGCATCGATAGAATCACCAATTAAACTTGAAATATGGGACTACATGTTAATTAGAAGAATTGCATTATAGTCCACTTTGCTTTACGTAATTATTATAAAGTGCCCCATTGTATCATCCTGATGACTTAATGCCTTTAGAAGGAAAAAATCTGAGCACACATGTATAGGATTGTGTTGTTAATTATTTAAATTTAAATTTGTGCATGGTTGTACTGTGGATTCAACCAGACTAGGCATATACTACCCTGTAAATAAGTGGCACAAGTGATTTATGGTTTGTTTTTTAAATGGAGTGAGTTCTTGTCCTTGACCAATATCTGAAGGGAGGGGAAATCAGCCTCAAATAATTGGGATGGAAATCAGTTTCTTTTAATGACTTGGTGAGAAAGTATGAAGTAATATACAACTGGATTAAGGGGATAGAGACACAACATTTGATTTTTTTAAGATAGTTGAACACCTAGACATATTGAGAATTATGAGATTTATGCAATTATCCCTGTTTTTATCAAGTGAAATGCTTATTGCCTTATGACAGTTTTAACAAGTTGTTTTTTGTTTTGTTATTTTTCTAGGGCTGGACTAAGCTTTGTTTTGGTACCTGGAAAAACAAGCTATATAGCCATGTAATTGCTTATCAAGCAATTGAACACCTTTGCTGTAATGGTCTGACGGAGCTATTGAAAACAGTTGGCGTGCCAGAAAAAACCACTGTAAGTATATCTGTGTAGGCAAATAGGATGGAGTATTAAAACAGGGCCCTCTGCACTGTCCTTTCATGAAGCTCTGGCTATTGATTATCATGTATCCATGGCAATAAAAAACCATTCCCATCTGAAGTTCAGTGGACTTGGAAGTAACATTGTGGTTGAGTTATCTATCCCAGAGAAACACTAAAAAAAATTGAATTAATCAGGGGTTCATCTCTGGTAAGTGGGGTTAGGAATCAGTTTGCAGCCTCGCCTATTTCAAATCAGAATTATATTTAGTGTTACTTTTTAAAGTTCCTTTTTTTCTGAAGTCAAAGCAGATGAGATAGCAAGCTGCATGGGGCAGTCTGTTTGCTCAGAGATGTTATAGTTCAAAGGGTCCCCTCCTTTAAAATTAGACAGCAGCGAGCAAGTTGAGCAGCAACACAATCGAGAAACGCGCTCTGCGCTTTTCATTACAGCCACAGCTTCGTAAGAAGGCAGAAACACTCAGCATAAACAAGGCATAAAATACAACGCCAGGGCACAAAAGAAAATGCATCAGGTCTTGTGGTGAACTACAAGTTTTATTCCCTCATTAGGCTGACCCAGTTCCTGACCTGTGGCAATGTTTCACTCTGAAACTAATGAGGAATGCAAAAGTCATCTTAACTCGTGAAAATAAAATGTGTTTTAAAGCCCCAAGATGCAGCGGAACTTCTCCTTCTTAGGGCACACTCCAAATTTGTTTTGTTTTGCTTTTTTTGTCCAGCCCCTCCGCCCCCCTGCAACTTCAAGTTGGTGTGGAATAGAATGAACATTTTCTCCAGTTCATTGTAGCAAAGAAGAAAAGAAGAATGTGTTACAATTTCCTCCATGTACTTGGTCTGGAATTTTCATGCCAGCTGGCTTTTAAGCAGCATGGGGCATACAGTGGTACCTCGGGTTAAGAACGTATTTCATTCTGGAGGTCCGTTCTTAACCTGAAACTGTTCTTAACCTGAGGTACCACTTTAGCTAATGGGGCCTCCTGCTGCTGCCATGCTGCTGCCGCATGATTTCTGTTCTCATCCTGAAGCAAAGTTCTTAACCCAAGGTACTATTTCTGGGTTAGCGGAGTCTGTAACCTAAAGTGTCTGTAACCTGAAGGGTCTGTAACCCGAGGTACCACTGTACCTGCTGCCCATTGCAAAGTTGGTCAACAATAAATCAAATATAAACACACCTAGCACAGTATTTTAGACCACTAGATGCAGCATCTATGAAAGGTTCCAAATTGAAATCAATTTAATTGTTCCTCACCAAAATTTGTCATAATCTACGCTTAGGGAAGGTTGCTAATCTGTGAACGTCATTTTCTTTTATATATATATATATAAATAATTTTTATTAACAGGCCAATCAAATCACATTAATTCCAAATCAGATTAGTTCCAAATTATACAGCCAAATTTTTAAAATTTTATTGGGGGTACCCATACTTCGTGCTTCGAAAGGGGTCTAAACATCACTCTTGCTGCTGCTTTAATTTCACAGTTCTATCCAGTTCTGTCCAGATAGTCTCCTTATTATTTTCCTCATCTTCTTGTTGTAATCATATACTCCTTTCTTTGAGATCTCTGATAATCTTCACAAGGGTTGAGAACAAATATATCCTGTGTGGATTTTACACTCTCCAGGAGCCATATCACATAAAGGACAGCCGCCATTTCCACACCTCCATAAACAACATTCTTATAGTCTGTCCGTGATTTCCACCGGCCTGCGAAACTGTATCTCAGGGGGGCCCTGCCGAGTCAAATTCACATTCCGATTCACATTCTGATGACCACGGTCCTCCCCCCCCCCCCCGTCCTCCTGTAGGCAGGCCGTCTTGACGAATCTATTTGAAACTGTGTCACAAAGCTTTCCTTCCGTTCCCGATATTTTCCACCAGCCTTTCTTTGTTCAATAATTCATTTCCACACAGCTTTTAATCTCCAGCTTGTGATTATTAAATTGCAATGATTTTTTCTCTCTGGGAGGGAGGATTATTGTGAACGTCATTTTCACAGTATCCCTCATCCTCTCAAGCCCTCAGAGGTTCAGGGCAACACAGGGCTCTTTTTGGGGGGGAGGGATTAGTAGCACCATCATTGTGGACCTTCTTTCCTACAGAGCCTCTTTCAGTCCCTTCCTTTGCCCCATTTCACTCTTGAGAGTCTTATGGACTGCAAGAAGATCAAACCTAGCCATTCTTAAGGAAATCAGCCCTGAGTGCTCACTGGAAGGACAGATCCTGAAGCTGAGGCTCCAAGACTTTGGCCACCTCATGAGAAGAGAAGACTCCCTGGAAAAGACCCTGATGTTGGAAAAGATGGAGGACACAAGGAGAAGGGGACAACAGAGGACAAGATGGTTGGACAGTGTTCTCGAAGCTACTAACACGAGTTTGAGCAAACTGCAGGAGGCAGTGAAAGACTGGAGTGCCTGGCATGCTCTGGTCCATGGGATCACGAAGAGTCGGACATGACTAAACAACAACAGCATGGTCTAAGCACTGCTTTCCCATGTACTTTTTTTGGTCTTGCTTATTTTCACTTTCACATTGGGGATGTGTTTTCATTCTAATTTTATTGTAAGTCATTCTGATTATTTTGAGACATGGGAGCAATAAGTTTATGTATGAAAATATGACTAATTTTTACACTGGTTGACGCCAGTGGCAAGGAAAATGACAGACACATAGCTGTGCCATGACACGCTACAATACTTGATGCAGTAACATTAATCAAGTTCAGTTGCTCTTGGGAACTACAGTGTCATATTAAGGTTATTTGGTCCCTTCAGGAAAGACAGCATTTTATGTACTGAAGAAGTATGGTGAAAGTGGGTTTGCTGCCCCTTCCTGGAGGTTAAGGAAGCCACCAAGGGGTGTCTCCTGGTCTTGGAGACATATCATTTCTCTTTTGTCCCTTTGGAGTGTGTGCAGGCTGTGATCTATGCTGCATAGAAGAAGAAGAAGCTACATAATTGTACTAGGAAGGCTGCAGCAATTTGAACAAAAACAGCAGTTCTAATACCTTAGTAGTCTGCATTAGCAATCAAGGAAATTGGTCCACTTTAGGGCAGAGGTGGAACACCTCAGGCCTGAGGTGTTAATGTTGTCCTCCACCCTTCAGTCTGGCCCTTGAAACTGTCTCCAGAGCACAGCCTTCTCCATAAATGGATTTTAAAAAACTTAAGAAATCTTATCACATGATCTAATCAGTATGGAAAGGGGCAAGAGTAAAAAACAAAACAAAATAAAATAACCCCCTTCTTCTTCTTCTTCTTCTTCTTCTTCTTCTTCTTCCCCTGCCCATCTGGCTGGGCTTCCCCAGCCACTCTGGGCGGCTTCCAACAAAATATTAAAATTCTTTTAAGAAGAACAAATCCCTTCACTAAGGAGTCTCATACCACAATCCTATATCCACTTACTTAGGAGCAGGCCCTATTGAATTCTGTAAGCCTTACCCCTGTGTAGGTAGGATTATATGGAAAATTCCAGAGAATGGTCAACGGCTCGTTCAAGTCCTAATAACGTATGAGTCAATTCACACAAGTAAAATTGGACCTGGTCGCACAGCAAAATCAAATAATCTTGCACCTGGTCATATTGCGTGTCAAGTTCGTCTCACAGCCAGCATATAATGAAGTGAGCAGAAAAAGAATCGTTTGCTGCAAATTGATCTATCCAGAAAAATAGACCAATCAACCGACCACTTTAACTGTGTGCCCAACCTGTAAAGACCTTTGAATTCAGTAAACTTTCAGAACTGTGTGACCCCAAGAGCTGCTACTCCTAATTTGTAAACAGCTTGAATGTGGGAAGAATAGAAAGCCCGAAACACATAATATTTCCATACCCTTTACAAAATCTGCAATGCATCCCAGAAGTTACAAAACTGTTTTACACTATACCAGTGTTAAGTTTGAATAATAATAATAATAATAATAATATTTATTATTTATACCCCGCCCATCTGGCTGGGTTTCCCCAGCCACTCTGGGCGGCTTCCAACCAAACACTAAAATACAATAACCTATTAAACATTAAAAGCTTCCCTAAACAGGGCTGCCTTCAGATGTCTTCTAAAAGTTTGGTAGTTATTTTTCTCTTTGACATCTGATGGGAGGGCGTTCCACAGGGCAGGTGCCACTACCGAGAAGGCCCTCTGCCTGGTTCCCTGTAACTTGGCTTCTTGTAGTGAGGGATTCTCACATTCTCACAGTATGTATTCTTCTTTTTAAAACAAACAACAACAACAAAACCTACCATACTAATTCTGGGATATCAGGCATAAAGCTTTTGGGACGTACCATACCCTTCAGGTCTATATAAACCTGTGGCATGTTAGACACTCCATTCAAATTACTGTTGATTTTTTTTTGCCAGAAGGAATATATTTGTGGTCTAACCCACTCTTCAAGGCATTTGTTGCCTCGTATCATGAACCCCGTATGATTGACAGGTGGGCTACCCTGTAGTCAGATCTGGACCATGAGGCAAATCCTGATAAAGGATCTGGCCGATGGAGCCGAAAAGGTTCCCCACCTCAGATTTAACAACAACAGCAGCAAAAAGTACATCAGTCTATAGCACTGGTCCAATGACAGTCTTAAAAATATTACCCATCGAACACCAGGGTAAAGAGGTACATCTTCAGCAAACAGAAACTATTTCATAAGGATGCTCTGACAATTGCACCAGACACATCTTGGAGAGTAGGAAATTCTGTAACCTTGCACATAAGAATGATTTTGCCCATATTCTCTCCCCTACAGAGTTAGTATCCTTCCTTAGGAGACCTGCTTGAACCCGCAAGAGGTGTGTGGCAATGAAAAATGCATTTATGTAGAGTCAATCTCTAAAACTAATTTACAGAGTAAAAGGATTTCTAAGTAGATAAATGTATTTATATTTTCCAGAATCACTGAGATGTATTAAGATCAGAGAAAGTTTATTTTCCTTTTTACTGCCGTCCATTTATTTTTCAGAGAGCTATACTTTCTTTTATTTTTTTTGTTATGGTAAAGCAGTCTACGCCTGAAATCAGTCCAATAATAAATAGCTTATATGAATGGGAAAATGACTGCCCATACAATCACTTTATTTACTTAAGTTGCATATCTACTCTCAATTTATCTTCTTAGTCTCATATACAAAACCCATTTCATCATGTTCCTGATTGTGATTTGAGACTGAAGTTTTAAAAGATAAGGTGGTGCTGGTGGAGAACCAACAGGTTAATACTGTCAGGCACTATATCAATGTCAGCCTCTGTGAAAGAGGAGAAAGCGAAAATCAATATATAAAATACTAAATTAAATATATTTAATAATAGCTCGGTAATGCTGAGATGTGCGACGTGTGTTTTTTCCCTCCCCTGTGAATCTTTGCAGAATAAATAGTTTATGAAACACCCAGAATAAATAGGGGATTCAAGAACACTGTAGAAGCTGCTCATTTTGAAACTTTAGAGTTATCATAGGATAAAGGAATGCAATCCAACAGAAAAAATAAAGGCAAGAAAAGAAAGAAAGAAAAGAAACCAACAGCAACAAGGCTATAGGCCTTCACTGTCAAAAAGAAAATTCAAAAACCACCTGGAAAGCATTTTTCTTTCCAAATCCCATTTGGATTTGGAACTAATATACCAAGATAAGAAGCTAAAGCTACACTCCATCCATATGTTAGCTGGCAGCATTAAATCATGTCTTATTGTTACAATAGCTTGCGCATTCCAAATGGATATTAAAGGAAGGAGCTTTTATATATATGTATAGATAGAAAGATAAAAATATGGGCCTGTTTCCATGACCACTTCAGTGTTTAGTGACGTCTGGAGGCTTCCAGAAAGTGGTGAGCTAGTGTTTGATGTCCTGGTATCTTTTGGCAATTCCCCTTGAACTGGTTAGTTCATGATGGTAGATAGTCATGACAAGCTCACCATGAACTGTAAATTACTGAAATCTAGTGCTGTGGGTTAAACCACAGAGCCTAGGACTTGCTGATCAGAAGGTCGGCGGTTTGAATCCCCGCGACGAGTTGAGCTCCCGTTGCTCGGTCCCTGCTCCTGCCAACCTAGCAGTTCGAAAGCACGTCAAAGTGCAAGTAGATAAAAAGGTACCGCTCCGGCGGGAAGGTAAACAGCATTTCCGTGCGCTGCTCTGGTTCTCCAGAAGCGGCTTAGTCATGTTGGCCACATGACTCGGAAGCTGTACGCCGGCTCCCTTGGCCAATAAAGCGAGATGAGCACCGCAACCCCAGAGTCGGCCACGACTGGACCTAATGGTCAGGTGTCCCTTTACCTTTACCTTAGAAATGCTTCAGTTGCCAAACTAGCCTAATAATACCAACACAATAAGAAGTGTTTGAATGGATGTCAGAAAGAAGTATGTCACATGCCCCTCTTGGAAAAGGTAGTCCGTCAGGTTGACCAAGGCCAGAAATCCAGTTCCATGGCTAGGCTGGATTCAAGATTGGAATAATCTATGCCAGGGCTGTCCAACTTCCAAGAGACTACCTGATCTATGCCACTCAAGACATAATGGAAACTACCATGTGCTGGGGCCCAAACCCATCCCACCAGTATGCTGAGCTGGAAACATTGCTCCTGGCAAACTGGTGTGTGTGTGTGTGTGTGTGTGTGTGTGTGTGTGTGTGTGTGGCTTCCCCCTCTGCCTAGTAACAAGAAGGAAGAATACATGAAACCTTCGCTTTCCTTTCATTGTCCAGTTCAAGACATATATCATTCCATATAACTAAACAAAAGGTGACCAGGAAATTAGATTCAGATTTGTCAAAGTCATTACTACGTAAAATAAGAACAGCACATTACCTCACTGCATTTTGAGAACAATACAACATCTCCCCTCATCTTTCTACAACAGTATCTTATTCATACAAAATGTTCCTTGTATTCAATCGTAATAATTGGAAAATCCAAAAAAACCTGAACAAACCTCCCTAAGGCTGCTCCTTGTCAGGAATCATAAAGCAGAGAGACATATCCTACTTGTTTCCGACTTGCAGACAGAGTCAGATATTATTTTGGCAGGAGCTAACTGTGCTTATATATAAAATTTGGAATGCACGCAGGGAACAGGTAGATCAGATCTATGGGTGCTACAGGGCTTCAGCAGTCCTTCCCACACCTGAAGCACAGTAACCCAGGCCTTTTCCCTGGCTGCCATCGCATCACAAGCTATTTTGAACTCTTGGAGGGCATTTCAAAAGCATCTCGCAAAGCAGCACAGAGGAGAAAGAGATTGGGGAGGGGAACTGCTTTGCAGGAACCAAAGCACAAGAGCTCTATTGCTCTGTCTATCCTAGTGCCTGAAATTACTTCCTGGATCACAGCCATTATTTATACAGCTTTGCTCCTTTGTTCATCATCATCATCATCTCTCTCTCTCTCTCTCTCTCTCTGTGTGTGTGTGTGTGTGTGTGTGTTCACAGGCTCACCCAAAGCCAGTAGAAGGGCCTGATCTGAGCTCCTCTGACATACTACCCTGGAGTTGGTGCAGCAAAACATTCAAGAAAACCCCCACTTTCTATCTTCTGCTCCGACTGGCAGAGCTGATGGGGCTTTGGATGTAGTTGTGGTTCCCCAAGCTCTGATCACCCCCAAACAGGGTTAGGATTGTTTTACCCATGTGATATATTTTAAGAACCATCACAAGCACAACCAGGGATAGAAGTAAGCAACCATTTCTATCCTGTCCTGTGTTCATTGCAATCAGTACTGTTTCCGTTCCACTACAGTTCGGCTTCCACCAAAACCTTTGTCTCACTGTCTATCCTCTATGAACTCAAGGAAAATAACTAATTATGTATTTGATTATGCAATTAACATAAATACATTTAAATGGAAGGGAAATATCAACAACAATGCAGGAAAATAACCTGCATATGTAAAGTTTGAGTATTCTGCCCAGAGAAAAGCAATGAGAGCAAATACTACTGATATTCACTTGAGTGGTTTCCATTCCTGGCTGTTCCATTTCTGCTTGGATTCTTCAACAGCATCACAACATGCAAGGTTCATGCCAGATCTATTCCTTGATCCAGGCTAGGATTTTCAGAATGCCCTGGGCTTAAACTAGACTCACAGGTCAAGGGGGATGCTGGAATGAAGAAAACTGGTCTGCTTGTGGTTAAATGCAAGGAAGAAGCTATAAGACAAAATTCTATGTGTACTGCACTGCATCTGAATCCAGAGCCTGACTTTTAAGAGTCCCAGGCTTCTAAATGCAACGCAAGGCATTTCGCTTAAAACTTTGGTTCATATTATCTATGCATGTGCCTTCGGAAAGGAGATGATATGCTAGGATGAGTCACATCTATGAGTCACAATTGTGACACGTTGAACATTTCCTTGATCACTACGCTGAACACCCTATTCTACTTGCATATAGTAACAGGTGCAAGCAAAGTTTGCATTGGGTAGAAAAGAACCTGAGCTGTGAAAGCAAATGGGAGAATGATGTCTGCTGGCTGCCCACCACTGACCCCTCCTGACTCTCAGTTAATGCAAAAGTAAGAAATAAAAGTTCACAGCTGTCAGAAAAGAGGGATTGTGCTTTAACAATTGAATTCTTTCCCTAAAATTGAATTCAGTGTTTGTGAAAGGTGGTAGATTGACAACCCTCGAGACTGAAATTCTTTCTCCAGAGGTGTAGTGCTAAGCTTTCACTGCACACTGTAGTCGTGATGTGCAGCAACCTCTAAAGTTGACAGGATAATTAAGTTTACGTACTAAATCACTCCTTAGTTTCCACTGTGACAGCCAAAATAAATTGCCAAGAACTATGTCAATTAATACAGGTTGTACTGGCAGTTCCCAGCTCATAGACACCTTTTTTTTATTGGCCTAAGCTCCTTAGCTTTCCAAATAGTATACTATGTGTTTCTTCATTGCCCATAACTTAGATTTGTAGCTATCTAGTTAGGCTTCTGTCATTTTCCATGCAATGTTAGCCATCTTTGACCTCTAAACTCTTGAAGACAAGGTCTAAACCATGTTGAGTCAATGTGGTGTCCTCCAGATTCTGCACATAACTACCAGTGTGAAGGAAACCTGTGCATATTCATGTGTATATGTATAGGGCTCTTCCATGAAAGGGGGGGGGCGCTAATTGGCCTAGGATTCCCCCTAATATAGAGAAGGCCTATATGTATTGACACCCAGAAGGCCCCTTCACACCGACACCAAATGTGTGGCTACAGGAGGTAGGGGTTTGGCTGGTATAAGTCTCAACATGCAGGGAGCATATCTAGCAGCCATGAACCTGTTCTCCTGCTCACGTGTTTGTTTAAAGACAAGATGCCTGATAATGCTGTGGGATGTAGCATCTTACTCTGTCAAAAGGTTGTGGGGAAATGCTCCTATGCTGACATTTGATTATTGCATGCTATCGAGGAGATGCGGGTCCCAATAAACTCTCCATGAAACAATTTGCTAAGCTTGTGGTTTGAAGCTGTGTAGCACAGACCTATAGAAGATATGCAACATATGAACCAACAAGTGCTTTGCAAACAGGTATGAAGGTTTGGGCTGATGAGGACAGGGTATACCCCAAAACATCTGAAGGGCATGAAGTTGGTGAAGGCTGCTCCAGGTATCAAGGCTCGTTAAGTGGATTTCAATGCAGGTTGAATGCAATGTGTTGATAACACTTTGACCATTCACATAACTTACATTTACCTATCTTCAGGTATTTGAAGAAGTGTGCATACACACAAAAGCTTATACCAGAACAAACTTAGTTGGTATGTAAGGTGCTACTGGACATTTTTTTAAAATTTGTTATTTATTTCGACTGCATTAGACCAACATGGCTACCTACCTGAATTTAAATTTACCTAGTGTATTATTTTGATTAAAGAAAAGTTTTCTAGGTTAGGAAAATGTTTTTCAGGAAAAAAATAAAAGAAAGGGGTGTCAGGCTCCATGACACATTTTAGAAATGCACGTTACTGCATTCGAACCTGTTAAGAACAATCTCAAACCTTCCACCCAAACGTAACTGGCCAGATGCAATTCACCAGCAGTTAATTTTTCAAGTGAGTCACACTAACATAAACAGATGGGTTTTTGCTCTTCCAAGAGCTAGTTGTAATAGCTTGTGGCTCTGGAACACAGAGGTCAATTTGTCTTTATATCAGAAGACGGGTCTCAGGATTTGTGTGGTTTCTGCACCAAATAAGACTTTCCAGAAAACCACTTTGATACTTGTCCTTGCAGGAAATGTGACAATGTGACCTCTCCCTTATTCCTTTTCAACAATGCTCTCAAAATTTCACTGACGTTTCTGTACATATAATAAAAATCTAAGGATGTTGTCGTGCTGCAATTTAAGTTGCTGCTGAGAGGTGGAGCTACAAATTACAGCATGACAGCTCAACAGTCTCTCAGTGACAGTGAGCTGTGCGGTAGCAGCTGGTGAGGTAGTATGAGTGGAACTCTATTGCAGGCACAGGCAAACTAGGCCCTCCAGATGTTTTGGGACTACAACTCCCATTATCCTTAGCTAACAGGACCAGTGGTCATGGATGATGGGAATTGTAGTCCCAAAACATCTGGAGGGCCGAGTTTGCCTATGCCTACTCTATTACTTTCCTGGCATTCAAAATTGATCTGGAAATGAATAGATAGCCAATGCAGACTGGTCCCTAGTGTGTGCTCTGATTCCTTGGGTCCCACCAGCAGCCAACCTGTTGCATTCTGTACCAGTTGATACTCCTGATCCACCTTCAAAGGAAGATGTGTGATGATTACAACAGCATGGGAGTAACCTGGGCCTGTATAATTGAGGCAGCATCCGGTTTCTCTAGCTGGGGCCACAGTGAACCAGCTACAAGCTGGTAAAAGGCACTCTGGCCAACGCACCGCCTGTGAATCTCAAGATATGTAGCATTTAGGGCGATACGGAAGCACAGGGTTGCATAGCATGTGACTCAGCAAGCTCGTGGGCTATATCTACTTAGTGGTAGGCCTGTGTGGAAGACAGAACAAACTCCTTTGAGAATCCATTAATGCACATTATGTTACAACTTTCCTAGTTATATATGGTTTTGAAATTGGATGAGGCAGATTTAGATCACTGTCCCACAGACTGTGGCTACCATGCAATCTCAGGTTTGATCTCTCCCCTAGTTCTCATCAGTGATGATAACACCCTTTAGTTCACTATTGATATATATTGTGTCTAAGCGCATGGCTTTATAGAGCCTGGGAATAGCTTTCTTCAGTACAAGCAATATAAGAAAAGGACAAAGTAAAGAGGGTCATTGGCACTCAGGAGTGGGTTGCTGAAAATCACTTTAAATTGCCACATCAATTCAAATACGAGTTTAGTAATTTTCTTATTCCAGCCTTTGGTAGGTGAGCGATTTGCTATGTCACCTGTTTATAAAGCTGGACTGAACAGATCATATTTGCTTTCACAAAAATTCATGGAAGTAAAATATATTCGCAAAATATGCTCCAGCCTTGAGAGAAGGCATAATGGGCCTCCAACTATACATAATGGGACTGTAATTCCATCAGATGATTCCAGGGACTGATGACATGCAAGGTATTGCAGCTCAGGTGGTATTTTCATGTTATCAGAATGAGACGATGGAATTACAGCCTCTTTAGAGCATATATTATAATTGTCTGTAATGATAAATGTTCTTAAAAGTGTTAAGGTTAAAAGGGTATTTTAATACAAGCCAGATAGCACAAAATCCCCCTGCGCAAGGCTTTCTGAACTATAGCTAAAATTGTCAGTAGAAAATCTTGGCATGTCTTTTTCAAAAAATAATGATACTCCCCAGAGTTCCAGCATCTAGGCTTTTTCCATTCATAAGGGAAGACTTGTGTTGTAGTCTGCTGTGGCTGCCATTTCAAGGCAATCCAGCTTTTGCTCTTTCTTCTTTCCGACGTGCCTCACAGCCTGGAGATATTGTGTTGCGGTTGCCAAGTAACTGCAGTTGTGTCCCCCCCTACCCCCACCCCCCATTTCTGAAACTAGAAGAAATGAGAGTGGCAATGATGGGGGTAAGGAAGAAAAAGGTCCCCAGCTCTTGGGGATAAAATAATGGGAGGAGAGAGCAGCTCTTGAATATGGGAGAAGTGAACAAAGAGATGCATTTATGCTACGGGCCTCCATTTCATCTCCCTAAGAAATTATAGGAGCTGAAGTTCTGTGAAAGGGGCTAGGAATCACCAGCAAACATTTTTCAAGTACACTTGCCAAACTCCAGTTGTCCGAGCTGGGACGGGGTGGCGGCGGCCATGGGATAATGACAAACTGATATGGTGGTGACAATAATAGAGAGCCAGTGTGGTGTAGTGGTTAAGAGTGGTGGACTTGTAATCAGGTGAACCGGGTTCGATTCCCCGCTCCTTCACATGCAGCTGCTGGGTGACCTTGGGCCAGTCACACTTCTCTGAAGTCTCTCAGCCTCACTCACCTCACAGAGTGTTTGTTGTGGGGGAGGAAGGGAAAGGAGAATGTTAGCCGCTTTGAGACTCCTGAAGGGGAGTGATAAAGCGGGATATCAAATCCAAACTCTTCTTCTTCTAATATACGGTGAGAGGAAGGGTGACCCCATGCAACCCATTCAGTTCCTTATTTTCAGCCTGGTATCTCATTCATTATGATTCTTGCCAAGTAATACTATTATAATGTAGTTACTTGTTTCCCACACACACACTGCCATGTCACCCCTGTTATAATGCAACTTAAAAGGTAAAGTAAAGGGACCCCTGACCATTAGGTCCAGTCGTGGCCGACTCTGGGGTTGCGGTGCTCATCTTGCTTTATTGGCCGAGGGAGCTGGTGTACAGCATGTGGCCAGCATGACTAAGCGGCTTCTGGCGAACCAGAGCAGCACACGGAAACGCCGTTTACCTTCCCGCTGGTAAAAGGTAAAGGTAAAGGGACCCCTGACCGTCAGGTCCAGTCATGACAGACTCTGGGGTTCCGCACTCATCTCGCTCTATAGGCCGAGGGAGCCGGCGTTTGTCCGCAGACAGCTTCTGGGTCATGTGGCCAGCATGACTAAGCCGCTTCTGGCGAACCAGAGCAGCACACAGAAACGCTGTTTACCTTCCTGCCGGAGTGGTACCTATTTATCTACTTGCACTTTGACGTGCTTTCGAACTGCTAGGTTGGCAGGAGCAGGGACAGAGCAACGGGAGTTCACCCCGTCATGGGGATTCGAACCGCCGACCTTCTGATCGGCAAGTCCTAGGCTCTGTGGTTTAACCCACAGCGCCACCCGCGTCCCTCCTAATGGAACTTACTGTCCTCTTAATAGTTCCCTTCCTTTGTCTCTATTCAAATATTTTAAAATTCACATTGTGTTACCATGCGAGATTTTAACGCTGTGTATTTTAACTGCTGCCTGTAAAAAAGAGATACTAAAGTGAAGTGGCCACTTATGCTCTCCCACAGAAGAGGAAATAGATCTCACCAAAAGACAAAAGAGGATGTTGATTTGCATAAAACTTGCATATGCTAGTTTACAGGAAGGAAAGCAAATTTAGAAATAAATAGTGTTGTTTAAAAACAAACTCCCAAGCAGCACCCTACACAATTAGGTTCACGGATTTTCTGGAAGCATTTGCACGTACAGCTGTATATGTAAAGTTTTCCCTGTTTTTAATATTTTCTGTGGAGTGTGGAGAAAACTAGAAAAGGTTTCATCAGTAGGACCCCATTCCTGTGTCAGTTCCTCTAGAACAGGATTGTGGTCACTTCCGCCCAACGTTCCCACTACTTTAATCTCATTGGCCAAGGCCTCCCTGTTGGACAGGATCTTTCAATAGACTTTCAATCCCCTTGTCCTTTATTTCAAATTCTGAAATAGGAACTTGTCAACAGGCAGCCAGGAATTCATTAGACCTTCCAGCTAATTCTTGCTCCCTTGAAACACCTGTGATTTGTCTCAGGCTAGCACCATGTACCTTTTCTTCATGAGATGCTTGTCTGTAAAAGACTCAGGCCACAATGCTGTTTTTTATGGGTGTTTCCATTAATTTTTATTCATCTGCTCACCATGGGGCTATCTTCTACCCTCTCCTGAATTTTTGTGCAGGTGTACACATTTTATGACATATGCTATTGTTCCCCTCCCTTCTTCTTCTTCTTTTTTTTTTTGCATCATCTTTTCTTTTTGAGCAAGTAATATTCTTCAGCAGTTACATTCCAGTCCCAGGAGCGATCCCACCAAGTCTGAGTAAAGGTAAAGGTAAAGGTACAGCGCCATTAGGTCCAGTCACAGATGACTCTGAGGTGTGCGCTCATCTCGCTCTAGAAGCCAAGGGAGCCGGCATTTGTCCGCAGACAGCTTCCGGGTCATGTGGCCAGCATGTCTAAGCCACTTCTGGTGAACCAGAGCAGCGCACGGAAACACCTTTTACCTTCCCACCGGAGCGGTACCTATTTATCTGCTTGCACTTTGACATGCTTTCAAACTGCTAGGTTGGCAGGATCTGGGACTGAGCAATGGGAGCTCACCCCGTCGCGGGGATTCGAACCGCCGACCTTCTGATCGGCAAACCCTAGGCCCTGTAGTTTAGACCACAGCACCACCCTTTCTGTACCAAGAATTCAAACTCACCTTTTTAATTCCAAGATTCTGTGCATTAGTGGATGAACACTGAAAGCTTTGGATATTCTGCTCCAAATTTCTCCTGCTGTTTCACTTTGGAGACTGCCTGGAACCCCCTGCCTCCTCCAGCTTCTCGTGTAGCAGCCAATCACAGGCGTATCACAGGTGACTTAAGCAAAGCAAAGCAAAGCAAAGCAAAGCAAAGCAAAGCAAAGCAAAGCAAAGCAAAGCAAAGCAAAGCAAAGCAAAAGCAAAGCAAAGCAAAGCACTGTATCAAATTATATCCAGCTATTTTTGACGGAAAACTATTAATGTATTGTTTGTCATATTTTCCAGATTGCTTTCTTTTGCCAGTTAGACATGAGAATCAGAGCTCAAACTCTGGCTGGATCTAGACACGTCAAAGAAGTGATTCAGTTGTAAACTCATACAGGGAAATCTAGTAGGGAGACGGGACTCCACAGCGCCATATGGTGCCACAGTGTTTTGTTGTTGTTGTTGTTTAGTCGTTTAGTCGTGTCCGACTCTTCGTGACCCCATGGACCAGAGCAGGCCAGGCCTCCCGCAGTTTGGTCAAACTCATGTTGGTAGCTTCGAGCACACTGTCCAACCATCTCGTCCTCCATCATCCGCTTCTTCTTATGCCCTCCATCTTTCCCAACACCAGGGTCTTTTCCAGGGAGTCTTCTCTTCTCATGAGGTGGCCAAAGTATTGGAGCCTCAGCTTCAGGATCTGTCCTTCCAGTGAGCACTCAGGGCTGATTTCCTTCAGAATGGATAGGTTTGATCTTCTTGCAGTCCATGGGACTCTCAAGAGTCTCCTCCAGCACCATAATTCAAAAGCATCAATTCTTCGGCGATCAGCCTTCTTTATGGTCCAGCTCTCAATCTAGCTGAGTCCTCTGTCTAAAATATTACCATAAATTTGCATCAGTACAAAAGTAATAATAGAACATGGGTTAAGAAATGCCTTTTCTTTAGGAATTCAGAGCCTGTTTTCATTGGAGGGGAAAACTTCATGAAAGACATTATTAGCATTGGGGATCTAGTCCAAATTGCTAATTAATTATACATATAATTGCATATCAAACATATGCCACATGCTCATCAATATAAATCTTTAATGAATTTCACCTTTTATGCAAGGCTTTGATGGCAAATATTGATTGAAATGTAAACTCAGACTTCAAAATACCTAGACTTTGAGCGATAATATGGAATGGATGGAATTTCTTACAGCTGTTTCAAAAGTTTTTTTTTAAACATATACACAATTCTTTTGTACATTTTAGGAAGAACTAAATGTACTTGGCAGGATTCTACTTTTCATTGTCTACCTGTTTTCATTTATAATATTGTTATCTTCAGTAGTTCTTTTTATGTTTAATTGGTATGGAGCTATTCTGGATGGATATAATGACAAGTTTCTGTTCGTACAATCTTTTATGCTTTCAGAAAAGAGGGAATGATCTCCTTTCTTTTTAGCAGAATGAAGAGCTAAGTTATTAATTTATCTGAACCCAGCTGGGCATCTGAGAATCCAGATGGATAGCATCTTGTTCACTGCAATTGTTTAGCGAGACACATGAGGCATTAATGACAAAAACTCAGGGATCAAGAATAGACCTAGGGAACAACACTTAAACTGCCATAGAAGTCAATGGTTTATGGAGATCCCAAATGTTTCTGAAACAATTATGCTTTAATGAACATGCCATTCATTATGAGGCCTCAGGTATTACCTACCTGCTAATCTACCTATTTTTTCTATTTTCTGTCTTCATCCTAATTTTTATATTTTGCAACAGAAGGGGGGGGGAGCCAGGAAAGTTTTCCAACATCCCCCAAAGTCAAAAAGTTTGGGGAAGTGGGGAAGGAGGTCACAAAACAAGTTTTAGTACTCAGTTGTTCGAAAGGAGGGTGGAGAGCAACATATAATGTAATATCACACCTTCACGGAGAAATCTGAACCAAAATTTAGCCTGCATATTATGAATATGGCATGATTATTCACTGAAGTTCCAAACAGTGGCTTGACCCAGACCCTCACCTAGTTTGTGACAAAGTTTCTATATATTAATCTCTCTGCAAAAAGTATAAAAGATTACTATACGTGGTTGCAATGTAAAATCATTTAAAAAGGCATGGGGAAAGACATATAAAGATTTGAAGGGAATGTGGAAAATGATTGTTCTTAAAAAAATTGAAGTTATGATATTGAGATGTACAGGACTTGATGGATTTATTGAATGAAAGACTTTATTCCTGTACATAAGAGTGGATGCCAGGTCAAGACCAGCCAGCTCCTACAGAAGGAAGAAGCCTTCGCCAAAGAAGATAAAGAAGATTGGCAAAATAAACTATTGAACTATGCAGGACAAATCAGTTAATTTGAAACCCAAGAAAGAAAGAGGACTTGGAATTTTTTTTAAAAGGGGGCAAATGTTTAATGCATATCTTTTAAGCTTTGTGTATAGATTATTACATTAGTATAACTTTTAAAAGTCACTTGTAATAAGATGAAGAAGGTTTAAAATTGGATTATTAAGAATATAAGGCTTTAAGGAGGTGCATGAACGAATATTAAACAATGGAACTAAGAGGGGAAGTGGAGGGAAGTCAAGCAAAAATTATGTTGTTGTGTGTGTTTTTTTTAAAAAATGTTTATTTCTTTATTTCTTTATTTTATGCATTGTTGTTGTTATTTTCACTTCTTCTTTTTTACTTTTTTGTCGTTATTTTTGGAAAATTAATAAAAGGTTATCAGATAGATAGATAGATAGATAGATAGATAGATAGATATAGATAGATGATAGACAGATAGATAAAGCCCTCTCAAATGTTATGCTTCACCAGATTATGCAGTTCTTATCTTTCTATCCTGCCCTTCTTTTGAGGAGCTCAGCATTTTGCTCTGGGAGGTAGTGAATCGCCCAAGGCCACCCACTGAGCTTCAGAGCTGAGTTTAGGGATTTGAGCAGTTAGAAAGTGAACTAAGTAAAATATAAGAAAGCAGATCAGCAAACAGATAATTATATAAGTGCGTCTGACAGGTTTCTGTTTGCTGTGATGGCTCTTCCTGAAATCGCTTCTTTAGAACTTAAGGTAAAGAGGTAAAAGCAAACATATATTATCTCAACCTGGAAATGCCTCCTGCTCTTTCATCACACTAAGCAAAATAGAAACATTGATCTGAACAACCACATTTATTTCAAGGCATAACTAAAAAGCATGAGCAAATTCCAGGAGGATTAATGTGGGTGCCTATCCAAACCTCTTGATTAAGCGATATGTTTTAGCAGTCTCCAGTTATTTTAAAATAATGACAGTCCTCTCATGGATTTAGAATTATCTCAGGCTCAAGAATCTCATGGAATATCAGAGAAGCATTAAAAAGTTAGCTAGATGTCCATTCATTCTCATATATTTATGCATTTGCATATTTAGAACATAGTATTTTTTAATCTGTACTGTCTTCTCCATGTCCTTGATAAGTTACCAAGTAAAAAAAACCCGAAAAAATATATTCAAGTGAAGATTCACAGGAGAGAAAAGAGCCTGGTTTAAAACTGTTGCAAAATACTTATACTATCTATGAAAGATAGATCCAGTTTAGATTCATCTGGCATCATTAACCATGGAAAAATTCCATTATTGTAACAAAAGAGAGGCAGAGCTGTTTTAACTAGCATAATTAGACATTAAAAATGTTGCCATCCCAAAGATTCCACTACTGGAAAGGAAAGAGATGTTCGCAGACATCATTAGCAGACATCATTAAAACCTGGCACTGCAATACCCTCAAATGTACATCATGAGATGGGAAACAATCAGAGTTCAATTGGCTCGTCAGCCATTAAGGCACCATTACCATAATGAGCCATGGAGAAAGAAAGTGTTAAAGTTCAAGTAGCTACCTTGTAGAACCACAATATATAAATCTCTATCGTTGGACATTTCTGTCGCTATGTTTGAAGTACTACAGCGCCAGAGGAAGATAATTACCATCTCTTACTACTAGGTGAACATAATATTCCTACATGCTTTCTCCGGGGTGGGGGAGAGACGTGTATAATTTCTGCGTATGATTCAGGCCAACTCACCTTCTGGCAAGTTCTTCTAGTCTTTTGTTTTCGGAATACTACACATTCCCAAACTTCCATTACACAATAACTGGATATATCTGCTCATCTGGGACTCAGGGGGAGGCATCATTTGCTGCACGGCATAGCCACAATTGGTCCAGGGAGGCCACCATATTTTGGTGCAGCTGAGGGAGGGAATGGCCACAAGGTGCCACCCACCTTGGTCCATTCAGGACCTTCCAGGTGTGGGGCAGGCATCTCCCGACAGGCCTATCAAGGGCAGGGAGGCTGCACCCAGCCCAGCCCTGGTCTATTTAAAGGGTGACCAGGCTGTCCTCATTGCTGACCATAACTGGTTCTAGTCTGGGCCACCAGCTGGTGGTGTTGGGGAGATGAATGTGAACTGGAAATCTTCTGAAGATTTATCCCAAAATGCTTTTATCTTGTGAACTGCCTTGAGATCTTTGATGAAGGGTGGCTAATAATAATAATAATAATAATAATAATAATAATAATTTATTTGTACCCCGCCCATCTGGCTGGGTGGCTTCCACAGAGACCAAAAATACACTAAAATGTCACACATTAAAAACTTCCCTGAACCTTAAGCCTTAAGATGTCTTCTGAATATCAGGTAGTTGTTTATCACTTTGACATCTCATGGGAGGGCGTTCCACAGGGCTTATTATTATTATTATTATTCACCTTTAGTTCATCTGGACCTTATGGGAATAACTTTCAGATCTAGTTCAGAGATCCTTGAACTAGCTAAGTGAACTTCATTCACCTGAACTAGTTCATTCCAAACACCGCTCACAGGTACTGGTAGATTCAGAACAGAGCAAAACATTTCTTTGAACAGAATAAAATAAGCCATATCTTATAGTTAATAAATGTACTGTGTTGTACTGTTTCATTTATTCCAAGACATCAATAATTGGAAATAAACCCAGGAATGTTCCGCGAACCATAGGTTAAATGCCTACAGCAGCTCATTTTCAAAGTTAACATTTTCTTTCTGGGATTTGTGCCTTAATGGCTATCCTGGACCATTGGTGCTTCTGTTTCCCATCAGTGCACATGTATAATTTCCATTACTGTTAAAAGAATTTAGCATACCTTTAAATTATCAGGTAACATCTTTCAAAAATGCTTTTCTCAGCACTTTGTCACTCTTTGCTGCTTATCCGCTTACCATCTCTGACAGCACTAAAAATGATGTAAGGCAGAATGGAAAGAAAAATATTGGATTATCAGAAAGGAATTAATTACTGTGATGAAGACCAGAGCGTTTAAAATGGAAAGCTGAGTGATTTTATTGTGCCCATGTACAGATTGATTCTCAGAGCTCTATATAATTCACAGTACAATTCACTCTGTGATGCATGGGGTACATTTACAGTGGTACCTCGAGTTACAAACACTTCGGGTTACAAACTTCGCTAACCCAGAAGTAGTACCTCAGGTTGCGAACTTTGCCCCAGGATGAGAACGGAAATCACGTGCCAGCGGCATGGCGGCAGTGGGAGGCCCCATTAGCGAAAGCGTGCCTCAGGTTAAGAACGGTTTCAGGTTAAGAACGAACCTCCGGAATGATTTAGGTTCATAACCCGAGGTTACCACTGTATAGAACTTGCTTCAGTTTATGAGTTTAGCACAGCACCTTCTGTTGACTTGCTGTCTCTGCTTCCCATTGCCACAGAACCTTAAGAACAAAAGAATAGTCCTGCTGGTTCAGACCAGTAACCCATCTTGTCCAACATCCTGTTCTCAGAGTGCCCAGCTAGATCCCAATGAGAAGCCTGCAAGTGGGACTTGAGAGCAAAAGCACTCTTCCCTCCTCCTATGGTTACCAGTAATACGTAAAGTGGTACCTCGGGTTAAGAACTTAATTCGTTCTGGAGGTCCGTTTTTAACACGAAACTGTTCTTAACCTGAAGCACCACTTTAGCTAATGGGGCCTCCTGCTGCCGCCGTGCCACCGGAGCACAATTTCTGTTCTCATCCTGAAGCAAAGTTCTTAACCCAAGGTACTATTTCTGGGTTAGCTGAGTCTGTAACCTGAAGCATCTGTAACCTGAAGCGTATGTAACCCGAGGTACCACTGTATTCAGAAGTGGGAGAAGAACACAGCCATTGGACTTAGTAGCCACTGATGAACTTATTCTCCATGAATTTGTCTTAAATCTATTCAAGTTGGTGGCCATCATTGCCTCTTCTGAGAGCAAATTCCAGTTTAAGTGTGCACTTTGTGAAGTACTTTCTTTTATCTCTCCTGAATTTTCCAGCCTTGAGCTTCATTGGATGTCCACTAATTCTATGACAGGCTATAAAAATAACTTCATGCCGTGCATAATTTTGATACACGTCTTCTATGTTGCCTATTACGCACAAAACCCACTTCATGGAAAAGATTCTCCATGACCTTGATCATTTTCCTTAATCTTTTCTGCATTTTTCTGATCCCCCCCCCCCCAACTCCACAATATTGCTTTTCAGGTGAGACAACCAAAACTGTACACAGTATTCCAAATATGGTTGCACACTATATTTTTGTAGTATCATTATGGATGTTGCCAGTTTTGTTTCCAATTCCTTTTCCAACGATCCCTAGCATGGAATCTGCTTGTTCACAACTGCCACACCAGTGTCTCGCTCCTGGCCAAGACATGGCCAGTTCAGATCCCATATCATGAAATCAATATTCTTATGCCCCTGCGTGCATCATTTTACACTTGTTTACACTGAATTGTCCTGTAAATTTTGGTAGAGCATCTGCTTTGGTTACAGAAGCTTCCAGATTCAATCCCTGGCATCTCCTGGTAGGACTGGGAATGTCCCTTGTCTAAAACCCTGGGCAACTGCCGCCTATCAGTGTAGACGACACTGGTCTAGATGGACCGAGGCTCAGACTCTGTACAAGACAACTTCATATGTTGCCTATTGTTGTGGAAATCAGACCATGAGATAATCATTTAAATGAAAGCCAGTAGCTTCCCTTTATTTCCAGTGTGTGTACTGCCTCTACGATCACGAAATACAGCGCTTGCTACCTCATACTCTGAGATCTTGTTCTCTGGAGGCCTTATGTATCACAACACTCTACGGAACATGTGCCAAATATCTAAAGGATCTACTACTCCCCTCCCATCGAAGAGCTTTCCCTTCTGCAGTGACCAAAGGCAAATTCACACAAACTCCATATCAATCCGGTTTGTGTGCCTGTGACCAAGGAATACCTGATTCAATGGACCACATTCTCTTAGATGGATTGCTCTTTACACAGCAGACCTGACCAACTGATGCTGAGCAAAATTTGGACCTCCGGATTATAACTCCAAGAAGAAGCCAAACGAGGTTTCTCCTGGCAGATCGGGACAAAGATATCACTGCTCCAGTAGCTTCCTTTTTAGCCACAATTTTACCCAAAAGGGTTCCTAACAAACTATCCCTTCAGGGAAGAGACAGGGCAAAGCAGAATATATAAGTGCACATGATCACAGTTTGACCTTATGACCTTCAACAGCTTCACCCTTGTCCTTTTAATTATCCCAGGGATTTTAAATGTTTTATACTTTGATGCCAATGAAGGTACAGTGGAACCTCGGGTTGCGAACATGATCTGTGTGGGAGGCAAGTTTGCAACCCGCAGTGCCGCGTCTGCACATGCGCAGGTCACGTTTCGGAGCTTCTGCGCATGCGCGAGTGCCAAAACATGGAAGTAACCGTTCCGGAACTTCCTGGTTTGGCGCAGTGTGCAACCCGAAAACGCGCAACCTGAAGCGTCTGTAACCCAAGGTACCACTGTATTTGATATTTGATTTACTGGGAGACAAACCCTGAACACTTTAATGCTAAGGAGTTCTCTGAACATGGTACAAAATATTTATACAGTACTTCCTCAAATATAGTGGGAAATTGCAAAAGTTTACATAATGAATTTGGCCTTTTACTAAAATAATTGTTTGTCCTTTTAAATCAGCTTGTTTAGCGTCATACCACAGTTTGTGGTTACACATGTTAGAACATTTTTGTACAGCTTGGTTCTTGTGGTTTGAGCAGAGTATGAATCAGGCAAATGCCACCCTCACCCCTGTCCTTTGTCACACACTCAGTTCAGTGGTTGACTAGAGCAAAGTTTGTTTGTCAGTTATCCAGAAATCTCAGCTGTATTGATTTGTCAATCACTATATACTTGATCCATTCACTAGATTCGTTTGTCATCTGCCATTGTGGCATTGTTATTTAACTGCAGTCTCTCACACAGCCAATCCAGTAACGTTTTGTTGTTCTTTAGAAAGGGCATAAGACCATATCTGTGCATGCACAAGAAATGCTCAGCGGTGGAAAAATGAGAAAGGAAACAATTTTTATAATGGGTTGGATCCATGGAAGCAGGAGCAGGACTCTGCTCACCCAATGAGGCATTCCGGGCTTCTTCTCCCCACAGGAACCCTACGCACGACCAGTCAAAAGCGACAACAGAGGATTGAAGGAACTTGCAGAATGGTGTGGGATGGGCTACAGCGGGTTGCAGGAGGATAGGGAATCATCATAATTCAGAGGAGCTGCTTTGTTCAAGTGACAACACTTTCTGCTGCTGCAAGACTCCCTTTCAGCTCAGCCAATACCTTTTCTTCCCATTTTAAATCATTGCTTGAGCTCACCCATAGATTCTGGCCTGATTTGCAGCCGTTTCCATAGCGCAGATTAGGCAGCCTAGTTAGAAAAAGCTTTAGCATGTTACTGTGATCATTTTTTACCTCAAAGGACTGACCTTTGGCAGTTCCCATTTTTTAACAAAATCACTACTATTCAGACAAAGTGCAGGAGGGTTAAGTTTGGGAACAGTTGGTAGGAGCATGGCAGGGTTTTTTTAAATTTAAATATTTAATAATCATTAAGATTTTATTAGACTAAGGAAAACGTAAATCAAAAGTGTACTATTCCTTCAGATAAAACTTATGTTTTATCTTAACATAATTCATTTTAAGCTAGGGTTCTTTAGGGCACAGAGTACCTGTTCATTAAATGTTATTTTATCATTAATCAGTCATGGACCTTGTTATATTGAAATGTTCCCAGTGTAGTCTGATGCTACTGCAGACCCTCAGATATTTACAATTAATTTTTAAAATAGAATTTAATGTATGTTTGTTATTGACATGTTTATATATCATGACCAGGAAATCACTGAGCGGCACAGAATAGGGAACTAGGAAATGGAGTAAGATGGCATGAAGCCAAGAACTGTATTATAAAAGTGACCACAAATGTTGCTTAGATCAGTCTTTGCCTATCAGGCCTAGTCCCTAAAGTTACATTAAACTACAACTCCCATCAGCTCCTGTCAGTACAGTTGATGGGAGTTTGCAGCCCTAAACATCTGCAAGGTACCAGGTTGACAGAGGCTGGCTTAATTTATCACTGCAACAATGCAGGCAACCAGTAACCTCTTCAAGGTAAGAGATGTGCAGAAAATATCACTCTCATGGTTCAGTGGGCTGTGGAAACTTTCACTATGTTTCAGAAGCTGCTGGCACCACACTGATGTAAGCCACCATTTTTCTGCTCCTAGAGAAACAACAATGAAAGTGTATTGGTGCTGATGAGTGAAATTCAGAGTAAAATAATAAGCATAATTACAGTCACCTAATCAAGTAGCACAAGGGATGCGGGTGGCACTGTGGGTTAAACCACAGAGCCTAGGTCTTGCCGATCAGAAGGTCGGAGGTTTGAATCCCCGTGACAGGGTGAGCTCCCATTGCTCGGTCCCAGCTCCTGCCAACCTAGCAGTTCGAAAGCACATCAAAGGGCAAGTAGATAAATAGGTACCGCTCCTGTGGGAAGGTAAACGGTGTTTCCGTGCGCTGCTCTGGTTCTCCAGAAGCGGCTTAGTCATGCTGGCCACATGACCCAGAAGCTGTACGCTGGCTCCCTCGGCCAATGAAGTGAGATGAGCGCCGCAACCCCAGAGTCGGTCACGACTGGACCTAATGGTCAGGGGTCCCTTTACCTTTTAATCAAGTAGCACAATCTTCTGGCCTCCCGAAGCAGAGGCATCCCCAGGTTTGAGAAGGCCTTGGGCATATTGCTCTCTGGTGGGGACCCTCCAACAGCAGTGTTTACCCCTCCTATACCCAGTGGGCTTGCTGACAGTGGCTCTCCATTGACTGTTGCTGAGGGGCCACCACTATAATTTTGCATAATGCCCTGGAGTGATATTGGAAGCAATATAGAAAATCAAAATGGCAGTTGTAGACATGGGCAGACAATAATAATAATAATAATAATAATAATAATAATAATAATAATTTATACCCCACCCATCTGGCTGGGTTTCCCCAGCCACTCTGGGCAGCTCCCAACAGAATATTAATATTAATACATCAAACATTAAAAACTTCCTGATACAGGTCTGCCTTCAGATGTCTTCTAAAAGTCAGATAGTTGTTTATTTCCTTGCATCTGATGGGAAGGCATTCCACAGGGTGGGCGCCACTATCGAGAAGGCCTTCTGCCTGGCTCCCTGTAACCTGACTTTTTGCAGTGAAGGAACCGCCAGAAGGCCTTCGGAGCTGGACCTCAGTGTCTGGGCTGAACGATGGGGGTGGAGATGTTTCTTCAGGTAGTGACACAAACATGCTACCCAGTGACACCAGGCCCAAGTAGACAGCAGGTGTGTTTGTGTAAGGCCATGTGTTACACTTTGCATCTGTATTGCGAAATCATATTTGAAGTGGTCCCAAGGCAGCATCATGTTTCTCCTCTATGACTTGTGGGGTTTCTTGGTCTACAAATTTATCATTAATTCCTACCTCTATAGGTTTGGGTACAGTGGCATTAGCACAGCTGTACCTTCAGCATGATTGCTTCACCAAAAGCAAGCCAGCAGAGACATGTGAATCACATACCCCCTTTTCGATTAGATTCCTGTACAAAAGAAAGGACATAAATGTACACACCCATCACCTGATGGAGTAATTTGGCCCAATCTGGAAATAATGCACTGCAGCAGGTTGTAATGTATAGACAGGATCATTTCCTTCTGTCCTGTGTCATGACTGAAGTGATGAGGGATGCTCTCAAAGGATCACTAAGAGCAGTGGTGGCCAAACTTGGCCCTCCAGCTCTTTTGGGACTACAATTCCCATCATCCCCGGCCATCATCCTGTTAGCTAGGATGATGGGAGTTGTAGTCCAAAAACAGCTGGAGGGCCAAGTTTGGCCACCACTGACTAATAGAAACCAAGCTAAAATGCAAAGGACACCACTACCACTAAGTAGAACTGGCAAAAAGGCAAAGCTGATCAGTGGATGATCTAATTATCCAATTGATTACGGAAGGAAACGAGGAAGGAAGCAGCAAGTTGATCTGCCCTGATTGAATGCCTGCCTCTTTCTCCCCCAGATATGTTTACAATGCTTTCTTTATGACTTTGATCTTTCCTCCGGAATGTATCTAGGTAAAAATCATAATAGGATTTGGGAGAGTATAGAAGAACTTTTAAGACGTAAGATTTGCAGAGCTTCCCAATCTTTAAGGCTTAATGAATCAGGTGAACTGAAATTGTCCCATCTGTCCTGGTGACAGTATCTAATACTGGTTTGAAGCAGTGCTGAGAAATGCACTTTAAGCAATGCTTTCACATTTGCAGATAGTCTGTTACATTGAAACAAGCAAACCTAAGACTGCAACACTCAAATCTTTTCCTCTGAAGTTGTCCCATTAACTTCAATGGATCCATCTTGGAGGAAGTGGCTTGTGGCCTGCATCTCCTGCTATCATTTTCTTACTTCTCTGCTGGAAACTGCTCAGAATACACCTAGGATAAATATTCCGAAGTTAAAATGCTGACCTAGCATCTTATCAACCTGCTGTGTGTGTTGAACTAGGAATGCTTAACTGGCACTTCAGTCCAAGGGGAATAAAACCTGTGGCTTTATTATTTTGAAATCTATAACCAGGAAGGATTTTAGAAGAGGTCTAATTTTTAAGGGGAGAATGAAAAACTAAAGCAAACGAGAAAGGGATTTCTCTGTGCTATGAATTTAATGCAAAAACACTATGGCATAAAAGTTAGCTAACTGGAAATGCCAGCTTCCCTAAACAACAGTGAAATAATGTTGTGGTATAATGATTAGAATTCAACATGTCAACTCATCAAGGATTCCAATATGGAGGCATCCCTATACTTTGTGTGGCAGATAGGTGTCCTATGTGTGTACACTGTCGTTACACCATTTCCCCCCACAGTGAACACACAGATGTGTGCACAGAACTATGAACCTGTCTAATGTGTTTGGGGGTTGTGACTTAGATAGAATACCCAGATGAATGTAGAACCTTCAGTGCTGTCTTCCTGAGTATATGTTTGCTGACACTTTACACAGGTGCTGTACTACCAGTTTACATACTCCTTAATTCAACTATGCCACCATTTTTGGAGCTCTAGAGAGACTGTGAAGAAGAGTATCCCAAGAGCCTCTCTCTGTTGGAGAGTTCATATATTCTTCCAGAGCATTTGACCAGAAAATAGAGATTAGAGAAGTTGTTCCTGCTGGTTTGTCTTGCTGGGTATTGTATTATTTGTTGTATCGTTCCTTAAGACTCTTCATTTAGAATGGCTTTATTTTCCCCTATCTAATTGCATTATATCACAATTTGAATTCTGTGGAATTACAGTGGCTACAAAAGGCAGGAAAAAATAATTGCGTGCTGAGGTCCCCCAAAACACCCTTATCCCAAATAACTCACACTTCACACATAATTTTTGTTTAAGGTTTTTGGCATAATTTTTTGGCCACAACTTTATTATCATACAAAATTGTGAGTGGTTGCTTAGGCATTGGTTAAGACTAGCTGTCCCCCCGCCATGGGGACAGCACTGACTTCCGGATTCCAGCGAAAGCCAGTGTGGAGGAACAAGATCAGGGGATAACTGGAGCTGCGACACAGACCCTCAGCTTCTCCCCACATGCTCCTAGGGGCTTACACGGCCCAAACCCGATTCCAGGGGTTTGGACGAAAGGATGGTAAGCCCCTGAATTCCTTTAACGGAATTCCCGTGCAGCAGCATCACCTGAGGGGCAGGCACAGCCAATCCATACCCCTCCACCAACCAATTTAAACCAATGCCTAACCGCCAACCTTACAAGTTGTGACGATTTGCTACGCGGTAGGCAAAAACCAGATGGCACACACTAATCAGCCAAATGGCAAAATTCCTACCAGGCCCTCGCACCAATGCAAACGACCCCATGACAGGCATAGCAAGGTCAAGCGGAAGCCCAACAAGGGAGGGCGGGCGGGTGATCCGATGCCCACAGCGAAAGAGAAAGCAACTCTCTGTGGGCCTTCCTTAAATATCCTCTGATCTCCACCCCCAAAGTGGCAACATACAAATTGCCCCAGCAACACCATCACCAATCCTTGCCAGGCCCTTTCCTTCAATTTTGCCTGGCAACTACAGGGTGCTTTGCCTGGCCCCAGCCGCAACACGTGCTCTCCTTTAATGAGAACACGCTTTGCGTGCTGAGGTCCCCCAAAACACCCTTATCCCAAATAACTCACACTTCACACATAATTTTTGTTTAAGGTTTTTGGCATAATTTTTTGGCCACAACTTTATTATCATACAAAATTGTGAGTGGTTGCTTAGGCATTGGTTAAGACTAGCTGTCCCCCCGCCATGGGGACAGCACTGACTTCCGGATTCCAGCGAAAGCCAGTGTGGAGGAACAAGATCAGGGGATAACTGGAGCTGCGACACAGACCCTCAGCTTCTCCCCACATGCTCCTAGGGGCTTACACGGCCCAAACCCGATTCCAGGGGTTTGGACGAAAGGATGGTAAGCCCCTGAATTCCTTTAACGGAATTCCCGTGCAGCAGCATCACCTGAGGGGCAGGCACAGCCAATCCATACCCCTCCACCAACCAATTTAAACCAATGCCTAACCGCCACCTGAGCCCTTACGCTCACCGCCAACCACTCACAAACCTAAACACACTCTCAACTTAGCCACCACTGACCTCAACCATACATCATTCCCAACAGAGGTAAGATGAACCCCATCAAACCTGTAGCAATCAGTGGCTTTAACATTAATATCTGGGTGGGGAATCACAAGCCCACCCAGATCAGACACCAGCTTGCTCGCAGCTGAATTAATACGCTTTCGCACCCTTTCGGTGGCCGCAGGGCAGGGACTACCCCTCCAGATGCAACGCTGAAGCAACTGTGACCAAATTAGCTTAGTAGCGGGCACCAAGGCCGCCAGGTCCCTCAAATCCTGCAAAATAACAGCACGTAAAACATAACAGGAAAAGAAACCATATCATTTTCCCCAAGCTGCACCACAATCGCCGTAGGGGGGCCCTCCAGAAGAACACGCCTCTGCATTAGCGGTAAGAACTCCTTCCACCGCATCCCCCTTCTGGAGATCCAGGACACTCGCACGTGCTGCGGAAGGCCGAGGCCAACTCCCAGTTCAGATTGCCGAGCTCTGCAAGCGGCCCAATGCACAATACTGTGCCCCACTATCCAAACCCGGACAGTGGGTAGACCTAGGGTAAAACAAAAGATGTGAGTACACGAGATCAACATCATTTCCGCACATAACCCTTATATGCGTCCGACTTCCAGCGACCCAGGTCTTTAATCCTCCTTGCCGACAAGCCCCAATGGGCGGCTGTTGTTGCAGCCCCAATCCTGAAGGAATGCGGAGCAAACTCAGAGGCTGCATGGCCACAAGCAGCAACGACCTTGCGCAAAACACCAGTGAATTGATGGCGTGCCAATGGACGCCCATCTTCATGAATGAACAGGGCCCCTCCCCCAGGAGGCTGCAACGCCATATATTTCTGGAGATCCTTGACTGGGCAAGGGCCCCCTAGCCCAGTTGCTGGGAGCCGAATAACTGCCCCTCTACCCAGTTGATCAGTTTTGGAACTCCTGACAAGGATCTGCAATTCTGACTGAGACAAGCTCACGTCCTGCAGCAACAAACCTCTCGAACCTCCATCCTGCTTAGGTTCACACACCACCTCCCCAACCCTCAGGGCTCCAAAAAAGGCTAACGAATAGGCTGCGGAAAATAACCGCGCCTCAAACCTGGACCAACAGATGCCCTTTAGTTTACTTCGCATCCTGGTCAACAATCCAAACGTTATAGGCCTCCTTGTAGCTGGTCTGGAGGGGCAAAGCCTCCCCCACCCCTCCAAAGCCTTGCGCACCACGAACTTCCCACATGGATCATTATTATAATAAACTTTGCTAAAGAAGGAAATTGCAGCCGCATGCAATCTCAGCGTCCTGGCTGCCCTCCGCATCTGAAATAGATGCGCCAAATATTGGAGCACCTGTGCAGTAGAATGAGGTGTGCATGTTCCCCCTACCACGGATTGCCCAGTGAAATGCAAAAAATCGGTCCAAGCCTTCTTATAGGACCTCAATGTGGAGGGGGCAATAGATGCAGCTACTCCCTGTAAAACTAAGTGCTGCCAAGGTTCCAGAGATGATCCGGGAAAAATTCCGGACGGTCTCGAGCCACTGGCGCCAGGGACCTGAACCGCTGCATCTGAAAACGGGACAGAGCATCAGCAATCTCGTTAGACACTCCAGGAACAAAACGAGCAGAAAATACAATGTTAAAACGTAAGCAATGCAAAACAAAGACCCTCAGCAGGGCTGATACCCTAGGTGATCGTGAAGACTGCTTGGCTAGCACGTTCACCACCGCCAGGTTATCTGTCCAAAAACATACACGACGGTCCCTGAAATGCTCGACCCATAAATGGACTGCCACTACAATGGGAAAAAACTCAAGAAAAGTTAAGTCCCGAGTTATAGCTTCCCCACGCCAAGCTGAAGGCCAACGCTCGGCACACCACCTGCCATCCCAATACAAACCAAAACCCAACGACCCCGCAGCATCAGAGTGCACCTGAAAATCGGTATAAAGGTTCAAGGTGTCCTGCCAAAGAGACACCCCATTGAATTCCTCCAGGAATTCCAACCAAATACGAAGGTCAGCACGCACCTGAGCTGACAGGCGCACCCTATGCCTCGGGGACCTCAAACCTGACATAAGCCTGGCCAAGCGGGAACAGAAAGGTCGCCCTGGGGCGATCACCCTGCAAGCAAAGTTTAGGTGGCCCAGCAAGGACTGCAGCTGCCGCAGAGTAACTTTTTTCCTGGGAATGAGTTCAGCGATGACGCCCTTCAGCGTGAGTATCTTATCCGCCGGCAAACTGGAAGTTTGCGCCACCGTATCCAACGAAATACCCAGGTAAGTCAGCTGCGTAGAAGGACCTTCAGTTTTCTCCGCAGCTAACGGCACGCCCAGTTCCTCCGTTAAGGCAGCAAAGGCCTGCAGCAACACCACGCAATTCCCCGTATCGCTAGCTGAGGCCAATAAAACATCATCCAAATAATGAGTGACTCCGCCCAAACCAGTTCTTTTGCGCAGAGCCCAGTCCAGAAATGAACTAAAACACTCGAAGGCCGCACAGGCTACCGAGCAGCCCATGGGCATGGCCTTATCAAAGTAAAATTCCCCGTCGAACTGAAATCCCAGCAACCAGAAGTCATCAGGATGAATTGGAAGCAGCCGAAATGCAGACTCAATGTCACATTTGGCTAGCAGGGCACCCTGTCCAAATTTTCTTATCATTTTGATCGCTTGATCAAGCGAGGCATACTTCACCGAACAAAGCTCCGGGGGAATAACATCATTTACTGATGTGCCCCTAGGGTGTGAAAGGTTGTGTATCAGGCGAAATTCCCCCGGAACTTTTTTAGGAACCATACCTAAGGGTGAAATATGCAGATTAGGAAAGGGTGGAACGGCAAAAGGGCCTGCCATACGGCGTAGAGCCAGTTCTTTCCCAATTTTCTTACGCGCCACGTCAGGCATATCCTTCACAGACTTCTGGTTTGAAGGGTTTCTAGCTACAGGATTTGCCGCCACTGGGATTCGAAAACCCAGGGAAAAACCGTCACGCAAATAAGATGCTGCCTCCTGAAGAGGGTATAACTGTAACAATGACAACAACGGCTGTAGCCTAACCGGGGTATGAGCTAAGGAGGAAAGTACACTATTTTCCTGCACCGGCGGCTGCAGCCTGGGGCGCGGCTTTCGGGGGCTGCTGTGAGCCCCACCCCTTCCGAAAGGGCCGTCGAACCCCTGCACAGGCAGAAGCTGGATGGTTCCCTGAACACTTCTCACAACTATGAGAATATCTGCAGAATTGGCGCTGACAGGTTCCTTTGTTAAAATCCCAACAAAAGAACTTGCGACCCGTCTTAGCTGGCACAATCCTAGTTTTTTGCGATTCAGGGATCTTATTGTCAATACGTGGAGCCACATAAGTGGTCCATACATCTAAATCCTTTCGGTCCCAGCGGGCAGTGGGGATCTTGGCAGCCCTGCGTCTGAAATTCTCATCATAAGAAATCGCAGCAGACGCTCCAGCCATCGTAAATGCTGAGCGAACTATGGACAAATAAACCCATAAATGCATGGACCTCTGTGGGTAGGCCGCTGCCACCACTCCAGCGAACACCTGGAAACTATCCAGCCATCGCTCGAAGGTCCTTTCAACCTTTGGCAAAACCACCCTCTTTTTCGTGGCTGCCAAACCTCTATCCTGGGAGTCCTGACACTCCTGAGGGGGTGCCAAGCTAAATATATCAATGTAACGGCCATCCAGAATCCTAGATCGCAGCTTTGTAGTCAAGTGGGCACCTGGTATAATATCCCTAGCTGAGTTGGTGGAAACTTTCACATCAGGCATGAGGACCCCTTCCAGACAGTCCTGCACCGCCCCATACTTTGCCCTGTGAGAGTTTGCCCTCCGCTCCCAAGCCCATTTTGGAAGTCCCGATGTCTCCCCAAAGCCCCAGTATAGCGAAAGCGAAGCTTCCTCATCACTACTGGAGGTTTGAGACGAAGTACCTGCGGAAGAGGATGAGGTATCTCTCCGTCTCCTCTTAGCACGCTTCTTGGAACTCTTTTTCCGGCGACGAAGCCCACCAGAAGACGACTTTGGAGGGAGAGGAAGGCTGTCCTCCACCGAAGACTCAGATGCGTCGCCTTGCAGCACAACGCCTGGAACTGACTGAGAAGAGACTACAGGTGAATGACCAGGAACAGACCTCACCACTGATGAGGACTGTACAACTGAACCCCGTGCCGCCCGAATCCGGGCGGATGACCTCCGCCTGGTCGGACCCCTGGGGCCGCCCCGTACCCTTGGCGCTGCAGCCTGGGAGACAGGTGAGACCGACGACTGGGACAATTGATTAGTACGCGAAAGACCCCCAGCTAACAAATCCTCCCCCTCATCTTCAGCCGAAGATGACACCGAAGGAGGTGCGTCAACAGGCGGAGCTGGACTAGCAGAAGAAGTCGTCGGAGTCGAGCAGCGTTGAATCAAACCATCCATTTCAGCCTCAACACGTGCTAACACCACTGGGTCACTGGCCAAGCCAGTGACCATGGACTGAAGGCGTCTCAAAGATCGCTGTGGCACTGGAGAACGCAAAGCTTGGGACGGGCCTTTTATGGGCCGCTTCGCTGAGGAAGCGAGATCAAGCCTCCGTGACACCTTCTTCTTTGGAGCCATACCTGCTACTAGTAAAAAAGACAAATAATAGAATTAATGCAAGGCTACACCAGTGCTCTTTGTTATAATGAATAGTCAATCAGCCTGAAAAACAATCAATCCCGATAGGTGCAACTATATGGCTCACCAGCAGGTGGCGCAGCCAGTAATCAAGGCCAATGGTATAGCTGCGTTTCAATAAACGGCCTCTAGAGGCCAGCACGCAATGAGGAGGCAGTAGAAAATGGCGCTCCCGCCAAAATTCCCCAAAATGGAGGCCTCCCAACTGACTTCAGGCAGAAGGCCTCCCCCAATGCCCAAAGCAGGCCGCAAGCAGGCCTCCAACCACCAAAGCCGCTGTGCGCGCTAAGCGCCACCGGCTAAAGCTGGAACGTCCGAGGAGGGCCCCCCCGCAGCCTAAAACGGCCCAACTCCGCAGGCCGCAGGCGCCGAAGCGCGGCAAAAGCCGCTACCGCTCGGAGCCGGGTGGGGGGGGTGCCCAAATAGGCCCCGAGCCCAAGGCACGTCCCACGGCCTCCCCCAGCTCCCCCAGGCACTCCCCGCTATACCCGGGCCAAGAGGGGAAAGGCTTGACTAAGCCTCCCCAAGCCCGGCCCGAACAGGGCCGAATAAGCAAGCGCCGAGCGCCGCGTGCGAATCGGCGGCTCCAACGGCGCCTGCGCAGAGCCTCCGCGCCAGCCGGCCCGCCCCGGCTAGTAAGAGCGCGCCGAAGCGCGCGAAAAGGGGGCCGCCGCCGTGAGAGGCCAGGGGAGGACTACGGTAAGCACCCGCTTTTTTCTCTAGTAACCCTACGAAGTGGGGGGGGGGAATGGTAAAGCTCCGAGGGCCCGAAGGTCAACCAGCCCCGTCCCCGGCGCCTCGGCTACGAACCGGGCCGAAAGGCCTAGGGTCCGCCCCCCCCTCCCGGCCACCCCCAGCAGCCCCACGGGACCAAAAGCCCACGAGGAAAGTTGGGGGGGGAAGGCTAGTAAAATGGAAACAAGAGTCAGAACAAAAAACAAATAAAAATTGAAAACTAAAGACAAAGAACCTGGAAAATAAATTAAAGAAGGGGGGGGTAGACTTTGGGGAGATAAACACAAAAGGCCAAGATCAAATAAATAAATAAAATAAAATAGGAGAAAATGAGGAATGAGATATAGATTTATACAACCGGTCTTTAGCTGTGTTCGATCCGATGCCCACAGCGAAAGAGAAAGCAACTCTCTGTGGGCCTTCCTTAAATATCCTCTGATCTCCACCCCCAAAGTGGCAACATACAAATTGCCCCAGCAACACCATCACCAATCCTTGCCAGGCCCTTTCCTTCAATTTTGCCTGGCAACTACAGGGTGCTTTGCCTGGCCCCAGCCGCAACACGTGCTCTCCTTTAATGAGAACACGCTTTACGTGATATGTCAAGACACTCAGCAATTTTCAACTGTTCTGTAATGGAAAACATTTGGGAACCAATGTGTTAGTTATTGTGTGAATGTGCAAAAGGGGTGACTGCTCTTCATGAGTTGCTAAAACTGTGTAGACCTTTTAGACCATAGCTCAGAGAAAAGAGAGATTTCTGTCTGCAGCCCAGGCCAATCAGAGTAGACAATACTGAGTTAGCTGGACCAATGGTCCAATTCAATAAAAGGCTGCTTCCTCTGTTCTTATTTCATATAAGTCATTTTAAATGTGCGTTTGATTTGATTTGATTTGATTTCTATGACACTTTTCATTCAAATGAATCCCAATGCGGCTTACAAACAATAAATAACAACAACATGATAGAGCATAACAGAACATCACAAACACAGCATAAACTATAGAGAATAATTAACAAACCATCAGTAAAACAACTGTAATATATAAAACACTGTTAAGGAAAGATCTTGATGAATTCATTTGATAGACCTTCAACAACTACCAACTATCCCGTGTTAAAACACCAGCAACGTTTTCTGTAATGTCGCTTAAGGCAACAGTTTTTAAGGAAGAATCTAATAGATCGTGAATGTACCATTACGCTCGAGTGATTCCCTCCTAAAATGAAAGATAATGCAGCTTTTCTAATGGATTTGTTATGAAAGCAAAAACTTAATAATTGCATAGATATCCTCATTTATTCCTCTCTCCTCCAAAAGCCTCAAGGATGAATGGCCTCATGATTGTATAACAGATTGTATCAGCCTTGAAAATAGACATTATCTGCAAAACTAACAGAACCCAGAGGCCATCCAAATGTCCTGCGATGGTATATTAAAAGCCATGACATCAAAGAGAAAGAAATGTAGTCAAGGCATTAGTTACTCATACAAAGCCGGGAACGGGATATGTACGGGCATCTAAAGTGCAGTGGAACTATTCCACCAAACAAAAACAAAGGAGAATAAGAGAATCAAAGGGAACAAACAAAGGAAAGCTAAAAACAGGTCATGGTTACTTTTGAGACTAACTAATAGCATGACTGATAGCATCCACAGGACCCTAACAAGCAGAAAATCTCTTTCAAATCAATGACTAGTTTGAGAGCATGTCGAGGAAAGGCACAAAAGACATAAAGGCAGCAAATAGAGACTTCAATAATGCCAATAAAAAATGTTTAAAAGACCCAACTTCTTATTGGGATAGGCGTGGAAAAACCAAATCTTTAATAGGAATCAAGCTATGCTTTCCAGCTGTCAACAAATTTATTTGGGATTAAAGCCTTTCAAGGGATATTGCCCTTTATTGTATTGAATAACAACTTCAGTAGCCCTGCTCTGTTACAGTATTGAATTTCTTTCTACTTTGTCCCTTTCTCAGATCAATAGTGGTTTGGCTCTTGCTATCTGGCATGTACCCTGGCGATTTGGCATGTACTGCAGAGAGAGAATAGATCCTGTTCCTTTTATAGCTCTTTTTAAAACTTTGTTTGAAACTCTTCAAAAAAAATCATTTAGAAAAGAGACTCCTGTTATCACCTGCCACCTTGATCGAGTCTGCCAAAACAACAGACCTGCGATGATGCCTCTGTCCTTTCTCTTTCCTGTTCTCTCTCTCTCTTTCCCTTTACAGCTAACCAGTTTTATGAGTAGAGGAGAATCGCTACTTTTGCTGTTATTTATCTAGAAGGAAAGTGCGATTATTAGCTAACAATCATGCACTTGAAATATAATTCACATAGAGGATTGAAAGGCAAACTAATGGGAAAATCTGCAAAATGCATATGCATAACCATGCAATGTGCTTTTAGTAATCAGTCACAGATGAATGGGAAATAGGATATTAAACAACCTAGTCATTGTTAGTGATGTGCAATAATTTGTAAAACCATGAATAAAACAGCTTATGCAAAATAGCCTTCAATGTAATGAAAATAATTGAGGCTGCAATTATTGCAATATTGCAAATTTTTGTTCTGTGGGAAAGCTTTTTAATGAGATCAGCATTACAACTGCTCAGAGGGAGTCCAGACTTTCGTAGTATTGAATGACCCTTAAGCTTTCTTTCAAAACAGGGTTCTGATCATGACTGACTAATATTGGTTGTTGAATAACTATTTCTTAAGAGCTGAAGCATATAAAACTGATGCCCCAGATAAAACATGCATGTGTGTTGGAAGAAGAAGGGTATAATCATCACATGAAGTTTGTGTTGCTATTTTGGAATGCGGACAGAAATGCAGTCATTTGCCCCTGCCATTGTTAGGTAACTGGTAGAATTAAGTTTCCATGCAGTTAAGATGCAGGGTCTAGGAGCAATAAACAACTCAGAGGCTTGGCCACAATAAGAGAATTTTGCCCATGGTATAACTATTTTCCACCTTCCCATTTCAATTCTCTGGCTCCCTAGCTGCATAACCTGCTTTTACTCCCACAAGATTGAATGTATTGCCTTCGGCTATATTTGAGGTATACCTGAAGGAATGTCTCCACCCCCATTGTTCTGCCCGGACACTGAGGTCCAGCGCCGAGGGCCTTCTGGCGGTTCCCTCACTGCGATAAGTGAGGTTACAGGGAACCAGGCAGAGGGCCTTTTCGGTAGTGGTGCCCACCCTGTGGAACACCCTCCTATCAGATGTCAAAGAGATAAACAACCACGTGAAATTTAGTAGACATCTGAAGGCAGCCCTGTTTAGGGAAGTGTTTAATGTGTGATATTTTAATGTATTTTTAATCTTTGTTGGAAGCCGCCCAGAGTGGCTGGGGAAACCCAGCCAGATGGGCGGGGTAAAAATTATAAATTATTATTATAAATTATTATTATTGAGGGATGATTTCAACAGATTCCAGGCACAAAATGCTTATGTCCCTGTGGAGATGGCAGTACCGAATCAGTGGCACATGCCCTCCTGGCTTGCACTCTTTATAAAGACTTGAGGAATGAGATTATTGCCCCTCTTTTATTGTCCATTCCGGGTCACCCAATCACTGCCACAGTGTCCTTTCTCTTGGCAGACCAAGATGAGCAGGTGACAGCAAAGCTTGCAAGGTTTTTAGCTGGGACAATCGGAATAAGATCCACTATTTGACTATTGATTCAAAAGCCTAAAATATATTTTATATAATGGACTCTTTATTTCTGTTCTTTGTATGTCGTATTGTTGTTTTATTGCTATGGCCGATGGCTGATGCAAATAAAGATTCATTCATTCATTCAACTCAGAGGCTTGTGTGAGTTTAGCAAAAAGCCACAACTTTGTTTCATTAGAAAGCACTCAGTCTGGTGTGGCATAGGGTAAGGGTCCCATCAACAAACAGACTGTCTGCTGGCCAATATCCCCATCCTAGCTGAGTTGCTGGACCCTCCAATGAGAAGTTTTTTCATCTTAAGTTTTGTGCCCACCTTAGCATGAATCAATCTAGAGCAGGCATAGGCAAACTCGGCCCTCCAGATGTTTTAAGACTACAATTCCCATCATCCCTGACCACTGGTCCTGTTAGCTAGGGATGATGGGAGTTGTAGTCCCAAAACATCTAGAGGGCTGAGTTTGCCTATGCCTGGTCTAGAGAATCCCCTCCCACAGCCAGGAGGTGCTATGACTTCTCAGCACCCCAAGACCCAGTGAGAGGCAGGATACCCACCCAGCTATGGATCCTACACGATGCGTCTCAGAAATAGCTCCCAATAAATTACTTTTAAAAAGCACACACAGGATTGCAATCTGAGCCTTATAGCATTTACACCTGTTTGAGCAATCAAGTGCAAAGTTTATCAGTTTGGGCTTAGCTTAAGATACCTCATAATTCAACAATTGACCAATGGGACAAACTTCACAGCAGAATAAGACACGGTCCGTTTCATGTGAGGTACAAATATTAATTCCCTTACATACCCTATATGTTGTGGTTTTGCCAGCCACTCTCTTAGACTCTATGTTGACACTTTCACAGTTTTTAGAACTTAAAAAGTATTTTTTATTGCAGTTGTAAATGCCTTTTGTGAGCTTCCATTGCAGTATACAAAATAACTTTATGATGTAGAAAGAACTGATTTTACAGCTCTTGCACTGACCATCATGTTGTAAATACCATCAGAAAGAACTGCTAGCTGGCTTATGGTTTTTAGTACTTATAATTTTTGTGGGTGGTCTTCTCAGCAGATTGTAAAACAGAGGAAAGCAAGTTTCTAACGTCTGCAGAGCATCATTATATATTAGCTGCTGCTTCATCGGTTCCTTTCAAAAAAACAACCCTTGAACCTACCTATTTTTTCTTCACATTTAAACCTTGACTCAAAGAACCAAAAGTTTATATCAGCTCTATGGGAGAAAGCTGAAAATAGAGGACTACTCAAAATAATTAAAAAATGCTCATAGCAAATGGCTAAAATGATGCAACTGAAGTCTTATTCAAATCAATAAGGCTTAGGTTGTGTAAGCGCAGCCAGTTCTGTTCAAAACTGTAGCCTCCACGATGTGTGTATGCATATATGTTATTATTCAAATATAATTGTGTGTGCATGCTTTCACATATATGTAAAGGTAAAGGTAAAGGGACCCCTGACCATTAAGTCCAGTCGTGACCGACTCTGGGGTTGCGGTGCTCATCTCACTTTATTGGCCAAGGGAGCTGGCATACAGCTTCCGGGTCATGTGGCCAGCATGACTAAGCTGCTTCTGGCGAACCAGAGCAGCGCACGGAAACGCTGTTTACCTTCCCGCCAGAGCGGTACCTATTTATCTACTTGCACTTTGATGTGCTTTCGAACTGCTAGGTTGGCAGGAGCAGGGACTGAGCAACGGGAGCTCACCCCGTTGTGGGGATTCGAACCGCCGACCTTCTGATCGGCAAGTCCTAGGCTCTGTGGTTTAACCCACAGCGCCACCCGTGTCCTACATATATAATTTCTTCTTGCAATCACTGGGTATAAGTTTTTCCCCCAGTTGCAACTAGATGCCCTCCACTACCTGATAGATCCCTACACCCAGCTTCTGCTTCTTTTAAAGAAAGCTGAAACCATACTTCCCACCACACAAGATAACTCTGTAGTATTTAGACCCAGTCCAGCCTAGCCTGATGTAGCGAGCACAGCTGATAATGGAATAAAATAGTTTCACAGTGCAACCTTATGCATGTTTACTCAGAAGGAAGTCCTCCTGTGTTCAATGGAGCCTACTTCTCGGAAAATACGCATTGCACTGGCGTCTTTGCTAGGCAGACTTGTATCATCTAGAGATAAATAACTTTGCTGTGCAGTGATGTGCTTACAATTTATATGTCCGGATCGGCCTCTAGCTGTGCTGGGGACAATAAACAGCCAGCTCAAACAAAGGCACTGCAAACAGAGTTAGGTCCCATTACAGAAAAATAAAGATTTTGTTATGGCATACACCACAATGTGGAATTCATAATCTCTGGATCTCAGTTTCTATTCCCCATTTTCCCCCTCTTTTTTATTTTCCAGGTGCTGCTTGTTCACTAAGAACATTTCCCCATTTTAAATCACAGGTTTTAATATTGTATTTCAATGGTATTCATTGTACAGTTTGGTTTGGCTGTTGTTGTTTACAGAGCTGATGCCAGAATTCCTTGTGGACTTTGCCTGGAATCTCATTCGCTTGTTGGTTTGTTTTATGTAAAGAATCCAAGCACCACAGAAATAAAATTAGTTTTGATCACTATGATCATAAAGTGGCGAAAGGTTGCTTAAATACACGGGCGTAGCCAGGATTTTTTGGGGGAGGGGTTTTCAGGCTTTATTTTAGGTGGGCAGAACCAAGTTATCTGTGACACAATTGGTCAGTTAGTTAGTTTTCATTCAGTTAATTGATTTGGGGGAAGCTGCCCCCCTCCCCCAGCTATGACCATGCTTAAATATATTTAAAAGCTCACTGGTCCTTCCTCATAGCAAGGCCAGCTAAACCAGGTGAGGGCAGCTGATGGATCCCAAACCCTCAGTGAGATAGGAACTTCCACCTCATGTAAAGATATGATCTAAGTGCATGGGTAGGCAAACTAAGGCCTGTGGGCCGGATGCGGCCCAATCACCTACTAAATCTGGCCCACGGACGGTCCAGGAATCAGTGTTTTTTTACATGAGTAGAATGTGTCCTTTTATTTGAAATGCATCTCTGGGTTATTTGTGGGCCATAGGAATTCGTTCATTCCCCCCCCCCAAAAAAAATATAGTCCGGCCCCCTGCTGAAAAAGTTTGCTGACCCCTGAACTAGTGGATTGAGCAGATTAGACCAATAGTGGCTTCAATTATCAAGAAGGTGCTTACTGCACATGCTGTAGAGGGAAGTGAGTGTCATGATCTGGGTTATGGGCAGTCAGAGTCCCGGCTTGGTATGTTGGGACTGGGGTAGAGGGTCGGGAAGCAGGAATCTGCAGTACAGGGGTCAGGAAGCCAAGAGTCCATGAATCAGGAAACCAGGAGTCAGGAAGCCAAGAGTCCAAGGGTCAGGAAACCAGGAGTCAGGAAGCCGAAGCACAGCTAGGTGGGTAGTGTGTTGCTGTGGCAAAGAGCCAGAGGGAAATGCTGGCCTTATATACCCCTCCCAGCCCTTGCCACCAGATGCTCCGAGTCTTCTGTTAAGCTTCACCTGTGCGGCCGTTCCTTGCCCTTCCAGACCAAACTCAGGAAGGCCCCAGTCCTGCGAGGTCCTACCAGTCACAGGGCATGGATCCTGGCATCCAGTGCAGTCGAGCCCAGGATCTGTAGAAAACAGAATGCTGGGCTTGCTCAGACTAAGAAACTCTATAGAACTTTATAGGTTCCTTTGGAAATAGTAGCAATGAGTATTCACTTGCGGTGGTACTATAGCCTAGATTAGTCCGTAAAGATTGCTGTGTAAACAAAGCGTTGGTAGTATTGAAGATAAGCTGGCAGAGCATGACAGCTGGGAGTCACAGTTTGAAATGCATATCCCTTACCCAGCACCTTACAGAAGGAATATTTGTCCTTATGCATTACTATTTATGGAACAGCTTAACATTTCTGACACGCAGTTGAAACAGGCTCTATTTGTTCTTTTGCTTCCCGTAGTTATAGTATTTCTGAAACTCCCCAATTTTTAAAAAATATTTTAATACTAATGAGCTTTCTCCTCTTTATAATCATACTTAATAATGTCTCACTCTTTCCTCTCACAACTCTCACAACGCAACTCCATTAGATAGGGTTGCCATATTTCTAGAAGTAAAATTGAGGACACAAACGTTGATGAGCTTTCTTGTTTTAAGAAACCAAAAGTTGTTTGCTGGATTTTCCAAAATTCCCCCTGACTCTATTTTCACCTGCTAAATCCTGGACATGTCCAGACGTATGATAAGGCCTCTCCTCCTTCTGGAGGGGAGGTGTTGTGAGCGGGAGACGATTCTGCCCCCTGCCCCATCCTCATGGCTGGCGTGCCACGCCCCCCGGTTGGGCACCCAATCGGGAGGCGCAGAGGGGGCATGGTTTGCCGCTCAAATGCGGCCGCGCCAGCCATTTCACACCATTGCGCTCACATTTTCTTGGGCTCGGGTGGCAGTTAGGCATTGGAATGTGATGTTGGTGTGTGGAAGGGCAAGGTGTGGCCATCGCCTACCCCTTCAATTTTGGAAATTCCGTTAAAGGAATCCCGGGTTGTGAATCCTGTCCGATGCCTGTGTGGCAGGGGGCCATGGCACGACCCTCGGTGACATCAGGGGAGAGCTTATAGTTGTATTAGCATCAACAGGCTCCCCCAACTGGTGGTTAACCCCTCTTCACTCACCCCTCTCCGAGTGGGTGGAGTCTTTGTCCGTGGTCCAAAGCCTAAGCCAATACTTTCTCACATGCTGTAATCAATAAAGTTGTGGCCTTTTCTTGCCCATTAACCTAATATACCGTGTCCACGTGTCTTTATTCCCCAAGCGGGGATCGGGTCCTCGAATCACAACCTTACATTAGAAGACATTTGCCTCACTTTCTTGGACAAATTTAAGCTGATTGAAAAACTTATCTTGGCCAACAAACAGAAGGGAGGAAGTCTTTTAAGCCTTTGTAATATTGTTCTTCTTAATATCTTACTGCATTGATGCGCCTGTCAGTGATAGTGTTAGCTACCTGCTCCCCATTTGACTGCTAACTAAAAATCTATTACATTGCAGAGACATAATTGCAGGCCAATGTATTTGCAATGCTTCATGTAAATAAGCCATAGACAAAGAGGAACAGTGTTTCAGAAGCATAAATTGTGCTAACAGTATACCACTGTTTACTGGAAAGTAAAACCTGTGAGATCAATTGTAGTAATTAATTCTGTGATACAATTTTAGTTAGCCATTCTTCTTAGATGAGCAACAAACCTATTAATGACAATAAATATGTCATACTGTTGTAATTGATGAGCACTGCAAGCTAAACCTGCAACTCGCTCCTCAAAAGATACCTATGCTTCCTCTGACCAATTTTCAGATCAGTTTGCTATTGTGCCATTGACAACCCTGAAATTATGAAATATTTGTCATTTGTAGTGATTATGGGCAGTGAGAAGAACGAAAGGGCAGGTGTGTTTACTGGCCACTTCAGAGATAAGCTGGAACTTCCTTCCTCCATAGGTCCAACAGAGTGCTTGAACACAACAGATTGTTCTGATGGTGTGACATAGGTCAGTCCTTCAGAAGCAAAATCTCAAAAAGAAAACACACAAGCAATATTCAATAAAAACAATGCTTGTAATATGTTAGCAATTTTTCATACCGGCCAAAAATACCTTGTGTCATTATGTAAGCAGAGCAAATCAGCCATTTTGCAAAACCAGTGTAAGGCTATAAAGGTAAAGGTAAAGGGACACCTGACCGTTAGGTCCAGTCGTGGCCGACTCTGGGGTTGCGGCACTCATCTCACGTTACTGGCCGAGGGAGCCGGCGTACTGCTTCCGGGTCATGTGGCCAGCATAACTAAGCCACTTCTGGCAAACCAGAGCAGCGCATGGAAATGCCGTGTACCTTCCCGCCAGAGCGGTACCTATTTATCTACTTGCACTTTGATGTGATTTTGAACTGCTAGGTTGGCAGGAGCTGGGACCGAGCAACGGGAGCTCACCCCATCACGGGGATTTGAACCGCCGACCTTCCGATTGGCAAGTCCTAGGCTCTGTGGTCTAGACCACAGCACCACCCACGTCCCTAGTGTAAGACTATAGCTTTAATTAATTAAACGTCCCTCATACATGGACCAGATCACTATGATCATCTGGAGAAGCTCTTCGGACAGTCATCTCATATTTGCTTCTTTTCAGTGTGAACCAAGGCTTCTAGTGTAGTGAGACTAGCGCTGCTACTATGGAAATTGGACAGGTGTCTTACAATCCTGATATTTCATTGCCTTTTGAAAATGTATTTGTTTCACTAAGCAATTTCGGAGAATTAATTTGTGTTTGTCACTTGGCTGCATTTCATAATTTCTATTTTTATGACTTTATCATGTTATGATGTTTTCATGATTTTTATTGTGATTTTTTATGAGTTGGAAGTTTATATATATTTATAAAATATTAGTATCAATGAGAAATAAAATAAATGCTGTTAATCAGTTCTCCTAAGTCAAATAATACCCACACACACACCACACACTGCCAGTTAGGGAGGGATCCCGTTTCCCTTTGAATCTAACATTTGAGAATAAGTGGATGAACTCACAAAGACTTGGAAGGCTTTGCAAGACCTCCAGTACAGAACTCCCTGCCCCCAAGATCATGCAGCCCCTTTGCAGAGTGTGTAATGCATGGGTAGGTAAACTAAGGCCCAGGGGCTGGATCTGGCCCAATCACCTTCTAAATCTGGCCCGCGGGTGGTCTGGGAATCAGTGTGTTTTTACATGAATAGAATGTGTGCTTTTATTGAAAATGCATCTCTGGGTTATTTGTGGGGCATAGGAATTCGTTCATTATTTTTTTCAAAATATAGTCCGGCCCCTCATAAGGTCTGAGGGACAGTGGACCGGCCCCCTGCTGAAAAAAATTGCTGACCCCTGGTGTAATGTCTCGTGGAATATGCTGATTTGCTCTGCTACATAATGACTCAAGGTACTTTGGGCCAGTATGAAAAACTGTATTGATTGCAGCTCCTTGAAAGCAAACCCTTCCACCTTCTGTAGGTGTGTTTGTGCACGTCACATTATCTGGGGACATGATCCCTCTTATCGAGACAGCCATCTGAACTGTGTGACTTACGGATTGGAAGCATGCCTGCAATTCTGAAATGCAGTACTGAGAAGGCAAACAGAAGCAGCTGCGTGATAGTCACTTTTCTTAGAAGTGTCAGGTGGCTGAATTAAGCTTTCTTCTTCTTCTCCTTCCAGCTTAAGCCACACACAAAGCACAAGCTCTTCCAGATGGTCTCTGTTCATTTAACTGAGAACGGTTGCTTTCAGCAGCTTACCTTCCCTTGATAGTTCATTCTGAATACTTCCTCCACCCGCATTTGATTATTTTAAAACAGCGTCGTCGTAACTGGGTAAGTATGATCGGAATACAGTTTGGCCTGAAAGTGCAGCTCGTCAGGCACATGGAGAATAGTACAGTTTGTTTGAGGGGGGTGGGAACAGAAGGAAAAGAAAAGAAAGAGCAACTAAGGTGTTTGGGAGGGAGTATGGACAACACATATGTTTAAAGGAGCAATTATTTTCCTTGCAGATATACTGTATTTTCCTGAGTATAAGATGATTTTTTATTATTATAAATAAATGTTAAAATTTGGGGGCCATCTTATATGGGGATAGTTCAGAAGGAGGGTGGGTGATTTTTGTCAGCTGCGAGCAGGAGATTGTCAGCGGCGATTGGGCGGGTGATCGGTGGCTGCGGCAAGGCCTGATGTCGATTGGCTGCTGCTGCGTGAATTGGGTGGTTGATTGGTGGCAATCCCCCCCCCAAAAAAAACAAAAGCTCAACAACTCTATGCAATCCCCCTAAAAAAAACTCAACAACTCTGGACAATCTCCCCACATTTCCTTAATTTGGAGTCCCCTAAGATAGGGGTCACTAGGGATGCGGGTGGCACTGTGGGTTAAACCACAGAGCCTAGGACTTGCTCATCAGAAGGTCGGCGGTTCGAATCCCCGCAACGGGGTGAGCTCCCATTGCTTGGTCCCTGCTCCTGCCAACCTAGCAGTTCAAAAGCACGTCAAAGTGCAAGTAGATAAATAGGTACTGCTCCGGCGGGAAGGTAAAGGGCGTTTTCGTGTGCTGCTCTGGTTCGCCAGAAGCAGCTTAGTCATGCTGGCCACATGACCCGGAAGCTGTACGCCGGCTCCCTCGGCCAATAAAGCGAGATGAGCTCCGCAACCCCAGAGTCGGCCACTGACCCCTAATGGTCAGGGGTCCCTTTACCTTTAAAATAGAGGTCATCTTATACACTGGGGGGTGTTATACATGGAAAAATATAGTAACATGACAACATGATTCAAGGAATACCGTATTGGCCAGAATATAAGACACACCTGCAAATAAGCTGCACCTTTACCATTCAAAATCCTGGCACTACTGTCTCTCAGCACTACCTCCCCAAACCGGCGCTGGCGGAGGCTTGGGAGTAGCAGGCAGGCTGCATGCCGTTGCCCCACACTCCCAGGTTGCTTTGTCGTAGTCTCCTCCCCTTTCTTACGGCAGCTTGGGGGAGGCTTGGAAGCAGCGGGTGGGCTGCACGCCACTGCCCTGTGCTCCCGGATTGCTCTCGGGGGGTGTGGGGAGCAACGCCACTTTGCCAGCAGTGTAAGGTCGCGAATATAAGCCACACTTTAATCTGTCCCACCATGCTGTCCACGACTGAACATGGGTACTGAAACTTTGGTTGAATAGTCTAGAGGAAGCCCAGGCTTCAATCCTTGTCTTATTCAGAAACATAGAAAGTTTGAGAAATGTCTATTGTACATTGGATCTATCATTTACGATAAGCATTGCTCTCATACACACACCAGGCAGTGCAATAAGATTAGAGGCTATGCTTTGTCGTGAGTTTTATTACATTAAGACTCGAGAAATCTAATTTCAGGTGTCATGTCGTCCTAGAAGGGCTCGAACATTAAGAAAATTGCCAGAAAAATACAGGGTGAAGAAAGTAAGAAACAAATAACCTTTGCGTTGCTTCTTTATAAAAGTCAAAAAAATAAGGCTTATTGGCCATTAGCTGGGTAACAAGATACCGGTTGATTGTTTCAGGCTGCCCTTTTCTTGGACATGTATTGATGCCGTGCCTATAAATGGAAGGGACATTCTCTAAGCAAAGAGAAAACTTTGCTCCAGTAAGAAAGAAATCAAAAGAAATCAAAAGCCTGCAGGATTCTGCATTGCCTCACTTACATATTCATGTTGCAATTTGGATTCTGTAACCAAGTTTTTCTCTGTGTTTATTCAGGACAGATATGCTATTTTCACTAATACGTGTGATATTTTAAATGCACACTTTTACCTAATATATACGGTACATTTTTGTACACTTTACGTGGCTGGAGAACTGCACTACAAAATTCAGAGGTGGGCGAATTTAAGAGAAAGGCTGTGTTTGCTTCACATATTGTTTCAGAATGTGTGAATACACTCTGTTCACTGTAAAAGGTGGATTTAACTCAATCTAGTGGGGGAACTCAGCAGAGAGGTGCACACATTGAAAAGTGGTCTGGAGGGGGAAGCGAAGCACATCTCCCACCATTAATGCTTCTCTATACCCAACTGCACTCTCCCAAAATTGTATGTTTGACGTGCAGTTGCATAAAAATGTGTGCTTTGTTGTTTACGAGAAGCTTTTGGTGGTTCTTATTTGGGGTGCTCTCATATTTAAGGGACCACCTCTCCTGGTATGCCCCACAGAGGACCTTAAGGTCCATGAATAATCATAGTTTAGAGGTCCTGGTCCCTAAGTGTCAGGGAACTGCCATCTGTGTCCGAGGGAGAGAGCAAGCTCCAAAGGGATCCCAGCGAGCGTCCCGGGAGTGGGAGAGGCAGCCCGTCTTCTGGGGAGGAGAATCAACGTAGCTCCAGTGGTGAAGGGGGGCAGATGGGGGAATCGGCGAGGCGGTCCCATGACTCCTTGCCGGGGACCAGTGGGGAGAGGAAGGGTCCTCCGCTGCCTACACCCTCCTTGCGCCGAAGGCTTCCGTGCAGGGAGAGTAGGAGGAGACTTGGCATCAAGGAGCTTCTTTGCTGGAAGAAGTTTAAGAAACGCCCACTGACGGATTCTGCCAGCGATTGAGACAGTCACGGGCGAGTGGCTGCCCGGACAGGAAAGGTTCACTCAGGCAACCCAGCCAGAGGTTGGGACAAGCTTACGCACGAGCAACCCCTAGAACCATTACACTAAGGAAGTCAGATTATCCTCCACCAGGGCCAGGGCCTTCTAAGTGATGGCTCCGACCTGGTGGAATGCTCTGTCCCATGAGACCAGGGCCCTGCAGGATTTAACTTCCTTCCGCAGGGCCTGTAAGATAGAGCTATTCCACCTGGCTTTCAATTTGAACTTAGCCTGATCTTTTATTCCCCTTCCTTCCCTCTCCCTCCCTTTTTTATGAAGATTAGTGGTTAATGGTGGTAGTCTCGTAATCTGGGGAACCAGGTTCGCATCTCCGCTCCTCCACATGCAGCTGCTGGGTGACCTTGGGCCAGTCACACTTCTCTGAAGTCTCTCAGCCTCACTCATCTCACAGAGTGTTTGTTGTGGGGGAGGAAGGGAAAGGAGATTGTTAGCCACTTTCAGACTCCTTTGGATAGTGATAAAGTGGGATATCAAATCCAAACTCTTCTCTCTGGGATCCCACAGCTAATTCTCCCTGGTCTCCTCGCTGGCCCAAATAGAACTAATTTAGCCAGCTAGCCCTGGTGATCATCTAATGTTTATTGGATGGATTTCCCCCTAAATTGATTTTTGAATTCTGAATTTATTGTTATTCACATTTTATACTGCATTTTATGCTGTTTTTTGTTGCATCAATTAAGCGCTTTAAATATGTTGTTAGCCGCCCTGAGCCCGGTTTTCTGAATCAGGAAGGCCGGGGTATAAATAAAAAATTATCATTATTATTTATTATTGTCTCTTCTCCCCAACTTTACCATGCAGATACATCTTGGACTTCCTAGCATGCTATAAAGCAGAGGTGGGAAACTTTAGCCTTTGTGCCAATCTTGGCTGGCCAGGCCATTTCTGCCAAACCATGCAAACTTGTCAATCAAGGTGAAAATCAAGATCTGTCCTCCCTGAGCTCGCTTTAGGATACCTGCAGATCACTTGCAGCCAGAAGCGAGAGCCCCTGGGGGCTCTGCCCCCCCCCCCCGCCTCACCGGATAAGTGAAGAAATCATCAGAGTAGTGGTATGTTTCACCGGCGACCCGGACAGGCCTCCCACCTAGATAGATAGATAATTTATTACGGTCGGAGACCAGCTTATAAAACACACTTTGGGGTACAATCCCAGAAGGAAAGCAACCATTTAAAACAATGTACAACAATAAATTTAAAATTTATAAATGCAATAAGTGTATAGACCCTTAAAACTTTAAGATGAGCTGCCGCAGAGAGATGACCCAGAGTCACCCATGGAACCGAGTTTGGGGATTTTCTTAACAAACTAGTTTGGGTCGGGGGATGGTCTATGCCTACAGATCTGTACACAGAATCTGGCAACCATCCGGGTCGTCTTATGATCTTTGCCTAACAGGAAAAGGTCAATTTTTTGCTTTTCCAATAGGTCGGCGAGCCTCACCAGTAGGGGATCAATGGTTTTACTACGTGCCACTTCATAAAAGGGACATCTAAAGAACAAGTGCTCTGGGCTTCCTATCTCCCCCAATGAACAGGCAAAAAGTCTCTGAGCATATGTGACTTTTTAAAAGGATCCTTCCAGGACCGATGAGGGCAAAGCCGAGCTTCTGACGAGTGTAAAAGCCCTTCTTGCCTTTTTCGATACGAGAAAGAAGAGATATGCTGCCGGTGCGGCTATATCTCTCTCGGTTTTTCCAATTTTATAGTCTGGGCACCTTGAGCAGTCCTGTTGTCTCTCGGTGTCTATGATTCTTTGCCTGACCGTAGCTTTTGCCTGTTCCAACCCCGGACTTAGAAGGGCTTGCGGGGTAAAACCCAGTTTCTGAAGAGTGTTCAGGACTGCTGTCTGCCAGCCTGACTGGAACTGGTCGCAGAGGATCATTGAGGCCTCCCACTTATTCTACACCTCTTATGTCTCTTCACAGGGCCAAACTCGGGGACAGCGTCAGGTGGGGAGTTTGGCTGGCGCGGTACACCTGTCAAACCGCAACACAGGTGTCCTAAGGCGAGCTCAAAGAGGACAGAAACCTCCCGCGGAGCAGAAGGGCAAAAGCTCACTTGATCTTGATTTTCAGTACGAATACAGACCATGAAAGCGGGGCCTCATGCTCCTTCTGGCTTTTTGGGTTTTAAGCAGGAGGTGTCAGAAAAGTTGTCAATCAAGGGGCATCTTTCGGTGTCACCTGCTTAAGCGATTGTTTGTGTTTTGCTGCAGCAAAGCTTGATGTTGATTATCCCCTCTGTGGCTAAAGAATGGGTTTAATAGCTCAGCCAGGCACTTCTCATTTTCCCTCCACAACTCCCCACCACGGTCGATTACTCCTCCCTCCCTCAAGAGCATCCATAGTTAAGGGCTTAATGGTGTTACTTCGGACACCCTGGGTGTACTAAAGCATCATTGACAGCTCTTTACTCATTTCCCCCTCCATTCTCTGAAGAAGCATGATTTGAAATGGGCTTAATTGGACAGCTATTACTGTTAATTTGGCAAGGACCCTTATTCACTCATATTTTGAAACAGTGACCTTTGCATTTCTCTGTGTATGCATAAATATTTGTTTCTTTACAGTGGCAATGGATAATTTGTTGGAGGTCTTATTCAAATCTCTCCCCACCCACCCCCACCCCCCATTTCATATATGTGATTTCTGCATGTGTGATTTCTGCATTGGAAAATGCGGGTAACTTTGATTTGTATTTAATGCACCATCCTTTGGACTCACCCACTTGACCCACAGTGGATTAAGCAGATAAGAATTGGGCACTCAGGCAAAAACGGTTTCTCACTCCTCTGTGAAGCTTGAGCTGAAGATGGGATTTATCCAGCCACGTAATGTTCAGAAAAATGCATATACTAGGGTAAAAATGAGCATAAGTCAACAAGGCTTCTCAGTTGGATGAACAGGTCTTTGTCATGGGTGTTCATTTTGTATTTTTCAAAACATATCCTGGTTTTTTGGGTGTTGTTTTAACTGGTTTTTTTAAAGTTGCTTTTATTATATTTCACCCATTCCCTTGCGATCTATCTATAGATTGATAATAATAATCTAATAAAAATTAATTGCATATATCAGTGAAAACAACATACAAAAATGCTTTATATTAGGGGACGGTTGTTTTGCAAAAGTGTGTATATTAGGAGACATTGCAGAGAAACATGCTTGTTAGAAGAAAATTCACATTAAAATGCTGTTGAATTTCCATGCAGATTTGTTTCTTTCAAAATCACAAATGCATGTCGAAATGTGAAGAAATGAACTCAGCATTGGAAAGATGAGAAGCTGAAAGAAAATAAAATTGACAAACCTGTCTATCCTTACATACTGCTAATTTTAGTCCCTCCCCAAAGTCTGTATGTGGCCCTCAACTGATTGCCTTTGAGGCAATGCGGTTCTCAAAAACGCAGCACAGGTTGCCTATCCTTGTCCAATGTGATAAATTATCAAATCGTATGTGATATATATGTTTGTGATGGCAGTCGATAAAGATGTATTTTATTGTTATTGTTCAGATCATGAGCATTCAGAATGACCTTTTCCAGGCAGATGTGAAAATTATTTGATACTTGTCCAGAATTGCAAAGCAGCTCATACATTTTAAACAGCACTCCATAATCAATTAATAACTAGCTGTGAGGGGCTTTCGCAATAGGCTTATTATTCTGCCATTAGATTTGCTTGAAACATGATTAATAGCCTCCTGAACTCTGGTGCAGGGTGTGTACTAATAACTTTAAGAGTTAAGTAAACAGCAATTACGGTAGAAACAAAGAATGATTTACTAATTAGAGAAGTCTGAAACCACCGTATTTTTAGTCTTGCATGAATATGATGCGGTTTCAAATCCACAGGCCAAGCGTAATTTCACCTTGGGTGAATCCATTCACACATTAAGGCTGTAGACCTGCAGGCATTCACCTGAGAGTCAGTCCCATTGAACTTGCCAGGATTTTCTTCCGAGTAGACATACATAGGACTACATAGTTAATTCAGTTACGGCTGGCTGGTGCATGCCCTGACAACATCAAAGGTTTGCCAATGCTTTTTTCGGGTCCGATTGGTAATCCTAGCCCTTTCCCCATCAAACAAAATTACAACTAAGACCTATCCTAAGTGACACAAGCACAAACCAAGTCCTATTTATTATTATTATTCAGTAGTCATACAAATCAAAGATCAACATACCCATGTCTAAACAAATAACGCCTCAGTCTCCCTCCCCTGGGGTTTTGTCTGTATGAATCTGTATTTTCTTCTGAACCCATGTTATCGGTCGTTGGACTGCAATAAAGATTAATAATAATAATAATAATAATAATAATAATAATAATAATATATTATACACAAATTGGAAGTAATCAGAGATATAGATTTTATTGACATGCGTGAATGGAAATATTATAAAGGAACCAAGGGAGAGGGTGGAGGGAAGTCAGGGGGTTCAAGGAATCCCATACTGTGGATTCAATATGGGTTGTATATACAGTCGTACCTTGGTTCTCAAACGCCTTGGTACTCAAACAACTTGCAACCCAAACACTGCAAACCCAGAAGTAAGTGTTCCAGTTTGCGAACTTTTTTCAGAAGCTGAACGTGCTCTGTTTGAGTGTTACGCTTCCGTTTTGAGTGCCACACTTCCGTTTTGAGGTCTGTTTTTGCTATTTAAGGTATTTTGCATTTCTGTTTTTGCGGCTCTTTTTGTTTTGTTTTTGTGACTATGTGGAACCCAGTTCAGCTACTGATTGATTGATTGATTGTGTGACTGCAGTACATTGTTCATCGCTTTCATTTTATAGATCAATGGTGTCGTTAGATAGCAAAATTCATGTTAAACTGCTGTTTTAGGTGTTGCTTTTAAAAGTCTGGAACGGATTAATCCATTTTGCATTACTTTCTATGGGAAAGTGTGCCTTGCTTTCAGAACGGACTTCCGGGACGGATTAAGTTTGAGAACCAAGGTACCACTGTAATAATAATAATAATAATAATAGTTTGTAGTACAAAAATTGGAAGTAATCAGAGATAAAGATTTTATTGACATGCGTGAATGAAAATATTATAAAGGAACCAAGGGGGGGGGGGGAGTCAGGGGATTCAAAGAATCCCATACTGTGGATTCAATATGGACTGTATATATAGTTGTTTTAAATGTTTTATTTTATGCTTCCCCCATTAAAAGTAATGTTTTTGTGAAAATTAATACAAATATTATACAAAAATAAAAGATTCTGGAAGGGGAAAATAATAATAATAATAATAATAATAATAATAATAGTAATAGTAATAATAATAATTTTATTTATACCCTGCCCATCTGATTGGGTTGCCCCAGCCACTCTGAATGGCTTCCAACATATATAAACTCATAATAAAACTCTAAACATTAAAAAACTTCCCTACGCAGTGCTGCCTTCAGATGTCTTCTAAATGCCTTCAGATGTCTTCTAGAGTTACTTATCTCCTTGGCTTGGGGGATAACTTCATACCCTCCAACATTTCTCCGATGAAAGTAGGGATGTCCTATGGAAAAGCGGGACATTTCAGCATCTGTAAATCTGGGGTCGCCGAAGAATTGATGCTTTTGAATTATGGTGCTGGAGGAGACTCTTGAGAGTCCCATGGACTGCAAGAAGATCAAATGTATCCATTCTTAAGGAAATCAGCCCTGAGTGCTCACTGGAAGGACAGATCCTGAAGCTGAGGCTCCAGTACTTTGGCCACCTCATGAGAAGAGAAGACTCCCTGGAAAAGACCCTGATGTTGGGAAAGATTGAGGGCACAAAGAGAAGGGGACGACAGAGGACGAGATGGTTGGACAGTGTTCTCGAAGCTACCAACATGAGTTTGACCAAATTGCGGGAGGCAGTGGAAGACAGGAGTGCCTGGCGTGCTCTGGTCCATGGGGTCACAAAGAGTCAGACACGACTAAATGACTAAACAACAACAAAATTTGGGACTGTCCCTGGCATATAGGGGGCTCTTGGAGGGTCTGTACATGTTTTGAGGGAAGGTGCTTGAACAAAGAACAACCACAACAATTTCTCTGCTTCTCCTTTCACTGAATATTTTTACTCAGTCCCTTTTGTGCCAAAGGAGTGTGGCTGGAGGATTACCTGGATGAAACCAACAGAAGATTAAAGGTCACTGCCCGGTTTCCCTTCCACCATTGTGGCCTCAGGTTTCCTTCATCACAGGCAACACCACAGTGCGAATTTACCCTATCTATGAAAGCTGACTCGAAGCAAACAATCAGGATAGCTTGTGATTGAAATACAGGTTGTGCGGATCCACCTTGAAACCCTATTGGATAAAATAATTGGGGGATATTGTCAAATGACTTTCCACATTTCTCCTCAGAGGCTAAACAAAGTTGCTGGAAACTCAATAGAACATAAGAGAGGCATTAAAACGAATGACAGACGTTTGTGACACTGCGTTGAACTTACTAAATGTATTTAGCTTGAAAAGCATTATTATGATTTAAAGAAACCAACAGCTATAGACTCTTAAAATGTTATCAAGCTGCTAAGCTACTCCCAAAGGGGATTTGCATGGTGAACTGTAAGTAGTAGCCTTCAGCTACTATTTCCCTTGGTACTGAAGCCTGCTGCTGCAATCTATTAGACTTCAGAAACTGCTCTCACTTCTTAATCTCATCTTCTTCAAAGGTAACTTTTACTTTTTGAAACTGTAATTGGATCCTGAAAATATGCTTTTGGGGTACAATAAAGGAAAATGAAAAATTCCACAAATATGTGGAAGATGTCTTAAAACGTGAAACAGAACGGTACAAATTTCCAAGTTTGCAGTTTACAAAACATCAATCAGAGACCTTCTATCCCGCTCAGTGGGACTTCCTTAAAGTAAGTGGTTTGCGAGAGCAATGAGTTCTGAATTATTGCTCAAACAGCAAACAACTCTTAAAGGTTTAGGGAAAGAGACATAGTTACTGACATATGGTTAAAGCATTTCAGCTGTCTTCTCAATTGTCCCTTGATAGGTTGCAGTGTTCATTACTCATGATCCCTTGCAGTTTATTTGTTGAAACTGAAGATTTTATGTTTCTGGCTTTGCTTTTGTACAATATTAAGTATGGCAGGACTGGGAGGATCTGTCAGAGAAGGATCCATGGTAGGAGGTGGGGGAGATCTGACCTACCCACTTGGGGCACCCTCATTCTTCGAAAGGAAAGTAGGAGAGGGGCATGTTGGGTGATAGAACAACATCTTAGCTCATGGTAAGTCATATGTCTTAAGAGACCTACTTGTAGACATGAATCTTATAACCTGTACCTAAATGCTGAGCCCATCTGTTGACTTATTGAATAAAGCTTTCTAGTTTCCTCCAGCAGAACAAGATACAGTGGTACCTCTGGTTACAGACCCTTCAGGTTACAGACGCTTCAGGTTACAGACTCTGCTAACCCAGAAATAGTACCTCAGCAGCGCGAGGCCCCATTAGCTAAAGTGGTACCTCAGGTTAATAACAGTTTCAGGTTAAGAACGGACCTCCAGAATGAATTAAGTTCTTAACCCGAGGTACCACTGTAAAGGTAAAAAGGTAAAGGACCCCTGGATGGTTAAGTCCAGTCAAAGGCAACTATGGGGTTGCGGTGCTCATCTTGCTTTCAGGCCAAGGGAGCTGGCGTTTGTCCACAGACAGGTTTCCGGGTCATGTGGCCAGCATGACTAAACCACTTCTGGCGCAATGGGACACTGTGATGGAAACCAGAGCACACAGAAACACTATTTCCCTTCCCACCGTAGCGTTACCTATTTATCAACTTGCACTGGTGTGCTTTCGAACTGCTAGGTTGGCAGGAGCTGAGATAGAGCAACGGGAGCTCACTCCGTCGAGCGGATTCGAACCGCTGACCTTCTGATCGTCAAGCCCAAGAGGCTCAGTGGTTTATACCACAGCTCCACCTGCATCCCTTAGAATGAAATAAACCAATGGTTTGAGTCAGTAGAAGGCAGCTTCCTGTATTCCTATAGAGTCCAAGTACTGTGTCTGGGAGTGGGAGCCAGGACACATCACCCCTCCTGGTAACCAACAGTGACTCACCTGCTGGGAAGCAAGCAAAGCTGCTCTATTCTACTCAGTGAGCTGCTTCTGGCTCTCATTTTGTTGGGGAATGACTGGGAATATCACTAGCTCTGAGTCATTGTGCATGTGAGTCAGGTGCTTCTATCTGAACAGAATAGGTCTGGATCTATTCTCTGTATGCAGAGTCATTTACTAAAGGGAAAAGATCATGCTTCAAATTGTCATGAAAATAAAGAAAGTGGGTTGTTTTTTAAATGCATTGCCAGGAAAGAAGAGATATATCACCAAAAGACGCCAGTGATTTGCATAAAATTTGCATGCGCTAATTTGTATGGAGAGCTGCAAATTTAGAAACACTTATTGCAAGCAGAAATACAATATAGCTCATCCTAGTAGGGCAAATGTGATCTGCTCACCAGGGTTCCAGCTCCATCCTCTGCTGATGCACAGCTTCAAGGCCCTTGATCTCCCTTCTTATGGTTCTTTATCTTTAAACTGGACTTGGAGTAGAGAGCCCTCCAAACAGAGGATTCATTTTTTTTTTTTTTAAATAATATTTATTAAAATTTTCAAAAAAAAAGAAAATACAGAAAGCAATAAGTAAAATACGTTCATAGCCTTATTTTCATAAAACCACTTTCTGGGACTCCCCCCTTCCCCCACCCCTACCATATTCCTTTTTCATATTGTTGGCTCCACAAGCTCTCAGTTCTGAATAAAAACTTAATTTGTTTAAACCATTATTCGAATTTAAAATTTCTACGCTCCACATCAATACCCTTAATAAAACACAAAAAATTTCTTTCCCAGGGCCCACCCCATTTTCATTCCACAATTTCCCTTTTTTTTAATAATAGAAACACCCCACATAATAAAAATATCAGAAATAAGAAATAAAGAATATAAAAGATGAGACAAAGCCAGTTCAAAATAAAGAAGTTGACAAGCCTTTGGATTTTAGTTCTCCCCCCCTGTCCCCGGTTTAATTTCCCCCTGACCACCAAACCATATTATCCGCCTGGAATTCTTACAATCCATGAATCACCTATTTCCCCCAACGCCTTGCTGGTTTTTTTTCCCTTTTTTTTCCCTTTCATAATTATTTTTAGAACACTTAACTTCAAATCTTTAATAAAGCTCCCCCCATTGTTCTTTCCAAATTATAGTCCAGTTTCCTCTTGTTCCGCTGCTGAAACGTTCTAATTCAGAAGCTTAGTAAGTCTGCAGGGATTATTGTTATTCAGGAACAAAAACTTGCGTTCAGTCCCTTCCTTTCTTCAATAGAAAATTCTATTGTCTCCTTTAGCTAAACACCCTGTAGACAAAATATTATTTCCGTTTTGCAGCTTTCCCAGAAGATAACCAGTCCTGTAAAATTCCGATGGTATTTTTTTCCACTTACGACCATCTTTGTAATGTCCCGAAACTCCTCTAGGGGGATTGTTATAACTTTGTCTTCTCTAGTCCAAAAGTCCGATTGTTATCCATATTTTCGCCATTTTGTATCCAAGTTTTAACGAGTTGTAGCAAATTGTAACAAATTTAGCCAGCAAAGTTCTCATAATAAAATCCTCTCTGCTTTCCGACTTTGACAGCTACTTTGACAGCTGTCAAAATCTCCGACTCTTTTCGCCAGGCTCTCTCTTCAATCACCCCGGTTCCCAGGGGGGGGGGGTTACGTTTCTTCTCCCTCATTTCATCCTCCAGCACAGTTCTTATGATTCCCCATCGTGGAATTCTTAGTGATTATCAGCAATACGAATCTTTTTGGACCTTGGTTTCCCCGTCCTTGTCTTGAAAGGTTTACAGTAGGGGGGGGGGACTGACTTCCTTTTTGGATCCCCCCCCGCTCGTATCCAATTCAAAAAGAAATTCTTTTTTTCCTCCTTTTAAACCCAGTTTCCAAATTACTCACGGGTTGTTGTCTAAAAGTCCGAATTTTCAATAGAAGAAGTCAGCGCTCTCCGCCGAATGGCATGCGGCTGCGCTCGGCAGGGATAGCAGAGGACTCAAAGCACCACGCTTCTCCCCGGCACCCGATCCGTAGCCTTTAAAAAGGCTCCTTCACGAGTCGGGAGGGCGCTAGCGGTGCCAGCCGAGTCTCCATGTCCACGACCCTCGTGGCCGTGGTTTTTAAGGGTCCCCGCATCGCCGGTGCGGTAGGACCCAGCCCCTGCCGAGCAGACTCCCTCCGGAGCTCGGAGGGAGTCCGCCATTCGGCGATGGCGCCAACCCGGAAGTCCCCAAACAGAGGATTCAGTCAAATAGAGTACTGTCTTCTGTAAAGTAGGACACAGGGCATCCGAGCGATTGCATAAAAGATTGCAAGGATACTTTCACCCTGAAGCTGTTTGGGACCAATGAAGTACAATTTCAGGACCACACAGAATGAAATTGCCATTCTGTCACAGAAGCCTAGCATCTTGGATTCACGAAGTGCAGTGAAAAGTCCCATCTCCCACTGTGCATTCTAGTAATGAGCACTTCACCATTCTGCTGCCCCCATCCTACGGATCACTTTTTCACCCTGTATGTCCTACTGTACTCTACTTCCCCTTTGTTAGCATATTTCCATTTGCTTCTTCCTGCCTAACCTTTTTAACAGTTCTTTCCTGGGCATTTTGAGTCTCTCCACGTATTTAATAACATCCTCAGTTCATCTTAGCATCCCCCCATATTCAACAGAGATATATACTGTATTTTTTGCTCTATAAGACTCAGTTTTTCCCTCCTAAAAAGTAAGGGGAAATGTGTGTGCGTCTTATGGAGCAAATGCAGGCTGCACAGCTATCCCAGAAGCCAGAACAACAAGAGGGATTGCTGCTTTCACTGCACAGCGATCCCTCTTGCTGTTCTGGCTTATGAGATTCAGAATATTTTTTTTCTTGTATTCCTCCTCCAAAAACTAGGTGCGTCTTGTGGTCTGGTGCATCTTATAGAGCAAAAAATACGGTACACATATATAGAGCTCTTTCAGATGGTCTTGTTACAGCAGTGGAAAATCAATACAATGATGATATCACATGGCTCCTCAAAAGACAAAAACACTGCCCCCTCCAAACAAAGATTGCACCATAAAAGGTACCACAAACACAGTTACGCCTCTGCAATCATAAGTAAGATTTTTGTTCAATGGGACTTGCTCCCCTTTTAAGTGTGCACGGAATTTCAGCCTGTAAAACGAAGTGGTTTATGAGGGGACTCATAAAGTTGTTGCATATGGATTTGCTAAAACATGCAAGCAATATGGTTTTAAAGTGGTCCACATATCAAACAGTTCAAGGGATTTGTGATTAAGTTAATTCTGTCTAATGTGGAACTAATTTAAACTGCAAGCTTTAATATACCTCAGCAGTACCTTTCTTACATCTGTGGCAACATTTCAGATATTTTAAGATGTGCTGGAAAACTGTCTTCATATGAGGAACTCTGGAACATGAACATTCTCTAAAGCAGTTGGGGATTAGTGGATCATTGAGCACATTTTCACCCAACAGCAGTTGTTTAATAAAGCCATTTGGTTAATCTTCTGGAGTTATTTTACTGCCATCAGATTATTAAAAGGAATTTCAGTTCACTTTCAGGGGTGTGACTGATGTCTGTTTGAGGAGATGGAACTGTAGCAACCAGGGAATTATCTGTAATGTTAGGGAGGGGAAAATAGGTTAACTAAAGTTGTGTTCCAATGGAATGGACAAACAGAATATTTTGCCAACGTGCCTTATAAGATGTTGTCATTATAAAGCAAACCGAGCCTTGGGTATTAACTAAGCTATTGCATTTGTCCTACATCACACTAAATCCAAACCATTTAGAGCTTGCCCGGATGACAGTCCCCACCCCCCCATGGCTAGTTTATGCAATGCTAAAGCCTGAAATTGAAGGAAATGAAAGATAGGCCAGTTAGCTTGATGGTTTTGCACCAAAGTTAGGTAATGAAGGTCCTGTGTGAGTATCTGGAGGCAGCTGGAGGATGGATGGCAGCTAACAAATTGAGGCTGAATCCTGACAAGACAGAAGTACTGTTTTGGGGGGACAGGAGGCAGGCGGATATGGAGGATTCCCTGGTCCTGAATGGGGTAACTGTGCCCCTGAAGGGCCAGGTGCGCAGGCTGGGAGTCATTTTGGACTCGCAGCTGTCCATGGAGGTGCAGGTCAATTCTGTGTCCAGGGCAGCTGTTTACCAGCTCCATCTGGTATGTAGGCTGAGACCCTATCTGCCCATGGACTGCCTCACCAGAGTGGTGCATGCTCTGGTTATCTCTCACTTGGACTACTGCAATGCGGTCTATGTGGGGCTACCTTTGAAGGTGACCCAGAAACTACAACTAATCCAGAATGCAGCAGCTAGACTGGTGACTGGGAGCGGCTGCCGAGACCACATACCGGTAACACTGGTCTTGAAAGACCTACATTGGCTCCCAGTACGTTTCCAAGCACAATTCAAAGTGTTGGTGCTGACCTTTAAAGCCCTAAATGGCCTTGGTCCAGTATATCTGAAGGAGCATCTCCACCCCCATCGTTCTGCCTGGACACTGAGGTCCAGTGCCGAGGGCCTTCTGGCGGTTCCCTCACTGGGAGAAGCCAAGTTACAGGGAATCAGGCAAATGGCCTTCTTGGTAGTGGCACCTGCCCTGTGGAACACCCTCCCACCAGATGTCAAAGAGAACAACAACTATCTGACTTTTAGAAGACATCTGAAGGCAGCTCTGTTTAGGGAAGCTTTTAGTGTTTGATGCATTACTGTATTTTAATATTTTGTCGGAAGCTGCCCAGAGTGGCTGGGGAAGCCCAGCCAGATGGGCGGGGTATAAATAATAAATTATTATTGTTATTATTATTATTATTATTATTATTATTATTAGTCATAATCAGCATGGGAATTAAAACTATTCCCTATAGGGCTGGCAGATGTCAAATTTGATTGATCTTGCATGCCAAGAAAGTTACTATCCGGAAGCCACAACATACTGCAAGAAGACTAGAATCTATTGTATATATGGCTATTTTACACATTATGCATCAAAAGTGCATATGTGTGTATTTGTTCGCTATTATATCGGAAGCACCTACATAGAATCATAGAATTGTAGAGTCGGAAGAGCCATCTAGTCCAACTCCCTGCAATGCGGGAATGTAGCAGGGAGTATATGCAAGGTACCCTCCAGATGTTGCTGGACTACAGCTTACCTCAGCTAAATACCGTATTTTTCGCTCTATAAGACTCACCAGACCACAAGACGCACTTAGTTTTTGGAGGAGGAAAACAAGAAAAAAAATATTCTGAATCTCAGAAGCCAGAACAGCAAGAGGGATTGCTGCGCAGTGAAAGCAGCAATCCCTCTTGCTGTTCTGGCTTCTGGGATAGCTGCGCAGCCTGCATTCGCTCCATAAGACGCACACACATTTCCCCTTACTTTTTAGGAGGGAAAAAGTGAGTCTTATAGAGCAAAAAATACGGTAATTTAAATAAGTTGATTGATGCCAGGGTCACACATCTGGATTCTATGAACCCATGAAATCCCATGGTTACTGGTGACCCACTAACTAACTACCGTAACTAACTAACTAACTAACTCAGAAGCAGGTAAGGGACAGAACTGTGAAATAGCTTATTGTGACAATTTTGCAGCAGGAACCAAGGCAAACAAACACTGTCAGATACCTAGACATTGTCTCTTGCAGTTGGCTGGCTTTGCTTGCCTGCAATGTCTGAAAGGGGAATTTGCATAGGCAAACGCAGCCTGCAAACCCTTCCTGTGCATGTTCCCCTTCGCACCAGCTGGCAGCACTTGTTCTAGTAGCCGGAAGCTGTTCAATACCTCTCAGATGGCTTCATTAGCCAATGGCAAATAACTGAGTGGCTCTGCCCCACTTGTCATGCTTAGGCTGCAGCCTTCGCAGCAGCCTTGCTAATCTCTGTTTGTGCTGCTTCTGCTGCTAAATAGTCCCTTAGGATTCAGCTATGACTCTTAGTGGACCTCATCGGGGTTGTTTCTGCCTGTATGACCATCCCTCAATAAGTGAAGAATCAAATGGTGACTTGCATATGCGATGTAGCCAGCACAGATCCAATTCCACTGGCACAGGTTTCTTCCCCACCTTCTCCAAACACAATTGTTTTAAACAGGTACAGATCACCAGCTGAGCGCCTAAGATATCATCAGAGCAACTAGTTGGATGTGCCCCACATTGCTGCAGAATGAAGAGGGAAGAGACATAGTGGAGACATAGCCAAAAGTGGGATCAGAGGAAGGTTGGAACACATATCATTGTGTTTGCTGAGATGGATCACTTCCTGCAGGGAACGTGGAGGGATGGAGACAAAAGAAGGTGGAAATGGGAGCACACCAGCAACTTGGCCATCACTGCAGGAAGCGGGATGGAGTAGGAATTTATTTCATCATCATTATTATTATCATTATTATCATTAGTTGTTGCTGCTGCTGCTGGCGTTGTGGAGCAGTCTTCTCTGGTATTCCTCAACTTCCTTGCTTGCAGATTGAAATGTAATTCCTAGTTTTATTGTGCATTTCTCTGGATTTTGTAATGCATCTTCATTGAACAAAACGTTCACACACAAAATGCGTATTTTACTGGTAAATTCATTAAAAAGTGTATTTTAAGTTATAATTGCACAGCTTATGTAAAAAGTGAGAACTAAATGCATACAAAATGCATAGAATTGGATACTGACCTCCTTCGAGATATGCCGTTCTGTTTCCCATGTGATACAGTTTTCCAATCCCCCTCCCTAGCAGTCAGTCAACATTTCATGGACACTGAGTGTGCTCAGACCTAATAGCAGTGCTTTAGGACTACACCTAGCCCCCCCATCTTTTCTTTTTTTTAAAAAAATGTACTTCTGTATACCTTGGGATTCTCCCATGCCTCATTCTTGGGCCTGAACATCAAAAATAGAGGAAATGGTGAATGCTGGACCATGTTATATCCTTTAAGTGCTGGTGGGCATATGTGCTCCTAGGGCCCGGGTTTGTGTTCCAACACGTTTAACTTATTGTTGGGAATTTCAGCATCTGCTATTGTGGCCAGGTGCCAATGCCATTTTCTACACAACTAGTCAAGGTCCTTGAACCCTGTCCCTTTTGGAATCTGCCAAGAGAAAAGAGCACACCAAGAACTCTGGCCAATATACGTTTCAAAAGTGTGAGTGGTCCCTATTCGCAAATCAATAGTCAATTGTAACAAAAACTGATCCATCCAAAAGTATATATTCTGACAAGGATTACAAACTCAAATAGAGATTACAAACTCAAACTCATAAGGATATGTATAATACAATAATTCATTACAGTATTAAAAATAAGAGTTTATGAGTAGAGATGTTCATGTTAGTCCATAGTAAGATCTTAGTTTCAATCATTGAGCAGAAGTCAGAAGTCAATTATGGATCAGAAACCAGGACAGGGCCTTGTTTCGATGTATTCACCTTCATCAGCTAATTTTTAAGGGGTCGTGTAAGTTTGAAGAATTCGTATAAATATATTCTGTTATTTTCAACGTTTCTCAGAGATAACGACAAAGTGTGGGTAGATCAACATGTATCTTGAGCTTTTCTGTGTGTTTTTGAATCTGGACATCCTATAGAGACCCCATATGAACATAAGGAAAGCCTGCTGAATAAGGCCAGTGGACATCTTGTCTAGCCTACTGTTCTCACAGTGGCCAACTGGATGTCCATGGCATCTGCAATCATACCTTGATAAGAATCATGGCCTGATTATTGTGTGAGTCATCTCCCTTAGCTATCTTTCCAGCACTGAAATTCTCTTGCCTAGAAAGCATACCTGGACTACTACCTGGTGTGCAATTATACATAAACAAGTACCACAGGTTTCAGGGATCTATATGCCCATTAGAATCAGGGCTGACCTGGCCTGCTTCACAGCCTGAGCTGATGCAGAAAGTACCCCCCAAAGCCTCACTTATTGGGGTTGTGGCATGGTTTCCAGTGAGATCTCTCTGCTCCAAAGGATTCTGCTGCCCAAAGCAGCTGCTTCAACCTACCTCATGTGTGGGCTGGCCCTGATTTATATACACAGGATTGAAATCAGTGCAATTTACAACTGTGCCTGTACAATCCAATCTCACAGGTCTTCTTCCCCCCTTAAGGCAAGTGGCATCATCGTGCAGTTCAACAGACCTTTGACTCAAGTGATTATTTTTTTATTTTCACCAAGCATTGATCAATAACAGTCAAAACAAGCTTTCCCTGTACATCCTTCCAGAATAGCGATTACCAGCAGTTGTGAATCCTTGCTTCAAGCCACGAGAAATTAACTGCTCCTGCAGTTCTAAGAAACACAAAAGAGAAGCTTTCATACTAACAAATGAGAAACTTTTAAGTACATTCCATTTGAAAACTCATCACCTTTGCAGAGCATCCTAGCAACAAGTTGGGGTAAAGGCTTCTGAAGCAACAGAGGCAAATTGTTGAAATGTTCACATCTCAAAACGATACCAATTTGCACCTCTTCCCTTGGCATCTGCCATTATGATAAGATCAAAGAGAGGCGCTGACTCAGCACGCTGCAGGCTCCTTACGGATAATTGGTTCCCCTTCTTTTTCGGATTACATCATAGCAACTTGTGGAAGCAAGTACAGTATAACAAGGTAAATATGAAAATGTGCCTCTTCTCTTTGACTTATTTCATTTTCTCGTCCCTGTAGGCAGATTTTATTTAGAGGATTCCAGCATCAAAGGGATCTTTACAATTCAGAAAGGCATATGTGAAAGAACATGTAAAAGCCTGGGGAAGGCAGCCCAAAGCAGAGGTCTCCAGCTGCATGCACAATGATTCTATTTTGACCTTCAAATGAAAATACAGGGGCTGCAGCTTCTATCATGCGCCTTCTTATATGCACCGTTAAATTCTGCATGGCTGTTGTGTCCAGAGCTTCAAACCATGATTCCACACTGATATATTAGGTGGCTGCATGGTAGAAGCAGCTTCTGATAGGCTCAAGCTCCTTGCAGTTTGTATTCCTGTCAATGGGCACTGAAGAAAGATGAAGGCATGTAACCAAAACCCACCAAAATACATATAAACCAGGGCTGTGGAAAGTCTTGTGATCCACCCTGTGGCCCCAACCTGTGGCCTCTGAATTGGGCAAATTCACCTGTGCCACCATGGGAACAACCTGCCCCACCCAGTTCCAAGCAATTTGGGGGCAGGAGTATTTTAACATATGGTCAGGAGGAGGTGAGGGAAAGGGGAGAGGCTGTTTCTCTTCCACCTCTTCTAACCTACAGTAGGCAGGTTCGATCCTGTAGGGTACTGCTCCTTCACAAGTGTCTTCTCGGTATGCATGGAAACTATTCATGAAGGATCAGATCTTCCTGCTTTCCAGTTGGTAAGCAGAGGGTGGGGTGGGATTTCCTCCTGCAGGGTACCCAAAAGCTTCTCATAAAGGAGTGGTGACTGGCACTAGGTGTGATAAAGGTTAAGGACCCTTGGACGTTAAAGTCCAGGCAAAGGCAACTATGGGGTTGCAGCGCTCAAATCGCTTTCAGGCCAAGGGAGCCAGCGTTTGTCCACAGACAGCTTTTCCAGGTCATGTGGCCAACATAACTAAACTGTTTCTGGTGCAACAGAACACTATGACGGAAACACCATTTACCTTCCTGCTGCAGCCATACCTATTTAACTACTTGCACTGGTGTGCTTTCGAACTGCTAGGTTGGCAGGAACTGGAAGCTCACCCCGTTGCAGGGATTTGAACTGCTGACCTTCTGATTGAAAAGCACAAGAGCTTCAGTGGTTTGAACCACAACGCCACCCACATGCTATGCAGAATTGCATCTTCCCACTTATGATTGGATAGCCTTAACCAAACAGATAACTAAGAGATGGACAGGAAAGGACCCACTACATTTGGAGGCATCCTAAGATGCCTCCATCCACATGATCTCCCCCTCCTCTCAATAGGAAGAGATCCTGAGACCAGGGAGGGACTGGAAAGGAAGGTTTTCCTGCCTTGCCTGCCTCTCCTTCCTGCCTGATGCTTCACCCCAACAGCCGCAAATGGCTCTGGGCAATCCAACCCAATCCATAGCGATCTGTGTCTGTCTGAACCCAACTCATCCAATGCTCAAGTCCCTATTTGGTTCAGGCTTCAACTCAATCCAGTCCACAGCCCTTGTTTTCAATCAGCCTGTCTGCAACCTTATTTGAATGTAGACAGTTATCAGCACACACCTATTTCTTTTTTTAATCATCCATCATCCCACCACATGACATATACACAGTAGGCAATATCAGAAGAAACTCATTAGCAGAATATTGCTTCTTCATTGAAAATGGAGTTTCGTTGAAAGCCCTTGACAGCAGGGGTAGAAAAGGGGTTTTATGGAACGAGGGCAGCTGGGCCATAATCTGCCAGACACAAGATTGCCATTTTAAAAGGCACTTCAGAGCTCTTCTGTAACCACACTCTTCAGATAATTAACTTTCAGAACGTTTCATGGCTTCTCCTAAGCCATTAATGTCTGCTCGTTATATATGTATTTATATGAACAATTAAAACATTTCCTCTCCATCCATTTGACCACGCAAAGCTCTTTTGGGACTCGCACTGATACATTTTCCAGTGCATTTCACAAGTCTTTTAAAGATATTGTTTTCATTGTGGATGGTAATGGCTTGTCTCTTAGACTAGGAAAATGTTCGGTTTTAGAAAGCCATCAGGTTTCCATGCCAGGTTGCTAAACAGTTTGCAATTTGTTCAGTAGTGCTGCTACATTCCTTCCATCTTGAATGAATGCCTGCAGACTCTGCGATGTAGCCAATTCTCCCAGGTAGTTGCTCAGAGTATGAGAAACAAGGCTTGTTTGGGTGAAGTAATGCAGCCAACTGGGAACACTGATTAAAGTTTCACTTTGTAATTTTGTTGAGCCAACTCCCTGGAGTTATGTAACTATCGTCCAGTTGGTACCAGAGGACAATATTTCTGCGTAGCTAACCATGTAACGCCAGCTCCTCATTGGAACACACTGATGAATATGGACATTCCAGGCTCCGAGGGGCACAGAGAAGGCAGAACCTATATGAGAAATATCACATTAGCAACACAGCTGCAGGACTTCTGTAGCAAGGACTTTGACACGGTGGCGAAAGCAAGTCTTACACAGCAATGAGAGGAAAAGGTCAGTCAGATAATCCAGATAAATCCTCCGAATTATTGTTATCTACTCTGGAGTTAAGACCATTAAATGCAATTTGGAAGATAAACTGTTCCCATTTGAAAACATAGGCATCCATGCATTGAGTGAAAGGCAGTATCTGTGTATCTTTGACAACGGCTCTCAGGGCCTCGGATGATGCTCCCACCTCAATGAATCCACTGACCTTTTAGAAATGCCTGGCTGTTTCTTATACTGTGTTAGGTGACTGAGGAGGCCCCTCTGGAGAATGATAGGAAGTGAATAGGTTGGTCATGGATATTTTGTGAAATCTTATACATGTATTTTATCTATAATGCTTAAATGCTGTTCAGTCAGAGGGTGTCTCCATTGATCTGAGATGAGGAAACCACTGAGGTGAATAATAACTTCAGCGGAAGCTAGGTTTTCCTAACATCTTCATTTATTGCATGAATGCATATTTCCATTAAACTCTCCTATCTTCACTTTTCACAAAACTCTGACTATCATACACCACCTTTAAGGTAGCGTGGTTGAGGTTAACACCAGCTAATTCTTATCAACCAATATTGATTGATTAGAGTCCCATATAGGTTTGCGAAGGAAGAGCCATCACTTATGCAGATATTCAAAGTAATTTTTCTAAAAACGTATCACTGAGGATTTACATCTCCCAGTCAATGCAATTATGTCAATGACAAAATAGCCATTTAAGGAAGTAGTCTTATGTAGTCCTACAAAGCACTAAGAGCAGCTGCTAATGCTGAATATGCTACAGTCAGCCCCAAACCCAAACATTTTCTACTCAATAAAAAATGGCATGCTTGAATTCTGCTGTCCATCAGTCTTCATAGAGTTATTCAAATGGCAGGGAATGTGTAGGCCTGTCCCTACTGCTAAAGCCTACAAGTGCAGAGTACAGATTTGCTTCTGTACATACAAATCGTATTTCTAGAGGTTCGAATGAATATTGGATGGCTGAGAACAACGATAAAGGATGGGATCCCTTCTCCCAACCCTCCTAATGTTCACTGTTCAGCCTCTTAAAATTGTTGATGTCTAGCCTTTAAAGCATGATTCTAAAGGCCAATCTACATGTTCTGTCACTCCTGGTTTGTTGTTTTGTTTTTATGTGTGCTTAGACAGACCATCAATACTTTGATGAAAAAGCAGCCCCAGGTTTGGAGGATGCTCCCAATCCAGATCAAGGTCCAGTGCCAGTTTCCTGCTTAAAATCCACCATTGTGATTTGCCCCCAAATACTTCATTTATTGCAAATAGCATCCTTTGGGGAAGGGTGGAATCATCTGGAAGTGATTGTGTGCAGGGGGTTGAAATCAGATTGGTAGCAGGTTCCAGATCAGGCATAGGCAAACTCGGACCTCCAGATGTTTTGGGACTACAACTCCCATCATCCCTAGCTAGCAGGACCAGTGCTCAGGGATGATGGGAGTTGTAGTCCTAAAACATCTGGAGGGCTGAGTTTGCCTATGCCTGTTCCAGATTATAGCTGCATGGGTGACTCCCCCCCCAATAACCCCTCTATATCATCATTATTATCATTATCATTATTGATGATGATGATAATAATACATACTACACATTTAAGATAATGTGATGTGAAGCCCTTGGGAACCTGGTAGAGGTTTTCGGGTCGCGTGGAGCTTGTGTATATGAGAAGCTGCTAGCACACAAAGGGTTCATTTTTTCGGATATCTGTACTCAACATGCAAAGGTTGGAGGTAGTATGGTGATGGAGGCACCATATCAAGGCTTCACTTCTGCTGCTACAAGTCTGTGCCTTGCATGTGTGAACATTGTTTTAGAGGACATTTTCAATGGGAAGATTCACTGGGCTACTTTGAACAACTTTGAGATGCTTAGGGTCAATAGCAGAATTGCTTGGCTTCTGAAATCAGGCAGACTAGCCCGGATCCATCTAGTGCAATAATCCCCCCACTTTTTAGCAATGCAAAGAAAATCCAAAAACATCTTTAAGTCCAGGGTACCTGCAATTCCAAAGTTCTCCTGTTTCTCTCGTTGCCTTTTTCCAGATCTTCTCCCCTCTAACTAGCCTTGGGGCTGAATGCCAAAGTTCATGCTCCAGCTGAGAAACAGCTGTGTTTTGGAGGGCAATATTCCCTCTAACATCAATTTTCTTTCCCAGTTTGGATACCTGGCTGATATTAGTTCTGCTGTGATGAATTACTATGACTTCAAGAGTACGTATGGGAACTCTGGTGTTGTGCCACCATATTAACAATGGATTCCAAGCAGCACGTTGCCTCTTACCAAATAATTCAGGGCACCAGCAACGTGCCCAGAAGTCCATTAAGTTTTGTTTGTTTGTCATCTTTTATAGTCCATCAAAATTGTCTTAAAATATAATGGTTTTGCATCTAGGCAATTTGGATCTACATTATGTAGAATCCTTGGACAATCTAGCCAATAAAGATTCACTTTTTTGCTCGGCCGTGGGCATTAATAGTTGTTGACTTTGGGCAAGTCACTTCAGCAAACAGGAAGAAAAGTTGACCTACTTATTCACAGGTTTGCTGTAAGGACAATGAGATGAACTATAAAGGACATTGTACAGTGGTACCTCGGGTTACATATGCTTCAGGTTACAGACTCTGCTAACCCAGAAATAGTACCTCGGGTTAAGAACTTTGCTTCAGGATGAGAACAGAAATTGTGCTCTGGCGGTGTGGCAGAAGCAGGAGGCCCCATTAGCTAAAGTGGTGCTTCAGGTTAACAACAGTTTCAGGTTAAGTACGGACCTCTGGAACAAATTAACCCGAGGTACCACTGTTTTGGCCATGGACTGCAGAACTGTTTAAAATATTGGAGAACATATTGCACATATTATTCATTTCATTTATTTATTTAACAATATTTGTGTTAAGTTTTGGGGAGCATCTGTTGCGGGCACCTACATATTTGGGAACGTCTCCTTATTTTGAACTGCCTGGTTACTTTGACATGGCCCATCGGGGCAAAGCAGATACTTTAGATTCCTTCACTCTGTTTCCATCCTGTTTATTTGCATTTCTGAGTTATTTCCAGGCAAAAATATGAGAAGAGACCCTGCCTTCAATCATAAAGTTTCCAACCTCATTCTGCTGGGCATTCAGAGAATGATTACTTTGGCAACGAGGATACGATTATGTTGAATCTGGCAATGTATAATACAGTGCTGGATTTTGACAGAGTTGTTTGAACATGTGCTGCTGTTCTGTGGTTTTATTTTATGAATCCAGGAGTCACAGACGAATAAGGAGGAAGATATGGCAAGACTTCATTGACCGGCAGCAGAGAGGTTATGGTTGCATAGGATGTGTGATCCAACAGTGTGTGGCCCAGGGACAGTGGCTTGGGAGGCACTTCAGCCTCTGGGCCTGCTGTTCCTCTCCCCAATACAGTGGTACCTCAGTTTTCAAACAGCTTAGTTCACGGACAACTTGGAACCCGAACACTGCAAAACCAGAAGTAGGTGTTCCGGTTTTTGAACTTTATTTTGGAAGCCAAACGTGCTCCGTTTTGCATCCCCCTGTGTTCCCTGTTGCGCTGCTAATTTGCGTCCCCCTGTGTTTTCTGTTGTGCTGCTAATTTGCGTCCCACCCCCACCCCCTGATTGTAATTCAAGCCTTCCGCTTCCGATTGCAGTGTTCTGAGGTGATATTTGGAGCTTATATTTGGTGCTTTTGTTTTTGCTATTTATTTTGCGCTTTTTGTTTTGAGACTTTTTCAGTTAATTTGTTTTTGTGACTGTGTGGATCCCAGTTCAGCTATTGATTGATTGATTGATTGATTGATTGTGTGACTGCAGAAATGGATAAAAGCCCCCCCATCCAAACAATGACTATCATCAGTACAGGTGAGAATTTTTTTTAATTTTAATTTTTATCATCTACAATACTGTTTTATTTATTTTATAGTAAAGTACGTTGATTATTGCTTTCATTTTATGGATCAGTGGTCTTGCTAGATAGTAAAATTCATGTTAAATTACTGTTTTAGGGGTTGTTTTTAAAAGTCTAGAACGGATTAATCTGTTTTGCATTACTTTCTATGGGAAAGTGTGCCTTGGTTTTGGAATGCTTTGGTTTTGGAACAGACTTCCGGAATAGATTAAGTTTGAGAACCAAGGTACCACTGTATACTCCTTTGCCAACAATGGAGATCTCCAACTAGATACATGTGCCCTACAAGATGTCAGCAGCACAATTAGGAGCATGGTCTCACTGCCCCCCACCCCCACCCCCACCCCCCGCTTTCTACATGTAGCTTCTGTGCATGGCAGACAATTGAATAGGGCTAGTGTTTCAAATACAAGAATGCAATATCAGAGCAACTCAGTATGCATTATAGAGTGCATTGTATGATTAACATCTCTTTCTAAAACTAATCACACCAAATAAGACCAGCAGCACTTCTTTGGCTCGTTTGCTTCTTCAGCCTCCGGGTTACAACCAGAAAGCAAACAGGCTTTTACAATGCCTGGCATCACAAGGCAACACATCTGAGTTCAAGTACAAAACAATGTTGCTTGAAGTTAATCAGGAGCACAGCAAAATAATGAGAGGCACCCGTTCCAGGCTTCTGCAGCTAACTCATTTGCTTCCAATATTGTTATGACTGCAGGTCATTGGATGTTGTCTCAGACAGACACAGTATGCTAAAATCTAGCAGTGATGAGAATGGATATGGATAGACAAACACGCATGGAAAACTGAAAATTAAAAACAAATAACTACCCTGCTGCCACATGGCTGCCCTCGCACCACAAAATGATTCCAATAGCTGTAAGCTTAGATACTTCACAAGTTTCCAAGGTTGTTTCCTATCCATTGTGCATGTGTGTTGAAATCTGCTTCCTGCAGGAACATTTCTCCTAATACCAAGAGGAAGAATTATAAAATGATGGAGCTGTCAGCCCTTATTACTCACAGTGCTGATTAACTTCTGGCAACTTTCTTTTAAAAATGTAAGGTTTCTGGTTTCACTGCAAGGGGGGGACCCAAATGTTTCTAGCGTCTGCTGTCTTTCTCGTTCAATATTTATCAAGAGCCTAACTTGTATTTTCCCACTACACTTTTTAAAAATGAGTATGTTGGGATTGCTTTTCAATTGTGCTCAACATGATGCTTTTGAATAATGTGCTATTTGGATAGGGAAGAAGTGACCAAATGCATGTTGGATACAGAATGTAGGGCCACATCCATCTTTAATTTGTCTAGGTATTATTAGCTGAACTCTCTCTGTTCAAATTTGACTCTTTGGTGTCACCTCGGATAAAGGACTACATTAAACAGCTTGGGAGGGAAGCTAAGCTATTCCTCCAAGGGACCACTTGGATGTGCAGAGGAGCCTGCCTGCTGTTCCCTTTGAAAATGTGTGCCAGAATGCTGCATGCGAGCTATGGACCCTCTTTGTTGTTGTCATCCATATGTCTCAAGAGAAAACTGAGTAGGCCTCAAGGGGTGAAGTGTAACCATGTAACCATGTCTTAGTAGCACCTAAGTGACCTTGGCAGTGTATATGGGGGTCCTGGGCTGCCCAGATGACAAGACCCCCATCTCAACCTTACTAATGTGGTCCAAAGCTAAGCAGAGCAATACATTTGGCACCTGCTTACCTGGAAGGAGGTGTGCAAGGCACCATCTAACCCAGGGGTCAGCAAACATTTTCAGCAGGGGGCTGGTCCACTGTCCCTCAGACCTGGGGGGCGGACTATTTTTTTGGGGGGGGATGAATGAATTCCTATGCCGCACAAATAACCCAGAGATGCATTTTAAATAAAAGGACACATTCTACTCATGTAAAAACACGCTGATTCCCGGACCGTCCGTGGGCCGGATTGAGAAGGCAATTGGGCTGGATCCGGCCCCTGGGCCTTAGTTTGCCTACCCATGATCTAACCATCTTAGGGATGTGGGTGGGGCTGTGGTTTAAACCACTGAGCCTTGCTGATTGGCTTGCTGATTGGAAGGTCGGCAGTTCGAATCCCCGCGACGGGGTGAGGTCCCGTTGTTCTGTCCCAGCTCCTGCCAACCTGGCAGTTCAAAAGCACGCCAGTGCAAGTAGATAAATAGGTACCACTATGGCAGGAAGGTAAACGGTGTTTCCGTGCCCTCTGGTTTCCATCACGGTGTCCCATTGTGCCAGAAGTGGTTTAGTCCTGCTGGCCACATGACCTGGAAAGCTGTCTGTAAACAAACGCCGGCTCCCTTGGCCTGAAAGCGAGATGAGTGCCGCAACCCCATAGTCGCCTTTGACTGGACGTAACCGTCCAGGGGTCCTTTCCTTTCCCCCCTATGTCATCAAACCATTTCTTAACCCTTTCTTAAGTTTAAAAACCATGAGTGTAGATCCGCCCACAGTAAACATTTGAGATTATTATTACCCTATCCTGTGCTATTTTTCTAGAAAAAGGGGTGCCTTTACTGGACCTAACCATCCAGGGGTCCTTTACCTTTTACCTTTACCTAACCATGTTAACGACGCCACTCTGGATTTGTGTAGGGTTTACTTAGCCTTTTCTTGTCTCGAAGGTATCCCACAAGGCAGTGGAAGTTTAGAATCAGAGTTTTCCTTCTTTTAGATGGACTACCTCCCCAGGTTGATGAGTCCCATCTGCCCATCATTTCCCTCTACAGCACATGCAGAAACCGCCTTCTTGATGTTTGGAAACACTATTGGTCTCATCTCCTGAAGCCTGCCTTCGCATGCAGGGGAAGTCTCTAACTCAACAAGGGTTTGTCATGTAAGTCATTTTGTGACCATCTGTGGTGAAAACTGGTCTATAAATATTGGAAATAAATAAAAATGAATTCCATGGGTCGTGTGTGTGTGTGTGTGTGTGCATACATAGACAGTCTTAGTTTAATCGCAGGGAACATTTTGGTAGGGAACATTTCTTGAATCCTCAGATAATGGTGAATTTGCCATTCTTTAATGGGCTTCAAAGCTAATATGTAATACCTGAGTAATTTTGAAAATATAATTTATGGCACATGTTAAATACAAAAGGAACACAGGTGGTGCTGTGGGTTAAACCACAGAGCCTAGGACTTGCCAATCAGAAGGTCGGCGGTTCAAATCCCTGCAACCGGGTGAGCTCCCGTTGCTCGGTCCCTGCTCCTGCCAACCTAGCAGTTCAAAAGCACATCAAAGCGCAAGTAGATAAATAGGTACCGCTCCGGTGGGAAGGTAAACGGCGTTTCCGTGCCCTGCTCTGGTTCGCCAGAAGCGGTTTAGTCATGCTGGCCACATGACCCAGAAGCTGTATGCCGGCTCTCTCAGCCAATAAAGCGAGATGAGCGCCACAACCCCAGAGTCGGTCACGACTGGACCTAATGGTCAGGGGTCCCTTTACCTTTATGTTAAATGCATCCAAACAAACAACAGAATTCAGAAAATGCTGTTCCTCACTTTCCCCCCTCAGAAGTGGGTGTTTTTGTCAGCTTGATGGAGAAATAATATTTTGAGCAATTATATCAAATGCTGGTTAACAGATTTTTTAAGCCAAATGGGAAAGTCCTCTGTGTGTCAGGACTATATAATGGATCCTTTAGGACATGCTTTGAAAGTTTCAGTCACATTTGTATGGGAGACAAAAATCAGGGATGGGGAACCTGTGGCCCCCTAGATGTTGTTCAACTCCAACTTCTACCAGTGCTAGCCAACATGACAAATGGTCAGCGACGATGAGATGTATAGTCAAAGAGCATCTGAAGGTCCACAAATTCCTAATCCCTAAATCTTTGCATGCTTAAATACAAAGAACTTTAGGAAGTACCATCTCAACCTTAAAAAAAGAATGCAACATCTGTATAAATCCCTAGATTTTTATTTTTTCATAACTTGTCACATGAAGAACAAAAAAGTGGAAGTAGTATTAAAAGATATAGTTATTTGTTTGTTTGTTTGTTAATCAATGAATGTACAAGTTGGTACTTCAGTCAGCGGCTGACTGAAGTCATCTGTGTTACCCCAAGGCAAGAACCATTTTGAGCAGCAGGATAATCCCCAAAGCAGAGTTAATCAACTGGAAACCAGTCATGTTTGTGTCTATCGAATGGTAATGTGGGTTTAATTAAGACAAATATCTCGTTCTGCCTAAGGGTGGGGAAACGTTATGAAGAACTTTGCTAGAGGAACAAAATATTGGCAGTTGACTATGCATGCTGCCTGAAATATTGGTTTTATATACATCCTTCAAATGGCTTAGCTCTTTATGAAGGGGGAAACCCCAGAAATTTATGCTGCCTTCCATAATGATATATTAAACATTACAACCGAGGGTATTTTTAAGATTATTTTTAGTGGTTTTCAAATTATTATAGAACCATGAAGACATATAAATAATAACCTAAACATATTAAATAATAACACCCAGTTCTAAGATCATGGCAAATCTAAATCTAAAACTGAATCTAAACTACAGTCGTACCTCAGGTTGTGATTGCTGCGGGTGGTGTGTTTTCAGGTTACGGATGCGCCGAACCCGGAAGTACCGAATCACGTCACGCGCTTGCGCAGACGCAGCGCTGCGGGTTGCGAACGTGCCTCCCGCACGGATCACATTCGCAACCCGAGGTTCCACTGTACATGAAATGAAAACTCACCCTACTGTGTAGAAATGATCAGAATCTTCCTGTCTCTTGGAAACCTGTAACTTAAGTGTTTTCCACCCCCCCGCAGTAACTAAATTCCAGAGGTTTTTAGAACATAAGGATGTAGTCAGATCTTTAAACTATTTCCCTTGTTGTGCTATAGAGATCCTGGCAGCTTCCAGCATCCATGTCAAAAGTTCCTTTTGGTGAACGGTCTTCGTGGTATCCGTCCACTTATCTAGTTTTTAAAAAGAATTATGTAGAATTAATAGGCTTGACTGGAATTCTTCCCAGAACTGAGAACTTCTCATTTATTTCAGCTAAACATAGTATAAGCCCAAATGTCATCAAGTCCACCTGACATTCACGCATCTGCGGCTTTGCCAATTATTTAGTGTCCTGTATGTATTTAATTCACAGGTTAAAATGCATGGAAAAAAACTGCACTTTAATCAGTGCCAATAAAAAAAAGGAAAATCCTACATGAATCAAATGTGGGAAACACAGAAGAAATACAGGAATCCAGTCTTTCCAGAATGTGTCAGCTACGGCGGTGGCCATAGAATGCAGTGAATTTTTTCATAGGGGAACAGTTAGGGCCAGAGGCGACAGTTGCGAGGGGGGTGATGTCATGCATGTGACATTGTGACGTCCTGATGTTGTGCACGTGAGCATCACGCTTCCCTCCCTAAGCCGGTCAGGAGCTTCCTGGGCTCTGACAAGGGCTGGAGCCCTCTTGCCTTCTTCCAAAAGCTGGATGGGTTTTGGGAAGATGGTAGGACAGATCTTGGACCCATCAGAGCATCATACCTCCCTCCCTAAGCCAGGCAGAAGCTTTCTGGGCTTTGGGGAGACATCACCAGGGGAAAATTTAGGAGACTAGCCTAGTCCCCTTAGTCTAATGACCTCACACCACTGGGGGATAAATGTCCTTCCTTTCTTATTATAGCTACCATGGAGAAAAGGTCTATCAATGTTTATGAGTGGTTATGGTTAATGGGACTGCCAGATAAGAGACCCAGCTTGTCACATCTCCAACACCATGCCTTTTCTTGTCCGTGGCCAGTTGTATGTTGCATTCACTCGTTCATTTAACTGCAGCTGTGCCTGGTCCCAATGGGACAGTTAGAGATGGAGGCAGGGAGCCCAGCAGCAGGTGGAGCCAGAGCCAATGGCAGCTGAAGCCATTCCACCAGAGTTCCCAGCTTCCTGTTTGTTTCCTCCTTATTTTCACTGGCTTTTAAAAGTGCTTCCTGAATATATACTTGCCTGTCAAGGCCCCGAGCCCTCCCCATTTGATGGATAATAAGACACATCATCATCAAACCTTTTATTGGCATCACATACAAACATTCAAAACAAATCAGTTCAGAATTACCACTTCCCCAGTGGCATTTGCTACATTTGCTAAAAGAAAGGAGGCAAAGCAGTCTATCGTCACATCTCTAGGTCTCCAGGGAGATCAGACGTCTGCAGTGTATTTCGACGACAAAGAACCAAATAGAGATATTTTACCACTAACTTGGTGAGCTCCTGATCATTCCCCAGTAATAGAAAATGTATGACCTCCAACTCTGGTTTCCATTTGGTGATACAGAGTTGATCTAGAAATTGCTGATGGACTATAGTCTGATTCCCACTAAAATGATGCCCTATGTGGTTGAATAAGACACATGGACACCAGTATTTTGGGTTAATCTGCTAATTAAGGCCACAACTTTATTGGTTACAAAATGTGAGTGGTATTGGCTTAGGCACTGGAACTGAACTGACTATATCGGGACTCCTGCCCACCATGCAGGTAGTCCAGTAAGGGTCAACTACCAGTAGGGGGAGACCTGTTGATGTACCTCAACTGAGAGCTCCCCCAGGGTCCCCGATGGCCCTAGCCCCTACCCGGGCTTTGGATGAGATCCACACCCCCAGATCCATTTAACGGAATACCCTTAAAGCGGAGGGACAGGTGATGGCCACAATCTCCCCTCCCATGAACCAGGTTTTACCAATGATTAACCGCCAAACCTTACAAAGTTGTGAGGATTGCTACAAGGTAGGCGAAAATCAAATCGCATTCCTACCAGGCCCCCTCAACAGGTGACCAACCAAGGTCCATAGCAAGGCCAAGATGTTGAACACATGAAAAGAGGATGGGAGGGCAGGAGATCTGCAGACGCAGGAACAAGAGGGTGATTCCCCAGCCGTGCAGCTGCTTAAATGCTGTAAACCACACACACACCCGCCAATCGGATTGGTCGGCTGGAGGTGTGACGTGGCCGGGGCTCCCCTCTGCTGCGAGGACACTGCCACTCCCCTGCTGTGCACAGGGAGGGTGTGTGGCCTGACTGCAACACCATCCCACAGGGAAGGTGAGCAGCCATCTCAGCCAGGATAAAGAAGTGCATCTTCAGCATTTGCCAACAGCTGTATATGCCTTTTAGTCCAACCAAATAAACACTATACAGTGGTACCTCAGGTTACATACGCTTCAGGTTACATACGCTTAAGGTTACAGACTCCGCTAACCCAAAAATAGTGCTTCAGGTTAAGAAATTTGCTTCAGGATGAGAACAAAAATTGTGCGGTGGCAGCGGGAGGCCCCATTAGTTAAAGTGGTGCTTCAGGTTAAGAACAGTTTCAGGTTAAGAATGGAGCTCCGGAATGAATTACTGTAATTTTTGCTCTATAAGACTCACTTTTTCCCTCCTAAAAAGTAAGGGGAAATGTGTGTGCGTCTTATGGAGTGAATGCAGACTGCACAGCTATCCCAGAAGCCAGAACAGCAAGAGGGATTGCTGCTTTCACTGCGTAGCGATCCCTCTTGCTGTTCTGGCTTCTGAGATTCAGAATATTTTTTTTCTTGTTTTCCTCCTCCAAAAACTAGGTGCGTCTTGTGGTCATCTTATAGAGTGAAAAATACAGTAAGTACTTAACCCAAGGTACCACTGTGTGTGTGTGTGTGTGTGTGTGTGTGTATCTTCATATATATATATATATATATATATATATATATATATCTCCATATCTCTCTCTCTCTCTCTCTCTCTCTCTATATATATATATATATATATATATCTCCATATATATATGGTTGATGAATTTCCACACGGATTTCATAAATAGCTGCAGAAGTGAATTTAAGAGTGGGGAAATGAGGAATGCCGAGAACCGAAATTGGTAGATTTCTCTATCGCGACTGTCCGCTGATCCTAATAAACTGAGCATCCCACAATGTTCTGTTGCTGCTTGGTATGTGCAGAGATATAGGTTTCTAAGCCTAAATGGACCAACACAATGCGCTGCATGGGGCAGTGGCTATAGTGACTGTCACTATATAGTGTGCCTTTCAGAATGTACCACCAAACCACACTAAGCCCTATCAGTGCTAAAGTGAAAACACATTTTGAAACCTTATGGTTACATTTGCCATACTGATTCCATAGGGTAGTAATTTTAACATCCCAATGCTACCTTTAAAAAAAGTAAGCAAATTAGCTGTACAAAGATACTGTGTCTGATTTGATTAAAAGGAACAACAGCATTCCTCATTCTGTTAGCTCTCAGAGGTTGCCTTGAGATTTCCACAGTGCTAGTTACATTCTCTAATATCTTGAACTTACCTTCTTTTTGGGAGCTACAGAATAATGAGATTACTGAATCTCATTGGTTTTTGCTCAGCAGGCTGCCTCTGCAGCAGTGAATCAGCTTCTCATGACGGGGGTGACACTGATCACAAGCAGTCCTCATGAGAATAAACAGAAAAAGTTGACTGAAGTCTGTTGTCGCAGAGGCCAATCGTATTGGCCTCTTCACACTCAGAAAGAGCTAAGCCTTATTCAAACTCCTGCTGCTGTAAAAAGAGGGGGTGTCACGAGGTCTAGTTATCTGCCTGGTTTCCGAATTACTACACAAATCCCAAAGCATTTGAGCACTTTATCTCAAAGGACAGCTTTCTGGCATACGCTGCAAAGAGTAAATTGAAGGGGTCTCTCAGGTCACAGCAGAAAAACGAATGGGTGTTTTAATATTCATAAACAAAAGTTAAGCTGAAAAGAGAATAAACTGTGTGCTATAATATGATATGCATTATTAAAGAGCACAAAATCAGAATAAAGTATTCTGATTTCTAGGGCTGAAGCAAGCCAGCATAAATAAAATCAGAGCACATTTAAGCTGGCAAAACTTAGAAAGCAGTCCCTATTTTCCAACTAAGAAATGTTTGCTAGTTTTGCTCAACTGGATTTTCATACATTGACATGTTCAAGAGTTATCAGTGAATGCTGCCCTAAGATCTGTTGCATACTTCACCCCATTATGTAGGCAGGATCCAGCAGGAACCATGACATATGCAAGCAGGTAAATACTCACATAATAATAATAATAATAATAATAATAATAATAATAATAATAATTTATTATTTATAGCCTGCCCATCTGACTGGGTTTCCCCAGCCACTCTGTGCGGCTGCCAACAGAATATTAAAAACACGATAGGACATCAAACATTTAAAAATTACCTAAGCAGGGTTGCCTTCAGATGTCTTCTAAAAGTCAGATAGTTGTTTATTTCCTTGACATTTGACGGGAGGGCATTCCACGGGGTGGGCGCCACTACCAAGAAGGCCTTGTGCCTGGTTCCCTGTAACCTCACTTCTCGCAGTGAGGGAACCGCCAGAAGGTCTACAAAGCTGGACATCAGTGTCCGGGCTGAACGATGGGAGTGGAGACGCTTCTTCAGGTATACTGGGCCGAGGCTGTTTAGGGCTTTAAAGATCAGCACCAACACTTCACACTTCACTTCACAAAGGTCAGCACCAATCACAGTATTGATTCATCCCCTTTCAAGAGTGGACCGCTCCTCTGACTTGGGTCTACTAAATGTCACTGTGGCCTACTGGAAGGAAGAGGCGAGGCAGTGAGGTGGTCACTGCTGTGTGACTGCAGTGGCAGAGGTGCTGAATTACCTCCACTAGCAAGGTTAAAGCATTTCTACTTACTCAGTGCTTTCAGACATTTTAGCTCTTTGGTCTTTTTCTTCTTTAAAAGAGCTTAGCTTTGAAATATACACACACAAATCTTGGCTTCATTCATTTTTAAATATGCACGCAATTTTACTTTTCCATATTGTTGACGGTTGATTGGAAGGCTGTGTGTTTTGTCATAACGAGAACATAAACCACCTTGAGTTGTTTTATAGAAAGGCCGTATAGAAATGTTAATAATAATAAACATTGAATACCATTCCAATTAGATATATGTAAGACACCATCTAGAAGCCACCTTTAGAGATTTCATTACAAGCGGAACATAAGGAAAACGACTAATGTGAATGTTAACATTGTATAGCCAGCAAAGCTGCCGGCGAATACTTGAAGGGAAACTGAAAATGTGTTGATGTCTTTTTGGCTAAGGATCTTTCCGCAGTTAATGTGCCAAATTTAGGAATGTTGGGCTGAAGTGTCTGATCAATAATTAAAACTACGATTTCAAAAGCAATAAACAGACTCCTGCCTAATGTAAGGTCCTCCCTCCCATTCAATGAAGGTTGTTTTTTTCCCCTCAGTTACTGAGCAACAGCCGCATAAAGCAAATAATTCACTTCTGGCCACCTCTATTTCTTCCTTGCTCTGCAGTTTTTCAGATGAAGATTGGATGTTGAGTTTATTTACGCACTTCATTAGTCTCTCTCTACTGTAAGATGGTTTTGTTTGTTTTTTTACAACTGAGAAAAAAGCGAAGAATTATTTAGACATTTTAGAAGGAAATTTAGGAATCTGGGGAATAGGCATTCAGAGCTTTCAGCAGAAGTAATGGAGGCAAAGTGTGAGTGAATGGATAAGTTTTAAGAGAGTTCAGTAAAAACTTGCAGGAAAAGGAAAAGAAAGAAGTCTGCAGAACCAAATGATTCAACAGATTCAATCAGTATAATTGATTTGACATTTTCCATATCTTTGCCAGCTTTGAGTAGAATGCTCCAGATTCAGGCAACATTGATCAGCTGCTCTGTTGGGCCTTAAGGGATTTAAGGTCCTCCTTCAAGTAGCAGCCTACAACCACAACAAATAACCTAACCTCTAGCTTAAGGTGAAAGATTTATAGGATCTTAAGAGAAACCAGAAGGCGTCCTGGTTTCTGATTTGATCACAGAATGTCCCGCTTTTCCTTAAGGTAAAGGTAAAGGGACCCCTGACCATTAGGTCCAGTTGTGCCTGACTCTGGGGTTGCGGCGCTCATCTCGCTTTATTGGCCGAGGGAGCCGGCGTACAGCTTCCGGGTCATGTGGCCAGCATGACTAAGCTGCTTCTGGCGAACCAAAGCAGTGCACGGAAATGCCGTTTACCTTCCCACCATAGTGGTACCTATTTATCTACTTGCACTTTGACGTGCTTTTGAACTGCTAGGTTGGCAGGAGCAGGGACCGAGCAACGGGAGCTCACCCCGTCGCGGGGATTCGAACCGCCGACCTTCTGATCAGAAAGCCCTAGGCCCTGTGGTTTAACCCACGTCCCTATTTTCATCAGAGAAATGTTGGAGGGTATGGAGTTAAGTGATCCCCAAGCCAATGAGATGAGTAACTTTACAACCTTGAGAAGACATCTGAAGGCAGCCCTGTATAGGGAAGTTTTGCAATGTTTAATGTTTTGTTCTGTTTTTATATGTTGGAAGCTGCCCAGAATAGCTGCGGCAACCCAGTGAGATGGGCAGGAAATAATAATAATAATAATAATAATAATAATAATAATAGGTCCATATTTTCACTGGAGAAATGTTGAGAGTATGCTGGAGAGGCACAGATTTCTCACCAAGATTGTAGGCAGTGCAACCACCCTTCTCCCTGCTCAGCCATTCTTCTGAAAACTCGAGTCTTATTACAAGTAATTCCAACAAGTTGAGATGAAATCAGAAAGAAACTCAGGAGCAAAAGCATTTGCCATAATGCAGAACCATAAAAATAATGTCAGATAAACACCTTCAGTCCATCTGTATACTCTGTAGACAAGACCATGCACACATGCCATTAAGATAATGTAAGTAGTCCCCTCCCATTCCTTTTGCTTTTTCAAATTCTATATTAATCTTATTTCATTGCTATTTCGTCTAGTAGCTCTGTTTCTTTGAAATTATCCTTCCCACCATAAAGCATTGATTGGAATGGAACAACTTGGTGCTCTTAGGTTTATTATATAATTTCTCATCATTATGAAAATGCTTCTAATGTAAACGAGGGGGACAAAAACCACCCACAAAATGCATTTATGTCTTCCTTCATGGCCTGTCATAACTGTATAAACTGTGCAGCATATTGGAAAAGTACATATTTATATAGATTGCTAAATAAACATTCTTACTACAACCTTGGCACTATGTGCTAAAGAATGGCGATAATAAACAGACCACTGAGGTTTATTTTAAATGCAGCCCCCTGTACCTATTTATTCATGGATAGTTGTAGCCCTACCTTCTTTCCACAATGGACCTCAATACAGCTGTGAATACCAATATTCTACGAATCAGTTTTTACCATAGGACATTTGCAGTTTATTCCTTTTCAGAGATGTTATCCTTTCACAAATCAATACACTTAGATAACTATAAATCGCATTCCATTGTCTAATCATAATGCCGATGAAGAAATGGTTCCCTGCTCTAGGGTTGCCATATTTCAAATACTAAAAACTAAGACACCCTGAAACTTGTTGAGTGATTTTTCAATTGACTTGCCTACGATCCAGGACAAAGCGCCATTTTTTGGAAATTACCCCCCGGACATCAATTCCACCTTTGAAATCCTGGTAATGTCCGGGGGAATCCAGACGTATGGCAGCCCTACTGCTACACGCGAGAGATTTTGTTGTTGTTGTTTAGTCGTTTAGTCATGTCCAGCTCTTCGTGACCCCATGGACCAGAGCACACCAGGCACTTCTGTCTTCCACTGCCTCCCGCAGTTTGGCCAAACTCATGCTGGTAGCTTCGAGAACACTGTCCAACCATCTCATCCTCTGTCGTCCCCTTCTCCTTGTGCCCTCCATCTTTCCCAACATCAAGGTCTTTTCCAGGGAGTCTTCTCATGAGGTGGCCAAAGTATCGGAGCCTCAGCTTCAGGATCTGTCCTTCCAGTGAGCACTCAGGGCTGATTTCCTTCAGAATGGCTAGGTTTGATCTTCTTGCAGTCCATGGGACTCTCAAGAGTCTCCTCCAGCAGCATAATTCAAAAGCATCAATTCTTCGGCGATCAGCCTTCTTTATGGTCCAGCTTTCACTTCCATACATTACTACTGGGAAAACCGATCGGCTGATTCGGCTGATCGCCGAAGAATTGATGCTTTTGAATTGGGCTGCTGGAGGAGACTCTTGAGAGTCCCATGGACTGCAAGAAGATCAAACGCATCCATTCTGAAGGAAATCAGCCCTGAGTGCTCACTGGAAGGACAGATCCTGAAGCTGAGGCTCCAATACTTTGGCTACCCCATGAGAAGAGAAGACTCCCTGGAAAAGACCCTGATGTTGGGAAAGATCGAGGGCACAAGGTGAAGGAGACGATAGAGGACGAAATGGCTGGACAGTGTTCTCAAAGCTACCAGCATGAGTTTGACCAAACTGCGGGAGGCAGTGGAAGATAGGAGTGCCTGGCGTGCTCTGATCCATGGGGTCACGAAGAGTCGGACATGACTAAATGACTAAACAACAACATAGATTCAAAATGTGGCATTAACCAACAATTAAGTCTGAAGATTTCTAAATAACACCCATACTGAATGTATCTCAGTATTTATATACTGCCCTGTCATAAAATATCAGGATAGAGTACAGCAATATAAAAACATAAAAACAAGACAGAACAATCTTTACTTTAAAATGACAATCTTTTCATCACAAACAAGACTTCAACAGGCAAGAAAATGTGAAAAGCAAGGAAGCACTGTTGAGGCCAGTTGGGCCTCTGCATTGTGGTCCTCTGATCTTGTAGGGGTTCCTCAAGGCAGACAAAAGGTAACTTGCATTGATTCTCCAATGCTATTAACTTTTTTGTTGCTAGCAAAACTTGCAAAGATAAGGGCACAAGGCAGCAGCTTGAGCCTGTAATTAAGTCAATATATAGAATAGTTTGCACACAGCAGCTGATACTATTACAACTAAGAGTCTTTGGGGGCTGTAAAGACCAACAAATGTTATTATGGCATATGCTTCTATTACAATGTCTGCTATTTCTTAGTCCTTCATCAGGAAGAAGTGAAGAACTTTTATAAGGTAATTAGATGAAGTAGTTATCCATATCAATGACATGTGAGATTATTACATTTATGGAAACTATATCTGTCCCATTTAATTCTGTTTCCACGTTTCTATTCCGTATACCTTGTTTTGCATTTAAGAAAGAACCACAGTAAAAAGCTTGTTGATCTTTTGTATTATTGTGTGGATTTTACTTTTCTGTTGGTATCCCCCCCCCCCCAGGTTTTTATAATCATAGCCACAAAACAAATAAAACTAAAATTAGAATGAAAACTATTGAAAAGCAGGTGCAGCATGTGGGTAAAATCTGTCTGCAACAAAAGATACCTCTAATAACTACATTATGTATCTGCACTTACAGACTGCAGTTTCTGTAGAATTATGGAAATCCTGCGTTTGTTTTCAGCGAAATGTTGCCTGGTAATAGTTAAGAAAGACAAGGATAAAAAGAAGCAAGAGATGAGAAAAATGGGATGGGGAGGTATGGCTTTTGTGTGTGTCAGTTGAGCAAGACAGATGATCAGAGTGTAATTTGTTGGTTTGAGGCAATATTTTGAAAGTCAAAACACTCCAGAATGACATTGAATGCTGTATTGTAGTCCTTAGCAGGGCCAGATTTAGGTTTGATGAGGCCCTATGCTACTGAAGGTAATGGGGCCCTTTATGTGTCCAGCTGTCCTTTGTCAGCAACAAATTGTCGCTGTTTTTTGTGTACCGCTGTATACAGAAATGAGCAAACCAGTGATATTTTAGGGAGCAGGCTAGCAGGCGGGGCCCAATACTTATATCAAAGGAGCCTACACAACACAAAACACTGTTGCTGTATGTAGGTTTTATTTTATTTGTTTTTTATCTTATATTTTGAAAATGTACATCCAGGGTTTTTTTTCCTTTAAATTTTTTGGGGGGCCCCAAGCGAGTGGGGCCCTAATCTATAGCTTGTTTAGCTTATACGTAAATCCGTTCTTAGCATGCATACATGATTCCTAAGTATAGTAAGTTAGAGGAACTTAGGTTGACTTAAATTAAGCCTGTGTAAGTCATCCCTTACACAGTGCTCACTGGAACTCTTGTAAAGCAACCAGTTTCAAAGGCTTCCACTAGGGGGAAACAGTTTCTGTTTGTAATAGTCAATAGTATCCTCTTTTAAACAATCCAAAGTTAGTTTCAAATTAGTTTCAATTTTCAGTTACTTTTACTCCTTTTTAAAGCAGCCGGAGACAGTAGAAACAATGTATTTCTCTTGTTTAACTAGCTGTCAGTGAACGTTCTAAGCGCTGTCAATGAACATTCCAAAAGACGTCAGTCCTACTAGCAGCCCGTTTCCAGGGTCAGAGCGGCAGTGTTTTAAGTCTCTTCGCTCTCTCCCGCAGGCATACTCTATCCGCAACTTCCCCCTCTCTTCTCCTGCCTCCAAGAGGGGGTTTAATGTTCTTTACCGTTGGAAATTTGATCTTTTACAAAAGATCTTCCAGGACTCCAGCTTACAACTTCATTGCCTCAGTCTATTTACAAAAGGGGAAGGCGGACTTCCTGTTTTGACCTCCCCGTTACGGTGCCAAATTAAACATTTAGAAATCCAATTCTTCCGCTTCAGCTCTACTCACGGGTAATTACTTTAAAGTCAAATTGTCCACAGGAAAAGGTCAGTGCTCTCCGGCAACAGCTATGCGGCTTCGCTCCGTGGAAGAAGCAGACGATTCGATGCACTGCGCCGCTCACCCCACGTCGCTCCAGAGCCCCAAAAACCGGGGTTCCCCGTGAGTGGGGGAGGCGCAAAAGGTGCCCGCTGAATCCCACATTCACAGGCTTCTCCCGCCTGTGATTTTAACGGGTCTCTGCCTTCGCCATGGCGGCCAGACCCAGATTCCCACGGAGCGGATTCCTCCCGGTCAAAGGAATTCCACCATTACCGGAGGCGCCTCCCCTGAAGTCTCCAAAATGCCCTCTCCTTCCCCTCTGCCTCTTTCAGAGGAGGCAGAGGAATGGGAAGAGTGCCCCCCTCATTCTCCAGTAGCTACAAGAAGCGATGGAGACAGGACTGATTTACGACAGGACAGAGAACTGCCAAGTTTTGAGGTATTGAGAGAAGGAGGGGGAGTTGGAGAACAGATAGCAGACACATCCGAAATAGAAGAGGAGGAGGAGGAGTTTGAATTTGATATCCTGCTTTATCACTACCTGAAGGAGTCTCAAAGCAGCTAACCTTCTCCTTTCCCTTCCTCCCCCACAACAAACACTCTGTGAGGTGAGTGAGGCTGAGAGATTTCAGAGAAGTGTGACTAGCCCAAGGTCACCCAGCAGCTGCATGTGGAGGAGCAGGGAATCGAACTCAGTTCACCAGATTACGAGTCTACCGCTCTTACCCACTACACCACACGGGCTCTAGAGAGCCTGGGAACCTGCTCCCACTTCTCCAAGGACACGCCGGTCAATCAGGATTCATGAGCAAAGAATGCAGAGATGTGTGAGTTCTGAGACTTTTTGTAAGGACACCAGATGTTGTCAGGGAAGGAAAAGTAGGGGCTCAGAGTAAGCAATGTCATAATGGCGTCCAAGTCTAGATTCGTTGTTCTGCTCCATGATTACTGAATAAAACCATAAAAACAAACTTCCTTGTTTATTCTTTGATCCTGGAGGCTACCAGGGGAGGAGAGAATCCCTTGAGTCTGACAAGGGGCAAGAGGCAGGGGGCGCCCAATTTTGGCCTTGCACAGGGCACCACTGAAATCAAAAGACCCAAGTCCACCCTTGGCAGAATACGTGTAGGTAAGAATTAAATAGGACAGATATACCGTTTCCACAAATGTAATAATTTCGCTGACTTGGATAACTAAGATAACTAATTGATCTAGTTCAACAGATACACTGATTGGGAAAACAGGTACCCATCACTCACTTCCGAGTCTCTGTTACCAGATACAACATTAGGTGGAACCCACTCAATGGAATTCCACTTTTACTGGATTGATTGAGAAAGCAGGTTTTGCCTTGCAGCCCTCAGTGCCTCTGGAGAAGGTGCTCTAGAGGGTTGGGTAGTCCTCTAGACCAGCATGAGAGGAACTGCAGGGAGGAGAATATATTAAACATTGTCCCCTACCTCCAACAGGGAGCCTGGGCTGGATCTTGTTGCCTTCTGTGAATGGAAGGGTCCATTTGCTTGCAGAACGGTCAATTCAGATTCAACTAGAGCTGTGCACAAACAACCCTGAGTACTTTCCCTCTATTTGGGGACACAGAAATCAGGGAAACCATTTCTCCGGATTTATCCAGGGGGAGGAGGAATTCTTCAATGATTTCTGAGTAGCGAGGCTCCCCATTTGCAGTAACACAACTCTCTTTTTACTTCCTAACTATTGTTTTCATTCTTGCTGCTGCAATGCTTCCGCAACTGCAGCAAGTGTTTTGGTGGCATGACGCCATTTTGTATCCCTCCAGGACGGTGGCCACCACAAAAGGGGGTGGGATAATAATTGGAGAAAATTCTGCAAAGTGGTATCTGTATCTAGGAGGGCGAGAAAAAGGAAAATCTAAGAAATTTTGTTCTGAGAAATTTTGGCTCAACTCTTAGATCCAGCCAGATTTATTTTGTTTGCTGCCGCCTCTGCTTTATGGATGTGGATGCCTCAACTGTTTGGGGATGATTTATTTCACTGATGAATTGCTGAAGCTGTTATGTTTCCACTGCTTTCCATCTTTCAAAAGGTTCCAGAGAGACCCACATACATCATTAACCTGAGAAGCATGGATATTAAATTATATACATTGAGCTGAAGGAAAAAATTGAACATTCTGTTAGCTTCCAAAAGTACTTAGCAGACAAATTTTTGTATGTGTACATCTGTGCATGCTTGTATATTGGTTTTTGAAGAAGTTCTGACAAATGTAACCACGTTGTCTTTTTAATAATGAAAATAACCAATCAGTGCCCTGCTAACACTTGCTTGGGAGTATCTGTATTGCAACCGTTACATGTACAACTATTCCTAATAATCTCATTGTTTAGTAGCGGTTATTTATTGCACTGCATGTAGCAACTTGAGTTTCTTACCTTAGACCTGAATTGCAATCCTGAAACTTTTTATTTACCATTGCCCTACTTTCAAATAAGAGGTCCTATTGTGGAATTCCTTAGTATGCAGGGATGAATCCTTTTCTTCTTATTATTTGGTATAGGGCACAAGTAATGTGACTCAGGTGGCACTGTGGGTTAAACCACAGAGCCTAGGACTTGCCGATCAGAACGTCGGAGGTTCAAATCCCCGTGACGAGGTGAGCTCCCGTTGCTCGGTCCCTGCTCCTGCCAACCTAGCAGTTCGAAAGCACGTCAAAGTGCAAGTAGATAAATAGGTACCGCTCCGGCGGGAAGGTAAATGGCATTTCCGTGCGCTGCTCTGGTTTGCCAGAAGTGGCTTAGTCATGCTGGCCACATGACCCAGAAGCTGTACACCGGCTCCCTCGGCCAATAAAGCGAGATGAGCACCGCAACCCCAGAGTCGGCCACGACTGGACCTAATGGTCAGGGGTCCCTTTACCTTTACCTAATGTGACTGTAGCATCATCAAGATTATGCTTGTTAAAACATAAGAAGAGCTCTGTAGGATTTAGTCCAGCCATTCTATTCCAGCATTCTGCTTCCCATAGTGGGGATGAAGGCACTATTCTCAGACACCACAGTGGTACCTTGGGTTACAGACACTTCAGGTTACAGACTCCGCTAACCCAGAAACATTACCTCGGGTTAAGAACTTTGCTTCAGGATGAGAACAGAAATCATGCGGTGGTGGCGCAGCGACAGTGGGAGGCCCCATTAGCTAAAGTGGTACCTCAGGTTAAGAACAGTTTCAGGTTAAGAACGAATCTCCAGAATGAATTAAGTTCTTAACCCGAGGTACCACTGTATTTGAAACTGCTTCTGTGCTTCTGCTTGCCTTCAATAAACCTCAACAGAATTGTACCACACATGGCACAGAACAACCTCAACCCATGGCACGTAACCAATCAACACTGCTTACAGACATGCACAAAATCACCACCACCACCATGATAGCCCCAAAGGTTACCACAAACTCAGTCCTTGCAGCAATCCCACCCTGCCCCTCTGCAGTGGATATGTACACTATTTTTTTCCACCTATGTACGCTCAGGAAACCTTTTTGATCATTTGTCAATTTTCTACCAACATCTTAAAATCTTCAGCTGAAAAGAATTTTGTGTTCTGGGAGATACTGAGAATGAATTGATCAATCAAAGTATCAAATAAATGAGAGTCATTTCCTATGATTTACTGGTGACCAACGTGCAACAACAACAACAACAATTTATTATTCATATGACACCCATCTGATTGGGTTGCCCCAGCCACTCTGGCGGCTTCTAACAAATTAAAACATTAAGCACATAAAACAACAACAACAACAACAACAACAACAACAATTATTATTATTATTATTAGTATTATTATTATTTTTATACCCCGCCCATCTGGCTGGGTTTACCCAGCAACTCTGGGCTGCTGACAACACATTCAAAAATGTAAAACATTAGACATTAAAAATTTCCTGATACAGGGTTGCCTTTGAGTGAAAAAGTGGGGATTCTTCCATATGGGGAGTTTGAAAATGTGGTCAAGGTTCTTGTGCCATGGTTAGTTTTTGCAATATACAAGTGTCATGTTTACATGAAAAATCATCATCTATAATCTTTAAACATTCTCTGTAGGATCAGCCGTGTGATTGTTTGTTCTGTCTTCATTAATTTAGAAACCTTCATCCTTGGCAGAGGCTGCCAGTGAACAATAACCCAGCAGTCTTATCTAAATTGAGTGTGAGCTGATTTTCATGAAGTCAGTTTGTTGCTTTCACAAGCAGAGCATGAAGAATAGTGTTAATCTTTTTAGCACTCTTATCAGATAGCTGCAGGACAATATCATCAGCATACATGTAAATAGAAGATTTATCACACAAATGTATGTGTGTATATGCATAGAGACAGAGAAAGAGAGAAATCTCTTAGCTTTGGGTACTAATGATAGTATCTAGAAAAACAAGCCCATCCAGATTTAAATATCCTTGCCTTTCCTCTCCCGACAAGATGGCAATCATTGGAATTTTAAGGTTAGAATACCTAATCCAGAAAATGGGTTGTGATGAGCGCACGTACATGCAAAATATTCTTGAGTGGTGTGTCAAGGTCTTATATTTGAGTCTCTTATCTGAGAAGAGAAATATTTAATTTGCAAAGCGAAAGTCCTATAATTTCACTTGAGCGATGAACAGGAGTCATTAAAGGAATGTGACTAAGTACATGGATGATGCTGTTCCCTGGTGGGATAAAAAGGTAGAAATTCATTGATTGATTGATTGATTGATTGATAACAATTTAGAGGTTGGGGTGGGAATGAGTGATTTCACCAGCCAGCACTGCAGCAGGAGAACAGCCTTTTCCCAGCTAAGGTTTTTCACCTCTTAAAGTCATTGGTAACACAGAAAGTAAAATTTACTGCCATTTCCACACAGTGCAATGTCTCCGAATGGGAATGAAAAAGACTGATCACTACTAATTACATTTATGGGTATGATGCAGTGGGCTTCACGGAACAGGTTATTACTATACAAATCCTTTAAAAAATCTTTGAGTGTATAGGATGAATTGTAAATAACCTATAATTATGATGGCTGTCAGTAGAACTACTGTTGCGCAGAGGAATCACTTTAGCAATTTCCAAAAAATATAGTACAGCTGCCAACTAGCAACCCTGTGTCTTTTTGTTTTGTTTTGGAGGCTGCCATAAGTCAGGGCTGATGTTTTCATCAGTCTATCACAGATATTTACAGAAGATAAACATTTTCTAGAGACTTCTGAGATCCAGAAAGCAGATAAAAGGAGCATGAATTTTGTGGAATTATGACAAGACAGAGTACTTTCATAAATCCCACATTAACACGAGTGACTTGCAAGTCAACGGTGCATTTCAATAGGAAATAACAAGAAATGAGAAATAAAAATGCCAACCAGTTTCAGGTCAGAATTGTTACAGTGATTGATACAATTCTAAGCATACATCAACTAGGTGGAACACATATCTAAGGAAACATATTTATTCCATGATCAATCCCTCTGTATAATTTGTTACAGGGAGGAACTGATCGGCAAAGTGGAAGTACTGGAACCCTTGCAAAGAACTGATCGTGTCCTCTTGCGTTTCATGAAACAGAGGCAAGGGAAAGCTAATTACAGTGGTACCTCGGGTTACATACGCTTCAGGTTACATACGCTTCAGGTTACAGACTCCACTAACCCAGAAATAGTGCTTCAGGTTAAGAACTTTGCTTCAGGATAAGAATAGAAATCGGGCTCCGGTGGCGCAGCAGGAGGCCCCATTAGCTAAAGTGGTGCTTCAGGTTAAGAACAGTTTCAGGTTAAAAACGGACCTCCGGAACGAATTAAGTACTTAACCCGAGGTACCACTGTATAGTCAGACATGCACCCTGGACTTTAAGAACACTGATTTTTTTAAAAAGAAAACTTAAGACAGTTAAGAAAACTTAAAACAGTTCTATCTTGGTTTTTGAACAGCTTAGTTCTCAAACGTTTTGGCTCCCGAATGCCACAACCCAGAATGGACTGTTCCAGTTTGCGAGTTATTTTTGGATGCCAAATGTCCGACAGAGCTTCCTGCAGCCAATCAGATTTCAGAAAGATTTCTTTGGTCTGTTTATACCACGTTTGGCATCGCAGGTGACCTTGAGATGAAAGCATCCTCTTAAGAGCTACAAACTGTGATAATAGGATACTGCACTTGACATTGTCTTCAGTGCTTCCCTTAAACTAAAAGCATAAACAGGTGTAATATGGATTCATTTTAGAGATATAATACAAATATGGGTTAATATTATTACAGAATCAGGCACATTTTTCTTGGAGAAATGCATTGATGCATGAATTTTGGGGTGCGCGTGTTGCACAAAATAAGCATGAATATAAAATGCTGCATCTGACAGTTCTAGAAACTGCACATGTATCTCAGGACACATGGTTGTTTTGCACATTCACTCCCCACCCCCACGCCAAGAATATATTCCTTGATTACTTCTTTAGCCACTTAGAGGCACCATAACAATTACTGGAAATGTCTCAATTTCTTGTAATATTCTGCTCTCATCGTATTCAGACATTTTCACACAGGGCAAGCCAGATGAAAACCACACGGGCATTTATAGTGTCAGCAGTTAGACTGCTGTAGCTATTAAGGAGGCGGCTCAGTTTTCAACATGCTTTCCAATAAAAGTCCATCCCAAGGGGCAGAACATGAGGAATAGGATGAAAGTGGTTAAGTCAATACAAGATTGACTCCATTACTCTTACCATCTGTTTATCACGGACTGTGTTAAAGTTGTTTTGCTCTCTTTTATTGACTAAGGGATATTAATATTGCTTGACAACTGCTTGGTGTATACAATAAATGGTTGCCTCGTTTTGTTGCCTAACAGCTGTTGATTCACCCATGCAAACATGTTCGTGAAGCATCAATCATGTATTTAAAACGTGAGCAGCTCTCACTGTACACGTGGTTGGAGAGTATTTGACAATGTAGAAATACGGCTAGTAGGAGTTAATGACAGGGCTGCACAAATAACTCTCTCTCTCTCTCTCTGCCTTAATGAACTACACATCAATCACACTGGAAAGATGACTTCTTCCCCATAGCTAAAATACCCTGCAGTTGTGCAGATAACAGTGCTTGCCAAAATAGCACTTGAACCCAAAGGCAACCATTTTCAGCCTTGATGATTTGTTTCAAACTTATGTACATAGCTATTATATGTGAGGAAGAAGAATGGCACAACGAGAAGCAGGTTAAAGCAAAGAAGACTTGTGATGTAACATAACTGATGTGTCTGATTGTGCTGCATTGCAGCCTTTTGTCTTTATTTGAAAAAAAAAAATCGTCATTATAAAGGCAGGAAAAGGATGAATTAGCAATGTAATTTGACTAGATAGAACTTTAAAAGTTCAAACTGAGCTTTCAAAAAGATCAGTTCCAGAAATTTCATCACATTTTCTTGGTTGTTGTCTTCTCCGGGTGAATATCTGCTCCACGGTGAACATTCCAAATTGTTCATCTGACTTGTCAAACTATTCAGACTGTAAAATAATCTGCATTAGTGTACATGAGATATAAATGAACAACTATGTAGAGATGGGTGAATCTGTCAACTTATTCTTCCACATCTCAAATTCAGTTCTTCACATTTCCACATCAGTGTGCAATTGTTATTCTTTTAAAAGTCCTCATGAAAAGTCATCAGCACTTCTGTGTGAATTTCTCATAATAAACACATTTTGAATGCAATTCAGCCTAACAGGGTGCCATAGAGGCACCCCCATACAGACGAAATTAATTCGTTCCGCGAGTTTTTTCGTCTAGCGAATTTTTCGTCTTGCGAAGCACGAAATCCCATAGGAATGCATTGAAATTCAATTAATGCGTTCCTATGGTTAAAAGAAGTCCAAACAAAGCCAAATTTGGTACAACAAGAGTTTATTAAGTGCTCTTTAAAGTCACACATACTGTAAAGAGCATTTCAAAAACTGAAGGAACAATAAATTAAGTTTCTAAACATGACAGAGAAACATTTAAAAATCAACAAAGTGTACAGTACACAGAAATTCAAACCCAGAATTTTTTTTTAAAGAAACAGCAGAGTGGCCCAATGGTCACAGAAAATCATAAAAATGCAGAAAAAAACCACACAAGCTTCCAGATTCTTGCAAACCCCTCCCCAACTGTTCCCCCAGCCACCCACCACACAGAAATTCAAATCCAGATTTTTTTTAAAAGAAACAGCAGAGTGGCCCAATGGTCAAAGAAAATCATAAAAATGCAGAAAAAACACACACAAGCTTCCAGATTCTTGCAAACCCCTCCCCAACACCAAGTCCTTGAATTCCAAACACCCCAACCCAAAATCCAAAACCCCCCAAAAAAGTTTTAAAAGTTTAACTTACCAAATGGCTGCAAAAGAAGTTTTGGAAAAGCTTCAAAAATCACCAAAGTCTTCAAAAACCTCAAAAAAGGCTACCACACCGCGTGCTATGAGTTGCTCCTCAAAGTCAAGTCGCAACTGCACCTCTTCAAGCAATGCACCCTGGGTATTAACGGTTTTACGAAAAAGGAAACAAACTTGCAAGATGTTTTCGTCTTGCAAAGCAAGCCCATAGGGAAATTCGTCTTGCGAAGCACCTCAAAAAACGAAAAACCCTTTCGTCTAGCGAGTTTTTCGTCTTGTGAGGCATTCGTCTTGCGGGGCACCGCTGTACTATGTTGATCCTGCCCAATTCCATTTTCACCCACAACAAACATTCTTCTGCCCAACAAAGGAATCCCATAACTGCAATGAGTAAAAGGTGAAAAAATCCCAACCAAGTTAAGAGCAAAAATTCCAGCCAGTGATCCAAAATTGCTCAGCGAAGGCTCTAATCTGAGGATGGATGGGCGGGAAGCTCTCAATGCAAAATGGCCCTGGGGAAGCAGCCTTATAGAGGCCTTCCCCTCCCCTTTGAAAAGACTCATAGGACAGCTTTTCCCCATGAACCCACAGCATGGACAAGATACCAGGCAAAAGCTTGCCCAGTATTTTTCTGCAAATTATGGGCCCCAGTGCCACCGGGCAAAGGCATCCTGCAGTTATTGAGCATGGCATGAGGCTTATAAAGAGATGCATCCAAAACACCAGCAAATCAAAGACCCTCTCTTTGTCCGTAGATAAGTTTTGCAACTTGCTGCTGGTTTTGTTACCATCCTATTCAAAAATCAGGAAGATTCATGAGGATCTGTGTATTGGAGCAGTGCTTCAGTGGTCCCAACAAGTTCTTGATCTGTGACTTTTACTATCAATCTAGCAAATGCAAGCTTTAACTTGATGGTGCTTTTTGGTGCTGGGAGGAGCTAGCAAAATAATGTTGATTCAGAGGATCCATTTTAATTCTGTTGGCTCTGAATTTTACCCAAACCCCATGAAAAAGCAAAATGTGGGTGGGTGGCAAAGCTTCAGTTAATTAAATGGTGATGATAATAATGATGGAAAAGGAGGAGGACTGGGTAACCTTCCTTGTTTCTGGCAATAAACAAGGGAATATTTAAAAAATTGCAGCATGAACCCTTGTAAGCATGAGTCTGATCTATTAGAATTACTTGTTGAAGTAGGCTCTTTCCTACAAAGCTAATTCCGCAAAACCCCCCACTTAACCATGGTTGTTAAAATGCCACACTGATTTTGCTACAACAGACTAATGTAGTGCATATTCTCAGATAATGAAGTTGCCTTAAACCAAACTGAGAAAGAACTAAATAGAGTGTAACTTAGTGCTCATGGAAAGTGGAGTAGTCTTCCTTTTAAATGAAACAAAAAAAATCCTGATATCTGATAAATGCTATAGATCAGGAAAGAGCAAATGGTATAAGTTTGACCTTCAACGCCTCCCATGCCACATTGGAATGGATAATTTCTCCTGAACAGGATCCTCAACTGCACTACCGATATTCCTTGCACTGAAAAGAGCACGCTAGCAACTACAAATGCTTTCTGCTTTCCAACTCTCGAGTCAAGCATTAAAAGTCAGGGTAAATCCTGATGATCTTAACTTGAAAGAATGAAAGGATGAACTGCTTGGAATGAAGACTTACAAAAATGCCTCTGAAATTTCTGACTCTCGCTACATACACTTCCAATTCTCTGTGCAACCCACACTATTAGCTGAGGTGCCACGGGAGCTCTCAAACTCATGGCTGTATTGTTTAACTTTTACTGCATTCTGAAACTGTTCTGGAAAGTTTAATTATCAGAGTGGATGGGTTTACATTCATGGACATGCATTCAGCTGTGCACACATAAGTTTGCACATCTCCTACACTCCAGATTCTTTTGCACACTGTACTTAGAGATAAAGTATTCTTCTCAATCAGATATTTAAAAGGCTAAGTTCATTTCTGCTTGAATCATTCTCTATGTCAAACCCTATTAGTAATCACACACTTATCAGTACAGAAGGAATGCATAAGCTACAGCACTTTTAAATCAACTGTCCATTCGAAATTTCAAAAACACAAATGCATACAACACCATACGTTTCCCCTCTTCCTTGTCCTTCCTTCCCACACCTCCCTGCGTTTGAAGGCAACGTCTACTAAGATAAGACTAAATCAAGATAAAATAATCTACACCAGGTGTGGGAAATATTTGGCCTTCCAGGTGTTACTGAACTGCAACTCCCATCATGCTTGCTTGGCCAAAAATTTGTTAAAGGAATTGGAGTTCTTGTTGAAACTACACTGAAAAGGATATATCAAGAACTCTGGCCAAAAGTTTCAATATAAGGAATAATTCCTACTCAAGAGTTGAAATGAAAAACGTGTGTATTCTGCTAAGAATAACAGTTTGAAGCTAGTAGTAGATTTAAACACAACGTGTAAGTATGATAGTTATAAAGTAATGGTAAGTTTGGATACAACGTTTAAGTGCAGAAATAATGTCGTTTCAAATATACAATGATATAGTACAAAGGTACATGAAATACCAGTGCACAACAATTGTTTTATACAAGTCTCAATAGCAGTCAAAAAGAGTCCACATTATATAAAATTAGAATAAAGAATAAAGAATGAAGGATCAAATGGGGCCAAAAAGGAGTATCCGGAGTGTGAATCAGATGTACGGCTCAGTGGTGGTAACCAGGACAGGGCCCTGTTTCGGAGTACACGCCTTCTTCAGCTCGGTTTTTTGACGACTATAAATCTGTTGGAAGTCTGTATCATTTAGTTCTTTTATGTTTCTATTTCGACATGCGTCTTAGATAATTGCATCCAAGTTTTCTTGCGTTTCTCTGTGCGCACAGATTTATAGTCGTCAAAAAACCGAGCTGAAGAAGGCGTGTACTCCGAAACAGGGCCCTGTCCTGGTTACCACCACTGAGCCGTACATCTGATTCACACTCCGGATACTCCTTTTTGGCCCCATTTGATCCTTCATTCTTTATTCTTTATTCTAATTTTATATAATGTGGACTCTTTTTGACTGCTATTGAGACTTGTATAAAACAATTGTTGTGCACTGGTATTTCATGTACCTTTGTACTATATCATTGTATATTTGAAACGACATTATTTCTGCACTTAAACGTTGTATCCAAACTTACCATTACTTTATAACTATCATACTTACACGTTGTGTTTAAATCTACTACTAGCTTCAAACTGTTATTCTTAGCAGAATACACACGTTTTTCATTTCAACTCTTGAGTAGGAATTATTCCTTATATTGAAACTTTTGGCCAGAGTTCTTGATATATCCTTTTCAGTGTGGCCAAAAATTTGGCCACATCTGGAGGAGGAAAGTTCCCCCAACCCTGATCTACATTGAAAAAGGAGATAAAATAAATAGATTAAGATAAAGAAAGCAGTGGGAGAACAAGGAAATGTCAGGGTCCACTTCTGCATGATGCATCTCTCATTCCGTTGCTCCCCACACAAAAAAATAATATTCTGTAAAAAGCTCTAAAAACCCATTTCAAATGTTATGACAGTGTGGCATAGCGGTTAAGAGCGGTGGACTCGTAATCTGGTGAACCGGGTTCAATTCCCTGCTTCTCCACATGCAGCTGCTGGGTGACCTTGGGCTAGTCACACTTCTCTGAAGTCTCTCAGCCCCACTCACCTCACAGAGTGTTTGTTGTGGGGGAGGAAGGGAAAGGAGAATGTTAGCCGCTTTGAGACTCCTTCGTAGTGATAAAGCGGGATATCAAATCCAAACTCTTCTTTTTCTTCTTCATTTTGCTTTTACTGAACAGGATCTGTACACGAGCCGCTTGCTGTAGAAGGCCTTGTATCCCTCCCAGAATGTCCAGTCTACTGTGAGATTTCCAGTGCTGGAGGATTGTTCTCTTTGCAATTAGGTGACCAGGTGAATCTGATCGGCTACTGTGAAAACAGGATGTTGGACTAGATGGGCCATCTAGCAGAGACTCCTTACGTTTTTCAAATTTGCTACCCTGGATCAGGTTCTGCCTACATTGTGCCAAATGCCTTTTCCACTCCTCGGTTTCCATACGATTAGCCTTGTAGGCTAATGTGAGGATCTCCCCAAGTGATAAAGCAGAAGTAATCGGCCCATGAGTCAATGCTAGCCATTCACATCTGACAGACTGAGTGCCATTTTGAGACAGGACAGTTCAGACTTTGAATTCACATCCACATATTCAATGTTGGTGGTTGTCTCCATCAACTGTGAATTGTTGACAAAGGCTCCTTCGTGTTCACATAGAACATTTTTGAAAGATGTAGATTCTTAGTCATCTTTTGACGCTTCACCTTATAATAATAAATAATAATAATAATAATATTTATTACGGCCATAGGCCCATACAGATAAAAACAAGACATAAATAACAGCTTGTGCACGTGGGTAAAAACAGCCGTTAAAACACCACTGTAACAATAAAATACTATGAGATGGAATGACATACTGCGCCTTAATTTGCTTGTAGTGCTCCTTGGCAACGCTTTTGGGTAAGGACAGCGACCAGAAACCTAGCCACTTTCAGGGTCGTATGGGTATCCTTATCCTGCAAGATTTGGGCAAGGTGGAATTTTGGTGGGGTAACCTTATAATAAATGCCTGTCTGTATGTCGTAGGCATCTCACACTGACTTCCTATTGTCTTTCAAAAACAAGGTGTGTTCTGTTTTGCTTGCTTGCCTGAACCTATAAAATCTTTATGACTGGGGTCTGGCATGTCTAAGGAACTCTCCTTCTTTAGCTCCCATTCGGATGTTGAAACATCATCCTTAAAATTCCATCTGCGCATCATATCATTATTTCAGGTGCTACTGTGACTACTTCTTAACCTTGGGATTCCTTTTGCTGGAGATCAACTCTACACTCATTTGATCTGCAGGGGCTGCCTCACACATGCAAGTCATGAATTCACGATGCCGCCATATGGATATAAGAAGCAGCTCTGTGCTGAGCTAGACCATTGAATCACTGAGCGCAGTGTAGCCTATCTGAACTGACAGTGACTCTAATACCAGTGTGACACCAAAATGTTATTATGGGGTGCCACAGAAGGGGCAAAGTCCCACATTTTAAGATCTCATGCTTTTTTAAAAACAACAACACTATATGGCAGGCATCCAGCATGGGGTGGGGGGAGCTGCTTGTTAGGGCACTTGCTCCCTGTCCCCTCTGGTGCCACCAGTGATTGACCTTGAATCCTTCACATGGAAAGTATATGGTTCCCCAGGAAGCTGCAGCTTCTTCCTTAAACTTCATATAAAGGCAAGTCCACTTTCCTCCCATTGGTATGGATTTATCCAGGATCAAGTGATAAAACATCTGTGTTAAAATAGTCTTTGGATTTCATAGATGATAGATGATATATAGATAGATAGATAGAGTCATACCTTGGGTTACAGATGCTTCAGGTTGCATTTTTTCGGGTTATGGACACGCAGAAACCCAGAAGTACAGGAACAGGTTACTTCTGGGTTTTGGCGGTCGCACATGCGCAGAAGCGCTAAATCGTGCTTTGCGCATGTGCAGAAGAGCCGAATCGCAACCCGTGCGTGCGCAGACATGGCGCTGCGGGTTGCGAATGTGCCTTCCACACAGATCACGTTCGCAACCCGAGTGTCCACTGTAGATAGATAGATGATAGATAGATGATATAGATAGATAGATAGATGACAGATAGATGATAGATAGATAGATGATAGATAGATGATAGATAGATGATAGATAGATGATATAGATAGATAGAGTGATATAGATAGAGTGATATAGATAGATGATAGATAGATGATAGACACAAACACGCAGTAGTTTGGTGATCTATCTCAATGAAAATGCAAAGGCAGGGCAACAAAATTGTGAAAAACACCCCAGCTGGTCTGCACTTGCTACGCCATTCCAAATTGCTGAAAAAGACAACTGCTCGCTAGTTACTTATTATTATTCTAACTTGGGCTTAAAACCTTGTAAAATGACTTTCTAATGGAGGTCGACTGAATGATTATACGGTTTAGTGATAAACCTCTTTATTTATTCTATCTCTTCTATCGCAGTACAATGATTTTCTATGACTGCACTGGCTCGTGTTAATAAACCTCTACTCCCCAGCCGATCATAAAGGTGATGTAGTGGCTAGGACAGGATGCGCAGTTTGGTTTGTAAACTCCAAATGTCACATTATGCAAGATCCTTTTGGAGACAAAAGTCACATTGTAGCTGCCAAGGGACTGTCCAGAGGAAGAAAATTGTGCATTGCTGTGTCCCCACTTGACAGGCCAATGTTATCACATCCACTTATTAAGTGCAGCTACTGCAAAAACCACACCATTTCCTTCACTGGAGGAAAAGACGTGAGAAGCCCACAATCACTACTGGATTTGCATCTTGATTACCAATGATTACCCCTTCTTGGATCACTGCCCCTTCATGGATCACTACCCCTTCATGGATCACTGCCTTGCCGTGGTGAAGGGGCTTGAACAACTCAGAGAAGCTATGAGCTATGCCATGCAGGGCCACCCAAGATGGACAGGTCATAGTGGAGAGTTTTGACCAAACATGATCCACCTGGAGCAGGAACCAGCAAGCCACTCCAGTATCCCTGCCAAGAAAACTCCATGGACAAAGACATTTTGAATTATGGTACTGGAGGAGACTCTTGAGCGTCCCATGGACTGCAAGAAGATCAAATGTATCCATTCTTAAGGAAATCAGCCCTGAGTGCTCACTGGAAGGACAGATCGTGAAGCTGAGACTCCAATACTTTGGCCACCTCATGAGAAGAGAAGACTCCCTGGAAAAGACCCTGATGCTGGGGAAAATGGAGGGCACAAGGAGAAGGGGACGACAGAGGACGAGATGGTTGGACAGTGTTCTCGAAGCTACAAACATGAGTCTGACCAAACTGCGGGAGGCAGTGGGAGACAGGAGTGCCTGGCGTGCTCTGGTCCATGGGGTCACGAAGAGTCGGACACGACTAAATGACTAAACAACAACAGTCCAGGTTACCCTTGGATGCAAATCAATTTAGTATTGGCTGGCATAAGGTAACTGGAGCCACTGAGGAACTGTGTGGAAAACAATTCATCTTACTTCCCCTGAGACCAGGAATTTTTGGGTGCTATCGCTTGCCCTTTGGAGTGCACTCACAACAAACATTTTTTTAATAAATAAATTGGGGGTGCTGTATTTTCCCCACTCACCTGCCTTGCCACTTCAACCCACCACCAAGAACAATCACAGCAACTCCACCATTCCTCTAAGATGAGAAGGGAGGAGGCTCCGTCAACTCCAATTCCTTTTGGTTTCCAACCAGGCTACTATGGGTGGAAGCTAATCCATATAAACCAACCACTAGCGACACACAAACACAAGGTTTAAGGGTGCTATTGCTTTTGGGTGGCCAGATTATGGGCTAAGTCTCCAATCATCTCTTGAGAAGCTGTGCATTGAGAGAATTGACTCTGCAAAGTGTGGATTGCTGAATAAGTAAGTACATGTGCTGGAGAGTCAAATAAGGCTTCTTTAGATAAATCAGAGTTGGCCAATGTGGTACCTTCCAGAGGTTGTAAAGTTATAACTCTCACAATTTGTGACCACTGGGCATGCTGGCTGGAACTTCTGGGAGTTGTAGTCCAACAGCAATGTTGGTTACCCTGGAGGGAAATACTTGACACCTTTTTAGGTACTAAATAATCTTTATGGGGATATTAATAAACTGATTTATGTTTACAAAAGCTTTATCCTTATGCAAGCTATTCTGGTGGTCAATTAATTTGGGCAACACACTACATCCATTCCTTCCCAGTGTTGCTTTTAATTAGCGGTTTACAGGAAACTTCACATCTTGAATTAATGTTATGATTGATCTTTACTGAAATGACTTTATAGACAAACTGAGCTGATTGTAAACTCTGATTAAGGCTAGTTAGCAGAATTGGTAAATGAATGAATTTAATTTTGGGTAATTAATGATCTGACTCAATATAAAGAAGCTTGCTATGCTCCTTTTCCATACTCTCTGAAAAAGACATCGTATTTCAGCCTTTCTCTCTCTTGATTTGCCCAGGCTTCTTCTTATTTTCTGTTCTGGCTTCCACATTCCCCAAGCTCTATATCAATTCTACCTTGAATTTTCTTCCTTGCAGCTAGGCCTCCCACATGGCCTGCCAGATCCTTACCATCCTTCTTCTTATTTGACAGCAATAATTCCTACACATCCATCCATCACTCTCTGTCTTCCTCTCTGTGTATAACCAATCAAATACGATGTTGGTTCAAGTGATTCTCCATGTGAATAGTCCTCATACCTGTTTACAAACATTCCTCATATTTGCTAATCCATTATATTTTGTAGTGACCGATGAGTATGCTATTTTTATTTAGGCGCTGGGTTGCTGCCTAATTGTTATTTAGACATGTGTTATTTTGATGCATATATACACATTTGTCTGCATGTGCATGTACCCCTCAGCTATCCTGATTTAATTTGGACATCCTGTTTTGGGGTGCCATGCTCTCTCACAAGATTGTAGGCCTGAAAATCCATGTTTTGGGGCTTTGTGATTCACGTGGGGCCCTGAAAGATGAATGTCTCAGTTTTCCTCTGGGACATGTTGGAGGGTGTTGTGCATGATGTAAGAAGACATCTCTTGGAGGAGCCAAGATGGCGACGGACACAGCAGCCTAGTCAGACTCCTCTGCTTTTAGTTAAGCTTTTAAGTAGTTTTTAAGTAGTTTTTAGCCACTTCCTGGTTTTAAACTCTCAGTTTTAACGTCTCACCAGCTGTTTTATCACCTCCTCGCTTCTCTTTGCTTTTAGTTTATTGTTTTATTGTTTTATTGTTTTACTGGAGTACGGCGGAGAAGAGCAGTGGGTTGAGGGAAGCCACTATCTACCTCCAAATAGCGAAGCCCCAAGCTCGCAGAGAAAGCACCTTGCTCTCAAGTTAAAGAAACTTGGAGCATAAACTGAAGTCTGGGAGAGGCGCTACAGGAGAACTAATCGACCTGGAACAGCCTTCACTATGGGAATTGCAGTTTGCTGAGTCACCTTCAAAGTGAGTGCTTTCCATTCTTCCGGCTTTTCTGGACCAAAATCTTTAAGCTGCACAAAGAGAAACTTCCCTGTTCAAGGGCCTGGTGAGGCCTTTGGGAGTTTCCCTTTCATCTGAGACCGACCCGCGGTGGGCCCTGTGATAAGCTCTGAAGGACAATTTTATATTAGTCTTAGTTCTGGTGGGAGTAGGACTTCAAAGGAATGGTCTGTGTTGCCTACCGGTAGTCTCCCTAGAACTAAATTGCCGGCCTGTGAGGGTGAAGGTGAAGACGCCGACTTTCATATGAACAGGCAGTGAAATATACCCCCACTGCAAGTGCTGGTAAGTTCGAAGGAAATATTTATCACCAGAGTTGACGTTAAAATACTATCCCCATATCTGAATGATGGGATATGGAAAACGTCTTAGAGACTCTGAGGAGACAGTCCCCGTTCCCTTTCCGAGATCAAAGCAAACAAGGGTTGAACCATGTCTCTTTAAAGAAGGGAGTAATCTACTGGATTGTTCCTACACGGTAGAAACTCAGAACCGTTTTAACCCTCTGATTGATTGCATGTCAGTACTTAAAGACGAAGAGCGAATAATACCACAAATAACAAGTGATGTGGACAACAGTAAGAGTGTAGTCTCTCCTCAGAAGGAGGAATTGGTCCTTGGCACGGCCAGTCATATGACATTTGAACAGTCCCATTTAATAATCAAAACCTTGCACTGTATATTCAAAAGACTAGATGATCTTTCGACCCAGCTGCACAGCCTCCAACAAAAGCTAGTTACTACTTCTCCATCGTCAGCTGGTGTTAAGTCCCTTGAAGAGAGGAAGGGGACGAGGAGTTTGTCCTTAAATAACAAACGTACTGACAAATCTAAATACAACCTTAACCTTCAATTAAGTCATCAATCCTTGATTTTAACACCAAGAAAAGTGAGCCTAACTATACAAAATGGAGACCCAAGATGGAGAACTCTGGGCGGTGCCAAGGAACTCCTTAAGGTGCTTTTAAATATGGAGGCAACACAAATTGACCTCTGTGCAGTCCTCCCCCTTGTCCATCACCATAAATCCCAGAGAGTCCTGCTTGCGTTCCAATCCACAAAAATTCCCACTATCATATTACGAAGGAAAGCATTTTTGTTTCGCTGTGGGATAGCACCAACGAGAGCCTTTATAGACCCTTCGCCTAAACCCCTACTGTTGGTGGCAATAACCAAAGAGGGATCAAAATCTGCCAAACCCGATCCATCAGTGGACACCGGAGTGGATGTTCTACCCCAGGAGAAGAGTTATGTGGCCTCCACTCCCCTAGCAAAGAAAAATGACCATCCGGAAAATGGCCTGACACCACCAGAAGAGATCGAACTCATTGCCTCCTTTGCAGATTTACCAGTGGCGGAACAAAAAGAAATTATTAATAGGCTGGAATCGCTTAAAACCCAACTTATTAGGAAGCTTAGCTCCAGAACACCCACGTACAGCGAACATGACATCCTAGAAGAACCAGATCATATGGATCTCGAAATATCTAATGCTAAGTGTATGTCGGTAATGGAGGACAAGATAAAACCCCAAGAAGCAACTACCTGTCCTCCCCTCCAAGCAGAACAACCCTCTGTGCTCTTAATAGATTTACATGACCGTCCCTCGACAAACATACCTGAAGAAAGCAGCTCACAACAGGAAAAATCCCTTTCTACACATTCATCGATGCCAGACCTGGAACCTTCTTATAGTACTGTCCAATCAAGAGAAGAGGTGCCTTTCCCAACCTTCTCAAATAGCCCACTCGCCCAGCTTTATCCCTCATTGCGGAGTATCATGGATTCAACAGCAAGACCAGTGTCGGAACTAATTGAAGATCCAACAGGCCGCATAAATCAAGTAGCCCAAAAGACCAATAGCAGGCCACAGAGAGACCAAACTTCTGACGAGATACCTGGACCACACCGGGTGGCCCACCAAACTCTTTTGGAAAAGGGGTCCTCCCCAGCTCAAGGTCCTACACCTAGTAGATCGAGTGGCCAAGTTCCACAGTCAGATAACCTTGTAAATCCTCCCACTCAGCTTTTACGAGAGGTTTGTCGTCAGAGGAAGATAACTGATTTCTTTATCGGCTCCCCTCTGCCCGTATTAAAGCTGAGCCAACCTTCCGAATGACAGTCAATTGGAGGAACGAGGAAACCCCAGCCTTCAATATTAAGTTGGAACATTGCTGGATGGAAAAGTAAAAAATTAGATCCAGAATTCCAAAAATATATTAATTCCTTTCTTATCATACTATTACAAGAAACTTGGGTGGAGGAGGAAATTGAGCTAAATGGCTTTGAGTTTATATGTCTGCCTGCTAGCCCGTCAACGAATGGTGGCCGCCCTAAAGGTGGCCTTACAATTGGTATCTCCCTTAAACTTCGGGCTAAACTTTCACTAGTGCATGCATTACCGCCTTATGCTATTACCGGACTGATCTCTGGTGGAAACTTCTCTTTATTGGTTACAAATGTCTATTTCCCCCCGGGAGGGTTAGCAGCTGATCTTACTTCTAGATGGGAATCCCTAGAGGATTTTTTACTTTCTTGTTATCTTAAATATCCTAATGTCCCCTCCATTACTGGAGGCGATTTTAACGCTCGGATAGCCTCAAATCGGGAGGCTCTTATAAAGTCCAAATGGTGGGTTGACCCCGGCGCTCAAACTTACGATCTAGTATATACCCCCACTAGAATATCAAAGGATGTAAAAGTCAATAAGGCGGGAGTGTTGCTTTATCAGATGACTTTACGCCTTAATTTAATTATATTAAATGGCAGGTGTCCTCCAGATATACCAGGAGAGTTCACCCACCTGGGGTTAAAATCAAACAGTGTTCTCGACTATGTATTGGTTTCCCGGGATCTATTTTTGAATGTCACCTCTTTTAAAATTGATAATGCTCAATTTAGTGACCACCTTCCCCTGACAACCAAGCTATGTGTTGACTGGCAGTTGCTCGAGCGCTCCCACCCAATCCCGGTGATTGTGGAGTCGTCCACTAAAATAAAGGGGACTAGATGGTCCCCTGCCCTCGCCCTTAGATATACGGATTTTATCCGAGAAAAGTTTCTTGGGGATCAGCCGGACATAGGAATAGTCCCGCGTGACCCTATTACCTGTATGAATTCTTTTTCTTGCCTGATAGAAGTTTTAACTCGCTTTTTTACTTCTCCATCCTTTGGAGTTAAAAATGATTATTTTAAATTTGGCGCCCCTTGGTTCAACTCCGCTTGTAAACTTGCCAGACTCCATCTACATACAATATATAATGACTATAAACTTTCTGGAGCTCCGGCCTTACCTCCTTCTTATTCCCTGGCTAAAAAAACGTACAAACAGGCCCAGAAATTGGCCAAACGGGAGTGGCATTTAAATCGCTGGCAGAATATAATTTCTGCCTCAAAATCTCATAACTCCCGGAAATTTTGGTCCTTAATAAAGGGAAGAAACACAAAATATCCCTTAACGGTGATCCCGGCCCCTACATGGGAGCAGTTCCTGAGAAAATATTTATCAGTGGCAGAAGCTCCGTCCACTCACTGGAGACCTTCTAACCCCCTTCCCGTCTGGCCCAATACCGACCCTGCTGAAATCCTAGAATTGATAGCTGAGCTGAAAACTGGTAAGGCCCCCGGGCCAGATTTGATCCCTGTTGAGGCTATAAAGCTACATTCTGCATGGTGGGCAGGGATTTTAGCTAAAACGTTCGACGCAATAAACGCCACGGGCTTAATACCAGGAACGTGGAAGGAGGCCATTATAATTCCTATCTATAAAAAAGGCCCTCCCGGTGACCCAGGGAATTACCAGAATATCAGTCTGCTATCGTCCATTGGGAAAATATATGCCCGTTTTTTGCTGGCAAGGTTGATGAAGTGGTCAGTTGAGGCTGACCTGATTGGGCATGAGCAAGCTGGATTTAGATTAAACCGATCCACAACAGACCAGGCAATTATTCTTTATCACTTAGCCCGGAAATACTCAACACCTCGACGGGGCCAACTTTGCGCAGCCTTCATAGATTTGAAAGCTGCGTTTGATAGTATTCCGAGGAAATTACTATGGGATAAACTTGCCGGTTGGGGAATAGAAAGAAGGCTCCTGTGGCTTATCTCCCAACTTCATGCCGGGTCCGTGGCCAGGGTGAGATTATCCCCTGCTGGTGACCTAACTAACCCAGTGCCAGTAAACAAGGGTGTACGCCAGGGTTGTATTTTAGCGCCACTTCTTTTTAACTTATTTATTAGTGATATGAGGAACCCATTAGCCGACTCACAAAAATTTATCCACACCCCTCGTATAGCAGATTATCGTTGTCCTTTACTTCTCTACGCAGATGATGCGGTACTACTCTCTTACTCCAGAGTGGGTTTAAGGAGGGCACTAAAGATTTTTGCGACATACTGCCATTCTAATCATCTGTCTATCAACCACACCAAGTCCAAAGTACTGATATTTTCAAGGAGTCGAAAACTTTATCCATGGAAATTGGAGGGCAAGAAAATTGAACAAGTACATAAATTTAAATATTTAGGAATTTATTTTCAATATAATTTAGGGTGGAAAGCGCACGTTGAATACCTTCAAAACAAGACAAAAGCCCTATCACACTCCCTCCTCCGTTTTTTCTACTCTGAGGGGGCCTTATTCATCCCTGCGGCCTTGAAAGTGTATAGCATCAAAGTGATGGCCACAATGGCCTATGCTGCACCTTTATGGGCTGCCTTTGCTAACCTCTCACCTTTAGAGTCGCTTCAAAGCCAATTCTTACGCCGACTTCTAAAATTACCAACATGCGTAAGTAATGCGGCTATTCGCTTAGAAATGAAGATCCCCTCAGTGGAGTTAGTTCTATGGAGGAGAGTTTTGATTTATTGGATATCCCTATGGCATAAACTCCCGAACCACTATCTCATTCAATGCATGTGGCGGGATGACTTCACAAATTTGTGGTCAGGAAAAATCCATGCCAAATTGCTGTCCTATGAGATCTCGCCCACTGAATTGCTCAAACTGGATCTAAATGTGGCAAAAAGGTGTATAAATCGAAGGCTGGATGATGTGGAACTATACCAAAATTTCTTAGCTGGTGGTGGAGCCTGCTCGCCGTTAAATTTCGGCATAACCCCAATCTACCGTGCTCCGTCTTACTTAACATCGCTTATGACCGCGTCTCACCGTTATGCCTTCATTAGAGCTAGGTTCAATGTTTTTCCAACAAACGTGCTGAGACATAGATTCACTAAGGGCCAAGTCTCTTCAATGTGTGCTTGTGAAATGAAAACATCGGAATCTCTACATCATGTTATGTTTATCTGCCCTATGTACAGTTCAGCTCGTGCTAGTATACTAAACTCCATAATCCAGCCTATGGCTGATAAACCAGTAGATTTACAGCTTGCCTGGGTTCTTCAAGATGTGGATCCTTATATTACCCTTCAGGTTGCTAAATTCCTAACAGCCGTCCTCTCGTACAAGAGACGGAATGGAATGTTAGCTGATTATTGATATAAGAATTTTTTATAATGACATCAGATATTGATTTTAGCGTAGTGCCTAAATTTTTAATCTTAATCTTAAATTTTTCTTTTGAATTGTTAATATCTGTCCTTGTGTGCTGTGAGCTGTGTTGTATTGCTTATGGCTTGTGCGAGTCCGCTGTTTTATTCGATTTGTTTTGTTGTGTTGTGTTTTATGGTGGGCGTAAAGCCGAATAAACATTTTGAATTTGATACGGGATATCTCTTTCTCTTTTGTCCTATATTTGTCACATGAAGCACAGTTTCCAATCTGCAGCAGTAACCAACCCAGAATTTGCAGTGTTGAGTTATGTTCTGGACATGGGATGAATAAGTGAACATCAGAAATTTCCACTCTTGTTTTCGTCAGATTTGCCTGACATCTTCATTGGTGATTTTTTTCAACAATCCATTTCAATATCAAAATTCCGATTCAAACCTAATAGGAATCTGTTAGACATGCCATGTACTGGAAATTGATGCAGATTTCATGCATATAGAGATTTAAAAAGGCATAAAGTGATTATGAAATTGGGGGAAAGCAGATGGTTAAATGATAATGTGATGTTAGGATAGTTTTCATACTGCCTTGACTGTTATGTAATGTAAAAGATCACAAGGGGGGGGGGGACTATGGAAACCTGGGTTGAAATCATATGGCCCCTGGGAGTATGTCCTAGGGGCCATATATTAGATTTCATTAGATGTTTGATGTATTACTGTATTTTAATATTTGGTTGGAAGGCACCCAGAGTGGCTGGGGAAGCCCAGCCAGATGGGCGGGGTATAAATAAATTATTATCATTATCATTATCATTATCATTATCATTATCATTATCATTATCATTATTATCTCCCTCTCAAACATTGCGACATGGATGGCGCTGTGGTCTAAACCACAGAGCCTAGGGCTTGCCGATCAGAAGGTCGGCGGTTCGAATCCCTGCGACGGGATGAGCTCCCATTGCTTGGTCCCAGCTCCTGCCAAACTAGCATGTCAAAGTGCAAGTAGATAAATAGGTACTGCTCTGGCGTTTCCGTGCGCTGTTCTGGTTCGCCAGAAGCAGCTTAGTCATGCTGGCCACATGACCCGGAAGCTGTACGCTGGTTCCCTCAGCCAGTAAAGCGAGATGAGCGCCGCAACCCCAGAGTCATCTGCGACTGGACCTAATGGTCAGGGGTCCCTTTACCTTTACCTCAAACATTAGAGATGGAGGTCCAAAAGGGAAATGTGATGTTGGCTGTTCCATCCCTGCTACCACAGAAGCATATGATGCCTTGGCTCAACCCATATTGGCAAGGCTTAAAGGGGGCATACTGAGATATTTCAGGGATGTACTAGAGGAGAACCAGAACGTTTATTTCCCATTGTTCCCATTGAGTGGGAAAGACTTGGAAGAAAATGAAGGCTTGTGCCTTTATTTCATTTTGTCTGCCCTACCTTAGGATTGAAACCTTAGACAGATGACAATTTGTTTATTGTGGCTAAAACTATTTGAATAAAAAGGAGAAGCCTTAGAAAGAAGAGTGAATTTAAAAGGTTTATCACGTTACGTTAATGAGTAAAATAACTACATTTAAACAAGCCTGGAAAGGATGGTTGCAGTATTCCAATTACATTAATGTTGGCTTCCATAGTTTATTGAAATAAGATCACCTCTTCTGAGACACTAAGCACTACAGTAATCAAGGATGCTTTAATTTAATTTTGTAAACCAATATCTATAAAGAAGTAAATTACAGAACAATTTATATTGAATTCTACTCTCCATTGTTTTCAATGAGCATGTTGCAAATATTTATCTTTGACTTATTATGTGATACTTTGGAGTCGTTGGTTGCTAAATATTGTGTGCATTGAGTTACAATGTTTATCTTGATGTTGGAAAATAGAAACGGAATACAGCTACATGCTAAGACTTGCTATCTTAGAAAATATGGGCTGATAGGATGAGGGATGCATTAACGACTGTGACAATGCCTTAAAACATCATCTCATACTATCTTATACACATGTCAATTCAAATATATAGTAGGCATGGAAGGATCAGCCCTTTCCCCTTCCCTGCCAGTTTCAAATGTACTTGTCTTAGATTTTTTTCCATCCTGTTTTGTTTTTTCACATTTTTATACAGTGGTGCCTCGCAAGACGAAATTAATTCGTTCCGCGAGTTTTGTCGCCTTGCGATTTTTTTCGTCTTGCGCAGCATGGTGTCGGAAAAGTTTTGGAAAAGCTTCAAAAATCACCAAAGTCTTCAAAAACCTCAAAAAAGGCTACCACACCGCGTGCTATGAGTTGCTCCTCGAAGTCAAGTCGCAACTGTATTAACGGTGTTAAGAAAAAGGAAACAAACTTGCAAGACGTTTCCGTCTTGCGAAGCAAGCCCATAGGGAAAATCGTCTTGCGAAGCAGCTCAAAAAACGAAAAACCCTTTCGTTTTGCGAGTTTTCCGTTTGCGAGGCATTCGTCTTGCGAGGTACCACTGTACATCTTTTGTACACATTTTTCCACACATTCTTCCACTAAAATATGTATTTTTTATGGTGAACTTTGAATTTTTCTTAAATTATTCATTTTATGCACCCCCCCCCCAAAAAAAAACCCCAATGTATGTTACACACATTTATTTGTTTTGGAATAACACCATAACATTGAGAGACCTGTATCTGATTAATAGCTGCATTCCAATCCCATAACAATCTGGGAGCGGCAAGTTAGGTTGATTCACTTCATAAATGCAGACCAAATAAATTTCTTCTCCATCGCTAATATTTAGGGTCAAAATGTTAAGCTCTCAAGCAACAGCAGTCCAGTGTGGACTTAAGGAAATATATACAGTGGTACCTCGGGTTAAGAACTTAATTTGTTATGGATGTCCATTCTTAACCTGAAACTGTTCTTAACCTGAGGTACCACTTTAGCTAATGGGGCCTCCTGCTGCTGCCGCGCCGCTGGAGCACGATTTCTGTTCTCATCCTGAAGGAAAGTTCTTAACCTGAAGCACTATTTCTGGGTTAGTGGAGTCTGTAACCTGAAGCGTATGTAACCTGAAGCGTACAGTGGAGGTACCACTGTACCATATATACCAAGGAAATGATATGACGTGGGTGGCAATGTGTTCCAAACCACTGAGCCTCTTGAGCTTGCCGATCATAAGGTCTGCAGATCAAACCCTTGCAATGGGGTGGGCTCCCATTGCTCTGTCCCAGCTCCTGCCAACCTAGCAGTTTGAAAGCACACCAGAGCGAGTAGATAAATAGATACCACTGTGGCAGGAAAGTTAACAGCGTTTCCGTGCCCTCTGGTTTCCATCACGGTGTTTTGTTGTGACAGAAGCGGTTTAGTCATGCTGGCCACATGACCTGGAAAGCTGTCTGTGGAAAAACGCCGGCTCCCTTGGCCTGAAAGCAAGATGAGCGCTGCAGCCCCATAGTCACCTTTGACTGGGCTTAACTGTCCAGGGGTCCTTTACCTTTATGCCATGATAATTTATAAACCAAGTTTTAAAAATGCCATGAAAGTCAAGATTATGTGATAGGTAAAGGTAAAGGTACCCCTGATCATTAGGTCCAGTCGTGGATGACTCTGGGGTTGCGGCACTCATCTCGCTTTATTGGCCGAGGGAGCCAGCGTACAGCTTCTGGGTCATGTGGCCAGCATGACTAAGCCACTTCTGGCGAACCAGAGCAGTGCACAGAAATGCCATTTACCTTCCCACCAGAGCGGTACCTATTTATCTACTTGCACTTTGACATGCTTTCAAACTGCTAGGTTGGCAGGAGCTGAGACCGAGCAATGGGAGCTCACCCTGTCGCAGGGATTCGAACCGCCAACCTTCTGAGCGAGCGGCAAGCCCTAGGCTCTGTGGTTTAACCCACAATGCCACCCACATCCTAGATTATGTGATACATGGAGCTAAATTGAAACAGACTGAGATGTTTTTTTCAGTCTCAATAGTATTTACTGACCAAGAGGCCTGGGGAGACCAAAGACTAGTAAAGTCCACCTCCTCCTAATGCTGTAGTGTCTACTGGTGCCTAAATGACACTTCATCATGACCAGCCAGAGGAAGGGCAGAACTTAATGAATATGATGTCCCTGTGCTGAATCATGTTCTGAGGCTCTTTGCATGTCCCCCTTTCTTAGCATGATCATAGATGAAAAACCAGAAGCAGGTGGTCACATTTACCCATCCGTGGTGGCTGCTGCTCATTGGAACCGGAGAGGCAGAAGACAGGGAGCCAGAGTCAATGACAGCTCTTAAAGCCCAAACATTGTCAGGATGATGTCTTTATTTTAAAAAGTAGAGTCTATGCTGTGCTGTTTGAGAATTTAGTGCTGAGATATGGAGAAACAACATCGCTTCTAGCAATTCTTGTTATTTTTCTCTACAAGCAGAAAGTCTTCATATCTGGATGTCTCATTTTAAATCCCCTCCATTGGGTTTATAAACCTGAAGAGCAGGATCAGGAAACCTTGTCCACCCTGAAAGCCACATGCCCTCACATGCTACCTTCCAGGGCTTTAATCTGATTTTAAGCTGGATTTTATGTTTTAATGTATTATATATTTTGAAGTTAGCCACCCTGAGCACGGTTTGACCGGGGATGGTGGGATATAAATAAAATTTTTATTATTATTATTATTATCATCATCATCATCATCATCATTATTATTATACAAGACAGTGGTGGACGAAATAAGCAGGGGAAAGTGGGTGGAGCAATAGATGTGACTTGTACTTAAGCACCTGAGGAGGCTGGGAAGCCGGCTTAGTGGGGGTGGGGCCAAAAGAGAGGGATATGGCCTGGGAAGACACCCATGGACCTGTGGGAATGTTAAGGATAGTAGGGAAGGATATATTGAATAAATATTATCCTTCCTTCACACACGCTGGTAAATGATGTAGCAGAGCAAATTCCCCTCAATATAGCTAGAAGCCAGTTTGCTAATTTGTTTGAATCTCTTAGTTAAGTTTATTCCTGGTGTCCCCTTTGATCTTAAAAGAATAAAGACACAGAAGGGAATCCTTCGGAGTAAAGTAACAGTTTACTCACATTTCAGTTCACGATATGATCCCTGAAAGAGGCTTCACTTAATAGTTACAGAAACAAGCTGTGAGTTAATCTCATATGGACACAGGGGAAGTAGAAGGGGGGGCGGTAGGTGCGGGATGCCCTGGGTGTTACCACTGAGGGGGGTGTCAAAATGCCGGGTGGCACTCACCGCAGGGCCTGGTGTGTGCGTGAGCCACGCATCTCTCCTGGGAGTGACGCAGTGGCTTGGGAGCCCGCAGGCTCCGCGCTGCCCCAAACGGTCCGCCCGCTGCCTCCCCCTCAGCTGTAGGGTGGCTGAGTGGGAGGAGGCAGGCAGACTCCTCAGAGGCCCTGTGGAGCGTCCTGCCCTGGCTTGCCCCGCCCCGCAGTAAGGTGGCCCCACCCCCACGAGTGGCCGGCCCTGCCCCTGGGCGTAAGGCACGTGCGTCGCCCCAGGCGCCCGATCAGCTTGCTCCACCACTGTATGGAGACTGAACTCATGTGCTGCTAGCTGAGACCCAGCAGACAGAAAAATTAAAAGGTAAAGGGACCCCTGACCATTAGGTCCAGTTGCGGACGACTCTGGGGTTGCGGCACTCATCTCGCTTTATTGGCCGAGGGAGCTGGCGTACTGCTTTTGGGTCATGTGGCCAGCATAACTAAGCTGCTTCTGGCAAACCAGAACAGCGCACGGAAATGCTGTTTACCTTCCCGCCGGAGCGGTACCTATTTATCTACTTGCACTTTGACATGCTTTCGAACTGCTAGGTGGGCAGGAGCAGGGACTGAGCAACAGGAGCTCACCCCATAGCGGGGATTCGAACTGCTGACCTTCTGATCAGCAAGTCCTAGGCTCTGCGCCACCCATGTCCCTACAGAAAAATTACATTAATCCAAAATGGCTGCAGGACAGCAGCATGGCAGCAAAAGATCAGCAAGCAAGACAAGAGAAAAACAACAAGTGAGAAGATGGCTGCGTGACTCGGCTCTTTTGTGTAGTAAGCCGGGGCCGCACCCATCTCCCAGGTCACATGCAGGGGGAGGATGCTCCAGATTAGTAGAACAGGAAGTTACACTGTCTGGGTGTGCCTCTTGCCTGTGCCCACTCTAGGGATATAAGGAATGTTGCATTTGACTGCACCAATGCATTACATCCCACATGTCCAGACAGATGATTGTCCCCAAGGATGAGGTGACTAACCACTGTGCTGTAGAAAACTAAGGAAGTAGAGTGACTTATTCCTATTTGTTCAGATCCATGACTTCTTGGCCATGAAAAAAAAAAGTGGAGATAATTATAGGAGGCTTAGATCAAGGCCAGAGCTGTGCCTTCAGGTCAGCTTTAGGCAAATCCCTAATTAATACGGAATTTAATATTCTGAAGAACGTCAGTTTATGGCTATGTTTAATCCATACGTTCTCACTCTTTCTAATTTAGATCCCTATTTCAGTATATATCACTTTTTGAAAATCAATATGACAGTCTAAGCTCAGTGAAAACATACAAGGGGGTGGGGAGAGGAGCAGAATAAGTAAGACAGGAACTGGAAGTGTTCCATGCAAAGGGGAATATTCTCATATTTGTGGGCATTCCCCCTGAGTTAAATGAATGGCAACAAACTACAAGGTCTGTGCCTGTTGAATTATACATAGCAGGTAGTCAATGTGCTAATTTTATCTGACTTTTGCAATGTTGTTTACCGTTAGTTAGGATAAGCAAAAGTATTAGATACCTTATACTGACCTGCAACTGATCTTATTAAAGCACCTGTATCACAATGATTCAACATCAGGAAGTTGCCTATGACTTGTAAATAAAGCAAGCTTTCCATAAAACTCTTCTGACTACTTAACATAACCACATGTATAGCAGGTTTGTGAACGTGCATACTGGATTTTCTCTCTGCCTCCAGCAATAACCATGTAGCTGCAGTACACACGATTTGGGAAGCCAGTGCATTGATATAAGGTTGGTAATTGTGCAAGGTGTTTTGCAGTTGTGGAAAAGCAGTTCTTGGAATAAAATAATTCAGGTTAATCCACTGAATTAATTCAAAACATTCTGAATTACACCTGTAATTTCCAGGTGAGCTGAATTGATATCCTAGGGCCTATTTACTACATTTCAGGTTGTGTTGTTGTTGTTTAGTCGTTTAGTCGTGTCCGACTCTTCGTGACCCCATGGACCAGAGCATGCCAGGCACTCCTGTCTTCCACTGCTTCCCGCAGTTTGGTCAAACTCATGCTGGTAGCTTCGAGAACACTGTCCAACCATCTCGTCCTCTGTCGTCCCCTTCTCCTAGTGCCCTCCATCTTTCCCAACATCAGGGTCTTTTCCAGGGAGTCTTCTCTTCTCATGAGGTAGCCTCATGAGGTAGCCTCCAAGTATTGGAGCCTCAGCTTCAGGATCTGTCCTTCCAGTGAGCACTCAGGGCTGATTTCCTTCATAATGGAACGGTTTGATCTTCTTGCAGTCCATGGGACTCTCAAGAGTCTCCTCCAGCACCATAATTCAAAAGCATCAATTCTTTGGCGATCAGCCTTCTTTATGGTCCAGCTCTCACTTCCATACATCACTACTGGGAAAACCATAGCTTTAACTATACGGACCTTTGTTGGGAAGGTGATGTCTCTGTTTTTTAAGATGCTGTCTAGGTTTGTCATTCTTTTTCTCCCAAGAAGTAAGTGTCTTTTAATTTCGTGGCTGCTGTCACCATCTGCAGTGATCATGGAGCCCAAGAAAGTAAAATCTCTCACTGCCTCCATTTCTTTCCCTTCTATTTGCCAGGAGGTGATGGGACCAGTGGCCATGATCTTCATTTTTTTGATGTTGAGCTTCAAACCATATTTTGCGCTCTCCTCTTTCACCCTCATTAAAAGGTTCTTTAATTCCTCCTCACTTTCTGCCATCAAGGTTGTGTCATCTGCATATCTGAGATTGTTGATATTTCTTCCGGCAACATTTCAGGTAGTGAGTGCCAAAGAGATGCAATTTCTAATCAAAAGCAGTTTGCAGGTGGCGTTTTCTGTGGTAGGTTCATCTGAGATCTGGTACTTTCTTAGAAGTGTGGGGCAGAGTAAAATGCATTCAGTGAGCTTTCCAATTGAAATGCTGTCATCTATTCTCTTGATGTGTTGGGTTTTTTTCTAGAGAACTGCAACATTTTTGTGGTGGGTGATACCTGTACAGTATGTGTTAAGTTTATTGTGGCAGCAATCTATGGGGAGGGATGATTAACTATTTTCCCATCCCTGGGACAAAATATGGGATGCCTGGGAGGATGTCAATCTCAAATCCTTTTTGCTCAAAAATATATATAAGGAGGAGAGGTGGTTATTTGACTTATGCTTGTTATGAGATATTAATCACAAAACACCTTGCTTGCTTTTTAACAATTTAAATCTTGAATCCATCCACACATGAACAGGATTGCTGTAAGACTTAAACCTTCTTCTTCTTCTTTGATGATCACTCGTAGCCAAGTAAGATTGTCTTCCATGAACACGGTCTTAACAGTGAATATTACCTCCATATGAAATACTATGCCTGGTTTTGCTCATAAAGTAGTATGGCCAGCAAAAGATTAATTGCTGGACACCTGCACTGACATAATTGCTTTACAATTCATTAAATTTGAGTTCTTTGTATAGTTTAGGGTTGGCATTTGAGTGAAAGTAGGGTTCTTGTGGCTTTAACAGCCGTGTGGCGGGCAGAAAATTCAACCACTTAGGCCTCTTCCACTATGCAAATACAATTATGGAGAAATCTTACCTGTCTGTCAGTCAGACATTTTATTACTTGTGCTTGACCACTGATTTATTTTTGGGTCTTCCATTCCACCTGCAAAAGAGGACACAAAATTGCAAATAACAGAAAGTATATCCAAACAGTATGCAAATCTATATCCACTTACTTGATTTGAGTAGAAGGCCCAAACCGTATACATTGTATTGGGGCCAGAAATTTCTGTTGGCACCTCTGCTGCCATGTATAATGTTTAGCTGCTTAGAATTGAAGATGCAACTTATATCTGGTGGAGAATGGAGTTTCATATGTTAACCTGAGCAATGTTGGAACGAACTGTAATAAAAACTGTGTAGCAGCACATTTTCCTTTAAGTTAAAAGTGGGGTTTAAGGCATTATTATTATTATTATTATTATTATTATTATTATTATTTTGCAAAGTGGCAAGGACAGACTTTGATAGGCACAGAGCCCAGGCAGGAAAGAAAATACAATCCTCCACATTTGTAACAATGATAATTCCACTTCTCTCCACCTGCCTGTGTGTCTTTGTAAAAATTCACAGCCACTCAGTCAGGAATTTAAAAAGTGATTACAGAAACATTCTCTCTCCCTATGGTCTTTTTCCAAAGCTTAATTTGAACTGGAACTGCTGTGAGACTTATTTTCTTCAAACTCTAGTAAGTTGTCAACAGCAGGAAGATTGCCTAGTTATTTGTAAGTCCATTCTGCCCCTGGTTTATGCTGTTATGCTATGCACTTTCTCTTTTTCTTTTCTTTTCTTTACTTTTGATGATAATAATTGTTAATAGTTTTCAATTACAATCCAATAATACCTTCATTATAACAATTCCAATTTATAATACAATTAAAGGTAATGGAACGCTGACAGTTAAGTCCAGTCACGAACGACTCTGGGGTTGCGACGTTCATCTCGCTTTAAAGGCCAAGGGAGCAGACAGTTTTTCCAGGTCATGTGGCCAGCATGACTAAGCTGCTTCTGGTGAACCAGAGCAGTGCACGGAAACGCCGTTTACCTTCCTGCCGGAGGGGTACCTATTTATCTACTTGCACTTTGATGTGCTTTTGAACTGCTAGGTTGGCAGGAGCAGGGACCGAGCAACGAGAGCTCACCCCGTAGTGGGGATTCAAACCGCCGACCTTCTGGTTTAACCCACAGTGCCACCCACATCCCTATAAGTGGATATATATAGCTTCAAATCCATATTAAATTCCAACGTGGATGAGCCCTCAGTGGTGGGGTATCTATAGCCCTCCAGATGTTGTTAGAATAGCTAGGGATGATAAGAGTTGTAGTTCAGCAAGATCTGCAGAGTAACAGGATCCTTACATTTGGCTTATGTTGTAAGTTACCTTTCAATGTAAGTGTTGTCAGCCGTTTTTTAAACAGAAAGATGGGCTATACACTAAATAATCTTAATTAAAAAGGAATCAATAATCCTTACTCTTGTCTTTTCACCCTGTTAGCACCTACAAAAAAATTCCAAGCATTTTGCTTCATAAATCCACCAGTACAGTTGCAAGGTTTCTAGAGCATCACTGGTCAATTTTACTTCCTTACTTGAAAATATAATTGATGTAATGACATCCATTGCTGTCAGCCTCCCAGCCCTCTCACAAATGCTTAAAGGTAAAGGGGACCCCTGACCATTAGGTCCAGTCGTGACCGACTCTGGGGTTGTGGCGCTCATCTCGCTTTACTGGCCGAGGGAGCCGGCGTACAGCTTCTGGGTCATGTGGCCAGCATGACTAAGCCGCTTCTGACGAACCAGAGCAGCACACGGAAACGCTGTTTACCTTCCCGCAGGAGTGGTATCTATTTATCTACTTGCACTTTGACATGCTTTCGAACTGCTAGGTTGGCAGGAGCTGGGACCGAGCAATGGAAGCTCACCCCGTCACGGGGATTCGAACTGCCGACCTTCCAATCGGCAAGCCCTAGGCTCTGTGGTTTAACCCACAGTGCCACACATCCATCTATTTGAGATGCACTGATTTCAGGCTCATGAACTATTAAAGTTGTAAACTGTTTGCAAGACAGACCAAACTTCCTTCTTTTTTCCTCTTTTGAATTTCTTTCGTTCTTTTTTAAGAAAACGTTTAAGCTGGCTTTGGACACACTGCAATTCTGAAAAGATTCTAAATCATTAGTACAGGTAAAGAACCTTTTCATTCCTGGAAACAGGAACCAGAAACTTTGATTCTGAGTGGACTGGGTTTAAAAGGTGGCACCCCAGCTGTTTCCTTCCATTTTGGAACATGTCTCATTTGGGCACATTGCACGAGATATGCTATAAATGTATTACCAAGCGCACACACAGAGAGATAAATCTGTCTTCAGCTATGAAATCCAAACTAGCTACAGGGTTAGAAAATTTCAACAATCCATTTACAATATAATGTCAATGACATGTACTGTGATCTGCTGACCAGAAGTATCTGTTACCGAGTAAATGCTAATGACATAGAAAATGTAAATGACATTTTTTCCCCTTGAGAGGAGCATCACATATTTCACTGAGTGTCATTAAATGGAACATGTTGCCCGAAACCCTGAGCCCCTAATGTAGTATTACCTGTGATGCATTTTCGAGGTATCTTTTTTGACAGTTATTTTTTTTTAATCTCCATAACACAATCATATTGTGTTCACTGGGTAAAAAAACGCAACAGGATAAATATTAGAAATATGCATAGCCTACAGACTACTATCAGATGACTTGTAGAGCATAAAAGTCCTGTGGTTTCAGATCAAGTTAACTAACAGAATTCAACTGCGCAACAACAAAATCAGACATTCTGGTGATGCAGAAAAAGCAGTTGCATAAATCAGTTGCATATCTACTTTTACCCTTTCCCTGTAACTTTCAAAAGGTGACCCTCAATAGCTCCCTTGCAGGTGTGTGGACCATACCTGTATGGGAATTTGATTCATCCTCCAGTGGCTTCCCCCTTCAAAGGTTACACCTGCAGCACCAAAAGCAAATGTGTTAAAACTTTTGCAAATGGCTTTCTTCTATTTATATGCAACCTTTATTTTTCCTAGAGTTCCATAACTCTAGGTGGTTCTCAGGTGGTCACCCATTCAGACACTGACCTAGACATGCTTAGCTTCATGTGCCTTCAGACTGTACTGTACCCTGGGGCCATTTATAACAGGAGTGGCTAAAATTTGCAGACTGAGAGCCACACTGGACCATGGGGACCATAGGTAAAGTAGGCATAGCCAAAGTATAAAAGAGGATGTGGCCATTAATTTATTTTTAAAGGGACAAACCTTTGAGGGCTGTTGGTGGGAATCAAAAAACCCTTTTTGAATCACAGAATCTCAGCAGGGGACCTGCAGGAGAGGTCAATTTTTGAAAAAAATGGAGAAATTTGGAGCGGTCTTGCAAGGTCAAACAAAACATTTTGGAGTCACAGTGAGGTGCATATTTGAGCAGTGAGATTCTTTTTTCTTTGACGTGGCTGTGGGGGTAGATGGTACAAAAACTTTTGACATCTTGACATCATAGTGGCAGACCTATAGGAGCAGTCAAAAATAAAAATTGTGAATTTTTAATAAAAAATGATAAATATGGGAGTCTTGTACAAGCAACTTGGGGGCTTGGATATGGTCCACAGATTAGCCACTCCTGGTCTGGAATATCTATAGTCGTGTGTATGCCCCACTCACCTCACAGAGTGTTTGTTGTGGGGGAGGAAGGGAAAGGAGAATGTTAGCCGCTTTGAGACTCCTGAAGGGGAGTGAAAGGCGGGATATCAAATCCAAACTCTCTTCTCTTCTTCTGTGAACCATTATGTCCTGGTCATCTTATTTATACAATGGAACCTCGAGTTGTGGACATAATCCATCCTGGAGGCCCGTCCGCAACTCGAAGCATTCACATCCAGAAGTGCTGCATCTACGGATGCACGTGGCACGATTTAGTGCTTCTGCACATGCACGAGCAGTGAAACCTGGAAGTAATCATTCCGGTACTTCCGGGTTGCTGCGGGACGCAACTTGAAAAGACGTAACTTGAAGCGGATGCAACATGAGGTATGTCTCTACCTGGCCACCAAGCCTCCCCACCTGTACTTGAAAGACCATTTGCTGAAACTTACTATTCAGGAGGGACGTGGGTGGTGCTGTGGTCTAAACCACAGAGCCTAGGGCTTGCCAATTGGAAGGCTGGCAGTTCGAATCCCCGCGAAGGGGTGAGCTCCCATTGTTCGGTCCCAGCTCCTGCCCACCTAGCAGTCTGAAAGCATGTCAAAGTGCAAGTAGATAAATAGGTACCACTCCAGCGGGAAGGTAAACGGCATTTCTGTGCGCTGCTCTGGCTCGCCAGAGGCGGCTTAGTCATGTTGGCCACATGACCCGGAAAGCTGTCTGCGGACAAATGCCGGCTCCCTCGGCCTATAGAGTGAGATGAGTGCCACAGCCCCAGAGTCGTCCGTGACTGGACCTAAGAGTCAGGGGTACCTTTACCTTTACCCTTTTACTATTCAGAATATCAGAAAGGGAGTGGGTAACATACTGCAATATCCAAAATAACATAGCTTTTCACTTTCCTACTTACATTTTTTCTCTCTACAAAGTATCCTTACCACTAGGCTTAAGTATCATGCTAATGTGTGTCCAAAAGGTTAGAAGAAATACGGTATATGAAGATATGATATGCTAGATAGCCAATCCTTCTCCCTTTGTCGGAATCTAAGCTACAAGGGACTCTTCTTCACCGCAGGTGAAAATTGCAAGCCTGTAATAGTGGTTATCAACACTTTTACAAATAGGATCCACTCCTCATCTTTGATCTTATCTACTAACCCCATCTCATGTCTTAGAAATTACCCTCTTACAGCTGTCTGTTAAGCATCTATTTCTGAAAACCAACTCACAGGGCTTCTGACACTCCTGTGACACTATGGTTTGGAAATCACTGTCCTAAAAAATTCCATGCTGTTTTCTCCCCCAAAAAGTCTTAAGAAAGTTGCTGATTTAGATTGATTTTTTTTTTCTATTCCAGGCTTTTCTGAAAGATGTGCATCTATGTTTATTGCTGTTTTTCATACTTTCTCTTTGAAATCTCTACCCTTGTAAGTGGTTATAGCAGCTGTTTCAGTAATATACATATATGAACCATTTACTCAGCACATTAGGTGCAAGGTAGTGAAAGCTACTATTATTGATTTATGTGCAGTGCAAACTCATCTTCTAACTCCTGCTGAAAACACACTGGGATTGACAAATCAGGCTGGGCAGAATGGAGTTAAATAATACAACAAAGGGGAAAATGCAAGCACTTTCCATACTCAACAGTAATGGCCAGCATATTTAACAAAACCACACAGTGCAAGTCTTTATTTTTCTCTGGTGAATATGGGCTCTGGCTTTCTTTGATCAGCTTAGTCTCCTGCCTAAGCTACCGAAAGGTCATTCAGAAATGTGCAGCTGCTGCTCATCTAGAACTTCTGCAGCTGATGCAAGGACAAGTCTACATGACAGCCTTTCGCAAAACAAACAATTCCAGCTCTGACAATTGCACCGCATGTGTTATTACTCTTTAAATGGAGAACAGGGCCTAGTATTTTTTTACAAAAAGCAAGCAAGCAAGCTTGTCTTTCCCTGCCCAGAGGAAAGCCTCTGCATGCTAATTGCAGACATTATTTTACCTAGGATTTGGCTCTGAACTAATATTTGTGAATGTAATAGCTGCTGAAAATCTCCCCGAGGTTCCACTGGCAAAACAGACCCCTGCAACTCTGTTTTCAGAAAGGAGAAGCGAGTCTCGCAGCGAAGGTTCACTTGGAGACTCAAGTCAATCTTGCCGTAATCAGGCAGGCAATCTGCCCTCTTCGTTTTCCAATTTTAATCTACCTTCCTTTTCTTTGCTGTGATAGATCATTATGGCTGCTGAGAAAGGGGACTTGTGATATTTTAAAAAAGAGAGATGTAACTTCCCAAGGAAACATTCTCTAATTGAGTTTAACCTTCCCTGTCCTTAGACCTTGGGATAAGAGGCACAGTCTTTAAAAACAGCACAATAAACACCCAATTAAAATAGGAAATGAGGTGCCACTCATCTGAGAAAGAACAAAGGATATACTTTCTATGTCTAAGATGTACAGAGCCCAGACAGTTAGTTAATAGATAACCACAGATTTCTCAAACTACAATTCCCAGCTTCCTATACACAAACCTGTTTCCCCCTTCAATTATGGTCATGCTTTACTTGGCATTGCCACCATATCCCTTTATTTCTCCATCTAAGAAGTTCCTGATGTGCAGTATTATTTCCCATGACTTTCTTACCTGGGCAAAGAATATTTTTTAGTTCAGTCTCCTGCCTAAGCTACTGAAAGGTCATTCACCATTTTCTTGCACAGCTGCTGCAGGTCTAGAAAACTTATGTAGAGTGAAAGGGTTTCTTATATCCAGCAATGTGCATCTTCAAAGTACATTCAAAAGAGAGCTCATTGTGTTCGTATTCTGAAGTGAGTGAAAGGCAGAGAAAACTATGTCATGGGCAAACAGTTTGCCAACATCTCTTCCCAGTTAGGAAGGGCAGAGAAATTTACCTTAACTTCAAAAGACACTGGGCTGCCCTGAGTCTTGTGAGAAAGTCTTGGAGTTGTAAGGATCAATCACACCATGATACCATGTCCAGCCACTGCTCCCATGAACGATGCAAGCTACACATGAATCAATGTTGCGATCAGCAGGAAGGAACCAAAGATCTCTCTCCTGAAAACTGTCAAGGCACTGAAAATTCTGCACCAAAGCGAGCTGATGCTCATACAATTAAAATCTCCCAAGAATCCTTTCCGATAGAGGCAAACAGGTGGCACATAAGCATGACTGGGGAAAGCCTTAATAGAATTTACACTTCACCCTGTTCACCCACAATAAAGTAACCATGGCTCTAGTCACCTGGTTTTTCTCTCTTCATGTATTGACTCTGGTTCAGGAGTGATCAGGGAGGAGGGGCCAGTGGCGGAGGAAGGGAATGGGGGGTGGTCCGCCCCGGGTGCCATCTCTGAGGGGGTGACAAGTAGACCCCCATGGGGGGCTCACCACGCCATCGCCACGCCTCAGCTGCGTGCCAGGGATCCTCCACTAATGGCTGCACCCTCCACCGCCGTCCATACGGCACTCGAGTGGCGCCATCGGCAAACTGCCCAGCGGCGCATGCATGACGGCACTACGCATGGCGCCACGCATGTGCCCTATATACGGTGCGCACGCATGCAGTGTATGTAGCGGCAAGCGTGCATGCGCCCTACGTAGCAGTGCCACGCATGTGCCGTACGTACGGTGCATGGGCATGTAAAGGTAAAGGTAAAGGGACCCCTGACCATTAGGTCCAGTTGTGGCCGACTCTGGAGTTGTGGCGCTCATTTCGCTTTATTGGCCGAGGGAGCCGGCGTACAGCTTTCGGGTCATGTGGCCAGCATGACTAAGCCACTTCTGGCGAACCAGAGCAGCGCACGGAAATGGCGTTTACCTTCACGCCGGAGCGGTACCTATTTATCTACGTGCACTTTGACGTGCTTTCGAACTGCTAGGTTGGCAGGAGCAGGGACCGAGCAACGGGAGCTCACCCCATCGCTGGGATTCGAACTGCCGACCTTCCAATCGGCAAGCCCTAGGCTCTGTGCTTTAACCCACAGCACCACACACGTCTGGCCAATTTGCCTCGCCCCCCGACACCCCGCACCAGGTGCTGGATCTCCTTCCTTCGCCCCTGGGAGGGGCAGCACAGTACGCCTGGCCTCCCAGCAACAAATTTCTGGCCAGTAACTGGAAGGGAGCTGGGGTGGGGCAAGGAAGTGCGGTGTCTGTGTGGTGCAGGCACCTCAGCAGAGCCCATCTTCTATGCTCACACAACCCTGACTTCCCCACCATCTTGTCCCTCCATCTCTTCTTCCTGACAAGATACAGTGACTCGGCTGCCCATCCTCACCACCTGCTCCCATCCTGGTAAACACTGGAAAATAAGCTCTGGAACATTCTATGGAAATTCCAAGGACTAGAAAATGAGATAGAAGCAGGAAATTTGGTGCCAGACCCCACCACTGAATGATATCATTTATAACTATTTGAATCCTAGCACCTGAGACCTTTATCACTTTTGCTTTTCATACTTTTAAAAGTAGATTACGAACCACCCAGGCATATGCCATAAAAGTGCTTTGACAGAAAGGCAGTATAGAAATGTAGTAAACACACATTAATCTCTGTGCTGTGCACAGCACCTACCACTCCTTTGACGCAAAGTAGGAGTGGACAAATTTGTTCTTATTTCTCCATTCTTAAATTCAGTCCTTCACATATTCATGTCAGTTTGTGGGTAGTTAGTTTATTTAGTAAAAAAATCCATTGTCATGAAATATACACATTTTTACAGAGTAATTTCCCCTAACATTATGTGTTTTTGTATGTTATTATTACTAACATATGCTTTTTTTGTACAGTGGTACCTCTGGTTAAGAATTTAATTTGTTCTGGAGGTCTGTTCTTAACCTGAAACTGTTCTTAACCTGAAGCACCACTTTAGCTAATGGGGCCTCCCACTGCCGCCACACGATTTCTGTTCTCATCCTGAAGCAAAGTTCTTAACCCGAGGTACTATTTCTGGGTTACTGGAGTCTGTAACCTGAAGCGTCTGTAACCCGAGGTACCACTGTACACTCTAAATGTATTTTTGTACATATGATTTGGCTGGAGAAAGGGACTATGAGGATCACCTAATCCAACCTCCTACAATTCTGGAATCTTTTAGCCCAATGTGGGAATCAAACCCACAACCCTGAGATTAAGAGTCTCCTGCTCTACCAACTGAGCTATCCAAAAGACAGCTGTGGTGTACCTTGCATATTGTTTAGGAAAGTGCAAACGATGTAGGCTTAACTTTCAATGTGAACCCAATCAAAGTTATCCCCCATCGCTACTCCATAGTACTCATGGTAGAACTGGAGAATTTGCTATCCCTGCTCTCGTTTACCGGGGTATTTCTCTCTGCATCCTTGCATTTTTTAATCTTACTAGCTGAATTAAAAAGCCGCCCAGCACAAGCTGTGTGAACCTGCTGTGCGCACAACAACATGCTGTATCTGAACACTGTAATCTGTTCCTCATAAACACACTGAAGAGAAAAGAAAGGTAATAGACTCACATGGTGGGGAGGTGGTATTCACCCTAGTTAAATATTGGGCTGTGCACAGCAACTGGGTTCCTTGCAACAGGTCTAATTAAAACCTAGCATTAGAACCGTAGCCTAGTTATCAACACTGTGATGACTTCGAGGTGCAGGTTTACTGGAGATGGAAAATAACAAAACTGAAACACATTGAGTTTGCTTTCCACAGGTTCCTTCCAAGCAGGCACCTATATTTTACTGGTTCTTTGGCATTTCGTCTGCTCTCTGATTGGAAAATGCCTGTTCTGGCTGTATACTTAAAAAAAAAACTTCCCCAAAGAGTGGTCTGATTCTCAACACAACTATTCTGCCTAGGGACAGAGAGAAAATACTTCCTGTGACATTTTCTTCTCATCTATAGGGATGGATGAATCTGTCAAATTCACTTTTTCTCAGTTTCTTATTTTTACAGTTCTCAACACTTCTGTATCAGTTTGTGGGTTTTGGGGCGGGTTTCCCCCCCCCTCCTAAAATGCACAGTCATGTATGCAATTTTGCTGACATTGCACATTTTTCTTTAAAAAAAAATCCCTAACATAATGCATATTTGTATATGATGCTCATGTTTTAATGCATTGTTTCTGAAAGTCACAATTTCCGGTGCAGTCTTGTGGTTTTGCAGACGCATGTTTGCATGCATAACACCTAAGTAGGTTCCAAGGTAAAATTTATTATGTACTGGAGAGTATATTATGTGAACATCTAGTTCAAAGACAGCCTATGTGAATCCACTGGGGCACTTTTATGAGCGCCACAGCCACTTGTTAGAATCCCAGATGCCATTTAAGAGAAAGTTCCTGATAGCACAGGAAAGCACACTGTTCCTGGCAGTTGTGGACATATGGGTAGAAGATTAAAAAGGTGCTGGCCAGGGTGTGACTCATCCCTGAGAATTTTTCTCACTCTCCTAAGGCAAGGATCCCTTGAGATGTCATCTAGCGGGCTCAGGGGACAGCCCATGATATCATGTGCTGTGTTCCCCACCTTCTGTAAAGACTTTCTGTCTGTGGCTGTCAAGCCAACGTACCACACTGTGATACAATATGAGAGGACACTTTTGATTGTGGACCGGTAGAAGGAGGTCATCAATTGTTGTTTAACATTGTTCTTTCACAAGACCCTGAGGAAATGGAGACACTGTTGGGCCTTCCTAACCACCTTATATTGTAAACTTAAGATTAGAAAATTGAGAAACTAATTTGTCTGATCCTTACTGTCAACACAGATATATCCTACGTGTGAATAGCACATGTGAAACCCTTGTTTAGTGTACAGCTAATGGAACATTAAACAACAATCCAGAGGAAGATGATGACACTAATGACTACTATGGAAACTCATGTCATCCTTAATATATCAGATCATGGTAATTAGTAATAATGATAAAATATACTCATAAACAAACAAAATATGCCTTATGCCATATTAGCAGTCAATACAGACCTTTGATATGCATTACAATAGGTGGTATTGAACTAAGTTTTAGTCAGATAAGACCTACTGACCTATTGAAATTAATGTACCAAACTTAGTGATGTTCATTAATTTCAGTGAGTTTCCCAACTCTTCAACTATTTTGCTGCATGTTTCAAAATAAATATCTAGATATATGCATCATTTATCCCCTAAAAGTGTGTTTATCATCAAAATGTACAATTTTGCAGAAAAAAAGAGTTATAAATATGAGTTCTTTGCTAAACATAAGAAATAGTCATCAAATCTTTCAGGCTTGGACACACAGATAAATGAATCTGGCTCCTGGTCTTAATATGGAGCGACATGCCTAGTCTTGTTCCAGCAAGCAGAAACACATTTGGAGTTGTCTCAGAGGACAACAGAATTAGTAGGAAGGAAAGCTAATTAGCTTTGTCTTTTGAAGTTCCAATGATAGGAAACTATGATCATCAGCAAGAGATGGTGTCACTTAGGTTCATGAAAGCACAAAATCTAGCAGCAGGCCACCCTTAGTCTACAATAATTAATGACACATAAATAATAAAGTTGGCATGATTAATAGCTCTTGACTTGTTTCTGATTCAGTCTCAGCATCAGTAATTTTTAAACCAGGTGGTGTCCCCCATTGATGTTGTACAGAATCACTACATGGGATGCATGTAGATAAATGGGATCTCCCCAAACCTTTCTCTGTGATTTTTCATTCCCTAAGCCCTGTTAAGGTGTTTATCTCCATTGTGGGAAGGAGCAGGGCTGTGAGTGCTAGCCCCATCCCAACATCCTTATCCTTGCTCATTCCACCCCAGTCTTTGTGCCTTGAGTGGGAACATCTCAAGGGGGAATATTCCTGCATGCAACTGAATATGCTCTTCACAACCAGCAACCCAGATCACACAAGGTTTGCATGAAAGATTCTGAGGGCATTCAGCCAAACTTGAAAAGATTCAACACTCAGTTCTTATGCTTAACTCAAGATGGTCTGAAGCTGTAACTGGTGGGAACATGGATGTTGATGCAAGACTATCATGCCCTGTCCTGCCCCTCCTTTTCTGTTGCCTCACAACACAAGGAGGTCAGTGCCTGAATTGGGCATCTAGAGATGCACCAAAATTGGTTGGAATTCCTAACAAGCAAATGTATGTATGCTCAGCGTATATGATGCTACTACCTTCCTGAAGCTACAGTACCTTGCTGGGTTCAGTCAGTGCCTGGAAAGCAGATCATATTGAGACCCCGTGCCTGCAGACCCATGAGGGGGAAAAGATGAGAAATGAATGTACCAAACAAACAAATTAAGGAATGCAGCAGGTGCACTGCGGGGTAAAAAGGAAGTCTGAACTTCTAACGGGACTTGGCAAAAATAATAGGCAGGGGAGGACAATTCAACAACAACAAAGTTTCACAGCTTCCACTTGCCTTTGACCGGCTTTACACACTCTTCTTTTCTGGTTTGTCGGGAGACTTCAGAAAACTCAGCCTTTTGTGTGTGTTTTGTTTAATACATTCTACCCAAACTAATTAACTCAACATCAGACTTAATAGCTGTCCTATGAAGCAGACAGTAGTCTTGGCAAGCTTCCCCTTTCCCTTTATTAGCTTCCTAGATTACTCTCTGTTGACGCAAGTGAACGATTTTCAAAAAATCAAAAGTGACTTTCACTTTTAATGACAAGGCATTAAACTCAGCTGACAAAAAGCCTCATGATTGTCACATGTGTCTTTCCAATACTGTCACCCACTGCAAAACTAATTTCTACCACTTTTGATAACAAGGTAATTGGTTCTAGGTTGAAAGAGGCAAAGTGTGAAGCGTTATGCAGTATGAGCTGGCATATCAATCTGCTTAACCTTAGTTTATTGGCAGGCATGATATATATATTTCTTCCTTTACTTTATGGTAAAGAGAAAATGGTCTTATCAGACAGTATTGTTCAACTGACTGTGATCGCTCATACGATAACTGTGCTTTTACAGTGTGTCAGCGGTGTTATTTCATTCACTGTTGTGACATAGCCTAAGTTTGCATAAGTTGTGCTACAGATGACAAGCAAACACTTTTTCTAACAAATTAAAAAATTGTCCAGTAACACCTTAGAGACCAACTAAGTTTGTTCTGGGTATAAGATTTCATGCATGCACACAAAAGCTTATACCCAGAACAAACTTAGTTGATCTCTAAGGCACTACTGGACATAGTTTTTTTAATTATTATTTTTTTACTACATCAGACCAACATGGCTACCTACCTTTTTCTAACAAAATAATTTTAGGCGGGATAGAAAACAGAAAACAGAACAGAGATGATGTGAATTGCAGTCCAGCAACATCTGAAGAACAGCAGGTTTCTTACCCCTGTTATAAATCCACATCTTAGGATGCAATCCTATACCCACTTATTTTGGGGAAGGACTCATTGAATTCAATGAACTTACTTCTGAGTAATCATGTATAGGATTGAACTCTTACCTGCTGATAAGAGCTATCAGATTGGTAAGAAACAGGGACAGGGACTTTTCAATGGTGGCCCCACAACTTTGGAACTCAACTCCTTGGGAAATATCCATTACTGGTTTTTATCATTACTAGCTCATGAAAGAATTCTGAAAAGCATTGTTTTTCAGTATGTAGTGAGTTTATGTGCTATTTTTTCTGAACTTTTATTAAGGGATGTGATAATTTTATAATTTGTCTAATTATTATGCATTCTTATTTGTCTAGGTGCCCAGAAAGGTGCATTAAAAATTCTTAAAAGAAAGGTTTAAAAAAATCACGTGTAGTAAGCATTTCCTAAGGCTGTGGATATGTTCCTTTTGCATCAGAAATGTGAAACTAAAAACAAACAAATATCATCAGTCAATCCGCCCCCCCTGTAATTCTGTACAAACAGTTATTTTGCTGCTCTTATCTTAACATCAAGTTTCTTTTTTTAAAAAAAATAAATGTGAAAAAGGGAAGCAAATTATGTAATGCTTTTTTAAAATATATTTTTATTTAACAATTTTAACAAAACAAATTATCAATCAAAATAATCAATGACACCCCCCCCTTTTTTTATTATGTAATGCTTTTAATGTAATCCTTATATATCCCTGTTTCTTTCTTGTTTCCTGCCAGGCCAAAATAGAGGGTTCTGCTGTAATGCAGCCAAAGGCTACCGTTTACTCCACAATATCATTAGTATAGAGAAATCTTGGTATTGACAGGACTTGAGTAAACAAGGAGACACACCAGCATGAATGGGTCAGTGAGGGTCTGGCTTCTGGCATTCATGAGACAGAACAGAGCTCAGCGGCACAGGGCCAACAAGGCAGGGGGGTCAGCAAACTGAAAGATTGATAACCACTGTCTTCAAAAAGATGGGATTTCAGTCACCAACTGGAGATGAATCAGCTCTTCTATTTTAACTCATCCTCAAGCCAGTTGCATTGGAACTGCCACTTGAACAGTCAGGAATTACTTCAGAGTCTGAGGTGTAAGGAGGCCCACGCGGAGCGGGGAGCAGTCATGTACCCTTTTCCTGAGCCTCAGAGAGCTAAGCCCTTTGAGTTTCTAACTTTATTCTAACAAGACTCCTGCCCTGGGCTTCAGACAAGCTCTGCAAGGGCAGAGCCTGGGTCTAATAGATATGGCCAAGGATCAGGGATTAATTCTGCTATATGAGCTTGGAAGAATATTGCATTGATCTTATATGACTTTCACGAACATTTATGGGGCTTTTAAACTTAGAAAATAAGGTGAGTAACAGGGACATGGTCTCTCTCTCTCTCTCTCTCTCTCTCTCTCACACACACACACACACACACACACAAATACTGGAATTCAGGATCACCTGAGGAAGCTGCAAATGGGAATATTCAGGACAGACAAAAGGAAGCACTTTGTTACAAAACACATGGTAAAGATATGGAATTCGCCCCCAGAAAATGTACCTACTTGGATAGGTTTAAAACAGGATTAGACAAATTCACTGAGGATGAAGAAGCTCAGAATTGCTCAACTAGTCACGGTGCTTATATTGTATCTCCTCTGCCGGAGGCAGTGTGCCTCTGAATACCAGTTACTGTGAATTACTTGTGTGGAGAGTGCTGTTGCAAGCCTTCAGAAAGCATCTGGTTAGCTGCTGTAAGAACATCATATATTGGACTAGAGAGGTCTTTGGTCTGATTCAGCAGGGATCTTCTTAGGCTCTTAGCATGCTTAGAATCAAGGGTTGTGCCTGGATAGCTAGAAGATCAGATCAAATGGTGGTGGAACTGGCCAATTATCTGAAATGAGGCAGGAACATGGAATGGAAACTGGCTAAGTCAAGTAACAAGAACAAGGCACAGAAGAGGCACAAACTGATGGGCAAATGTCAAACAAATCAGAACTAAGGGAGTTACAGTATAGCTCTTATAAAGAAGGTCCACTGCATTCTTTTGTGTTCTCCAAAGTCTGCTGCAGATATAAAACTGTCTCCCTGAAAACCATCATTTGCACATTTGGAGCCAGCCTCAGGAACATGTACCCTGAAACCTCACCCTTCTTTTGGGGAAAGATTGTCTCAGGTTTAATCCCCAGCAATGCTAAGTAAAATTGGGAAGGACTCTTTTTTTTTTTTTTAAAGCAATTTATTAAATTTTACAATAAAGATAAACATAGTAAACAATGTAACATTGATCTTAACATATTTTCACATTTTCTTTGGACTTCCTCACATCTCCCGCTCCCATTTTCATCATTATAACATTTTGTCAGCAATTTATCATCTTATTTAAATTCTTATATCCCTTCTATGTTTCATAATCTTATAATTCTCAAAAGGAGCTAAATTTCACAGTCTTACTTATTTTCTTAAAAAACTTCTAAATTTAGTGGTGCTCAGTTATTTTGATCTAGCATCTTGTTTAGCTTTCACTCAAATTACAATACTTTTGTAAATAGTTCTTAAATTTCTTCCAGTCCTCCTCAATCCTCTCTTCTCCCAGGTCACGGATTCTGCCGGTCATTTCAGCCAGTTCCATGTAGTCTATCAGTTGTATCTGCCATTCTTCCAGTGTGGGTAGATCTTGAGTTTTCCAAAATTGGGAAGGACTCTGGCCTGAAACCCTGGAGAGTCTGAATAGACAATACTCAGCCAAATGGATCAATGGTCTTGCTCACTATAAGGCAACTTCCCATGTTCCTTTGCTTACCTTATCCATGATTCAGAATGATGGTTCAGAAAAGGAACTGTTGGTATCTAAAACTAGCCTTGCCTTCAACGCAGTATTCGATGTTCTAGAGCAGGGGTCAGCAAACTTTTTCAGTAGGGGGCTGGTCCACTGTTCCTCAGACTTGTGGGGGGCTAGATTATATATTTTGGGGGGGGGGATATGAAATAATTCCTATGCCCCACAAATAACCCAGAGATGCATTTTAAATAAAAGGACACATTCTATTCATGTAAAAACATGCTGATTCCCGGATAGTCCGCGGGTCAGATTGAGAAGGCGATTGGGCAGGATCCGGCCCCCGGGCCTTAGTTTGCCTACCCATGTTCTAGAGATTTTAGAAGCTACAAGAAAATGGAAGAGCCTCCCTCATTCTCAGATATGGGAAAGCTGATGGATTTGAGCCAAATGTGGTGTGACGTATGTGCACAAACACGTGAATCAACTTCAACAACAATAGCACAAAGAAAAGAAGTTGATCTTATACTGTTGCATGCTGTTTGTATTTTTAATTATACTTCAAAACAAAGATTCATGTTCTACAACAACCCTGGAAAATCAAGTATTTTCATATACCCTCGCCACCATCCCTCCACTAAGAGCAGACACCGACGCCGCTGTGACTATTCAATGGAGTTATTCCTTCAAATGTCTGACATCTGTTCTGTCCTTGTTCTGCCTTATAATTACTTTGAGGGAATTCAGGGCCCGCCAAGGATTTTGAGATAACAGAAGACTGAAAACGTAAAGCTCTCCCTTTTATTCACAGTAGAGAACACATCCAGACAACAGCAACAGAAGTTTACCCATGCTGATCACCATTTACAAGTGCTAACTTTCGAGGGACTAAGGGATGGCATTCCACCCGGGTCCCTGATCAAGTTCTGCTTCACGTATTTGTACTGCCAAAAATGAAGCCAATTACTTTTGATGGCAATAATGTTGACGTGGACACTTGCATCGCTCCCACCGCAACTCACATCAACAGATGCAGCCGTATCCCCATTTTGCCCTGTAAAACTACATGTCTGTTACACTTGCATTTTCAATTTATAGTTGCCAGGTTCACATTAAAACACGCTGGTGTGGAAACAAACAGCTTTGTCATGTTTGCATCGAAAGCTTGAAGGTTCCCCTCCCCTCAATGCATAACAATAACAAAAATAGATTTTTATTTATGAAGTGTATTTTTTAAAAAGCCCAGTGTGCTGTATGATACAAAGGATTGGGTGGGGGAAGGCAAAACACTCAGCTCACAGGCCTAGAATTTAAATACAGAGATTCATGAGGAAATGTAAATAAGGAAACAAAGGGGAAAGAGAGAGGGTCACTAAGGTCACAAGCACAACATACATTTAAAGGACTCTTATACCACCTTTACAGGGACGCGGGTGGCGCTGTGGGTTAAACTGCAGAGCCTAGGACTTGCCGATCAGAAGGTCTGCAGTTCGAATCCCCATGACGGGGTGAGCTCTCGTTGCTCGGTCCCTGCTCCTGCCCACCTAGCAGTTTGAAAGCATGTCAAAGTGCAAGTAGATAGATAGGTACCGCTCCAGCGGGAAGGTAAATGGTGTTTCTGTGCGCTGCTCTGGTTCGCCAGAAGCGGCTTAGTCATGCTGGCCACATGACCCGGAAGCTGTACACTGGCTCCCTCGGCCTGTAAAGCGAGATGAGCGCCGCAACCCCAGAGTCATCTGCGACTGGACCTAATGGTCAGGGGTCCCTTTACCTTTACTTTACCACCTTTACAGCCACAGGCAATTGTGGCAACTGTAGTTTGTTAAAGGTCCCAGGAATTGTATGTCTGTAAGGTTAGCAATCTAAACAAACTACAGTTCCCAGGATTCTTTGCGGAAGAGTACTTTAAATGTATGGTGTGTATGTGACCTGTTTCAAAATATCAGCAAACTAGCAATGTCCAAGAGAGTGATTATGTTTTTCAGGCCCTATTTCAAAAGCAGAAGAACTACATGAACCATGTTACTTATTTGGAAGGAATAAGAATGGCTAGGCATTGCAAGTAAATTCATATAGCAGCAGTCCAACTGCTCTTTTGTAACTAGAAAAGCCATTTCAGTAGGGTTGCCATATTTCAAAAAGTGTGTGTGGGGGGGGGGGAATCTTGAAAAATCTCCTTTAAAAATTGCAGTTTTTAAACTATCTTTCTGTAAAATTGCCAAAAAAAAATTCAACACTTCCGATATGGGCTGCCATGTGGACAGGTTTTCTTGGACATTATAGCTGCTTTTCTAAAATTCCACCCTGATGCCATTTTTTGCAAACGAATCGCATTTATGTCCAGGAAATTCCAGACGTACGGCAGCCCTAATTTCAGAAAGAAGGCAGTTGAGATCAGAGAAGAGAATGTTGAATATTGTGGGTTTCCCGTGCACATCTGCTTGGTCAGAGCAGGGTGCTGGACTCGATTGGCTCTTGGCTCCTATTACATTCTTGGGTAATCTTTTCCTGCTTGGCATTTTCCTGCTTCAGATCACTGCCTAGCAACACAATCTCATGTGTGTCTGTTCAGAAGCAAGTTCCAATTAGCTCAGTGGATCTTGCTTCTAGATAAGTGGGCACAGGACTACAGACCAAGTGGCTTTTCCTCCCACAGAGAACCAAGTATTTTGCATTCCCTGAAAATACACCAACATTCACACGCTGAAGGGCTCTCTCTGCCAGTTCCCCCAAATTCCAGTGCTGAGCTCCAATACTGAGGAGAGGTTTCAAGCTGAGCTGGGCAGCTTTACCTCAAACAAAGCTCTGCCCATCCTACCAACTGTTAAAAGACTTCGGAGTTCTATTCTTCTCTTTTTTAATCCACTAAGCGAAATAGGGAAATTATAGGGGGAACCAAACATGACTTGACACTGCCACCAGCTGGTGTAGAATAATATAGGGCTTAATTTTCTCGACGGCATGCAGCAATTTCCAGCTTGGTTTGTGAACTCTGGAAAGGCCTCTCTTATTAGGTGCCTTTCTGCCCTTCGTTCTTCAAATGGCTCCAACCCTACATAATTGTGTTTGAATAGCTAAGCTGAGCATATCCACAGGTACTTTATGAGGCACAGCACAGCTGCTCATATGAACAAGAGAGTAATGGCTTCCAGCTCACTTCTTCAAGCTGAGTCTGCTTAATTAACTCTGACGTGGGGTGGGACATCCTCTGCAGTCTCAGAAGGACTGGGAAGAAGCCCCAACTAATCCCTTCCATCTTCTGCCCTCACAGGAGGCCTGGTGTCATCTTTTCTATCCACAGAGTCTCTGTGACTCTGTGAGCTGCGTAAGCGACAGATTCAAAAATCCACACCAGCCAATACCATAGTTTTCGCCCCATAACACACATTTTTTTCCTCCTAGAAAGTAAGGGGAAATGTCTGTGTGTGTTATGGAGCGAATGCTTCCCTCCTCCATGGTTTCCAGCGGGAGAAGAGCCGCTGAATGGGGAGGAGAGAGGGACAGAGTGCCTGCTTCTTTAAAGGAGCAAAGCAGGAGAGGAGAGGAGCCGCTTACACGAGTATAAGTGGCTCCTGTCCGGTTGGCTCCTTTAAAGCAAGAAATAGCAGGAAAGATTTTCAGCTCGCTGGGGGGGGAGGAGGGAGAGAAGCAGAGCCTGCTTGCTTTAAAGGAGCAAAGCGGGAGAGGAGAGGAGCCGCTTACACGTATGGTCAAGGGTGACGGGAGTTGTAGGTTAGCAACATCTGGAGGACCAAAGATTCCTCACACCCAACCTAAAGCTAAAAAGAGGCCTGGTAGCACCTGGATTTTATATGTCTAAAGATGCTGGCATGAATTTTCAACCGTTGTCTTTCTTCTCATTAGCCTTTGGTGCAAGCCGAAACCTGAACAGCATCTAACAGGGCCTGACCTGAAGATCTGCTACCTCTTCCCATATTCTACCTTAAGACTATGACCAATTGCTGGCTCCAAGAAGGCATCATCTACAGTCAAGGTTTTTCCTCACCACTCCTTGTTCCATTTACCATCCAGCTTGAGACATTTTGATTGCCCTGATATGGATTTTGGGCTCCCTGACTTCCACCCTGCCAGTCCCATGGGCACCAGCCGTGGCGCTTTAGCAGTTCCAGGTTCTTCAGTGCAGTATTATTTATTGTGAGCTATATATACAAATGGGAAGCGGGTGGCGCTGTGGGTTAAACCACAGAGCTTAGGACTTGCCAATCAGGAGGTCAGCGGTTCGAATCCTCACGACGGGGTGAGCTCCTGTTGCTCAGTCCCTGCTCCTGCCCACCTAGCAGTTTGAAAGCACATCAAAGTGCAAGTAGATAAATAGGTATCGCTCTGGCAGGAAGATAAACGGCATTTCTGTGCGCTGCTCTGGTTCGCCAGAAGCAGCTTAGTCATGCTGGCCACATGACCCAGAAGCTGTTCGCCGGCTCCCTCAGCCAATAAAGGGAGATGAGTGCCGCAACCCCAGAGTCGGTCATGACTGGACCTAATAGTCAGGGGTCCCTTTACCTTTATATATACAAATATCTACAGAAGCAGTTCATACAGTCAGACAGAGTACTTGGCTGCACCTTAAGGCAAATAGGGAAGACTCTTTCTCTCTGACCACACTCCTCTACACCATCACCTTACTGCTGGACAGGTTTCCCTTTTAAACCGATGACAGCCAATCAACTGTCAGCACATTACTGCTGAGTCGTTCTGACCCAGCACCTCTATAGACAGTATTGCATCAACCTGTTGCATCAACTAGCAAACTCAAGCCTGCAGACTTATTGCGTGTTGAGTCCCACAGTGCCACCCCCCAAAAAATTCACACTTCACACATCAATTTTTGTTTAAGGTTTTTGGCATAATTTTGGCCACAACTTTATTCAAAATACAAAAAATGTGAGTGGTTGCTTAGGCATTGGTTATGACTATCTGTCCTTGCCCTCAAGGACAGAGCTGGCCCTTCCGGACACCAACGGAAGCCAGCGTGGGAAACAAGTATTGGGTGAGAAAATGAAGCTGGGCAACAGTCCCTCACTTCTCACCCTCATGTTCCTGTGGGGCTTGCACGGCCCAAGTCCGATGCCAGGGACAAGGACGAAAAGAATGGCAAGCCCCTGGATTCCTTTAACGGAATTCCCTTTCCGCATCATTTGGAGGGATAGGCACTTACCCCTCCAAGCACCAATTTAACCAATGCCTAACCGCCAACCTTACAAGTTGTGACGATTTGCTACGCAGTAGGCAAAAAACCAAATGGCACCAGCCAATCAGCCAGATGGCAAAATTCCTACCAGGCCCCCGCTCCAAGGTGGACGACCCCATGACAGGCATAGCAAGGTCAAGTGATCAAGAAAAAACCACCCTATTACAGGGAGGGAGGGTGGGTGATCCGATGCAAAACGGCCAAGAGGACGTCCAACGTCTGGCCTCTGTATTTAAAGACTCTGACCCCTCCTCCAAATTGGCAACAATCAAAACTCCCCAGCAACCCAATTTTAACCACTTAAAGGCTTGGGTTCCTCCAAATCTGCCCAGTAACGTGAGGGTGGCTTGTTCCCCCAACCGCAACACGTGCTCTCTGTTAGGGAGAACACGCTTTATCTTACACAGCATTCTGTGAATCCCGACACACTGACACTATGGAGGGGCAGTTGGGCAAAGCTGCACCTGCCATGATGCCAACATTTCAACCAGCTCCTGTAGTTGCACCTTTAAGAGCATCCAGTTGTGCAGATAAAATAATAATGTTTATCTCCATGCTGAGAATATTTTCTCCTGCTGGTTTCTGTTAAAAGCAAAGAAGCAGCAAGGTAAACTAGTTTTCTTTAGTTCCCAGCCTCAACTGGAAATCCTATTTCTGTTCATTCTGAAGGTGTTAAAAGCACAGAGTTTCTGTCTCTGGGGGGACGGGGGACGGACCTGACATCCCTTGAAGATTTCTGCGTTTTAGTGGGGCAGAAGGCTTCTAGGCAAGCCACTGCACAGTTGAAACAATTCAAATAATCTCTCCTGGTTTGTCTCCTTTCAAATACTTCTCCCCATCCTGAGTGGCTGTAACCACTTCACTGTTGAGTGGTCTCTTTAAATTTGAAGGTTCATTATTGTTCCACAAGATGTGTATTTCTTTAAAGGCCAGAGCAAATAACGTGACCTAGTTTTACAGCTGTGAAGCAGTATAGCATGTGCTGTTAAGTTATGTTAATTAAGCTGTTGGGCATAGTGTATATAAAGAGCAGCACCTAGCTCTTTCAGTACCCTGGGGGATGGGTCATGCTTATTGATATATTATAATTAATGTAAAAGGAGTTTTTGTTTTTGTTATTAAAACCTAGCAAAAATTTATTTGCGTTCCTTGTAATGTGTGGTCTCCCCAGCACGCTTTCTGCAGCGCAGCTAATCTGCAAATAGCCAACACTGACCCCTCAGATGCAATGCAACATCACCAGATGTGATCCAAAAGCTTCTGTTTTTGCATGGGAATCTTTGGTACTGAACTCACCCCCTCTCCAGCTGTTCTCTAACTGCTTCTGATAAAACATAGAGGAACCCATGATGGCGGCTATCCAACCTTCACTGCTGGGAGTCTGGATCTTCCATATTCTATCAGAGGTGGTTGTTTAAGTGAAGCGAAACGTGTGCATACAGCATAGTAAAACAACAAATGTTAAAAACGTTCCAATACAGGGCTGACTTCAGATGTCTTCTAAAAGATATGTAGTTCTTTATCACCTTCACATCTGAAAGGAGGGCATTCCTCAGGGAGGGTGCCACTACCAAGAAGGCCCTCTGCCTGGTTCCCTGTAACTTCACTCCTCACAGGGAGGAAACCGCCAGAAGGCCCTCAGGGGAGGAACTCAGTGGAGACGCTCTTTCAGGTATACTGGGCCGTGGCTGTTTAGGGCAGGCTTCCTCAACCTCGGCCCTCCAGATGTTTTTGGCCTACAACTCCCATGATCCCTAGCTAGCAGAACCAGTGGTCAGGGATGATGGGAATTGTAGTCTCAAAACATATGAAGGTCCGAGGTTGAGGAAGCCTGGTTTAAGGGCTTTAAAGGTCAGCACCAACAAATGTACTGGGAGTCAGTGAAGATCCTTTATGTTAAGTTGTGGGTGAACATATCAGACGACACAGCGAGTCTTCAAACAGCTCTTTTTTATTCACAGGCCAGAACAGAACTGAACTGAAGGGTTCAGCCAGCCTGCTTATATAGAGCTCCACTACAACGCAACTGCAACACTTTCTGTAACTATCCAATCACTGAACGTCACTTTCAATCCCTTATTTGCATATGTGGACCTGAGTGAAAACTATCTACAGTATCCCCCTGCTGGCCCAGGGTGAGAACTTCAGTACATAACACTTTAGAACCGGTGTTATATGGTTCCGGCGGCCACTCCCAGGCACCAGTCTAGCTGCCGCATTAGTAGTAGTTTACGAGTCACCTTCAAACCTTCATACAAACTTCTGTATGTTAGGAGGGATTTGCATAAGAATACTGAGTAATTGTCATGAGGACTTCAGAAGAAAATGCAAACTGATGTGGAGAACTGAATTTAAGACTGGAAAAGATGACAGGTTTGCACCTCCCTATTCCCATGTGTTATTTATATTTATAAAGGAATTTAAAGGAAAATGTAAAGACTCAACCATCATTTAAATCATCAGGAAATTTCTTTTAGTGGTTTTGTTTCTGCCGTCCCTAATTTTGATTCGAGATATATACTATCCAGGGGTGTTGTACAGAATAAATAAATAAATCATTAAACCTGCATGCTAAGAAACTCATGGGAACAGAACTCAAACATATTTATACGGTGAATGTCTGAGATGAATGTCCAGTATATTTTACCTCCATATAATCTATTGCTCCTGTGAAATTTCAGTCCATTAAATGACACCTCCATCCTACACATTTTCTTCACAAGAATATCATTACCATTATAACCCCATGACTTATTTTAGCATACCTTGTTTGTTTGGAATGGAAATCCAATTATATATCTGTATAAAAACTCCAGGCAGGTAATATACACAACTTGAGAGGTATAATTTTTTTCCTTTTATTTGCTCATCTATGATTAACAGAGTTTCTTCCTTTCTCAGTAGGCCATGGTACTAAGAACATCGTTACATATATTTCCTCCTAAGAGGCAATTGATTTGAATTCTCAGAATTGCCCAGATGTGTTGCTTATAAAATATTCACCAAGCCAATCCTGTTTCTCCATAAAAATTTCATGTTGAGTATTCAACCTTACAAAAATTCCTTTAATTCCCCTCACATTGGAGAGAAATGGGATTTTAATCCAGTTTGATTAAACAGTGCAGTCCTATACATCTTAGATGCAAGCCCAGTCAGTTTAATTGGACTAATTCCTAGGTAAATGGGTATAGAATGCCAGCACAGTAAGCCATATTTAACTGAATGGACCTTACCTCTGAACAGACCTGCATAAGATTGCTGTGTTATTTTGCATATTACTGTGTGCTGTGTGCAGTATCTTCCTTCACATGGTGGATGATTTTTTTTTAATAAATAATTTTTATTAATTTTCCATTTAAGCATATATAATCACATCATTATTATCCACTTTACTTCTTCAGCTCCTTAGAGCCTGCCAACTTCCTTCCCTCCCACCTCTTGGCTTTCAAAACTAACCTTTCTATCACAGCATTTTATATATTTTCCAGTTCTAATATAACTCATTACAAAATACCTCACAGTTTAAATAAATATAGAAAGGTAAAAACAATTCTCATTACAAGTCTTCAGATAACCCTACTAATGTTGGAGTTCTTGCTATTGTTGTTGCATACATGAACAGTCTTTTATCTTTTTTTGGTATCTCTCCACCTACTACATCCAATAAAAAGTCTTCCGGTTTTTTAACAAAAGTGCTTTTAAACATTTTCTTTAATTCAATGTATATCATTTCCCAAAAAGCCTCTACCTCTTTGCAAGTCCACCACATATGGTAAAAGATACACATGGTGGATGATTTTAAACAGCAATCCAACCAGAAGCATAGTCCGGTTTCTTTAACTTCTACTCCCCACTGTCATTTCTTCTCCTTCCATTTCTATCAAACCTTTGTGTCCTCCAGCCTCTGCAAGGCCAAATCTAGAACTGGGTTACCCAGAATGGCCAACAAGGTACAACTGGGCTTGCCCTGCAATTTGGCAACTCATTTCCAGTCACACTCCCAGCAACGTATTCCTCTCTTCCCCTCATTCTATAGGCCGCCTTTCCATATACCCTTCCATATGTTGAACTGGCATATGGAAAAAGTATCTCTTGGCACTACCATCATATTTGAAGGCTGCACCATCCTGACATCCACCCACTGAGAGTAGAAATCTGCAGAGGGAGGGGCCCGTTCAGATTTCCACTTGTCCTGTACCTAGAAAGCACAGGTCCGAGTGGTTTTCCACTTGTTCCATGCTTTCTAGGCATGGCTCCAAGGGATTTGCCCTTTGCCCTGCCACATTCTGTCATGGAATTCTACTCAATATTGATCCAGAGCAGATTCCAATGTATAGTTAACAGCATACAAACTTAAACACGTTGCAGGAGCCCCCAAAATAGACCAGAGGCAAATATTGCAACATAAAAGAATGTTAGAAAGAGGTTGGAAAAAGAATATTAGGTCGTTTTGGCAGATATGATATAATGGATTAAGTAAAAATGAAGTATAGAAATTGATGGGAAAGAGGAGGATTAATTGTATTATTGAATGTTAAAATAAGTAAATGAAAAGAAGGTTAGAAGGATCTGCTGGAAATACGATTTAAACTAGAATACAAAGCTGGGAGGTGAGAGGAGGTCATGGAAATAAGTAAAAGGAAAAAAGGTTAGGTAAAGGTTTAATTTGTTTTTTTGCTTTATTTTAATGTAATGTATTTTCATATTTTTTGTTAAGGTTTTTTTTACTATCTGTTTTTTGTTATATGTTTATTTTATTTTGTATGGCTTTTCTATTCTTTTTTGTAATTTTAAATTTGGAATAAATATCTTTTTTAAAAAAACAAAACAAAATAGACCAGAGGCAATTGTATTTCATCCAGCAGAGCTTTACTGCTACTGAAGGCAAATGAGCATAATGGTCACAAATCCAACACATTCAGGATTGGCAGAGTCCATAACAACTGTTGTAATAGACTTACCTTAAACTTACAATAACTTATAATAAGACTAAACTTTAACACTAAGCATACTATGTACAGAACAAGACACCTGAAGGAAGAGAGATAGAAAGAGAAAGTGAAACCCGGCTCCTTCTGGCCTTACTTTTATAGTCAGCATGACCTTGACAGAAGAGATAAGAGAACCAGTTGAAGCCAGCTGTGCTCAGCTTCTCTGAAGGAATAACCCAAACATCATGAACCTTCTGCTTGTTTCTTTCACACAGAGAAGCTTCCAGAACCCTCTTGAATCAAGTAGAAGAGGAAAGATCTCTACACATCGAATCAATACTTTCTGCACTAAGAAATGCAAACTGACTTTCTCCTGGAATACCCACTCTTTAGCAGTAAATTGAAACAAATGGCAACCCACAGAAAACCCAACCTGTTCCAGGTCAGTGCTAAACCACAGGTTTCCCCATGGAAAAGAGGTGGGGCAAAGAAACGCGTGGATAAGCCCCTGTATGTTAACAGCTACTTACAGGCTTTGTAGGCAGATGTCCCTATCCAAAGTGTGGTAGATGGAGGCGAGGCCAGCATGGTGTGTGCTGTCCCACTCTGCCCTCCATCTGTTATACATGGAGGAATGACTGAAAAGGGCTCGTGTCAATAATAATAATAATAATAATAATAATAATAATAATAATTTATTTATACCCCACCCATCTGACTGGGTCTCCCCAGCCACTCTGTGCGGCTTCCAACCAAATATCAGAAACAATACAGCGTCAGACAATAAAAACATCCCTCAACAGTGCCGCCTTCAGGTGTCTTTTAAAAGTAAAATAGTTGTTTATTGCCTTGACATCTGCTGAGAGGGCGTTCCACAGGGCAGGCACCACTACCAAGAAGACCCTCTGCCTGGTTCCCTGTAACCCCACTTCTCGCAGCGAGGGAACCACCAGAAGGCCCTCAGTGCTGGATCTCAGTGTCCGGGCTAGATGATGGGGGTGGAAACACTCCTTAAGGTATACAGGACCAAGGCCGTTTAGGGCTTTAAAGGTCAGCACCAACACTTTGAGTTGTGCTCAGAAACGTACTGGGAGCCAATGAAGATCTTTCAGGACTGGTGTTATATGGTCTCAGCACCATATCACCAGTCACCAGTCTAGCTGCCGCATTCTGGATTAATTGCAGTTTCCAAGTCACCTTCAAAGGTAGCCCCATGTAGAGCGCATTGCAGTCCAAGCGGGAGATAAGTAGAGCATGCACCACTCTGGCAAGACAGTCTGCAGGCAGATAAGGTCTCAGCCTGCATACCAGATGGAGCTGGTAAACGGCTGCCCTGGACACAGAATGTCAATAGACCATTCTTCACCCGGGAAGACAGTTTCTTCTGACATGGCACTCTTCACCCACCTATTCACTTCTTGTCATCTTGGTAGGCCCTTGAACCAGAAGAACCGTACCAGTCTTGGCAATTAGATGTTCTCCAAAGGTGTTTTGGTAATAGAGTCCTACTATTACATCAACATCTAGTTATTGGGTTTATTCAAAGTCCTACTTAGACTACTGGCCCTTTGTCTCCAGGAGTGAAGTTTCTGGGGCCTTGACCTCACTGGCAAATACGTGGACTGTTTGGGGTCAGAGCAGTGGTGATGTCAGGATGGTACAGGTGCACCAGTGGAGTCAATCTGGCACCCCTGCACCATCTGGACCTCCTCATCATCCTGCCTCGTCCTGGTAAATAGCAAAGCCAGGTCCAAGGGAACAGAGCCACTGTACCCCACCAGCTGCTCCTGGTCTCCAATGCCCCTTTGTAGGTATGGGGGGCACAGGGAGGGTCAACTTATGTTCTGGTCCAGCTAATTTATGCCTTTTGCTATCCAAGGGCCACACACACAATGCATATAATAATAATAATAATAATAATAATAATAATAATAATAATTTATTATTTATACCCCACCCATCTGGCTGGGTTTCCCCAGCCACTCTGGGCGGCTTCCAACCAAACACTAAAATACAATAACCTATTAAACATTAAAAGCTTCCCTAAACAGGGCTGCCTTCAGATGTCTTCTAAAAGTTTTGTAGTTATTTTTCTCTTTGACATCTGATGGGAGGGCGTTCCACAGGGAGGGCGCCACTACCGAGAAGGCCCTCTGCCTGGTTCCCTGTAACTTGGCTTCTCGCAGTGAGGGAACCGCCAGAAGGCCCTCGGTGCTGGACCTCAGTGTCCGGGTAGAACGATGGGGGTGGAGACGCTCCTTCAGGTATACTGGACCGAGGCCGTTTAGGGCTTTAAAGGTCAGCACCAACACTTTGAATTGTGCTCGGAAACGTACTGGGAGCCAATGTAGGTCTTTCAAGACCTGTGTTATATGGTCTCGGCGGCCGCTCCCAGTCACCAGTCTGGCTGCTGCGTTCTGGATTAGTTGTAGTTTCTGGGTCACCTTCAAAGGTAGCCCCACGTAGAGCACATTGCAGTAGTCCAAGTGGGAGATAACCAGAGCATGCACCACTCTGGCGAGGCAGTCCGCAGGCAGATAGGGTCTCAGCCTGCGTACCAGATGGAGCTGGTACACAGCTGCCCTGGACACAGATTTAACCTGTGCCTCCATGGACAGCTGTGAGTCCAAAATGACTCCCAGGCTGCACACCTGGTCCTTCAGGGGCACAGTTACCCCATTCAGGACCAGGGAATCCTCCACACCTGCCCGCCTCCTGTCCCCCAGAAACAGTACTTCTGTCTTGTCAGGATTCAATCTCAATCTGTTAGCTGCCATCCATCCTCCAACCGCCTCCAGACACTCACACAGGATTGTCACCGCCTTCACTGGTTCTGATTTGAAAGAGAGGTAGAGCTGGGTATCATCCACATACTGATGAACACCCAGCCCAAACCCCCTGATGATCTCTCCCAGCGGCTGCATGTAGATGTTGAAAAGCATGGGGGAGAGGACAGAACCCTGAGGCACCCCACAAGTGAGAGCCCAGGGGTCTGAACACTCATCCCCCACCACCACTTTCTGAACACGGCCCAGGAGGAAGGAGCGGAACCACTGTATGACATTGCCCCCAGCTCCCAGCCCCTCAAGATGGTCCAGAAGGATGTTATGGTCGATGGTATCAAACGCCGCTGAGAGATCCAGCAGAACTAGGAAACAGCTCTCACCTTTGTCCCTAGCCCGCCGGAGATCATCAACCAGTGCGACCAAGGCAGTTTCAGTCCCGTGATGAGGCCTGAATCCTGACTGGAAGGGATCCAAATGGTCCGCTTCTTCCAGGAGTGCCTGGAGTTGTTCAGCAACCACTCGCTCAATCACCTTGCCCAAGAATGGAAGATTTGAGACTGGGCGATAGTTGGCCATCGTGGCCGCATCTAAAGATGGTTTTTTAAGAAGCGGTTTAATAACCGCCTCTTTCAGCGGGTCTGGGAAGGCTCCCTCACGGAGGGAAGCATTCACCACCCCGCAGAGCCCATCGCCCATCGCCCAGCCCTTCCCGGCTAGCTTTTATAAGCCAGGATGGGCAAGGATCAAGGAGACAGGTGGTTGGTTTCACTCATCCAAGCAGCCTGTCCACATCCTCGGACGTAACAGATTGGAATTGATCCCACGCAATTTGACTAGACAGGACTCTAGCACTCTCCCGCCCCGGCCCTGCTCCCATGGTGGCGTCTACCTCTTCCCGAATCTGAGCGACTTTATCTGCAAAAAACTTTGCAAAATCATTGCAGGAGATCATGTGGCCCGTACCGGGCCCCGATGTAGCAGGTGGTTCCACTAAATTGCGGACCACCTGAAAAAGTCTCCTGCTGCTGTTTTCTGCAGATGCAATAGAGGCGGTGAAGAAAGTCGCTACCGCCACTTGGTAGGCTCGACATTGAGCTCTAACCTGTGTCCGGTCAGCTTCAGAATGGGTCATCCGCCACCGGCGCTTCATCTTTTATACCATCGAAATGGATTCAGAGAGCAAAAAGAGTTCGCTATAGCACTAGACTAGATACTTATGGGAAATACAAAAAGATTCTCTTTCCAAATTAGTAGTAAGTGACAGTGAATGTATGGATTTGGGATGTGAACTAGTGGGGCGTTCTGTATAAATGAAAACAGAGTGTTATATCTTTCCCAGGGGTGGATAGGAAGGTTGTACCATACATGAATTTTAAATGGTGTGGCATGAAGTCATATGGAGGACAAAAGTGCCTGAAGTTTTGAACGCAATGTGACCTCACAAGTAATCCACATCAACCCATTTCCTATTCTGATTCTTTCTTGGCTGTGTTTTGGCATATTTTGTGTTTAGGTTTGTGGATGTTTCACACCCAGCAGGGATTTGGGTGGGGGGAGCAATAGTCCATAAATACCTTGGGGAAGCAAACAACCACCCTCTGCTAGAAAGCTTCTTGCCTGTAGAACATAAAAGATCACATTATTTATAACTACCACCCTTTGAATTTTGAGAATAGTTTTAGTAAGTGAATGTTGCATGTGAATGAATGTCAAGGACAATTGTATTACCAGAGGTTGTGTCCCTATGCAGTTCTGTGAACCACCCTGAGATTTTATGATGAAGGGCAGAATATCAATCAATCAATCAATAAATCAAATAAATGAATACATAAATAAGTTAGGCAAAATTACACGTGAAAATTTCTGCATTAGAAGATGTGCCCACTAAAATTCATGACTTTTTGTGACAACTTATTTATTTTAAAAAAAATAAGGTGTGCAAGCTTAAGTATTTTCTATGTGCATGCCCAAAATGGAAAGAGGAAATACAGAACTGGGGAAGAGTGACTGAGGAGAGGGACAAACCGACTCAGTACAGATACATTCCGTCAAGATCCACCCACTGATGTACGTGGTAAATGATAGGGTAGCAATAAACATCCATGAGGGAGGAAAAAAATCATACTTGGATGACCCATCTGTGGCTAAGGCTGGCTACACGCACATCTTAGATTTCTCCCTAGAGTTTTATGGCTGCCTCACTTCTTCTCCTGGGATATTTAAAAACAGCTTCTCTGTGAAGCAGGAAACACATATCCACAATATTAGATGGTTCACTCTGTTCTTTAACTTCTGTGATTCCTTATTAAACAGAGGAAGTGATATAATGGATGTGGCTGCTCACCTGCCTATTTGCTATAACTGGTCACCATCCTCTTTGTCCCTTATCCCCCTTGGCTTCTCTTTCAGCCAACCTTTCCTGTCCACCTTGCTAGCTAAACAGTTTCAACTAGAGAGAGAATGATACCACGCTAAATAAATATGAGCATCATATGGTGCTCTCTCTCTCTTTATTGGTAAGTCTCTGCATTATAATACTGTTGAGATAAGCATTTGTTTGTCATGCAGAAGAAATACTCCATAGAGTATAGATACACACATGTGTATCTTTACTTTTGCTGAAAATGACAATAAGTAATCATCCTGCCCCAGTTTAAAAATAATCAATTTAAAGTTAGCTGAGAGATGGAAATGCAACTATGATTACTATTTTGAAAATCACTTTTTTGTTTTGTTTTGCAAAACATTTTAAATGCTGTTTTCCATTTTATTTTTTCTTTGCCCTTATCGTGGCTCTATTTAATTTTATTTTTTTATGTGGTTTTCATGCAAGAAAGGCATAAAGACATATCGTGTTTTCAGACTGTGCCTAGGGCTGATATTTGCATTTGTCTTCATTCTGTGATGTCTGCATTAATGTTGTGATATTCAGACATAAAAACACCAAATACAAATCAGGAATGCTTGTCAGTTACATCTCCTCTCTCACTGCATGAATTGGGATTTTTTCGTGAACATACATTATTGTTTGCAGTTATAAAATGGCATACATACTTACACAGGCCAACTAGAAGGGGTTATCTAAGGTAGCTCTGGAACAGAAGAGCCAGCTTCTCTAGGCAATCGAGGGGGGCCAATGATGTCACACAAGGGGCTCTCTGGATATCAGGGGGGGGGCTCACCCCCTAAAATAGATGGGGGACATAGTGCCTCGGCCCCCAGGAACCATTGCCCTTGCTCTGGAGCAACCTTGTGATATTCTTGGGAATCCTGATGTGATTCTAAGCTACACAATACTATTGTATGAATAGGATTGACTATATGGAGAATGGAAAATATTTAAGGAATATATATGATTATATTGTAAAAATAATAGCATCTTAGCAGAACTGGAATGATCCCTGTAAACAAAAATGAATGAAATGAATACTTTAGTGGAATACATGAAAAAGGATATAATGTAAAACTGTGCGATAAAAATCACGATTATATAAACAGTATAATGAGAACGATTGGAAGTTTTATGCATAAATTTTTCTTTGATGGATATGAATCTGTATAAATTTTTGGCTCTTTTTTTCTTTTCCTTCTCCTTCTTTTTTATCTTCTTTTTTCTTATTATTATGTCTTGATGTTTTCCCCCCTGTATTTAATTCTTTTATAACTACCTTCGTTGTAAATGTTCATTCACGTCTGTGGGAGATTGACCCTGGCCCACGAGATGGCCTCACAATCACACCATGGCCTATTGGCCAGTCAGAGATCGGTGGTGTGATCGTGGGGGAATATAAAAGCCGGCGGTTCATTTCTGGGGCTTCACCTGGCTTCACGACGCCAAACACCCACGCACCTGCCCTGTATTTTAGGTGTCTGCTTTGGCCTTGCTCTGGACTTCAGTTGGTCGCCTGTTTTGGAACAAGGGCTGGGTAGGAATTTTTTCCATTTGGCAAATTGGCACTGGTCATTTGGTTTTCACCTACCTCTTAGCAATCATCACAACTTTTGTCAGGGTTGGCGGTTAGGCTTTGGCTTATTGTGATGTGGGGGAGGGGAGGTGCGGCCATCATCTGCCTTTCCAGGTACAAGGGTATTCCAGTAAAGGAATCTGCAGGTCTGGATCTCGTCCGAAGTCTGCTTGGGAGGCTAGGACCATGCCAGGACCCAGCAGGAACCCTGGGGTGTGCTTCAGTTGGTTGCCATTGACGGAGCTCCCTTGTTTGGTTATTTGCATTCCAGACTTCCTGCAAGGCAGGCAGGAGTCAGATATAGTTATTGCCAATGCCTAAACCAATACCACTCACATTGCTGTAATCAATAAAGTTGTGGTCTAAATTTTTGCCCATTAACCTTAAACTAAAGTTCTGTGTCAGGGTGTATTTATTTATCCTTGGGGGGGTGTCGGAGTCTTGACGCGCAAATCGTCCCAAACTATATATTGAACCCCTTGAAGTCTTAGTGCATTATAGCTGGCCATGGTAGCCGTATTACAGAACTGGCAAGGAACTAAATTTTTGTTTTGAGATCTAGATTCCAGTTTGAGGCAGAATTCATCTCAGTAAAAGCCATCCTTTTGCCCATTCCCATGACTTCCCCACTTCTGAAAGGATTTTAGTCACCAAATTTCAAATATTTTTTAGTCATGTTTTCTCCAGACTTCGTCTGCAAGAAAATTTCAGGACCTTTTGGATGATAGGGACTGCAAACAGACATAGCTGCCTGGTGATGACATAGATGCCATTAATGGATGTGATGGCAAATGACCCCTTGTTAAAGTGGCTGATGTGATTGAACGTTAAAACCAAGTCATGGCAATGTTGAAGTACACCAGGAGTCAGAATCTGCAGTGTAGCTTGTGACATGGTTTGACTGATGTGTCTGTTGCATGGTCCGCTCCAACACCAGCACATATAGCTTCATTTCATGGCCCCTGTGTTGAAATGGAGCCAACACTTGGGGCAGGAATCTTTCACATCTGACAGTGTTCTTCCACGACATGCATTCTACACATTCGTTTGCGCAGTACCAAATGGCTTGCACAGTCACCATGACATTCTATTTTAATGTTGTGGTCCACATGGATCAAAATAGGAAATTGGTTTACATCCCTCTTGTGTGGAATTTTAAGCAGCAGCAGCATGAGTTGAAAACATATTAATATGAAAGCCTCAATAGTTAATTAGACATTTGCTGTTAAAAATTCTGACCTTATTAATGTTAAATGATAGCTAATTAAACTGGTGCTATGTTAAATGGTATTTGAATACTGAAACGTTCCTCACATTAGAACATATTAACAAGAAAGCAATTGCATATTCAATGCCCTGGTGGTTTTTTCAGTCCATTTACATTAAAATAAGATTTTCCTTATATTCCCACTGAATATTCTTTTAAAATGATCATAACACCGTAGCTCTACAAGCAGGGCATAAATGCCCATTGTTTTATAGGGCCATGGATCATGTACATATGCATGTACACAATGAACCTAAAAAAAACACTGTGCCGTCACATTGTGTTTCTTCAGGTGTGTCAGGGATAAACCAGTAGGTAATGCTGAAATGGGAATAACTGTAACACCGAAAAGGTTAAAGTGCTCTTGGAAGGCAGGTCTGCTGCTTGTAAATGCACAACCTATGAAAACCAAAACAGATATTTTAGTTACATTTCAATTTCTCTGTATAGTGCGTCAGTCCATTTGAAACTGAGCACACAAGCTTGAGTGGGGTTTGCGTGTCGAGGTCCCCAGGGCCACCCCAATAACTCACACATCACACAGAATTTTTTGTTTAAGATTTTTGGCATAATTTTGGCCACAACTTTATTAAAATACAAATTTGTAACTGGTTGCTTAGGCATTGGTTGCGACTATCTGCCCCCACCATGGGGGACAGACTGACATTCCGCACAATGCGAAAGTCAGAATGGGGGAATACACTTGGGGGTTACGCGGAGCAGGGAACCTGCCCTCACCCCAAATGCAACCAGGAGGTCATTGCAATGGCCCGAGCCCCCTTGACAGTGTGGACAAGCAATAGTTAGGCCCCAATTCCTTTAACGGAATCCCTTGCAGCAGCAGCATTAGAGGGGCAGGCACAGCCAATCCATGCCCCTCAACCAACCAAACCATAAAATATATATTTTGTTATGTGCAGATGGCTTTAGATACCTATTAGGTCCATAAATTAGCATATATTCAACACACAAAAAAGCAACAGTTTGTTGTTGTCAAAGGACAGCTGGACATATAAAGGGCTCCATTACCTTCAGTAGCTTAGGGCCTCATCAAACCTAAATCCGGCCCTGGTTAAGTCCCAACATAAAGTTAAATTAAAATGTTGGCTCATACTTCAAGACATTTAACATATCCATTCCTTTATTGTGTTGCTTATGGAAAGATGAATTATAAAAGTACTGATGTGCTTAAAGCTACACATATATACACCAGTGATATACACCAGTGATCTTGCAAAAACTTAACGGGGAACATGAATCGTTGAATTCAGTGGGACTATCTTCTGAGGAAAGATCAGGCTTTGAGTCTTTTCTTATTTGAGGGATGGGATACATTTGACCTGCAGCGATGCTCCATATCTGCCCAGTTCAGTTCAGGCCTCAGCTAAGTACAGTTATATAGATATGACTGACCACCGGATGACACCTTTGTTGGGATGATACCCTTTGAAGTTAAAATAACGCCCCAAAGCAGAAGCAACAAAAAATTGGGATTTTGCAACAAAAAATTGGGATTTTGAAACTCTTTGGAATAATGTTTTGGACCCCATTAAAAAAACAAAAAACACTTCTCATGCTGAAAATTTTCCCTCTAAAATTTGGTGCAATATTAATTTTGTTAATCATTACTTGTTAGGAAATCTGGAAGTTTAAATTTACATTGAAACTCTGCTGAAAGATTGCTTTTTAAAAATAATAATAGATAATGCATGACAAATGAACAGCTTTATGGCAGCTAATGCATTGCCAAATCAATAAACAGTTAATCAGTCTATAGATGCATTATTTGTTACCAGCATTACCCAACATTTAATTACATTGTTCAGACAGCATTGCTGATTCTTGCAATGCACTTAATTATCAAGCAAAATGAGGGGAACATTTAGTCAGAGGACACTGTTCAATGACATCCTCATAGGGGCATCCACTTCCTCCATATAAACTGTGCCTGCAAAATAGAATTTGGCTGATATTGTGAGTGTGTGCAGGTGTGTTCACACACACACACACACACACACACACACACACACACAAAATAATCAGGCAAATTCTGCTTTGCAGGCATTTGCATGTCTTGCATGACATCAGTTATAAGATCACTCTCAAAGAATAGTATCATGCAATGATAACTTTAGGGGAGACCCAAAAGCTCTCCAATTCCCAGCAGAAGCATCTGTTCCTCTGCAGACTTTGCTGATCCATCTGTGTAATCCAGACTATGGTTGCAATGAACAGGTGACAGGTGTGCTTGTCTTCAGAACAAATACCGTATTTTTTGCTCTATAAGACTCACTTTTTCCCTCCTAAAAAGTAAGGGGAAATGTGTGTGCGTCTTATGGAGCGAATGCAGGCTGCGCAGCTATCCCAGAAGCCAGAACAGCAGTAGGGATTGCTGCTTTCACTGCGCAGCGATCCCTCTTGCTGTTCTGGCTTTTGAGATTCAGAATTTTTTTTTCTTGTTTTCCTCCTCCAAAAACTAGGTGCATCTTGTGGTCTGGTGCATCTTATAGAGCGAAAAATACGGTAACTTAGGCAAGTGAGCCAAGAAACATTTTGAAGGAGAAGATAGTATCCCCCTACAAGTCATAAAAGGTAAAGGGTAAAGGGACCCCTGACCATTAGGTTCAGTCGCGGACAACTCTGGGGTTGCAGTGCTCATTTCGCTTTACTGGCCAAGGGAGCCGGCGTACAGCTTCTAGGTCATGTGGCCAGCATGACTAAGCCACTTCTGTCAAACCAGAGCAGTGCACGGAAACGCCGTTTACCTTACCGCTGGAGCAGTACCTATTTATCTACTTGCACTTTGATGTGCTTTCAAACTGCTAGGTTGGCAGGAGCAGGGACCAAGCAATGGGAGCTCACTCTGTCATGGGGATTCGAACTGCCAACCTGATTGGCAAGCCCTATGTTCTGTGGTTTAGACCACAGCGCCACCCGCGTCGTAAGTTGGTACAATTTGTATTCTTGGTCTAATATCTTCAAAGAGCATCTCTCTACATACAAATCTTCCACCATGAACTGAGATTACATGACAGTAGCCAGATCTTTCTTCTAGCCTTTAAATTCTAGAATTTTAAATTCATAGGGTGGAATTCAGCTATGCTTCACGCAGAGTAGCCCTATTAAATTAGTGACCATGACTAAGTTAGACCCATTAATTTCCGTCAGTGAGCAAAACTTATTTGAATGTGACCAATAGCTTTGAAATTATATAAATATTTTCCAAAAAATGTATGCCAGAGCCATTCTTTTCTGGCTCTTAGGGAAAAGTAAAGCCTTCAAGTTAATGGCTGAGCAGTGTGAATGAATATACTATCTCATCATGACTGTAGTTACACTTATTAGTACTTTGTGGAGCTAATAACCTGTATTATTTATAATTTTTAAAAACAAAATATTACAAAATATTATTTTCATTTTGCATAAAATAATGCCTTAAGCACAGGGAGATTCAAGATTAACATGTATAAAATACAATGGTTGGAAATTTCCTTTGCTATCTCAAATTTGGTGTTCAGGCTTCCAATGGCAACAAATTGTGCAGAGTAACTATGTGTATTGTATTTTACTGTTATAATCCGGACATATAATCATCATTTTCCAGTATTCCAATCTACTGAGATGACTAAGGCTTGAGAAAAAGTACAAATATTCTCTCACAGCTTGAAACTCCTAGTATAGTGGTACCTCGGGTTAAGAACTTAATTTGTTCTGGAGGTCCGTTCTTAACCTGAAACCGTTCTTAACCTGAGGTACCACTTTAGCTAATGGGGCCTCCCACTGCCTCCGCGTGGCCAGCACACGATTTCTGTTCTCATCCTGGGGCAAAGTTCTTAACCTGAGGTACTACTTCCGGGTTAGCGGAGTCTGTAACCTGAAGCATCTGTAACCTGAGGTACAACTGTAGATTTTATTTGTTTATTTACTTTAATCTCCACCCCCCTCCCCTGCCACCTTCTGATGGAATGGCTCCCAGAGTGGCTTTCAAAGATCAATAAGAAGGAAGTCTCTACTTTCAGACTTGCCTTCCAAAAGACACTGCAGTGGTACCTTGGTTCTCAAATTTAATCCATTCCGGAAGTCCGTTCCAAAACCAAAGCACTCCAAAACCAAGGCACACTTTCCCATAGAAAGTATTGCAAAACGGATTTATCCATTCCAGACTTTTAAAAACAACCCCTAAAACAGCAATTTAACATGGATTTTACTATCTAGCAAAACCACTGATCCATAAAATGAAAGCAACAATCAATGTTCTGTACAATAAAATAAATAAGACAGTATTGTAGATGATAAAAATTGAAATTAAATTGTTTTCTTACCTGCACTGATGATAGTCATTGTTTGGATGGGAGGCTTTTATCCTTCTCCGCAGTCACACAATCAATCAGTCATAAAACGTAAAACAAGCCGCAGTCACAAAAATGAGAAAGCCACACAAACAAAAATGCAAAAAATAGCAAAAACAAAAGCACCAAATATCACCTCAGAAAGCGGGAGGACAAAAAGCTTAATTACTATGTGAGGGACTCAAATTAGCTGCGCAACAGCAAAAATGGAAGCTCAGGAGCATGTTCAGCTTCTGGAGCAAAGTTTGAAAACCGGAACAACTACTTCCGGGTCTGCAGCATTCGGGTTCCGAGTTGTTCGTGAAATCCGCTCCACTTAAATGTGGGGAGGAGTCGCGGTGGCCCACCTGGCTACCCATTCCCCTCCGAGGGTGGGGGGCTGTTTCTGTGGTGCCCAGAGGATTACGGCCACATCATAAACCAGCCATCCAATCCGCTGGCTGGGGAGGCGTGGCCAGGACCCATTTAAATGGAGGCGTGAGTCGGTGGTGTGGATCTTGTCCGACCTTGACAGATTAGAGAACTGGGCAAAAACAAACAAGATGAATTTTAACAGGGAGAAATGTAAAGTATTGCACTTGGGCAAAAAAAATGAGAGGCACAAATACAAGATGGGGGACACCTGGCTTGAGAGCAGTACATGTGAAAAGGATCTAGGAGTCTTGGTTGACCACAAACTTGACATGAGCCAACAGTGTGACGCGGCAGCTAAAAAAGCCAATGCAATTCTGGGCTGCATCAATAGGAGTATAGCATCTAGATCAAGGGAAGTAATAGTGCCACTGTATTCTGCTCTGGTCAGACCTCACCTGGAGTACTGTGTCCAGTTCTGGGCACCACAGTTCAAGAAGGACACTGACCAACTGGAACGTGTCCAGAGGAGGGCAACCAAAATGGTCAAAGGCCTGGAAACGATGCCTTATGAGGAACGGCTAAGGGAGCTGGGCAGGTTTAGCCTGGAGAAGAGGAGGTTAAGGGGTGATATGATAGCCATGTTCAAATATATAAAAGGATGTCACATAGAGGAGGGAGAAAGGTTGTTTTCTGCTGCTCCAGAGAAGCGGACACGGAGCAATGGATCCAAACTACAAGAAAGAAGATTCCACCTAAACATTAGGAAGAACTTCCTGAAAGTAAGAGCTGTTTGACAGTGGAATTTGCTGCCAAGGAGTGTGGTGGAGTCTCCTTCTTTGGAGGTCTTTAAGCAGAGGCTTGACAACCATATGTCAGGAGTGCTCTGATGGTGTTTCCTGCTTGGCAGGGGGTTGGACTCGATGGCCCTTGTGGTCTCTTCCAACTCTATGATTCTATGATTCTATGAAGCCCAGGGCAGGGCTAGGGCCATGCCACGACCCCGTTGGGAGCCCTGGGGGAACTCGAGTTGGTTTGCATCAACGGGGCTCCCCCTTCCAGTGGTTTACCCTTACCGGACTCCCTGCGTGATGGGCAGGAGTCAGATATAGTCGGGTCAATCCCAATGCCTAAGCCAATACCACTCACGTTCTGTAACCAATAAAGTTGTGGCCAAAATTTGCCCAATAACATTAATCTAATATCTGTGTTGGGAGAAAAGCAATGACAAACCTAGACAGCATCTTAAAAAGTAGGAGACATCACCTTGCCAACAAAGGTCCGTATAGTAAAAGCTATGGTTTTCCCAGTAGTGATGTATGGAAGTGAAAGCTGGACCATAAAGAAGGCTGATCGCCAAAGAATTGATGCTTTTGAATTATGGTGCTGGAGGAGACTCTTGAGAATCCCATGGACTGCAAGAAGAACAAACCGATCCATTCTGAAGGAAATCAGCCCTGAGTGCTCACTGGAAGGACAGATCGTGAAGCTGAGGCTCCAATACTTTGGCCACCTCATGAGAAGAGAAGACTCCCTGGAAAAGACCCTGATGTTGGGAAAGATGGAGGGCAGAAGGAGAAGGGGACGACAGAGGATGAGATGGTTGGATAGTGTTCTCGAAGCTATGAACATGAGTTTGACCAAACTGCGGGAGGCAGTGGAGGACAGAAGTGCCTGGCGTGCTCTGGTCCATGGGGTCATGAAGAGTCAGACACAACTAAACGACTAAACAACAACAACAATATCTGTGTCCTGGTGTTTTATTCGTCAATGAGGGGGTCGTGATGGGGTCTCGACACACAACTAAGCTGTTTGAAAACCGAGGTACCAGTGTACACAGAAAAATGGTTTGGGAGGGAAGAGAGAGGAGAAAAGGAAATTCTAAGAGTTTTTAGTTACAAAGTTATTATAATGACCAGTTGGAATGGAAACAGTTCAAGGAGGAGGGGAGAAACCAAACAGCTGCTTGTCTTTCAGCTGAGCTGGTGAAGTGACTTGCTTCCTTCTCCCATTCCCTCTGCTGGAATGGAGTTTTAAGCACGACTCCAGCATTTCTGGGAAAAAATACCACACATCCTTTTTGATTCATGAAATCTAAGAAGCTGTGGCAGGACATTAATGTTATACAATCCATTTTACAGCCAGTTGCTTCATTTGTAAATCCCCCAAAAAGTCCTTGTTAAATCTATGTTATACAAGTCCCAAGTATGAAGTTCTTTGGGGGCAAAGAAGTTATTAGCTTTGCATATATTTTTGAACTAATTAGGTTGTCTCCAAACTTAGCCTCCGATACGTATGTCAGCCAGGAAATGTTAGCTTTAAATTAGCTGTCAATCCTGTCTAACATTTAATTTAGCTGAACACAAACCTCACGGAATTGAGCACAAAGGTAATGTTAATTTTTGTTTCAGTCAGCAATCAGTGTAAATGCCAGAAATATAACACGGTTGCTAAATTAAATGTGTGCTTAAGGAAAAATGCTATTTTATTTCAATAACATTCAGGTGCGTTAAATGATGGGCACAACCCCAAATTTATAAAGAAAGGAAAGAAAATCCAAGAGTTGATGGAACTTCATGGATACCTGTGTCTGAGGAAAGTTTTATACACTGAATGTTTGAAAACAACAGGCAGAAGAATTTCTAGATCTGCGGTTGCTAACCTTCTTTAGGCCAACGGACAGACTGAGATTTTGAAAAGTGTCATTGGCACTGTTCATAAACTGGGTGCTGTGAGGGTGTGCTATAACATAAAATGACTGCCATGGGGTGTGAAATAACACAAAGGGTTGCAATATCTAAAAATACAGGAATGTCCACTCCCCACATCAAATGGGGGCGCCTTTTGCGTGCAGTCCCCCCCAATCCCAAGCAGCTCCCGGCAGTACAGCCTGGATTCACACATACACCCTGGCAGTAGCTGCCTACCTCTGCCAGTTACCCAATCCCAGCTGGGGAGGCGTTGCCAGGAGAGAGTTGGCCAGGTAAGGGGAGGGGTTGACCAGCCCATGGTCAATTGAGACTACAGTTCCCATCATCCCTGAGCACTGGTCCTGCTAGCTAGGGAACATGGGAGTTGTAGGCCAAAAACATCTGGAGGGCTGAGGTTGAGGAAGCCTGGTTTAAATCTTAATCTCCACAATATTATCTATAATTTGCTTCTAAGGTCTTAGTCTTGTTCCCTTAGTTTTATGGCAACTGCGCAAAATTTGGTCACCTTTAACGTGATCTCTGGATCCTTGTCCTCTATCAGAGATTTTAAACATTGAGGTTTGGGCCCACTTGGAATTTTCTTTATGACAGGGTTGATAAAAACAGAATATGTATCCCCGTAAAAACGGCATAGTAGCAGGACATGAGAGACGGTTTCTACCTCTAATGCGCTGCAGGGGCAAACTCGTTCCACGTACGGTTTACCCACTTATCTGCCCTGCAACAAGGCATACGGCAGTGCATTGAATCTAGCGAAATCATAGACTCCTGTATAGAATCCTGAGGGTCATTTAGTCCAACCTCCTGCCCGCAGTCATCCCTAGGTGGGCTCGAACCACCAACCTTCTGGTTAGCAGCCAGATGTACTGACTCACTGTGTCGTAGGAATGCAGACATTACGTAATTCAAATGCCAAGCTAGTACCATGCGTGGGAAATTCAGGCAAGCCACAACAAACGCTTCACCCAAGCTTTCAGTGGAGCTTTTGCCTTCCAGTCTCGATGATTGAAACATTACACATGAAAAAGGCCGGAGACATTGGTTTACGATATCTTGCAGTAAAGAAGGCGAAAGAGAAGGTGAAATTACTGGTTTTCTGCTTTCCAGTAACTGCCTCTCACTTTGCGATACATTAGCTACTTCCCTGCACAACTGGATGAGGAAAACATCCTTTGCCTAAGGGTATGAGACCCAGAATATGAATAGCTCTGAAGATTATCAGAGAAGACTCTGAGCTTAGTTGAAATCAACAGTAGAGGGAAATAAGCACTGCCATTGGTCAAATAGCTTGGGGAACTCAGATTTTTCATTTTATGCTCTGCAATATGAGCTTCCTTTTAAAGGGGTAGGGGTTAAAGCATGTGGCTTCTGTGGTTACAGAGATAATATACCAACCAAGAACCAACTGTAAGCCCATGCAGCAATGTATAATTGATTCTGCCGAGAACCTGAAACAGCAGCAATTGAAGGATGCGTTCTAACGGTCCCTTCCATTGATTTACAGGACCTACTTCCTGATTGTTTTTAAATGAAACGTTGTTAACTATTCCACTGCTGACCAAAACATGCAGAAACAGATGACGTTTCACGATCTCACATTTAAGGTGAAAATCGGCTCATGGGATCCTACACAGGCTCATGGGATCCTACATGGGATCCTACACAGGCTCATGGGATCCTACATGGGATCCTCCACAGGCTCATAGGATCCTGCATCCATGTATTTGCATTCGCTGCAAATAGTATCTCCAGGACACACCTGGATTTTGAATGCTATGACATCTCTAGCCTTCTCCCTAACAGCAAAACTGGTCTGACAGTTTTATTTTCCCTGGCTGTATGTTCTCCACTTCCAGGAACTGGTGAAAGGTGCAGTTTTTCACTGGGTTTCTAAAACTTTAGATTGTGCAAAGGCTTTGCACACTCAAAAGGACCAGCTTCCTGTTCCTTAAAAGGAGGTTGTGAGAGGCAGAAGCGGGAATAAGAGGCAGAGACTGACTAGCAGAACAGTTTGTAAAACCTCTGGACCTCTGAGGCCATTCTGTGATACGCAGGACCTTTGCTCCCTTAAAAGGTTTTTCCAGGGGGTTGCAGGTGTCTGCTTCGCAATGCACCTGTCACACGTACGTCAAGTGGAGTGAAGTTCAAAGTAAGGGGTCAGGGAAATATCCAGCACCAAAGTGCTTTGTCAGAGCAGCTAAAATAACAACAGGTCTGAAGTCACTTGGGTCAGTGGAAAGAAAAGGAAAGAGGTGGGCAAGATGTCATTGCAGGAGCACTCGAGCGAGAAGAAATGAGATGACAAAAAACAACAACAACAGTGAATAAGGCAAGTTGCAGAGCAGCCACGAAGGCAGAAAAGTATCTGAAAAATCTGACGGAAGGGTCTATCCCAGGTGTAGGCAAACTTGGCCTGGGACTACTGTTTTGGGCCTGGGACTACTGCCTGGGACAAACTGTTTTGGGACTACAACTCCCATCATCCCTGACCACTGGTCCTGTTAGCGAGGGATGATGGGAGTTGTAGTCCCAAAACATCTGGAGGGCCGAGTTTGCCTTTGCCTGGTCTATCCCATATTTTAACCCAAGAAGAGTCTCAGTGAGGGAAACCGTCCCAAATTAGGGAGACCTTGTGAATTTTTTCAGATGTTGTACTGACATGGCAGCACTCTGATTGCACACAACTCCCTCTTGAACACACCTGACTGGGAGGCTGAGCTGTGAATCTCATGGCACCTGAGAAACAGGTCTTTCAAGCTTTGACCCTCACTCTGCAACAACCGTCACATAAGCAAACCCTGTTAACTCATAAACAGCTTATTGCTTGACTGGTGCCTGTTATAATTTCTCACCACTTTCAAATCAACTATGGGAACGTACAGTCATATGTGGTGGGATTGTCCGTTAGTTAATGAATATTGGAAACAGATTGGTCTAGAAATATCGGGAATTGTGGGTAGGAAGGTGGGAATATCTAAATTAATGGTTCTTATTTGTCTGAGTAGCACCGAGTTAAAAACAAAAGAGGAATGTAAATGGGTAAAATTGATGGTAACTGCAGCCAGACAGGTTATAGCGAGTAAGTGGAAAAATGCAGAAGAGTTAGGGGTGAACCAATGGAGGAAAAAACTGAATAATATTATAATTTTAGAATATCTAACTGTGAAGATACACAGAATGAAAGGGTTTAAGGTCAGTGAGAAAGAGGAGGATTGGTTTGAGAAGATATTGAATTATCTGGGTAGGTTTGAACAATTTGGGGCAATTAAAATGTTAAAAGTTAAATAAACCTTGTGGGTGGAGGAGTGTTAACATATATAAAATTGTACATATGGGTGATTTGAATATGTTATTATTGATTATGTATCCCCAATGTATCAGCCACCTGGGGGGTTTCACTGTTTGTGTTTTAGTTGTTGGTAAAAAATAAAAATATTAAAAAAAAACTATTGATGCCTTCATTTTCAAAAGGAGGGGACAGGACTGTTCACCTGCCAGTGCTGTACACCTGGTTTTGCATTTTCAGATCAGATACGTTTTAGGGGCTTGACTCAGTTCCCGCATCGGGCTTGTTCATTTCTTACCTCTTCATTTATCTATTTATATTTAATAACCTCATCCTCTCAGGGTCTGTTTGCTAAATATTATTTCTACAAGAAGCAATATATGCTGTAGGGATGCATTTAGATCATAGGAAAAGTGTGACATCATTAGATCTAAGCCTATTACAGTTATCATTAGTAATAGTTCCCATAATTTCCTTTTCATGCATGAAATAGAAGTTGATGAGGTTGCTGGGCAGTTGGTTCATGCATCTGTTTGATGGAGACCATTGCTTTGAAGTATTTGAAATAAACACATACACTCACCCTTTTTATTTAAGACAACTTACATGTCTTAACAACTTCATAACATATCACCCCTTTTGTGTTATAAAATACTGCATATTGCTATTTCGAATCATGACAGTACCTAAAACTATTCTAGGCAAAAAGACACGATCAAAATATTAGTTTTTAGCCATGGGGAATTCATATACAAATAACCCAGAACAGATCCTTGAGATTTTCCCTCTTATTCTACATTCAAGGAAATTCACATTTTGCATAGTTGTTAACTTGAGTTCTTATTATCACAAGAGCATCTGTACTTTGAGGAAAACCCCCTTAATTATGCAATCATTACATTTATTCAGAAACCAAAATAGCTGAGCTGAAAAGATTAAGTTGAATTAATGAGATGATGCTACCAAATGCCCATAGGTGGTTTGGTATCTTGGAGAAAATAATAGGCAAAAAGTTACTGAAGAATTTTGTGCTTGCACTACCTCCCTCCCTCTCTCACACACACTTTTTCTTTGTCTTACCAATCCAGCAACTTGGAGAGGAGAAAAACAGAAGATATGGGGAGGATGAGCAAACAGTCACAAAGCATCTTACTCTTCTGTGTTTTCTGCATATATTTTTATTGTATTATAAAACGAAAACGAATGAAGTCGAAATCCAATTTGTAGTCCAAACACTTTTAAGCAAGCAGAGGCCAGGGTGTTTCTGCAATAATATTGGTACATTGGTACCTCGGTTTTCGAACGTCTCCATTGACGAACATTTCGGTTTTTGAACGCCGTAAACCCGGAAGTAAATGCTTCAGTTTTCGAACATGCCTTGGAAGTCAAACGTGCCATGCAGCTTCCGCTGAGTGCAAGATCCTGAGGCCCAGCTGTCGGCTACTGAGTTTTTGGTTTTCAAACGTTTCAGAACTCGAACGCAACTTTTACTGCAGAAAAGCTACACAGCAGCCCAGAATCACAACTCATACCGCAAAATGCTTCCTCTAGTTCATGTTCTGAGCAAGACTACAGTTACTTCTCAAAATTACATTCATTTTATTATATATATTGAGTGTTAAGGGCCACTCCAAGCTCTGCTGAATGGTGCAAGATTCCAAGGGTTTTGGCACTTAACCAGGATTTGTGTTTTCTTTGCAAAATAAAGAAATAACAAATAAGCAGAGTGGAGACTGTAGTGTCTTTAACAACTGTGGTTTTATTTACACATATATATACACATGAGCATTGATGGAGGGAGTGCAGAACATTCCACCCCAAGGGTGCTTCTTATTGCTTCTCCCATAGCTTCAGCCAGCTTGGTTCCACAAGGGAAGCCAGCCATGAAGGGGCATGGCACTTCTCCCTGGACCCCCCAACCTCTGAGCCTCTGATGCTGAGCAGGAGGACGCAGGGGTGAACGAAGGCTGACCGACACCAGGGGCGGGGCAAACTGCTGGCTGCACATGCATGGTGCCGCTACGTATGTGTGGCGTCGCTACATAGGGCGCATGTGCAGTGCCACTATGTACAATGCATGCACCGTATGTAGTGGCGTCGCACATACGGCGCACATCTGCCATACATAGTGTTTTGCCACCAATGCAGCTCAAGTGCTGTACGGACGGTGACAGGATCCTCTGCTTGCAGCTGTAGCGGCGGTGGAGGGATCCCCCTGCCATCCGTACGTCGCTCAAGCGGCGCCAGCAGCAAACCTCTATGTGCAGCGCATGTGCGGCGTGGCTATGTACAGTGCATGCGTGTGAAACCGCGGATGCATTGTACGTAGCAGTTTGCCGCCGGAACTGCTCAAGCGCCGTACGGACGGTGGCAGGATCCTCTGCTCACGGCTGCATCCGTGCTGCCACACCCACGCAATGGCTGCTCGTGCTGCCACGCCCAGGGGCAGCAAGGCGAGCACCCGGCGGGATGCCTTCTTGTAGTGGCGTAGCGTGGGCTGTCAGCACCCGGGGCAAGGCAAGTAATTTGCGCCCCCTAACCCGTGGATTTTAGCAGGGGGCAGAGAGCTGCGAGTGTGTGAGGGCCCCCCCAGATGTTGCGCCCGGTGCGGCTGCCCCCCCTGCCCCCCCACGCTACACCACTGCCTTCTTGTCACCCCCCCCCAGACATGGCACCTGGGGTGCACCACCACCCCGCCCCCCCTTGCGACGCCACTGGGAGGACAAAGGCTGTGGATAGGTGCGGTGCAAAAGCGCCAGCAGAGGCTCACCATGCTGTCCACTACTGTGACAGTCCTAAGATTCTACAGACATTTCAGATGTATCAGCAGTAAGACAAAGCTTTGCAGTAATTGCCATTAGATGCAGAACCAATCCACATTATGGCCACAGCTCAGTGCAGCATTAGGAGCCCATTGATTTCAAAGGAATTAAGATAATATATCTCCTTGTTTGATGGAGGACATGGTGTACAGCAAATAGTGCATTCATTGCGCTGCCAACCTAATTGCTCTTTTAGCAACAACTATGTTCCATAGTGAGACGTTTCATCCTGATGAATAGCACCAATAATCTGATTTTTTTTCTTCCATACTGAAAGGGCCCAACTAGTTGAGATTAATGAAATCTGTCACTGAATCCACCATCTCTTCAAATGGCTGCAAAAAGCACCTGAAGGGGTATATATTTGGATCAGGACCACGGTGCTTGGGGAAGGATTTTCAACCCATTCTCCCATTACCTGCCTGCCCCCTCTGTGCCACCCCTTCATGGAGTAAAGCAGCTGACCTGGAGCTAAGTATGATTGATATAATAATAATAATAATAATAATAATAATAATAATAATAATAAATAAATAAATAATTTTATTTATACTCCGCCCTCCCTGGCCAGAGCCGGGCTCAGGGCAGCTAACACCAATAAAATCACAGTAAAAACGTAATAGGGGGGAAAGAGGGGGGAACCAATTTAAAATACAGGTTAAAATGCAATTTAAGATGCAGCCTCATTTTAAAGTAGCCCATAGATCAAAACCATAAGGGGAGGGAAGCATAAGGGTCAAACCGAGTCCAAACCAAAGGCCAGGCGGAACAGCTCTGTCTTGCAGGCCCTGCGAAAAGATGTCAAGTCCCGCAGGGCCCTAGTCTCTTGTGACAGAGCATTCCACCACGTTGGGGCCAGTGCTGAAAAGGCCCTGGACCTAGTTGAGACCAATCTAACCTCCTTGAAGCTCGGGACCTCCAAAGTGTTCTTATTTGTGGAGGTGGCCCATTTCTCAGTGGTATAGCTCAGTTGTTAGAGCATGAGACTCTGAATCTCAGGACCGGTTTTCAAATATGTATCTTTTATTTATATTTTCTAACCAAAGGGCAAAGCATGAAGCCGGTTGACATCAGGCCAGAAGAAAGCTTTCAGAAAGTGAACTCTGTGCTCAGGGCCGTATTAAGTATATCCGGCGTCGTGGTGCAAAGATCCCTCCGGTGCCCCCCCCACCCCACCCCCCAGTTTCCCAGAGTTGAAAGCCTTTTTTACAGCACTGCTGGCAGCTTTGTGGGGCTGGAGGAAGCGGGCAGCGGCTGGAGGGCGGCTCCTCTGGCGGGAAAGAGGTGGAGGCTCCGGGCGCGGTGCTGCTTCAGCGAGGCGGGCGAGGGCAGCGAGCTGATGCCGGGAGGCACCGCGTCCAGCCCTCCAGAACCTGGCGCCCTGGCGCCCCGCGCCACTTGCCTCTATGGGCAAGACGCCCCTGCCTATGCTCAACACTATTAAAAATATTAAAGTGAATCGTGAAATGCTTCTGGGAGATGATATATAATGAGTTGAAAAAAATGTTGAAATATACATTTATAAAGAAACCAGAAGCATTTTTATTGGGCATTGTGGGGAGTGACATAAATAGAAAGGAATGTAAGCTCTTTTCATATGCAATAACAGCAGCAAGAATATTACTGGCCCAAAAATGGAAACAAGAAGCGTTACCGACGATTGAAGAATGGAGGATGAAGTTAATGGACTATGCAGAATTAGATAAACTAACAGGAAGGATTCAAAACCGGCGAGACCAGAAATTCACAAAAGACTGGAGTAAATTTACGGACTATTTGAAAAGTAATTGTGAAGAACAGACGACGTTTGTAGGGTTGCAAGAAGTTTTGTGAGGAGTATTATTAGAAGTATTGTAAAAATGGACAAGGGGGAGGATGATTTATTAAGAGATGTAAAGGCAATATAAAGTTAAGAAATGCATAAGAAGTGGTTAAAACGGTGGATCATCAGAGGTGCTGAGGGAAGTCTAAAAAGATTGTATAAGTGATAAGTTTTGTGGTACATTTTATAATTTATATGTTAAAATTAATAAAAATATTATAAATAAAAAATATTAAAGTGAATCAGCCTTCACACACAAAAATGAATACTGCTAAGCTCTTTAAAAAGCCCTGTTTGTTTCTATTATTTATTTATTTTACCTCAGCCTCTTATGTAAAGTTGATGGCATATTAATTGCTATTAAATCCTATTAAAACAGCAAGAGGAAAGGAATTCGCTGCTATTAATTTTCCTGTTGTCAACTGGTTCATGCGCCACTTTTTGATTCTTGAAATGTGACATACGACTTGGAACAAAAATAATGCCCCCCATTGTGCTCAGTTAAGGATTCATGAAAATAATCTGTTTGATGTACACATAAGCATGCAGCCATCTGCTTATAGTCCCAGAGCATCAACCCACAAAGTATCTATAAGATGCAGGTCTGTTTTCTAGGTTTAGATGACGAAATCACCTACTGGCTAAAGTAAAGGCAGGAACAGATGGCCAGAATAGAGGCCATCAAACCAGCATGTTGGTAGTTGATTGATAGTGACTGAAGAAATTATCAAATTAATAGAACACAGAGGAAGCCCAGAAAACCAGATATTTTATTATGCAGCAGCTTCTGCTATATTCAAGACTAGCCTTCCCCAGCCTGATGTCCTCCAGGTGTTTTCAACTGCAACTCCCATTAGCCCCAAGCTGTCTTTGACTTTTACATGCAATCAGAGCACAGATTGAAATTGGAAACTGGACGTATCTCCTCACAACAAGAACCACTGATGGATAAACTGTGTGGAGGAAAAGTCTGTGAACTGCATACTCCTGCAGGTGGATGGAAGGAAAGTGGGGTGGATTTTTGTTTTATTTTATTTTTTGGCCTATTTCCAGGGCTCCCCCCCCCAGCGAGAACTCAGTTCTGGCACCTCTCAGTTGGGGAGGTTTTCATGGTGAGTTCCAACACCTCTTTTTTTGGGAAAATAAATGTGTTTTCATTCTGCATTTCTATGTGATATTTGGATGAAGAATAATAATAATAATAGTAACAACGACAACAACAACTAAATAAATAAAATACACAACTAAGGGTGGGGAATTGTGACAACTCACATGTTGTTTGACTGCAACTCCCATCAGCCCCTATATGCTTTTCAATGTGTTTGGGGGATGGGTTATGGGTTTGATTTGTTCTTGTTTTCATTATGTATTTTGTGTTTTTATCCTGTATTTTATACTGTGAACCACCCTGAGATCTATGGATGAAGGGTGGTATACAAATTTACTACTACTACTACTACTACTACTACTAATAATAATAATAATATAAACACAACAATACAGTTAAAGTGCCACCAAGAAAGGAAATGGCTTTTTCTAGACTACAGACAAAGGTACACAGAGAAAGGAATCTGCTCCCCTGACATTATCAAGGAAATAATATTTGCTCAAAGAATATAGTCCTACTGTGCCTTAAGATACAGCTTTCCACATTGTATTGCGGCTATATTTAAACAAAGGCAGGTGATGGTTTTGTATTAAAGTATATAAATATTCCTAGGGGATGTGACCTACTCTAGTTCAATAAAAAATAATTGCCTTTTGTCTGAACCTTGAAAATAATATTTACAGCCTTTGTCTCTCCCAAAAAGAAAAGCCTAATCCATAATATGTTTTTGTGGCAAATAAAGTCTTTGCTAGAGCATCATACCCAGTGTAATAGGTCATTCTTTTTAGCCATATGCAGCTCGGGATGCATAAGAGATTCGATTCAGATGGCATTTAAAGGTGAACTTAACTAATTCACCTTTTCGGAAACGATATATGAACTGAACCACAGCCATTCTTTAAAATTCTCCAGATTTTGCAATGCAGTTCTCCAGCCAAGTAATGTGTTCAAAGGATGCATGAAAATGCATTTATGGATGAAAATACCATATAAAAATGAATGCTCTTTGGAAAAACTGTTTTGTAAAAATATGTATGTTAGGCAAAATTGCACATAAAAATGTATATTCAAGGAGAAATTCACACTAAAATGCTGGTGAATTTTCATGCAACGATGTAGAAATGTGCGGACCTGATCTTAAGATTGGAAAAATGAGAAAAGAAGGAAAGATTCTGCAAACACAATTTTGGACTTTTGTGACTACAGCCAAGAACTGGGAAGTGCAAAATAAGGCACGTGATCATCTACAACAGCTATCACAAAACTACCTGAAGGGAAGCCAACTATAATAAACTTTAAGCAAGACACAAAGTTGCAAAAGCTTAATTGATCTGGGCCCCCTTGTACATTCTACCCCACTGACCCAAGCTCCTTCCCACCCCATGAGACCTGTGGTTACAGGGAGTTATACAATTTTAATAAATAATAATAATTGGGCACTTTGGATGAAAAGAAGCCATTTCCTTTTACCTCTCTATATACATCATTAATTAGAAACAAAATGTACGGTTTAATAATATAATCGTAAAAAGATGATCCATGTATTAACTAACCCATTCTTATGCGTTTAGCTTCATCATAATTTTGGACATAGTCATGTTTATTTAGGTGAACAACTAGCCCCTCCCCCCCAAAAAGGGGGTGTGCACAGGACCTTGTGGGCAATAACTATTTTTCTAGAAAAAGAGGTGCAGGAACATGAATGCCTCTCTTGTTCTCTTTTAATGGCAATAGCAGAGAGATGCCAGAACTGAGTTCTGGCAAGTTCCAGCTAGAAAAAAGCCCTGCCGTGGATCATAAATCAACAACAAACAAAGCTATGCTCACGTAATACTCAATAAACACATGAGACATAACCAGCAGTGTTCTTAGATAAATAAGGCATACTATTCATGTATCAAATCATAAATTTCAATGGAAGTAACTCATAAAGTTCAACAAACGAACAAAGCAGAAGACACAGTGGATCAGATCATTCTCAAATCAGTTCATGCATAAGGTACATCTGTGTAATAGTGTCTATTCCACCTGTCTGTTCATAGAGTCCAACAATCTACACGAAAGGTTGTTACAGTTCTACAGAATCCTTTCACAGAGTCTAAGACAAGGATTTCTGGAATATTGGCCTTGTTTCGCTGTCCTGGGCTTCGTTGTTGTTGTTGTTTAGTCGTTTAGTCGTGACCCCATGGACCAGAGCACGCCAGGCACTCCTGTCTTCCACTGCCTCCCACAGTTTGGTCAAACTCATGCTGGTAGCTTCGAGAACACTATCTCACAATCTCGTCCTCTGTCGACCCCTTCTCCTTGTGCCCTCCATCTTTCCCAACATCAGGGTCTTTTCCAGGGAGTCTTCTCTTCTCATGAGGTGGCCAAAGTATTGGAGCCTCAGCTTCAGGATCTGTCCTTCCAGTGTGCACTCAGGGCTGATTTCCTTAAGAATGCATAGGTTTGATCTTTTTGCAGTCCATGGGACTCTCAAGAGTCTCCTCCAGCACCATAATTCAAAAGCATCAATTCTTTGGCAATCAGCCTTCTTCATGGTCCAGCTTTCACTTCCATACATCACTAAGTAATACAAATAAATACAATATCGTGATCTCACACATTTTACAGCAAAAATAATATAAAACCATAAATAACTGTACATAGCATATGTGATATTACATACCATATGTGATATTACAGGACAGTGGATCTTATGGCATAGTAGTAGCTGCGGTAAGCAGCAACAGTTACAAAGTAGGGTTATATGGACAAGCACAATACTGATTGGGTTACAGGTTTTGGCAATCCACAGATACCGAGTTCTGGCAAGTTCCAGCTGGAAAAAAGCCCTGCCATGGATCATAAATCAGCTATTGGCCAGTAGGACCATTATTGGGTTCCATTATCATTTGTATATGCAAAGATTTGTTTCAAATGGAAACCAACACGCAAAGCTCAAGGACAGAGCTAGCCACCATAGCATTACCTCTGTCCACCTAGGTGTGATCATTTCTACGTTACATAATATCTGAAATGGACTATTACTATTTTCTTGAGCATTACCAGAAACTGTAATTCTCCGAGGGGTGCCAAAAAAGCTTGACTTCAGAATTCTGAGAATCCTCACAAAGAAAATGGCAAAATCCCAGGATACTTTGGGGGGAGTTGTGATGGTTAAGTCACTCTGAAACTGCACTATTCTTGTAGTTCAGCATTTTGAATCAGGCAAGAATCCCAAAAGCGGTTGGAAATGAATACCGGAACACATTCAACCTAAAGGAAAGTTCAGTCTGAATTCTTTTGAGACACATTAAATAAGCATGAACTTCCAAGTATGTGTGTGAAAAATGCCTGATCGCCTCTGAATATGATAGCATTGTCCAGATTTTATGAATTTTTACCAGAAAAAAAACCCTTCTGCGCAACCTATTTTCAAATCTATTCTGAAGCCACAGTGGTGTCGCTTCTCTCTATCAGATGTCATTCATTTATTCCAATCACTTCCCACATCTCTACTTTAGAAACCCTGTGAAATCTTTTGATTGTGATCTCTGGGCACATACCCAGCTGCAATCAATTATTTCAATCACTCCCAGCTAAATTTTGCTCTCATATCCATCTGATGGATCTTGACGCAAACACTCTGTTATTCTTACATGTGCAGATCTCCCTTTGGCGTTCCACCCTTAACGATGAACATGATTGTGGAAAGATGAGCCGTTTACAAAAAAAGGTGGTATTTCACCCCTTCTGTGTCTTTGTCATCGTTCACCTTTGATTTTCTTTTCTTCATAGGGGCTTTCCTTAAGATTCACCTGTCATGCCAAATTTGGGCAGCTGGCTTAAACAGGGCATCAGCCGCTTGGATGTTGTTGCTGTTGTCATCATCAAATGACAGCTATTGATTGCTTGTATTGCAAACAAAAAAGGCATCATGGCTCGGCAGCTGCTTATATTGTGATAGTTGCTCTGAACATCTAAACTTCTAACAGGTGTAAAATAAGAAGATGCTCTAAACGCCTCTTTTTAACAACAAGAGCAACAGCAACCAACAACAACAACCAATTTCTAGATATGATTTTATGAAATGCATGTACATTTTATACCTTAGCTTTGTATACATGCATTTCTCCACACTTTCAGTATTGTCAAGGTATCTGTGCACTTGGAGACTGACACCAGCATTGCACTTATCATTCCTTTAAAAAGTCCTTGTCAACTTTTGTCTGAATATAAAGACAAATGATAATTGCAGTTATAAAAAAACACATATTCTCCTCATCTATAATTGAGTTTTTCTTTTTTCTTTTTTAATAAATGATATTTATTCCAGATTTAAAGTTCCAAAAAAGAAAAAGAAAAACCATACAAAATACAAAAAAAGCTTTAACCATAACAAAGCAAGAAATAAACAAGTAAAAAAAAAAAGAACAATAGGATAGAATAAAAAAGAAAACTTGACAAAAAATATAAAAATACATTAAGTTAAAATAAAACAAAAACAGATTAAACCTTTACATAGCCTTTTCCCTTTACTTATTTCCATGACCTCCTCTCACCTCCCAGTTTTGTATTCTAGTTCAGATCGTATTTCCAGCAAATCCTTCTAACCTTATTTTCATTTACGTATTTTAAAATTAAAATAATATGCTTAGACCTCCTCTAATTCATCGATTTCATCAACTCATTTTTGCTTAGTCCATTATATCATATCTACCAGAACGACCTAATATTCTTTTTCCAACCTCCTTCTAACATTCTTTTACATTGCAGTACTTTTGAAGATATATTTTGAATTTTTTCCAATCTTCTTCCATCGACCCTTCTCCCTGGTCTCGAATTCTGCCGGTCATCTCAGCCAGTTCCATATAGTCCATCACTTTCATCTGCCATTCTTCTCGGGTGGGCAATTCTTGTGTCTTCCAGTACTTCCCGATGAGTATTCTTGCTGCTGTTGTAGCATACATAAAGAAAGTTCTATCCTCCCTTCGCACCAATTGGCCGACCATGCCCAGAAGAAAGGCCTCTGGTTTCTTCAGAAAGGTATATTTAAATACCTTTTTCAGTTCATTATATATCATTTCCCAGAAAGCCTTAATCCTTGGGCATGTCCACCAAAGGTGAAAAAATGTACCCTCCGTCTCTTTACATTTCCAACATTTACTATCTGGCAAATGATAAATTTTTGCTAGCTTGACTGGGGTTAAGTACCACCTGTAAATCATTTTCATTATATAATTGAGTTTTTCTTAACAAATGTTTAGGTGTACTCTCATTTTGACTCAAGACAATCACCATTTTATAGTTCAAATAAATAAATACAGTAAATGAACAAAAGTACAAAGATTCACAAAATGTTTAGTGTATGCGTAACCCTGCATACCCCCCCCGGGGGGGGGGAAGCACTGAGTAGGGGAATACTGAACAGAAGACTCCTGTTAGTGGGTGAAGCATCTTTCAAGGTTTTGACTAGTGTGTATCAGTACCTCAAAGGAAGGAGGCATGTTTAAAGGGACCCCTGACCATTAGGTCCAGTTGTGACCGACTCTGGGGTTGCGGTGCTCATCTCGCTTTATTGGCCGAGGGAGCCGGCGTACAGCTTCCGGGTCATGTGGCCAGCATGACTAAGCCGCTTCTGGTGAACCAGAGCAGCTCATGGAAACGCTGTTTACCTTCCCGCTGGAGCGGTACCTATTTATCTACTTGCACTTTGACGTGCTTTCGAACTGCTAGGTTGGCAGGAGCAGGAACCGAGCAACGGGAGCTCACCCCGAACGGGGAATAGAACCGCCAACCTTCTCATCGGCAAGTCCTAGGCTCTGTTGTTTAACCCACAGTGCCACCCGTGTCCCTGTGTATCAGTACCTCAAAGGAAGGAGGCTTGTTTAGTTCTGGCTTAAAGGGCACGATAAGCAGGAAGGAGTGATCATGCTGGGGTCTGCTTCCTAAGCACATTCCCTGCGGAAGCCTGCCTGCTCTCCTACTTCCCACCCAATGTTCCACTCCTTTACAGCCTCAGATTGCTCTGGACATCCTGCGTGAACCTGAGCTCTCTCCAGCCAACTCGGATGAACCACCCAAATTGGTTTGATTCTGTTTAGGCTATAAGGCAGAGGTAGGCAACCTAAGGCCAATGGGCCACAAGCAGCCCACGGAGGTTGTTTAACCGGCCCACGAGCTGCCCCCAAACCGAGCCACCCGCTTGGCAAGTCCCCACGCGCTGTGCTAAACTGGTGCAGTTCAATGCAGGGACTTGCTTCCACGGTGCTGGAAATCATGTCTGCCAATGCTCAGACACTGGAAATCGCATCTGTGCAGACGCAGACAACAGAAATCGCAAGTGCGCAATCAGGCCCACGGAGTGATCTCCGCTGGAGTGAACTGACCCAGGCGAGGTAAACCTTGCTGACCTATAAGGAAATCAGATCTACAGCCATGATCTGTACGAAGCATGTGGACAGAGCCAATGAACAGTATTCAATTAAGATTTGCTCAGAACATAGTCATTGCCTTTAATGAACATAACTAAGTTAGGTACATTAATTTCAGTAGGTCTACTTGGAGTAAAGCTAAGCGGAATACCACCCAATGGTACTAGTCTCTTTCACCTGTTGAAACCATAAGGTGAAATTCGGTGTGACACTTTTCCAATCATTCTGCCTGTGAAATCATTACTGATGGATGGATGGAATGATCCCCCCACCAATCTAGGGATTATTTTTAACTCTCCAAGCCAGTTTTTGTGGGGGTAAGGGGAAGAAAGGGGGGGAGCCCTATCGTGCTAGTGGAAGTCCTTGCATGGGGCTTCTGCTGATGGGACTGGTTAGGTGAATCCTACCCTACTTTTGTGTGAAAGTTGTCTTGTGAGTGCTGCTCTAATATGTTAAGTCATGTGTTCATTGTAGGGACATCACATTATAATAGCTAATTATAGCTGTGATTAGCACTGATTTCACATATTCAGAAAACATCCCAAAGACATTGTGTATTTATAGATATATACTTTGTTGTGTATTTATAGATATTTACTTTGTTACTCCTGCCAACCTAGCAGTTCGAAAGCACGTCAAAGTGCAAGTAGATAAATAGGAACCACTCTGGCGGGAAGGTAAACGGCGTTTCCGTGTACTGCTCTGGTTCGCCAGAAGCGGCTTAGTCATGCTGGCCACATGACCCGGAACTTGTAAGCCGGCTCCCTCGGCCAATAAAGCAAGATGAGTGCTGCAACCCCAGAGACAGCCATGACTGGACCTAATGGTCAGGGGTCCCTTTACCTTTACCTTTACTTTGTTGCCGTGAAAGCAAAAGAAGAGCCAAAGCCTCAAAAAGGTACTGCAAAATCAAACCACCTCATTTGCAACCATCTTCAGGGACAGAAGATTGACAGGAGAGTCAGATGACAAGCAAGCTCACATCAATCAAAATACACTGAGCATTTTCTGTTTTAAAAGGACCATCTTTATTTGAAACTGTTTCATTCTGCAGCACCATTTTGAGGGTTCTTCCAGACAATGTGTTTACTGATTGTTTATCCTGATTTGCTTGCACCAAACTTACATAGAGGTTAGATTATATCTGGTCTTCACTGAGCATTTGTTCTGATCTTGGAGAGGCTCCCCAAATCTCTTTTCTGATGAGAGCAGCTTTTGCATCTCATTTGGAAACCAAGGCCCCAGAGTCTGGAGGAAGAATGGGAAGGCACACAATGCCAGATGCTTGAAGTCCAGTGTGAAGTTTCCAGTCTGTGTTGATTTGGGGAGCCATGTCATCAGCTGGCATTGGTCCACTGTGCTTCATTAAGTCCAGGGTCAACGCAGCCGTCTACCAGGGGATTTTGGAGCACTTCATGCTTCCTTCCGCAGACGAGCTTTATTGGGATGCTGACTTCATTTTCCAGCAGGACTTTGGCAGCTGCCCACACTGCCAAAAGTACCAAAACCTGGTTCAGTGCCCATGGGGTTCCTGTGCTTGATTGGCCAGCAAACTCGCCTGACCTGAACCCCATGGAGAATCTGTGGGGCATTACCAAGAGAAAGATGAGAGACATGAGACTGAGCAATGCAGAAGAGCTGAAGGCTACTGTTGAAGCATCCTGGTCTTCCATAACAACTCAGTAGTGCCACAGGCTGATAGCATCCATGCCACGCCACATTTAGGCAGTAATTGATGCAAAAGGGGCCCAAACCAAGTACTGAGTACATATGCATGCTTCTACTTCTCAGAGATCCAATACTGCTCTATTTGCAGTCCTTGTTTTGCTGATTTCATTTAATATTCTAATTTTCTGAGATTGTTAATTTGGGGTTTTCATCAGCTGTACGCCATGATCATCACAATTATAACAAATAAAGGCTTGACATATCTCGCTTTGCATGTCATGAGTCTATCTCATATATTATTTTCACCTTTTAAGTTGAATTACTGAATTAAATGAACTTTTTCCCGATATTCTAATTTTCTGAGTTTCACCTGTATATGCCAGAGTCCCTCACACAAAATACCCACAGTATGGAGGAACCTGGAGACTTTGGCACCTCTATTGCTTCCTTTGTTGTTGTGTTTTTGTGCTGCCCCTTTTTCCGTCTTTGATTCCAAAAACAACATTTTTGCATTTTTAGCGCAGAGTGGTATGGCAAGAAAAACCATAGGTGCCTAATTTGTGAGCATCTTTCAAATTTTTGTTTGAGGAACTACCAGGAGAAGAATAGACCAAGCGCAGCTATGTTTCAAAATATGACTACGAAACACTGTGAAAACATCCCTCTATTAAGGCCTTGCTGTTATCTGTCAGAGTTGATGGAGAGTGTCAGATTCTCACAGGAAACTGGTTGGTTATTTGCCCTTTGTAATAAATGTTTGATCTTTGAGGAAAACCTTGGTGTGCGTTTTTTGGAAGCCTGTTCAGATAAATCAGGAAATGGTTTGCTAGATGGCTGTGTTTGTGTTTCAAACAGATCCCTAACTTAAATAATTTTCCTCTTTCAGATTGCACAAAATATTTTTCATCTCCCTTGTTATGAGAGGACAGTTTCTTGCATCTAACCAATAGCTGTTAGGCAGGCTGATGATGAATCCCTCTTGGCTTGCCAATGCTCCTGGTGTTTACTCTTTTTAACTGCTTTGTTTCTTGTGTTTTTGACATATCATCGGGACACATGCCTGACAGCTTTTCCTTGTGTAACTATAGTGAATTATATATAGCACCACCTTATCTGAAGATATAAAACTTCTCTATTCCCCAAAATACTTTTTTAAAAAAATCAAGGTTACTAACATCTGTCATCTGAAGCTCGATAATTTATGGCACACCAGTCTCATATATCATTTGTCTTAGAAGAATTACTTATTTTCTCCTCATTTGGCCTCCTTACTCTTGGAATTTATCTTTCACTCTCCCTGCAGCTATATTATAATAACTTTTCTTCATTTTCCAAGATCCACAGGTTGCTGTGTAGCTCAATGATATATAACAGAACGTAACATTTTGTGTTTATTGGTGAACACTCATCAAACACTGGGAATATGTGCCACACCTGTTTCACCTTTTTATTCCTTACTCCATATTTTCCCAGCAGCAAACGTTGTTCTCTGAGTATTAAGAAAATGCAATTCCTCCACAACAGTTGAGTGAAGACATTCAGGTTCCCTGCAACAACACACAAGGTTGGATCCAGATTTTGCCTTCCATCGGTGGAAATGCTCCTTCTTATCCATGGAAGACCTTTGGCTTTGTGAATGAATCTAAATGGAAGAGTAGAAAAAGAGAGGCTTTGCTAAGTTCCCTTTCTCCTGCAACCCCCAACCTACCTCCTGTGTTGTCCTTGAGAGCACCCCAGCCTTGCAGAACAGTGTGGGCATTGGTGCTGTGGACCGAAGGGTAGGGTGAATTGGCAAAAGTTGCTTCTCCTACCTTGATCAGTTGGAGCAGTCCCCAAGTGGATCTTCACTTGGGGCAATGCTTGGGAGCAAAGCCTGGATACAATGTGTTTGGTTGGATTCAGATTAACTTGTCACAAGTAGGCCATGTTGAGTTCAAGTTGACTTACTTGCCCCTAGGTAAGTTTGTATAGGATTACAGTCCTAGGATGGTATCCAATTGACATTTCCCATCCGTTCGAAGATTTCCACTTGCACAACAAAACACCCATTTCTTTTCCCTCCTCCCAGTGTTTTACAGGTTCTCCCAACCTCCTTGAAGCAGATTTGAGGAGGATGCAGAGAATGTATGACTGAAGGAGATGAGAGAAAGTTCTACTGCACAAGCATAAAAACTTGCACCTTTTAGTTAGATTCCACCATTAGGTAGTTGAACAGAGATCCCATTGGCATCAACAGCTTTTCTCAATAGAAGTTAAATAATATAACTAAAATAAAAAAAAATCCTTCCAGTAGCACCTTTAAGACCAACTAAGTTAGTTCTTGGTATGAGCTTTCGTGTGCAAGCACACTTCTTCAGATACACTGAAACAGAAGTTGCCAGATCCTTCTATATAGTGAGAAGGTGGGGAGGGGTATTACTCAGAAGGGTGGTGGGAATGGGAGATTGGCAGATAGCTGGGATGAGCCTGCTGACGACTCTTAACGACTGTAATGGGTCTTACAGGAAAAGGCAAGGGGTGAGAAGGTGAGAAATGGCTTAGTCATGTATAATGGGATAAGAATCCAATGTCTTTGTTCAAACCAGGTTTCTCCATGGTTTTAAGTTTGGTAATGAGTTGCAATTCAGCAGCTTCTCTTTCCAGTCTATTTCTGAAATTCCTTTGTAGTAAAACAGCTACTTTGAGATCTTGTATAGAATGTCCTGGGAGATTAAAGTGTTCTCCTACTGGTTTCTCTGTTTTGTGATTCTTGATGTCAGATTTATGTCCATTTATTCTTTGGCGTAAGGTTTGGCCTGTTTGTCCAATATAGAGAGCTGAAGGACACTGTTGGCATTTGATGCCATACACAATGTTAGATGATGAGCAATTGAATAGTCCCGAGATGGTATGTGTGATGTTGTTGGGGCCAGTAATGGTGTTGTCCGGGTGTATGTGGCAGCAAAGTTGGCATCTGGGTTTATTGCAGGCTCTGGTGCCAGTGTCCGTGTTAAGTCTGGTTGTAGTATTATTGTGGGTTAGGAGTTGTTTAAGATTGGGTGGCTGTCTGTAGGCAATGAAAGGTCTTCCTCCCAGAGCTTGAGAAAGAGAACTGTCATTGTCCAGGAGAGGTTGTAGATCTCTGATGATGCGTTGTACAGTTTTAACTTGGGAGCTGTATGTGATGACTAGAGGTGTTCTGTTATTTTCTTTTTTGGGTCTGTCTTGCAGCAAGTTCTCTCTGGGTATAAGTCTGGCTCTGTTGATCTGTTGTCTAACTTCATCTGCTGGGTATTTTAGTTCTGAAAAGGTTTGCTGTAGATCTCTTAGGTGAGAGTCTCTGTCTGTAGAATTGGAACAGATGCGGCTGTAACGTAGTGCCTGGCTATATACAATGGACTGTTTGGTATGTCTGTCTTGCAGCAAGTTCTCTCTGGGTATAAGTCTGGCTCTGTTGATCTGTTGTCTAACTTCATCTGCTGGGTATCCCATTCCCACCACCCTTCTGAGTAATACCCCTCCCCACCTTCTCACTATATAGAAGGATCTGGCAACTTCTGTTTCAGTGTATCTGAAGAAGTGTGCTTGCACACGAAAGCTCATACCAAGAACTAACTTAGTTGGTCTTAAAGGTGCTACTGGAAGGATTTTTTTTTATTTTGACTATGGCAGACCAACACGGCTACCTATCTGTAATATAACTAAGTTACTCTTGAGCCAGAAACCCATTGTTGCCTCCATTGTCTAGAACCCTCCATCTCCACACTGGCTGAGCTTGTTAGTCTTCCTCACAATGACTAGAGGAATTCTGACCTAGGTGGCAAACCACTTAACACCCATGGAAGTTGTACTTCCATTGCTGTGCACCTCAAAAATCTTCCTCCCTCAACTTTCATTTTGAAAAAGACGTGTAAATTCCAAAAGTTTCATTTCCCACATACTTTCCCTTCTTGACATGATGTTAAGTTTGGTCAAAAGCCTATCCATCAAGCTTGCTGAATTTCAGCAGCATCCTGCCATTTGTTTGCTATTCTGACCCTTCTTCCTCTGGCTTTCGCTGTTGGGTGCTTCCACACAGCAATTTATTGTGGGCTCGGTCCTGTTCTTGCCTGCAAGTTGTGTGCAACATCCACATGGCATTGTTCAATAGATTAAAATTACAGTGGTACCTCGGGTTACAGACTCTTCAGGTTACAGACTCCACTAACCCAGAAATAGTACCTCGGGTTAAGAACCTTACCTCAGGATGAGAACAGAAATCGCGAGGCAGCAGCAGGAGGCCCCATTAGCTAAAGTGGTACCTCAGGTTAAGAACAGTTTCAGGTTAAGAATGGATCTCCAGAACAAATTAAGTTCTTAACCCGAGGTACCACTGTACAAGAAAGGAGATTTCAAGTAAACAGTTCGGGTTCAACAGATGACCCAACAAGAAACGCAGCTGGGCTTGCATGACCCTTGACATGAACTACATCCTTCCTAAAGACAGGCAGGAGTAGTAAAGGAATACTGTGAATACTGTATTCATATTAGTATTTAGGCTTAACACATGAAGGATACAGAGCAGGGAATGGGATTTTAATTCACCTCCGCATGTTTGGCAGGAGGACAGATTAACACTACAGCAACATCTCATGCCTGGTGAATGCAAGATATGAATGAATTTGCAATTCCTTTGCTATGCCTGCCCAGTCATCCCCTTTGTGAAAATAAAAGCGCTTACCATAGCCAAATACATTCATCCACCACCAACGCAATGCTTGGGAAGGTTTAAAAACATGTTTCAGTTCATGAGAGGATTATATAATGCTACTCTGTGAGTGTTTTGGTTTCCTTACATGGCTCCTTACCTGCATAAGAGAACATGGGAATATAACATAAGAATACAAGAAGAATCTGTTGGTAGTATAGTATACTACTAATAAAAAGGCTTCTTTACAAACAATATACAGACACAAAGGCAGCCCTTGGTACTAGCTATGGATCCAAAATAAATTTATCTCTAAGATGATGAGATCAGCTGAATGTTTACTTAAGCTGACTTGATTATCATGGTTCATGTAATGAAAAGTTATATATATATATATATATATATATATATATTGCAGACACTTTCAACATAATTCTATTTAATTTGCCTGACTGGTAATCACTCCTCAGGAGACATTCCAGAACAAAACCATGGCAACAAATTGTGGTTTAGTATCCCCCTGCCGTAAAGTTTGCCCTAACTACCAATAACTACATGAATGCGGATGCAGAAGCTGCAGACATCTAACCCAGCGTATAGATCTAATGAATGTATCACGACAAAGCCAAATTTGTGCTGTTCCTGTGCAAAATTGTGGCAGACAGTATTAACTACAGTGGTACCTTGGTTCTCAAATGCCTTAATACTCAAAGAACTTGGAACCCAAACACTGCAAACACGAAAGTCAGTGTTCCAGTTTGCGAACTTTGTTCGGAAACTGAACGTGCTCCGTTTTGAGTGCTACACTTCCGATTTGAGATATATGCTGAGGTCCTTCTGTTTTTGCTATTTATTTTGCGTTTTTGTTTTTGTGGCTCTTTTTGTTTTGTTTTCGTGACTGTGAGGAACCCAATTCAGCTACCGATTGATTGATTGTGTGCCTGCAGTACATCTTTATTGCTTTCATTTTATGGATCAGTGGTCTAATTGGATCATAAAATTCATGGCAAATTGCTGTTTTAGGGGTTGTTTTTAAAAGTCTGGAACAGATTAATCCATTTTGCATTACTTTCTATGGGAAAGCACACCTTGGTTTTGGAACGCTTTTGTTTTGGAATGGATTAAGTTTGGGAACCAAGGTACCACTGTATTCAGAACTGAAAGGAAGCACATCCAGCTCCATCCATTAGCCAATGGACTAAGGTCCACTGAGAAACTGCGTCCCCTGCCTCCAACGTAGGGACGAGGGATAGTTTCATTAGGTGAACCTACGTAATTCGCATTTCCTGAACCAATAAGTGAACTACAAGTCAGCTTTCCCTTGAAATCCACCCTTCTCCAATTTTGTGATGCAATCTCCAACCACAATGTAAATAGCTATATTACATGGGAGTTGCTTGCTTGCTGTGGACGTTAGGTACAACTGCATACCTAAATGAAACTGAAATTGACATATTTCTCCACACCTACTCCAAGGAAGAATAACATAGAATTGTAGAGTTGGAAGGGATCCCAAGGGTCATCTAATCCACTCCCCCTGCAATGCAGGAATCTCAGCTAAAGCATCCATGACAGGGATGTCAAGGGGAAGACCAGCCTGACTCCCTTTGTCAGCTACAGAAGGTGAAGGCTGCTCTCTCCCACCAAGCCAAAAATAAACCTGCTAGGACAGCAGAAGCGAGAGGCACACACCATAGCCCCACTGATGTGGAAATGAGAATTGAATGTATTATTGGGGAAATGGGAAACAGAGAAACCAGAATTGACCTGCTCACCCACCCATCCCTAGCAGGCTGTGGTCCAGTGCTGCAGTTGAGAGAAGAGAGAGAGAGAGAGAGAGAGCGCCATCTGGAACCAGCACAGACACTAGCTCTTGATTGGCTGAGCAACATCAAGCAGTTCTTACTTTCTCTCCTTCCAAGCAGTGGAGATAAAATAACTCAAACATGAGGCAGGTTGGGGGAAGTGTCACCCTGATAGATTCTTCTTTGTTCCTTTAATCCATACACAAGCGTAGCCCAATCCTAAAGGCACTATCCATCCTCCCAACACATTTATCCTATTGGGAACATTTACTGGACTATTAGGGGTAAATTTCAGACTACATATTTGTCTTTAAAATTCTTCCTTCTTGGGCTAGAACATTCATTTTCCCCATACACTATTATTTTTGGTTCTTGATGGCGCCTTTTCATTAAGTTATGTATTGGAAATGTGAAGGAAAATTTCTTTATGGCCTGCAAGACTTTAAAAAGAAAAGAAAGAAAAGAAAAGAAAGCCATATGAACTAGAAGAATAACAGTTCTGGTAGCAGACGAAAGAGCATCCTAGAGTTTTGCAAGAGACGTAATAAATCTAGGCAATGGCTGTGTAGCATGTTTCCTAGAAGAGGCTGCTTTTAAGAACGGAACTGCTCTATGGGAATGGGAAAGGGGGTATTTTAAAGGCTTTGAATACATTTCCTAGTTATCTTTCCCTAATGTTACATACAAAACACTTATTTGTTTTTGTGCATCAGCCAGTGCTTTTTTGCAGGGGGTACTGAAGATACTGGACCATAAAGAAGGCTGATCGCTGAAGAATTGATGCTTTTGAATTATGGTGCTGGAGGAAACTCTTGAGAGTCCCATGGACTGCAAGAAGAACAAACCTCTCCATTCTGAAGGAAATCAGCCCTGAGTGCTCACTGGAAGGACAGATTGTGAAGCTGAGGCTCCAATACTTTGGCCACCTCATGAGAAGAGAAGACTCCCTGGAAAAGACCCTGATGTTGGGAAAGATGGAGGGCACAAGGAGAAGGTGACGACAGAGGACGAGATGGTTGGACAGTGTTCTCGAAGCTACCAGCATGAGTTTGACCAAGCTGCAGGAGGCAGTGGAAGACAGGAGTGCCTGGCCTGCTCTGGTCCATGGGGTCACGAAGAGTCGGACACGACTAAACAACTAAACAACAACAACAACAACTGAAGAGTATGCAGTACCAGAACCTCTTTTGGTTGTTGTTAAAAAGTGTGGCACTTAGTATAACAACTTCGTGGTGAGTACCGACACCTATTTTTCTAGAAAAAGAAGCACTGCTGGTTATAAAAGTCCTTGGTGGTGAGAGAATTTGGAAGGCAACAGTAAACAGTGCAAAATTAAATGGGCTGTTGACTAGAGGAAAATGAAACATTTGCTCCATTACCTCAGTTGCCTTTATATTTTAAATATTTAGAAGAAAACACTGTAACCTCTGTAAACCACTGTAACCTTCTGGTGATACAGAAGGCTGATGCTTTGTTTGATTCTACTTAACATTTGTCATTTCTGCCCCATCAGCCTGCTTTTAAATCGATTTTGGAAATGGAGAGACACATAAACAGAGTCGTGGTATTCAGTAGTGGTTTGTTGGCCAATGCCCATTTCCTCTTCAGCAGACACACTGCAGCCTCTATCAACCCATTTGAAATTATAATTAATGGCGTATATATATATATTTATATATATACTGCTAGATACTGCCTTGTACCTATGGTTTTTCTTGCCATACCAGTCTCTGTCAAAAATGCAAAAATTTTGTTTTTTGGAATCAAAGAAGGGAAAGGGGGCGGCCACTTTTTTTAAAAAAATTGTTTGCCAATCTTCTTTGGCGATCACTCGTAGCCAAGTAAGATTGTCTTCCATAAACATGGTTTGAACAATGAGTCCGTAGGTGACTGTGGAGGCCAATTCTGGGCCCACATAGAATCATAGAATAATAGAATCATAGATTCATAGGGTTGGAAGAGACCACAAGGGCCATCGAGTCCAACCCCCTGCCAAGCAGGAAACACCATCAGAGCACTCCTGACATATGGTTGTCAAGCCTCTGCTTAAAGACCTCCAAAGAAGGAGACTCCACCACACTCCTTGGCAGCAAATTCCACTGTCAAACAGCTCTTACTGTCAGGAAGTTCTTCCTAATGTTTAGGTGGAATCTTCTTTCTTGTAGTTTGGATCCATTGCTCCGTGTCCGCTTCTCTGGAGCAGCAGAAAACAACCTTTCTCCCTCCTCTATGTGACATCCTTTTATATATTTGAACATGGCTATCATATCACCCCTTAACCTCCTCTTCTCCAGGCTAAACATGCCCAGCTCCCTTAGCCGTTCCTCATAAGGCATCGTTTCCAGGCCTTTGACCATTTTGGTTGCCCTCCTCTGGACACGTTCCAGTTGGTCAGTGTCCTTCTTGAACTGTGGTGCCCAGAACTGGAACCAGTACTCCAGGTGAGGTCTGACCAGAGCAGAATACAGTGGCACTATTACTTCCCTTGATCTAGATGCTATACTCCTATTGATGCAGCCCAGAATTGCATTGGCTTTTTTAGCTGCCGCGTCACACTGTTGGCTCATGTCAAGTTTGTGGTCAACCAAGACTCCTAGATCCTTTTCACATGTACTGCTCTCAAGCCAGGTGTCACCCATCTTGTATTTGTGCCTCTCATTTTTTTTGCCCAAGTGCAATACTTTACATTTCTCCCTGTTAAAATTCATCTTGTTTGTTTTGGCCCAGTTCTCTAATCTGTCAAGGTCGTTTTGAAGTGTGATCCTGTCCTCTGGGGTGTTAGCCACCCCTCCCAGTTTGGTGTCATCTGCAAATTTGATCAGGATGCCCTTGAGTCCATCATCCAAGTCGTTGATAAAAATGTTGAATAAGACCGGGCCCAAGACAGAACCCTGTGGCACCCCACTAGTCACTCTTCTCCAGGATGAAGAGGAACCATTGATGAGCACCCTTTGGGTTCGGTCAGTCAGCCAGTTACAAATCCACTGAGTGGTAGCATAGTCAAGACCGCATTTTACCAGCTTCTTTACAAGAATATCATGGGGCACCTTGTCAAATGCCTTGCTGAAATCAAGGTAGGCTACATCCACTGTGTTCCCTTCATCTACCAGGCTTGTAATTCTGTCAAAAAACGAGATCAGGTTAGTCTGACATGACTTATTTTTCAGAAATTCATGCTGACTATTGGTGATCACAGCATTCCTTTCTAGGTGCTCACAGACTGTTTGCTTAATGATCTGCTCCAGAATTTTCCCTGGTATTGATGTCAGACTGACTGGGCGGTAATTATTTGGGTCCTCTCTTTCCCCCTTTTTGAAAATAGGGACAACATTTGCCCTCCTCCAGTCTGCCGGGACTTCGCCTGTTCTCCAGGAATTCTCAAAGATGACTGCCAGTGGTTCTGAGATCATATCTGCCAGTTCTTTTAATACTCTTGGATGCAGTTCATCTGGCCCTGGAGACTTGAATACATCTAAACTAGCCAAGTATTCTTGTACTATCTCCTTAGTTATTCTGGGCTGTGTTTCCTTTGCTGAATCATTTGCTTCAATTCTTCAGGTCGGGCATTGTTTTCTTTATCGGAGAAGACTGAGGCAAAGAAGGCATTGAGGAGTTCAGCCCTTTCTGTGTCCCCTGTTTGCATTTCACCATCTTCTCCTCTGAGTGACCCCACTGTTTCTTTGTTCTTCCTTTTGCTACGAACATACCCATAAAAGCCTTTTTTGTTGCTTTTAACCTCTCTAGCAAGCCTGAGTTCATTCTGTGCTTTAGCTTTTCTGACTTTGTGTCTACACGTGCTGGCTATTTGTTTGAATTCCTCTTTGGTGGTTTCCCCCCTTTTCCATTTTTTGTACACCTCCTTTTTTAATCTTAACTCAGTTAAAAGTTCTTTAGATAGCCACCCTGGCTTCTTTAGGCACCTTCCATGTTTCCGTCTCATTGGTATTGCCTGACGTTGTGCTTTTACTATCTCCCTCTTAACAAACTCCCAGCCATCATGAACTCCCTTTCCTTTTAGTATTACTGTCCATGGGATCTCACCCAGCACTTCCCTAAGTTTTATGAAGTCGGCTTTCTTAAAGTCAAGAAATTGAGTCCTAGTATGCTTGGCTGCTCCTTTCCGCTGCATAGTAAACTTCAGAAGAGCATGATCACTCGCGCCTAATGATCCTTCCACTTCTACGCCACTAACCAGGTCATCAACATTGGTTAGGACCAGATCTAAAATGGCTGTTCCTCTTGTTGCTTCTCCCACTTTCTGGACAATGAAGTTGTCTGCAAGGCCAGTGAGGAATCTGTTTGACCTTATGCTCTTGGCTGAGTTTGACATCCAACAAATATCCGGGTAATTGAAGTCCCCCATTACTACTATCTCCCTTCCTTTTGCATGCTTGGCCATCTGTTCCAGGAAGGCATCATCTATGTCCTCCGTTTGGCTTGGGGATCTATAGTAAACTCCCACAATGAGGTCACTGTTATTCTTCTCTCCCTTAATTTTGACCCAAATGCTCTCACTTTGGCTTTGAGGTTCTAAATCTTGGATCTCTTCACAGGTATACACATCCCTGACATATAACGCCACTCCTCCTCCTTTCTAGTCTGGTCTGTTTCTCTGAAATAGATTGTATCCCCCCATTATTACATTCCAATCGTGGGACTCATCCCACCAGGTTTCAGTGATGCCTATTATGTCATATTTAGTTTGCTGTACCAAGACATCCTTCCACAGTGGGGACATTAGTTTCCAGGCGAGAGTTGTGGATTTGCCAAGCGTGCCTTCCTCTTAGCATGTTTCTCCCTTGCGTCCTGAGTTCGAGTGTCTTCAAACCCATGACACCTTTGGTAAAGGCTGTTCTCCAACTGGAGCACTCGCAGGCCAGTGTTTCCCAGTTGTCGGTGTTTATACTACATTTTTTTAGATTTGCCAATAGTAAATGTGGGGAGGGAACAAAGCCTCATTTCCCCCAAAGCAGCCTTGAGACTCAGCTTTGCAGCCAAATTGGCCAGCTTCTGAAGCAGCAATTTGGAGTTTGAACCACATCTTGCAATTGGTGCACATCCCTAATTTTAGCTATGTTCCTGGAATAAACCTATTTATTATATGAGAATGTGTGGTATACTAATTATACTTAGCCAAGGGAAACCCAAGTTCACATTCCCACTCATCCATGAAGGTCACTTAGGCCTTGCCCTCCCTCCGTCCCTCTCTCTAACTAACTTACCTCACAGGGTTGTTGTGGGAATGATATGTTGTGGTAACCTCCCTGGGGGAACAACACACAAGAAAAACATAATAATCAATAAAAAATATAGAAGCAGAAAGAGGGCGTCTCTTCATCCTTGTCGTTAGCATTTTCATTTCTTTTTCATGTGGGGTCTGCAAAACCATCTCTACCGCTTCCCAGTTAAAAGCTTTGAAGAAAGATCATGAATAAGAAATGCAGCCCCTTTTCCTGTGAAATCAAACGCATTCTTCTACATAGATAATGCAATTTCTCACCTTTTCTTATATTTCATTTTCTTCTAATGCAAAGGTGTTGAGACTGTCTTTCTTCATGGAAGCCAGAGCTGGACAGGGTCAACTTCCCCATTGCCCTGAGGGCACAGAATCATTCCTCATACCGAATCCTTGATAGTCTTGCCTTGTTGCATTTGAAATGACACAGATGATGGATAAGTTTTTCTCCCAAAGCCTGCCCCATTGCTTTTCAGTCCTCCCAATAAAAAGCTTTATTCTGATTCTCAGCCCAAATTCTGACTTTCCTCTGTCTGTTTCTTCCATCCGCAGATGATTATGCCAAATGCAGATATTTCCAAAGGCTTGTACTTGTTTATATATATTATTCAGATTGCAGCTATCACATTCACTTAAGAATCACCTTTTATTTAAGTATCAAGGCAACTTCCAATCATTTAATAAACACACATTATAAAGAAGCCTAAAAACATTTTTAAAAATACCTAAAGTTTGCTTTTGAAACCATACAAATAAATTTCTAAGGAAGCAGGACCTGAAATAAAAAAATAAAAAATCAAAACTGCACTAAAGGAGTATGTGGATAGGTCAGGGTATTCAGGAAGGAAACCCTGATCACACACTGAACGTTTCATTAAATATCCCAGGTAGAGATCCTTGATGAATTACATATTTGAGAATCTCACATGAACTGATTTTTCGGGCTAATGTGCAGATCAAAACTGAACTATGTACGGGATTCCACACATCTCTAATTATTGTAACACAGTTTTTGGCACTTTAAATATGGATTTAAATGCAAATCTGCGAGTAGATTTATGCACGTATGTATTTATTTATTTATTTAAAAAATGCACAGCTCTGTGCACGTGCAGTGGGATGGAAGAAGTTTGTGAATGAACAGGTGTGAAACTACCATGCCTTGGAAAGTGATTGATTCACTCCTTCCTAATCCCAAGGCTATGTACATGTCAGTAACACAGCCACATTATGCTAGGTGGTCTTCCTTGCTTCTTTTCAAAGCAGTCAAGGTTTTCTGAGCAGTATTTCTTTCTTGGATTTGCTCCTTATAAATTTCTATTTAAGAGGCTGCTCCCACTTTAATTAGAAACAACCTTTTGCCAGCACCCATTAAAAGTTGATTTATTCATTCATTTGCCCATTTTTTTGAAAAAATGTATTTCCAACTTAAAGCTGGCATTCAAGACAAATTAACAAATAATCTTTTTTTAAAAAAAAAACCCCACACCATTGGTGCAAGAAAAGAACATGGCACAGAAGTCAACGCAGAATGCTCTGTCTCTCTATTGCTCCCAGCATAGAAATGAAGTGGAGTGTTGCTGCAAGGACAGAGTTCTCTATCTCTCTTCTGCTAGCCTCCCAGCAAGATGACTAGCAACTTTGGGAGGTTCATTTACAAGATCACTATTATACTGGGACGCGGGTGGCGCTGTGGGTTAAACCACAGAGCCTAGGACTTGCCGATCAGAAGCTCGGTGGTTCGAATTCCTGCGACGGGGTGAGCTCCCGTTGCTCGGTCCCTGCTCCTACCAACCTAGCAGTTCGAAAGCACATCAGAGTGCAAGTAGATAAATAGGTACCACTCTGGTGGGAAGGTAAACGGCGTTTCCGTGTGCTGCTCTGGTTCACCAGAAGTGGCTTAGTCACGCTGGCCACATGACCCAGAAGCTGTACGCCGGCTCCCTCAGCCAATAAAGCGAGGTGAGTGCCGCAACCCCAGAGTCGGCCACGACTGGACCTAATGGTCAGGGGTCCCTTTACCTTTTTATTAAACATACTTAACAATAAAAACAGCATTTAGATAGCAGCAGGCACCACCCACCTATCCCTGTGTACCTCTTTAAATGTAATCTCTCACTCGCCTACTAAGAAAGCATAATCCTGTGATGTGCCTCAGGACATAATCCCATATTTCGGGCTTGAAAATTTGCCCCAACCACTTGCCTGTATTCGAGAGATTAAAGAAAGGTGTCACATGCATGCATTGACATCCTATGCCCTTTTACAACATGGTGTTGTTGTTTTTTAGGGGGGTGTTATTGCTTTTGAATTATGGTGCTGGAGGAGACTCTTGAGAGTCCCATGGACTGCAAGAAGATGAAATCTATCCATTCTGAAGGAAATCAGTCCTGAGTGCTCACTGCAAGGATAGATCCTGAAGCTGAGGGTCCAATACTTTGGCCACATCATGAGAAGAGAAGGCTCCCTGAAAAAGACCCTGATGCTGGGAAATATTGAGGGCACAAGGAGAAGGGGACGACAGAGGACGAGATGGTTGGACAGTGTTCTTGAAGCTACCAGCATGAGTTTGACCAAACTGCAGGAGGCAGTGGAAGACAGGAGTGCCTGGCGTGCTCTGGTCCATGGGGTCACAAAGAGTCAGACACGACTAAACAACTAAACAACAACAATTGGGTTGTTTTACTTTTGATTGTGTATTTTGTGGTTTTATATTTTGATTTTATTCTGTGAACCACCCTGAGACCTCTGGGTATAGGACGGTATATAAATTCAATCAATCAATCAATCAATCAATCAATCAATCAAAATTGTTACCCCTGGAACACTGCAAGGGTCATCTGACTGAGTCTATCAGCCAGTGGAATGGACTTTGTTCTGCAATGGGACTTCTTCCTCTACTTTTCCCTTCAGCTCCTATCACTGCCCTGCCCCCCAAATATTGTCCAGTGATTGGAAGTTCTCAAATGATGTTGGATTTCACTCTGTTCTTTGCCAATAACTATAAGAGACAATGAATTATTTTAGTCTAAAGCCCGCTCAACTGCATGAATGAGTTGGTCCAATAAAACCAATAAGAGTCTCTACACTTCAGAAAAGAAACAGTCTTCTTCAGCAAACTATTTACATTCCAAATCTGCCAAACCCCAGAAACAAGGTGTGCATGGTTTTATTTGAAAATATAAAGTTTGTGATGAGCTGAAAATATCAAGCTTGATATCTTATATTCACATGTTTTAGTTGCTTCTAATAAGGACCTTAACTCTAAAGGCTTGTGTGAGTTACAAATAACCAAATACATACAAATATTGTTATCCAGCTAGGATATGTAGAATTCTATGCCTGTCTCTGCAATTATTCATATATGCCTATTTCTTTTTCTGTTTTGAAAGACTACGTGAGAAGTAAAAACATGATTCGCCATAGTGCCAAGTGAAGCTGACAATGGCGTAGCTACTGAAATCAATATAACTATTAACTGTGAGTGTTTCAGTGTCTACAAAGCATTCCCCCCAAAAATATCTAGCCTTTACAATAAAATCACTCTGCTAAATCAGAATCAGCATAAAATGGGTTGGGGAAGGGAAGCAGGAGACACCTTGAAAACAGAAAGGCTATTCATGTTTGTGTATGTGTATCATATTGTTGTGAGGTAGCCTGTTGTGAATGAGGTTGCAGGTGTATAGTCAGTGGGTATTCCTGGATCCAACATTGCCCGTTGATGTCCATGTGGCCTTGGTGGCTAGGATTAGCTAATCCAACTGGTTCACTAGCTACAACAGACTTTTGGATGGAGATGGCTTGGTCAATCTATTCCATCCTCAGGTAACCTCCAGACTGGACTATCGCAAGACACTGTACATGGGGCTGCCCTTGAAGATGGTTCAGATGCTGCAACTGGTGCCGAATACAGGAGGCAGGATCCTGCCCAGTATTGCTGCAAGGATCACACCTGAAACATCTGGATTGGTGGCCTATTCATTTCTTTTCATCTTTATTTTTCCAGTTTCCAAACACTCATTATAGATGAAACTTCTTCAAGGACCATTTTCCTAAATAATTGTACAGGATTTCATTTGAACTAGCTATGACAATTTCTGTTGACAACCTCTTCAATAGAACAGATGTGAATGAAAGCTTAACCCTACAACATTCTGTAAATATATAATACCATCTGTGAATTGTTTTAAAACTATTTCTTTACTTTTTTGCTGACGCTGACTTAAAATGGTTTTTCCTCCAAACATTTTTCCCCCCAGTTTGCATTATCAATTTCACAGTGCAAATCCATTTCCCATATAGATTTTAATAAGATTAGATCTTAACCACTCAGGGTCACCGGAGAGGTCGTGCCATGGCCCTAGCCTCTACCTGGGCTTCGGACAGGAACTACAACCCCTGGATTCCTTTAATGGAATAGCCTTAAAGGGGAGGGGCAGGTGATGGCCACAACCTCCCCTCCCACCAACCAACCTTTTCCAATGCCTAACCACCAAACCTTACAAAGTTGTGATGAGGTAGGCAAAAAGCAAGTGGCTTGTGCCAATCTGTCGGGTCCTGGCTGCCCGGCCACAATGCCACTCACCAGAAAAGGTGAATGGACTTTTCCCAGTGGGTTTTAGTCCTGTGAGTTTTTAAGAAAACATGGTCGTACAGTGGTACCTCAGGTTAGAAACATTTTGGGTTACAGGCTCCGCTAACCTGGAAGTAGTTAAGAACTTTACCTCAGGATGCGGCGGCAGTGAGAAGCCCCATTAGCTAAAGTGGTACCTCAGGTTATGAATGGTTTCAAGTTAAGAACGGACCTCTGAAATGAATTAATTTCATAACCAGAGGTACCACTGTATACTGGTAGGATTCCCCTCATTTACTCTTCTCCAACATGACTGCACATATAATGGTATTCTTTTCACCAACAGTCGATAATGATGATCTCCTGTGAAGCACTTCTCGAAGTCTCATCCCTGGGCTTTTCATATGATTCTTACATTACTCGCATCAATATCTATGTGACTGTATGTATTCAACATGCACCGTTGACTCTCAGTGTGATAAATTCAATTACTACTCCCTGCTTAAGATGTCTGTCAATCCCAGGCTGCCATTTTGAACTGTTTGGTCCTGCTTTTCTCTGAGTGAGGAAAATAGCAAGACTTCAACCACAATGGAAGGATATACATAAATATAGCTTGTACTCTGTTTTACATTGTTATTACACATGCCACTCAGAACAAAGCGTAGGACACAAATTGCTTTTGCCTTTCTAATACTGATGCTCAGATTCCAATAGCCCCAGACACAGCTTTTCTATTGTAAGCAGGAAGCAACCCTTAAGTACCTGTTCCAAGTGTAATTATTTGACTAGCTCCATAGGTAGAAGGTGAGAAATGTCTGTATCAAAACATGCCTGCAGTAATATAGCCCAATTAAAATAAGTTTCCAATGTGCTGCTTGCTTTCAGTCCAAGCTGGCTTTTCCGAGAACCAGAAAATGTCCAAAAATTGGACGGTGGGGGGAGGAGTAAGCCCATTGATTTCAGTGGGTCTACTCTGATTAACATAGGGTTTTTCATTTCTTTTCTTTAAAAAAATATTTTTATTAAGCAATTTCAACTTAACAAATTATCAAACCGTATGTTATTTCCCCCCTTCCCCCCTTCCATCCCCCCCCCACAGGGCCTTCCCTCAGCTCCTCTCTCTGATTTCTCTGCACATATTATTCTCTGCATGTTATAAAATGATACATATCCTTGCCTTATCCATTTATCATGTTATCAACCAATAAATTTGTGTATGTTTATTCAAAACCTGCCAAGGAGTCCAGTTCATTTTGTTGTCTTTTTAGATAATTTGTAAAAAGTTCCCATTCTTCTTTAATGTCACCGTTGTCCTTGTCCCGCAATTTGTATGTCAATTTAGCCAACTCTGCATAGCTCATCGATTTTTCTTGCCACTGTTCTTTTGTTGGAAAGAAATCTTCGTTGGAAAATTTCCTCACTCTTCCATCCTTGTGACATAGGGTTTTTACTTCTACTGGGTGAAATCCGAACAAGACAAAAACAATTAAAAAATGAAGTGAGGTACGTCAGTTCCATGAACTAAGTTCCATGAACTAGTCTAGCATCCTGTTCTCACAGTGGCCAACCAGAGCAGAGGCCAAAAATCTGGGGATTCCTGCCCACATGTCTTTCCTGATGGCATTCTGCTCCCACAGACCAATTGACCGCAGCAGCCTGTCTGGAAGTTCCCTAAATTTTCGAATCTCCCCAGCTTACATTATTCTGCTTTCGTAAAGTTGTAATTCCACACTGCTGTCCACCTCTTTTTTTTATCCCTCTGCAATGCAGCAGCACTCAGGGAACTAAGGAGTCTCCCTCAGTAGAATCTGGGGACCGTTTCAAAAGTGTGCCTGTTTGCAGAATCAAATTTAGCCTGACATTTGATGCCTTCCAAACATTTTCTTGAGGAATACCTGACCATGAAAAGCCAAACACTATGATGCACAGAATTGTGTTTGCATAGCAGAATTACTCTTTGCAACTACAGCAGAAAAAATATGCTGTTTTTAAATAATAACTCTTTGGTAACATTGTTAAGGTCTCAGGCTTCCATTGTGTAAATTGATTTTCCAATCAAAATGAAGTTTTAGCTGATACATTAGAATTTCCCAGTTTTCCTCTAATGCAAGCTAACAACGATTCTTGTAAATTAGATTAGAACTTCCCAGTCTGACAATAGCCAACTTTTAATGCTTAAGCATTATACAATTAGACAACTTTTCAGAAGATTATTTTCCAACATGCTTTTGATTACCATGCATTTGCTTTATTGTAATTTAAGTAGACTATTTGCTTTCAATGATTACTTTTTCCCTCGGTGTGAAAAATCAATTAGCATCATTGCATGTTACATTTAGAAGTTTTTAAAATTAAAGACCAAATGATTTCTCTGTACACACTTAATCAGTGCTTCAAAGCTGGAGAACATAAGAGCCCTGCTCAGCCAAGCCAAAAGCCATTCCCATCTACCACACTGCTCTTATGGTGATCAGCTACTGTAGATATCCATGGGAAGCCCACAAACAGGCACAACAGTACTATCCATTCCTGCAGTTTCCACCAACTGGTACTCAGAAGCACACTGCTTCCAACAGTAGAGCATAACCCTAATGGCTAGTGGCAATCGGTAGCCTTATTCTCCATAAATTTGGCTCATCGTCTTCTAAAGCCTTCCAGGTTGGTGGAAGTCACTGTCTCTTGTGGGAGCCAATTTCATTGTGTAACTATGCGTTGTGTGAATAAGTCATTTCTTTTGTTTGTCCTGATTCTTCCAGCATTCACCTCCGCTGGATGTCCCCAAGTTCTAATAGATTGAGGTTGAATCCTGACAAGACAGAAGTACTGTTTTGGGGGGACAGGGTATGGGTGGGTGTGGAGGATTCCCTGGTCCTGAATGGGGTAACTGTGCCCCTGAATGACCAGGTGTGCAGCCTGGGAGTCATTTTGGACTCCCAGCTGTCCATGGAGGCGCAGGTCAATTCTGTGTCCAGGACAGCTGTTTACCAGCTCCATCTGGTACGCAGGCTGAGACCCTACTTGCCCATAGACTGTCTCTCCAGAGTGGTGCATGCTCTGGTTATCTCTCGCTTGGACTACTGCAATGCGCTCTACGTGGGGCTACCTTTGAAGGTGACCCAGAAACTACAACTAATCCAGAACGCAGCAGCCAGACTGGTGACTGGGAGCGGCCGCCGAGGTCACATAACACCGGTCTTGAAAGACCTATAATGGCTCCCAGTACGTTTCTGAGCACAATTTAAAGTGTTGGTGCTGACCTTTAAAGCCCTAAACAGCCTCGGTCCAGTATATCTGAAGGAGCTTCTCCACCCCCATCGTTCTACCCAGACACTGAGGTCCAGCGCCAAGGGCTTTCTGGCAGTTCCCTCACTGCGAGAAGCCAAGTTACAGGGAACCAGGCAGAGGGCCTTTTCGGTAGTGGCACCCGCCCTGTGGAACACCCTCCCTTCAGATTTGAAGGAAATAAGCAGCTATCTTATCTTTAAAAGACATCTGAAGGCAGCCCTGTTTAGGGAAGTTTTTAATATTTAATGCTGTATTGTTTTTAACACTTGATTGGGAGCCGCCCTGAGTGGCTGGGGAAACTCAGCCAGATGGGCGGGGTATAAATAAATTATTATTATTATTATTATTATTATTATTATTAATAGTAGGAGAGGGGGAGAAAAACTTTTCTCTGCACACTTTCACCACACCACGCATAATATTACAGTAGTAACTTGGTTCTCGAACGTAATCCGGAAGTCCGTTCGAGTTCTGAAACGTTCGAAAACCGAAAACTGGTATGCTACAACTGCGGCAAGGATGTTATTGGCACAAAGATGGAAAAGCGATAAAATACCAACTAAAGAAGAATGGCAAGAAAAACTTACAGAATATGCCGAAATGGCAAAACTAACTGATAGACTACAAAATAAGGACAAAAAAAATCCTTTAAAGAAGATTGGGAACCATTTTCGGTTTATCTGCAGAAACAATGCAAAGAATTGGACTCATTAGCAGGTTTTGAGTAAACATTTACAGATAACAAAATTTATATAAATTATAAGATTAAATATTTTAAAAAATGAATGGAAAGGAAATAAGCAGGAATTGATATTGTGTTAAAATGAAGTACTGTAGAGAAGGAGGCTGAGGGAAGTCTGGGGGGCGGGGAGGGAAGGGACAATTTGGGATTGGTGAATTATGATATTATAATGTAATTTGGGGGGGGAAATGGAAAATTTAATAATAATAAAAAATCTTAAGGAAACCGAAAACTGAAAGACCTCAAAACAGAAAACTCAAAATGGAAGCCACATTTCCTGTTCGACTTCCGAGGTGCTTTCAAAAACCGAGGCCTTTACTTCTGGGTTTTCAGTGTTCAAGTTCCGAAACATTTGACTACGGAGGTGTTCAAAACCGAGGTACCACTGTATAATCTTCTATTGTGCCATCTCTTACTCTCTCACCCTGACCTAGCCACTGTGATCCACGCGACGGTCACCTCCAGACTGGATTATTGTAACTCGCTTTACGTGGGGCTGCCCTTGAGACTGACCCAGAAACTCCAGCGGGTGCAGAATGCTGCAGCGAGACTCCTTACGGGGTCTTCGCTGCGAGATCACATTCATCTATACCAGTTGCACTGGCTCCCGGTGGAGTACAGGATCAGGTTTAAGGTGCTGTTTTTAACCTTTAAAGCCCTATACGGCCTAGGACCCTCGTACCTACGGGACCGCCTCTCCTGGTATGCCCCACAGAGAAACTTACGGTCTTCAAATAAAAACATCTTGAAGGTCCCAGGCCACAGAGAAGTTAGGCTGGCCTCAACTAGAGCCAGGGCTTTTTCGGCTGTGGCTCCGATCTGGTGGAACACTCTGTCACAAGAGACCAGGGCCCTGCGGGACTTGACATCTTTCCGCAGGGCCTGCAAGACAGAGCTGTTCCACCAGGCCTTTGGTCAGGGCGCAGCCTGACTCCCTCCCTCGGCAATCTTCGCAGAGCTCTGGCCCAATGGTTGCCAGTGGCTTGAATTAATTAATTTTATAATGAATGATTTTAGAGTGTTGTTTATGCTGTACTTTTATACTGTTTTATTGTTGTTAGCCGCCCTGAGCCCGGCTTCGGCTGGGGAGGGCGGGATATAAATAAAATTTATTATTTGTCCTACAGGCTTTCCTCTTTCCTTTCCTCTTAGGAAAATTGCTCCACCCGCTTGATTGTTTTGATTGCCCTGTTCGGAATCTTTTGCAAATCCACAATATCCTTTTTGAGGCAAGGTGACCAGAACTGTAGAATCATAGAATCATAGAATTGGAAGGGTCATCTGGTCCAGCCCCCTGCAATGCAGAAATCTCAACTAAAGCATCCATGACAAATGGCCATGACAGACGTACACAGTATTCCAAATGTGGTTGCATTTTATATCTGTATAACAACACTGTGATACCAGTAGTTTTATTTTCAGTTCATTTTCTAATGATCCCTAGCAAGCAATTCACCTTTTTCACAGCTGCCACATACTGGGTTGACTTCTTCATTCAGCTGTCCAAAAGGAGTGGTCCTTTTGGAGCTCTTCACAGTTATTTTTTCGTTTGTTTTAACAATCCTGAACTTGTTATCATCAGCAAACTTGACTCACTCACTGCTCATCCCCAGTCATGGTTTTTAGGGGGGTTTTTTTAAGGCAGTAGAGGTTTCTAAGCAGAATTTGGAAGGGAATCTGTCATGGATGCTTTAGTTCAGGGGTGGCCAACTCCCAAGAGACTGCGATCTAATCACAGAGTTAAAAACTAGCAGTGATCTACCCTCTTTTTGGGGTTTCAGGTCAAAGTTATTGAGTTTTTTTCAGGGAGAAGGTAAAATGTTGAGCTTTTTTTAGGGGAGCCAGTTGTTCAGCTTCTTTGGGGGGAGCCAATGATCTACCAGTGATCTACTGCAGACGTCCAGTGATCTACCAGTAGATCATGATCTACTTGTTGGACATGCCTGCTTTAGTTGATATTCTTGCATTGTAAGAGTTTGGACTAGATCAGCGGTTTTCATCCTGTGGGTCCCCAGATGTTGTTGAACTACAACTCCCATCATCCCTGAGCTCTGGCCTTGCTAGCTAGGGGTGATGGGAGTTGTAGTTCAACAACATCTGGGGACCCACAGGTTGAGAAAGGCTGGACTAGATCCTTTCAAGTTCTACAATTCTATGGTGTTCTGCTGTGAAGACAGATGCAAAGAATTCATGAATGAAGATTCAGGCTACAATCCTTTACCCACTGACCCATTCAACATAGTCAAATGTATATCTGAGTACACATAGATATGATTGAGCTGTAACCCATTAATGGAAAGGGGACACTATATCCCCTTGTTACAGAGCACTATTTAGCCTCCCAGTCACTATTATTTAATGCCCTTCAGTTATTATTCACATACAGCATTCTCTGCAGATCTCCACCAGTTTTTGGTATGGCAACCAATTATCTCTCCCCCCTCTTTTAATTTACATAACTCACTCTCAAGGCAGGGCATCAGAAGGGAAATGAAGCTGTTTTTGATTAAATAAGTTTTAAGGATGAACAGATGAGGTTTTCAGATGGACTTTGAAATATTTTAATGAAGCAATTAAAATAAAACCCAATTGGTGGCTGAAAGCTAAAATGTGTGCATGTAGAACTTTCCATTAAAATTTCCACATATTATTTTTTGCCAGGAAAAGCCGACCAGTTGCATAGCATAATTTAAAAGGTTAGAAATGCCAGGGCTGCTTTATACATTGCAATTTTGTTCATAGGACAAAGACTGAACTTGGGCGTGTTCTTGATTCTTGTATGAATGCGATGTGTGTCAAAGGTGTGTTTTTGTCACCGTCAATGGTGTCATATATATTTTTTACACACCTAGGCAACAAATCATTATAGATATGCAATGGGGATACTTCTATAACACAAATGGATCTAGGATTGTCCCAACAAGGAAGACAAAACAAGGCTTAATTACTTGCACTATCTGCAAAAACTTTGCCAGTAATCCTAGCAGAAGTCCACTGAGATGTTTGCTTTTGCCTTTGCAATCAAATTGTTGCCTTGCCTGCCATAGTGAAGTTCCTGGTCATATTTAGACCTAATTAATGCACCTGGATATGCAGATGGAAAAGTATGGAACTGTACCACACAACTGCCTCAATGCTCAACACCTTCCTAATTTGCATTCCAACACAATACACAAACTGAAACACAGCCTTCCTTCACAATTTGCACTTCTCTGAATTTTGCAATGAAGTTCTTCAGCCAAGTTATGCATTCAAATATGCACATACTAGCATACAGTGTTCATAAAATTGTTCATATATTAGTGAAGAAAGCACACCAAAATGTTAGGATATTTCCGTTCCACCTTAAAAAGGGAGCAGGATGTTTGTGTCACAGCCTGCGTATTTCCTGTTAGGATGTTTCTGTTGCGTCTATGCTTTTGTTTTCTCTCTGTGTCTGAGACACTGAAGCAGGCAGTCATGTTTTCTTTGTTCTGACCAGCGCTGAATAAAGTTGTAAATAATGCTGTCCTGCGTGCATCTTTCGCTGTGCGAACTCTGCTGATAAAGCATGCACGAGCTCTGGAATGTGGAAAGCTATTTTCGAGGCTTCGTGTCGCTAATTGAATGATACTGTATCTACGGGAGATCGATGGACGTCCGGAATCGACTTGTGGAATCATGATGGCCTTTGTCTCCCTGGCAGTATCCCAACACAAAATTCAACATATTAAAGAGAAATGTTTTACAAAATAATGTGCATTAGGGGAAATTGCATAAAAAAACATGCATATCAGGAGAAATTTGCACTGAAAAGCTGGTGAATTTTCAAGAGATTTTTTTTTAAAAAAATCACAAACTGATGTAAAGAACTGAACCTAACACTAGAAAAATGAGAAACTGAAACAGTTTTGCCTATCCCTAGTTTTTTAAGGGGCAGGGTGCAAAGCAGTTAATGCTTTGTACTTTTGCAACCTCAGGGTTTTCCTAAGTGTGCTAATGTGTACAAAGTGATAACTTTTTTCAAAAAAAGTTCAAACTGATGCAGATGTTGGGCAAGCTGAACTTTAAGAATGGAAAAATAAGTCACTGAGAGAAAGCAAAACGGACATATTTGCCCATCTCCACTCTAGAATTAGTCCTAGGAGCGTGAGTCAAGGCTTTTCTCTCTATCTGCCTACATTTTCTTAACTAGTTGTTTTGTTTACTAACCTGTTTTCTGGAGTACCAGTTATATTTAATGACAGACATATCCTCACTACAAGCAAAGCTTGCGTCTGTTTCTCAGTACCTTTTAAAACATTAATTCCCTCAGGTTTATATGAGCTAACTACATTTATAAATCAGAAGGTCATTGTTCTTAAGACTTCTCCCTAATTCAAGAAACACTTCTTGTGCATTTAGAGGCTGTGTTACTTCACTGCAGCCTGGTCTTCCATTAGCATTCTATTAGAGAATTCATATTAACTACGGGATGGGTTTGCCATTACAATTTTTCACACATCCTTTTTGCTCTGAAAAGCTTCAGCAGTCACACTCTCCAGCTCATTGCCATCAGCTACTAGAGTGGAACAAAGCTCTCTATGAAACACAGCGAAGAAAGGGGAAATCATCAAAGTGTGATTTGGTTCTATCCACTATTATGGGTCTTAATCCTCTCTCACTGCATGTTCTGGAACATCAGCCAAAGAGCTCACAGGGAAGAGCGGAGAGAAGAAAGATTGCTGCCGATTCCTCTCACCCCTCTGCTGCCATTTCAAGAACAAAGGTCACTGGCAAGCGGCCAAGCAAAAAGTTCTTTTAAGAGAATGCCAGAAAAAGCTGTGACTACTGGAAAGGCAAGCTGGGATGCCAGTGAGCAGCATCATAATAGCCAGTGAGTAATTTTTTTGCTGCAAAATGCGACAAGCAAGACCATGCATGCAGAACAATTGATTGACTTATTTTTATTTTTACAGTGCAATTCTACAGGGTTTAGGAAGTCCCCATCAGACAAACCACTACATCGTGCGGATTTCAGAAGCACTGGGATGCTTATGAAATGAAATAAGGGCAATACCTGCTGATGGGGAGGTGGGTGTGGTTTGGAGGAAATGGCCTTGCCAGCCAAATTGGACCTTCTGGTGGGCCAAGGTGGGTCCATGGATTGGAGGTTCCCAACCCCTGGAATAAAACAAAGAAATAATTCACTCTCATGTGACTACCAGACAGACTGAAGGTGGATACAGACAGAGGATATAACATCTTTTCCACAGCACATAGGACCCTGATCTGGGGAGGTTTTAAAGACCTCAGAGTTTTTAGCTTCATGTAATTCTAGGGATGGGATAGAGTTTGAACCAGGAAACTCAGAAAGAGTGCACTGCTTGGAGCAAACATTTCATTTGTTTGAATTCTATGCACAGCCCATTTTCTTCTTTCACATAACACAAGGCAGTACATATGTGGTTCCCATCACAAGACCCAAAGCCTGAATAGACCCCTTCTTCATGCATATTAGTACAGTGGTACCTCGGGTTAAGAACTTAATTCATTCTGGAGGTCCGTTCTTAACCTGAAACTGTTCTTAACCTGAAGCAACACTTTAGCTAATGAGGCCTCCCACTGTCGCTGCGCCGCTGCTGTGCAATTTCTGTTCTCATCCTGAAGCAAAGTTCTTAACCTGAGGTACTATTTCTGGGTTAGCGGAGTCTGTAACCTGAAGCATCTGTAACCTGAAGCGTCTGTAACCCAAGGTACCACTGTAGTAGTAGTAGTAGTATACCCACAGGGCTCAGGGTAGTTCACAAGCTTGAATGGCTATAATAGCACATGATTTCCTATTGAGTGCCTTCAGATCATATCCTGCAACAAATATTGATACAGTGGTACCTCGGTTTACGAACTTAAAATATTCCGGAAGTCCATTCTTAAACTGAAACCATTCTTAAACTGAGGTGCGCTTTCCCTAAGGAGACTTCCCACCACCGGTGCCCTTCCAGCATTCGGCTTCCGTTCTTAGACTGAGGTAAAGTTCGCAAACCGGGACACTACTTCTGGTTTTGCGGAGTTCATAAACCAAATCGTTCTTAAACCGGACTGTTCTTAAACTGAGGTACCACTGTAGTTCCTATTCTCCTTTGCCATTGATCAATGATCTGTGATTTTATTTTAGAGGCTGCTAAGAGCATGCAGTGGAACACCATGGAAGTTCCTTCCACCAATATTATCTTACAACCGGGATCTAAAATATTTAGATTTAGGAGGTTAAGGGGTGATATGATAGCCATGTTCAAATATATAAAAGGATGTCACATAGAGGAGGGAGAAAGGTTGTTTTCTGCTGCTCCAGAGAAGCGGACACGGAGCAATGGATCCAAACTACAAGAAAGAAGATTCCACCTAAACATTAGGAAGAACTTCCTGACAGTAAGAGCTGTTCGACAGTGGAATTTGCTGCCAAGGAGTGTGGTGGAGTCTCCTTCTTTGGAGGTCTTTAAGCAGAGGCTTGACAACCATATGTCAGGAGTGCTCTGATGGTGTTTCCTGCTTGGCAGGGGGTTGGACTCGATGGCCCTTGTGGTCTCTTCCAACTCTATGATTCTATGATTCTATGATTGTACAATTTTCCATTTTGAGCCCTCTTCCAGGAAAGGGACACATCATCATAAAGGAAAGGAAACAACGTATTACTGACAATTTCGGTAATGGGAAATCTAATACGTGAGGGGCTCTAAAAGATTGTTGCTTTGAAGTTAGGGATGAAAAGGCAATGAAGATATGACTGGAGAGGAATGTTCCTCTAGCATGAGAAAAGAGAGAGAGTAAAGCTTCCTTTGTAACACTGCAGGATTTTTGTCATGCTGATTAAATTAATACTAATGTGCATGACTTCAAAGTGCTAAAAAGACAATGTAGCAAAGAAATATGAATGAATAATAAGACCGAACCAAATAGCCCTCACCATTCATGGTTAATTTAATGCCAATAGAATGCTCTGCAAACACTTCCCTTGATGCTGTGCTGTGGTTATTATATTGGAACCACTATCCTAAGCAGCACATTGAAGTACCATTGCTTTAAAGCGTTACAAATTGTATTACAACCTGCAAGTGAAAATAGATCGTTCCTGGCTACATTATAGCCCACAACAGACCATGTAAGGCTACACAGAAAAATATCTAATGAATATTAACACATCCCCCAGCGGAATATTTCTGAAATATTGCAGTCTAGACACACACAGCACTGGTAGCTTCGAAACTTCATTTTTTGCCAATTAACTGCAAAACTCAATGGGGTATCTCAAGTAACTACTTACAATATGTTGGACAAAGGCAGCTCAAATATGAAAGAGAATTCCCTTTGCTCGTCATATTCATATATATATATATATATATATATATATATATATATATATATATAATCTCCAGTTGCAACAGCAATGAAAAAGCTATTCCATTTGATTTTATTATCATACATGTCAATAAGAGCAATGCTTTAGTCATGTATGCTTTAGTTGAGATTCTGGCTTTGCAGGACGTTGGACTAAATGACCTCAGAGCCTCTTCCAGCTCTTCAGTTCTATAATTCAGTGAGAAGCTGGGGGGGGAATGTTGTCTGAATGAGGATCTTTCGGTACAGGAAGACTACAGAACACAATGTCAAATGACTACAGCAAGAGAGCAGGAGAAAGAACAAAAACATACTAATTAATACAGCTCCCAGTCTTTATATGCATTTAAGTTGTTATTCTCTTCCATATCAGGATCCATGGATCAGGATCCATATCAGAAACCATGGGAGATACTCTTTCTCCCTTTTACATAAGCAGGTATTCATTTGTGCCAGGATTCTGGAAGTGGTCTTTAATCTCACAGATAAACCATGGGGATTAAGTATATGAGGCAGTACAGGAGCTTGCAGAGTAAAATGGCTTTCCTTACCTATCCTAACAGGCATAATGAAACTGCATAAATCTTGGATTGGGGCTAAGGTCTTGCAGAGCAGAAAGAGCATGAAATCAAGACAGGCCTGAGTCTACCAATTCTTATATTGGAAACTAAGTATGGATACTAGGGTTGTGCGCAAACCCCCCGATTCAGTCTAGGGCCACAATCCAGGAGCCATTGCAGCCTCACCTAGTGGTTGGTTAGCAGTGGATTCCATCCTGGGCAGTGCTGCTTCAGCGCCTGGACTGTTGGGCAGGTAGGAGAGGCCAGGTGGGAAGGAGGCTAGACAGGAACTCTTCCCTTCCAGATGCAGCCAGTTGGATAGGTCTCCATTTCCCCCTTCTGTTTCCCACCTGATGCTTCCCTCTCCTTCCTGCTTGGTATCATTCTGAACCATCACACCTGACCCACAGTGATCTGGGGCTGCCTCAACCCAGATTTAATCCAACGCAACCCAAATTCCACACACACATCCAAACCGTCTTCCCAATATACACTGAAAGATTTCACCCAGGATATAACGAGCACAGGCAGAAGTAGATTCAGGTTGAAGGTTCAACTCACACCTTAAACGCATACATCATAATATTTGTAGATAGCCCCAAGCATACAACTGCATGCAGAACAGGCTCTCTCCATACTTTCAGAAACCTGCCAAAGCAGAGTTACTCGTCATGTCGACACTATGTACAGGTATATCTGTAGACCAGTGTGGGGAAGTGGAGCTCTCCAGATGTTGCTCCCATCATCTCTGAGCATTGCCCATGCTGGCTGGGAGCTGGAATTCATATTAACCACCAAAGAGCTGCAGAATGTCACTCAGCCTTACTCTGAAAACCTCTACTTCAATATCATTGACAAGAAAATTCCTCTCTGGAGATAAGCACAATGTGCACAGGGTAAATATTTGCTGTGTGTGAATATAAATGATCACCAACTTTTTACAAAAGCTCATATATGAAGACTTTGCAAAGACTTCGAAGCAGAAGTCATCTTGAAATGTCAGACCAGGAAAAAAGAGAATCATTAAGAAGCTCAAGAGATTATTGATGATTATTTTATACGTATCACCAGAGAATATGCCATCTTAAGGGCCATGGTATTATATAAACAACAAATGGCTTTTATTTTTCTAGGACAGCATGCAGCAAATCGGATTTTGCAAAATTGATTGCACAAGTGGAGACTCAGGAATGGACAGATTTATAGAAGGCAAAATAAAGAGGTAGAGGCTTATTTTAAAAACCAGCTAAACAAGCCTCACCTTTTCAGTGACATTTTATAAATAAATGGCTGTGCTGTTTATTGTACAGCAAAAAATAAAATAAAATCCTTATCCCAGCGAATAATAAAGAGGAGTGCATATACTTTGGGTTTTTTTAAAAGAAAGAAAGAAAGAAAATTATGGATCAAGAGAACAGCTATTTTGGGTGACATTTATAAACTTTCTGTACTGATAGTGCAACTTGAGGAAGGATAAGATTGCAACTAAAATTGCTATCCCTGCCCTGGGTAGCATTGAACTACAGCTGCACAGTTAAGTTGTAACATCATAGTGTGGTTGTTATGCCATTGTGATTTGTAAGGCTGAAATCTTGTATATGTTCACCTGACAGTAATTCTCACTCAATTCAGTGCTACTTCTAAGCAGACATGCATAGGATTGAAGTTCTTGTCGAGCCATCCCTATTACAGTGGGAAAGTAAGGAGAACTGGGGAATTAATATTTCCCTTCATTTTGTGATTCCATTTTTGTTATTAAATGACACTGTGCATTCATCCGTTACTATCACATTCGTTTCACTGTGATTTGTTTATTAAAATTGCATCCATTTTATTCCATTCATTTCCGTTTGATTTCAGGGGTCATCCCACAGATTCACACATATCTCTGCCTCTCTCCCACCAAGTAAGTAACTAAAGTGTGCAAGAATGGGAAAGGTGATGGTTTTGAGTGACAGCTCCCATGTTGGCTACGGTTGATGGGAGTTGTAGTCCGAAACAGCTGGAGGTCATCCTGGTTTAAGAGAACTCCAGGGTGTAATGGATCAGTAACAGTTTTTGTACCAAGAACAGACCAACAGAGGAAACCACAAAAAAAACCTCACATAGGAAATGATTAAAAAAACTCACATAGGAAATGCCGTCTAGAAAGATATATCTTTCTAGATATATCTCTGGCTATATCTCTGGCTATTTTTAGCTGACAAGTTAAATTTCAGCCAGGGCAACGGACCAGAGCAGAGTATACCAAGTCCAGTAATAATCCCGTAGTGGAGTGCCCATGTTTTGCAATTTCTAGGCTGCCACCGCGATAAACATTAACAGTTCTTTATAACACAATTGTTCATTTCACTCATCTATAATCCCTAGCAAAGCAAAGAGAGACATTTAAATTAGGTAAGGATTTTCAAGACTGGCTCTTTAAAATTTGGCACTCATTCAGATAAAATGAAAGAAATTCAACGCAGCCTATATTTTGACTAGTACTGTCTTCAGCAAACATTGTAAATGTTTTGGAAATATTAATTCTTTCTTGACCTAAATTACACAGTTATGTTGTGTAGCATTTGGCACACTGATTATTAGAAATAACCACTTGAGCTGAGCTGATGTCTCCTAATAGCAGATAATTACAGCATTGCTTTTTCTTTTTCCCTAGTAAAGTGCATTCTGATGAAATATAGCATTGCATGGTGTGTTTTGTAGCTCATAACAGTGCTGGGCAGCACAGCTTGGTTCGACTAGATATCACTCTGAAACAACCTGCCATCAGTACACAACATTAGACAAATGGGATATGATACTCTCTCATGCATATTTTGTCAGACTTCAAAACATGTCAATATCCTAGGCAACACAGAAGTAGTACTGAAAGAGAGATATACAGTAGGCTGACTTTCAGTGGTCCGTGAGTTTGCTTTTTCATATTCTGGACTAGCTTTGAGGATTGCGTGGCTATTCCCTCCCCCCCAGAGGTGAAATAAATGAAGACAACGGACACAGAATTTTAGGTTAATGGGCGTAAATGGCCACAACTTTATTGATTACAGGAGAGAAGGGTATTGGCTTTAGGCATTGGCCCCTAACCGACTATCCGGTCTAACCGGGAAGGGTTAAACACCAACAGGGGGAGCCACCCGAGATGCGTATCCCTAGGCGCTCCCCGAGGGGTTACCGCTCGGGGGCGCGCTTTAGGCCCTAGCCTCCGTAGGTTTCGGACGAGGCGTCGCCCCTCGGAGTCCTTTAACGAACTACCCTTCAAGCATTGGGGGAGGTGATGGCGTTCCTCCCCCCCAACCTCATCTGCAAGACAATACCCGGCCAATGCCTAAATTAGGGAATCCCTACCTCCCGAGGCTGGCCCCAGCCTCGCGAGAGTGGGCGGGGTCGTGATCCCGCAACCCCCCCTCCTCCTGACGATCGGAAGGGGCTTTGCATCCATTTAATTTACTGAGAAGCCTTTTCCAACCTGATGTCATCTAGATGTTGCTGGACAACAATTTCCACCATTTCTGACCATTGATCTGTCAGGAGTTCAGCCTACACTCGAGTAGGACCCTGGCAGAGACACATACCTGACTGGCATGTTCCCTCCCTCCTGGTCAATCGTTTGGGAGCTTCATAAGCTTTCTTCAGCCCGAACATCACTGCGACCGATGCTAACCGACACTGGCACACTTAGGGATCCGCAGAGTTCTCACAGTTGCGTAACAGACCTCAGCAACTCAGCATTTTGGCTAATCTACTTTATTTACATATAAACACACATGGAGCACTGCAACATGGCTCCCTCTCTCTCTAGCATCAGACAGCAAAGAGAAAAAGAACAAAGGACAATAGTCCCACTTCACGGAACACAGGAACACAAACATCCTGTCTCCGTCACTTCCCACTCTGTGGAGTCAATACATATACCGTCATGTGATAGACAAAAATCCCATGACTGCAATCATAAATCAGGAATTCTAACATGATCATGCTGGAGGCTGAGTACTGCAACTTCTAGAGAACATCAAGTTGGGGGAGGCTGAAACAGTAGAACAGTACAGAGAACACCCAGAATGAATTTTGCTCTCCAAGGCATATTTTTTGCATGCACACAAAAGCTTATACCCAGAACAAACTCAGTTGGTCTCTAGGGTGCTACTGCACAATTTTTTAATTTCTTAATTGATTTCAACTGCGTCAGACCAACACGGCTACCCACCTGAACCCAGAATGAATGTTTGCTCTCCAAGTCATATTTTTTTGTTCGTTTTTTTTTTTTTTAATAGTTCTGTATGTTATATGCCTCACAACGTAATGGGGGGCATTGCTAAGCAAGAAGACAAATGTATGTAAAGAACAACAACAATCTGAATAACGACCCTCTACGAAAATGGCCTCAGAAGTAGCGTGTAATCATCTGCATGCTGGATTTTCCACAAGAGCTTCAACGCAAAAAATAACTAACCAGGTTTTCAATAGAATTTAGATGGGTGCACTATTCCTGTGTCATTTAGTGACTATTATGTTTTTAGATAGGACGTGGGTGGCGCTGTGGGTTAAACCACAGAGCCTAGGACTTGCCGAACAGAAGGTCAGCGGTTCAAATCCCCATGACGGGGTGAGCTCCTGTTGCTCAGTCCCTGCTCATGCCAACCTAGCAGTTTGAAAGCACATCAAAGTGCAAGTAGATAAATAGGGACCGCTCCGGCGGGAAGGTAAATGGTGTTTCCGTGCGCTGCTCTGGTTTGCCAGAAGCGGCTTAGTCATGCTGGCCACATGACCCAGAAGCTGTCTGCGGACAAACACTGGCTCCCTCGGCCTATAGAGCGAGATGAGCGTGCAACCCCAGAGTCGGTCATGACTGGACCTAATGGTCAGGGGTCCCTTTACCTTTACCTTATGTTTTTAGATATGTTGTAAGCCGCCCAGAGTGGCTGGGGAAATCAAGCCAGATGGGTGAGGTATAAATATTATTATCATTACAGTTGATGTACTGAATAATTGGGGGGGGGTGGCAGGGAGAATAGCCTAATGCACACACATACAAAAGTGAATTGCTAGTCCTTTAAAATGAAGGGGCACAAATCTGCAACTCTTAAAGGGGGGGAGACACCTCATTTTTTAAGTATATAAAATACTTTTCAAGATGGCTTTCCAAAGCGCCAAGGTTACTAATGTTCTGGTACTGAGATTGAGCTGCTTATTTTATCTTAAAGTTTTTCATTATTATTATTACCAGTGACAAAGCTAAACTTAGAATTCTATAGAAAGGAATATGTTGTTGTTGCTACTGTTGTTGCTATTTCACAACAGAGGAAGGATGGAAACAAAGGCAAGGCAAGAATATGTGATTATTTGAGCTACATACTTTGGATTCGTTTCAACAGGGACTAAAGAGAAGATAAAAAAAATTCAAAAATCTGGAAAATATGTTTTGAGGAATACTGGGCATTGACAATGGGATATTTGCATCTCTGAACCTCGCACTGGACCCAGCCAGATATAAATGTGATGAAAGCACAATGTAGGTGTAATGAGTATGGGTTGCTCGTGCGTAAGTTGCCGCCTCTCCTGGCTATGTTGCCTTGTTAAACCTTTCTGTCTGGACAGCCCTTCACTTCGTGGCTGCCTTAGTCGCTAGCAGAATCCGTCAGTGGGCGTTTCTTAAACCTTTTCCAACATAAAAGTTGTTTGACGCCAAGTCTCCTCCTACTCTCCCTGCGCGGAAGCCTTCTGCGCAGGGAGGGCGTGGGTAGCGGAGGACCCGTGCTCTCCCCGCTGGTGTCCGGTGAAGAGTCCTGGAGCCCTCTCGCCGATTCCCCCATCTGCCCCCCTTTATCCCTGGTGTTGCGCTGATTTGCTTCCCCATCTGCTGAGCTGCCTCTCTCCCTGCTGGGCCCTTCTCCAGCATCATTTGAGAGCCTTCCCTCTGCCTCTAGCTCCGATGTCAGTTCCCTGACAGTAGGGAAGTGTTCCTGACAGCATATTGTTATGAATCTGAGGGTGCAAGACACTCTAACTTCTGGATTAGGCCAGTGTTAGAATTTAATTAAGTTTTGGATAATTAAAACCAGGAAATAGCCAGACTTGGATAGACCCCAGTGTGTCTTTGAGCCATGTTAGACCTAGCTTATCTTTTAATTAAGCCAAGTGTTAAAAGCCAATTAAGTCAGGAGTGGTCTCCTGAGTGAGGTGTTAGCCTGGGGTAATGATCTGTTAGCACAACAATGCACCCAACTCTGGAAGGCGACAACAGATGGGGGCCCTTTCACTTCACAGATAAAGACAGATGGATTGGGAGAAAGACAAGATGGATTGGGAGTCAGGGTTGGAAGCGATGTGAAAAGTAAAGAGAAGGAGGCAGAGAGAATGGCTAGTGTCTGTTTCCACCCCTCTGTGATTATGAAGGAAGAGGTAGCCTCTTGTGGTATGAATGCTGTGGACCTCTTCACCTGAGGCTCAGGCTGTAGAAATAAAGCATATATCATAAAAACAACACAGTTTCCATTCTGCCTCATTTTCCAAAGGAAACACAGACCCTGAATTAGCACATCTGGATGTCAGGTTCCCAGGTTGATAACACAGTAGTAAAGGTAAAGGGACCCCTGAACATTAGGTCCAGTTGTGACCGACTCTGGGGTTGCGGCACTCATCTCGCTTTATTGGCCGAGGGAGCCGGCGTACAGCTTCTGGGTCATGTGGCCAGCATGACTAAGCCGCTTCTGGCAAACCAGAGCAGCACACGGAAACGCTGTTTACCTTCCCGCCGGAGCGGTACTTATTTATCAACTTACACTTTGGCGTGCTTTCGAACTGCTAGGTTGGCAGGAGCACGGACCGAGCAACGGGAGCTCACCCCGTCACGGGGATTCGAACCGCTGACCTTCTGATCAGCTAGTCCTAGGCTCTGTGGTTTAACCCAAACAGCTGACCTTCTGATCAGCAAGTCCTAGGCTCTGTGGTTTAACCCAGCGTAGCTAATTAAAAGGAAGGATTTATTGCAACAACAAACAGATAGCTCCGGACAGCTCTAACAAAGCCTCCAGCACCATTACTCAAGATGACCTTTCTGAAGACTGCTTCCTCTGCCTACAGAATATATTGAACTTTCGCACCTTACGTCTTTTGTTTTGCTTCCTGTCTAGAAGCCCTCCCATTCGCCGGCTCCTTGGACTGGCTGGATCATCTCCAACCCCTTCCATTTCCATAAACTCCCTCTGTGCCTGTTCATGCCTATTTGCTCCTCCAGAGAGCTTTGGCTTTGTTCCAGCCTGCTGTCAGCCCCTGCCTCCTCAGCTGGCCTATCAAGGTCAGGCAGACCCTAAGTCTGCAGCTGTCGGCCCTCCCCTGTTTGACTAACATCAAAGTCTTGCTGTTCCAGGCCGCTTTCTGCATTTGGCTGCAAACCTTCACTTGTAGCTGTCTCATTCCTGACACTGGAACCCCTGGAAACCTGCACTGGTGTCGTCAGACACTGGGCTCTGGGGGAACCTGAAGTAAGCTGCTACAATCTTCTGCCAACCTCCTAAAGAAAGGTACCCATGGCAGGAATTAAGGCAGGTGGTCACATAGAGGCATTCTGGGACGCCATTACAGGTATAAGAGGCCATGAGGGAAAATGGGCAGAGTCACTTCAGGGAACAGAATACCGTTGGTGTATCAAGGATTTCTCAACTGGAAAACTAATATATAGCCAATTTTCTTCCATGGTCTTCATTTACTTACACAACACAGAGAATGCTTCAAAAATACCCCCAGCTCTTGAAAGCTATTCATCCAAAGATTTGTTGGGATTTGGGGTTGTTGCTTTTTAAGAGAACCCCAAGTAACTGAAAAAAATAGGTGTTTCCCCCTTCATCAGAAATTTAGAATTAACCTTTCTGTTGAAGTCGCATGTATAACTATCCCGGGAGTTTACAAAATATTTTGCCTCCTTTTATAGCAGACTCCCGCTGTTTTTTAATGAAAGCAGAACACACTAACGGAGCATTCTGTCTTGTCATTTTTAAAGGCGACAATAAGAGATTTAGAATGAGGAAGAATAAAGCCCCTCTGTCTTTTGTCAATATGGAAAAATGCACAGATGAGATCCCCCCCCTTTACTAGATCAATTAGCTTTGTATTTCTAGTGAGCTTCATTTCATAAAAGCAAAGAGTCATATGTATGGAAATAGCCTACTTAGTTCCTCAGCTGTTCACACGATTAGGAAGAGGTTAGTAGGGGGGACTATTTGTTTTAAACGAGAAACAACACTCTCCAGGCCCCTCACCGTGCTCTATAATTTATACACATTCTTTGTAGATTTCTATTTATCCCAGCTGTGAATGGAAGTCCCAATGATATGTTTTTCAATATTATTTCACTGACTAAACAATAAAAAAGGCTTTAAAACTGCCATGTTTCCTTTAACCTCCTGTTGTCCCACTTAATATTAACTCAGTACCACTGTGAGGACTGCAGCTTTATATCCACATTGATTGTTAAAATACTACTATCCTGCCTTAGGAGATACAAGTGTTTAACTTGCCAAAAAACCCTGCCTGCTTCAACCAAGGGCAACAGGATTTTGCATACGCAAGAAAAAGACGAGATTCTGCCAGAAGTTGTCCGCATCTTGTTCTTTGTCGCAGTCTCATGCTGAGCAACAACAAGCGAGCCCAGGAGAGTGGGAGGCCAGCCAACCAACAGAGTCTCAGGGGTGCACTTACCTGGAGTCCATATCCAAAGTCCAGTCTGGTCCTAGGGTCAGGCAATTCACATGGTCAGATGGTCCAGGGGTCAGGGAATCTGATGATCAAAAGTCAAGAGGAGCAAGAAGTAGAACAGTCAATGGGGAAAACTCTGGAAAGGTGACTTGAAGCAGCAAGAGATTTTACTTTCTTGGGCTCCATGATCACTGTAGATGGTGACAGCAGTCACGAAATTAAAAGACATCTGCTTCTTGGGAGAAAAGTGATGACAAACCTAGACAGCATCTTAAAAAGCAGAGACACCACCTTGCCGACAAAGGTCCATATAGTTAAAGCTGTGGTTTTCCCAGTAGTGATGTATGGAAGTGAGAGCTGGACCATAAAGAAGGCTAATACCGAAGAATTGATGCTTTTGAATTATGGTGCTGGAGGAGACTCTTGAGAGTCCCGTGGACTGCAAGAAGATCAAACCTAGCCACTCTTAAGGAAATCAGCCCTGAGTGCTCACTGGAAGGACAGATCCTGAAGCTGAGGCTCCAATACTTTAGCCACCTCATGAGAAGAGAAGACTCCTTGGAAAAGACCCTGATGCTGGGAAAGATGGAGGGCACAAGGAGAAGGGGATGACAGAGGACGAGATGGTTGGACAGTGTTCTCGAAGCTACTAACATGAGTTTGACCAAACTGCGGGAGGCAGTGCAAGACAGGAGTGCCTGGCATGCTCTGGTCCATGGGGTCACAAAGAGTCAGACATGATGAAATGTCTAAACAACAACAACAACAACAAGGCTTTCTAAGATGTATGTCCGAATCAGATAAGTGCTGGAGATGCAATGAGACTGAGGGAACGTTTTTTCATATGTGGTGGACTTGTAAAAGGGTAAAAGAGTACTGGGAAATGATTCATAATGAATTGGGGGGGAATGTTGAAAAGTACTTCCCCACTCCCCAAAAAAACCCAGAGACCTTTCTGTTGGGGATGATTCAGACTGAAATTCCCAGGTGTCAGAAAAGGTTATTTATGTATGCTACTACTGCAGCCCGTGTTTTGTTAACCCCAAAATGGAAAACAAGTGAGGTCCCAACTAAAGAAGAATGGCAGCTTAAGTTGGCAGAATATGCACAACTTGCAGACTTAACCATAGCTGTCAATGTTTCCCTTTTTTTAAGGGAAATTCCCTTATTCCGAATAGGATTCCTCACAAGAAAAGGGTAAAGTTGACAGCTATGGACTTAACATGTAGAATGAGAGAGCAAGAAGACCATACTTTTAAAGAAGGTTGGAAAACGTTTATTGAATATATGGGAAATGATTGTGTACAGCTGAAAACGCTGGCAGCATTAAGATAAATTCAAGAATGTCAACAAGTTTGGATGGATGCAAAATTGGAATACTGAATGGCATAGCTTTTGTAAAATATACAGGGATTTATGATTTGTAATATGAACCATGGAGAGAGAAGAAGGTAAGTCACTGATATCATAAGGATGTAAAATGAGTATTTTAAATTGTAAAACAGAAAATTTAATAAAAATTATATATATATAGAAGCGGAACAGTCAAGCTAAGAACAACTAATGTTGTTTCCAGCATCTGACCAAGGTGGGAAACCCTGATTAAGCAGGCTGAAGCCAACTGGCTCTCATCAGGACCTTCTCTTCTGTGTCCTTGAAGGCTGAATCATCTGCTGCTGTAGTCACTCTGCCATCTCCCCCTTCAGGCTGCTGTTCAGCAGGCGAAGCTGACTCCTGACCCATGACGTTCTTGTATACGCAGAGCCATGTTGCCCTTGGTTGAAGTATGCAGTTCTTTTGAGAGTACGAAATCCTTCCCTTTCCACAGCTATCATCAGTAGGGAATCCTGTTTGGGTGCACAGGGGTCATTTACTTCTACTTCGCCAAACCTTTCTTAGGCATTACAAATACAGGCCAGCATAAAACTCCATATATAAAATTTTGAAATATATACAAAAACAGCCATGTAAAATATGTAACAATGAGGGTTTCATTTATTTGACAAGATTTACTTACTGCTTAACAGACGAAAGCCTCTCCGTAAGCTAAGTAAAATCACAGAGCTAAAGGAGAGAAGAATGAGCTATTTGGAATCAGCAGGAATATGTATAATACATTTGGCTCATTTATTTATTTCATAAAAACATTATATAGTGTTTGACTGTAAGAAACAAACAAACCTCAAAGCAATTTATGTTTAATCAGCTTTTTAAAAGAGTTAATAATCAAACCTCTCGCCCTCCTGGAATTATTTTTAAAATAAACATTAGGATGCATTGTATTATTTATTAATTATTTATTGCATTCATATATCATCAGCTTTTCCTCCAAGTATGAAGAGGCACCCACCCCCAACGTAATAAAAAATAATTAGCTTTTGTCTAACAAAATGCAGCTGAAAAGTGCTTGACTTTGGCTAACTTTTGCCTCATGGTTTTAAGGAATTGACTTAAATTCACCTTTGAATGAAACTATGGTGCAATCTGTTTAGCGAGTTGCATCCTACTCTTCAGAAAAAATGTAGAATTGGCATTGTTGCAAATAAACTTTTAGGATTTCTTTCAACCAGGTACATGGAGAAACAGACCAGTAATCAAAAGCACACCATGCGTGGAAGGGAAACAGCTGATCAACGTGGCGAAAAAACTTTACAATCAGCCGAGTTTCATTGATCACATTTTACATGCTGTCGAATAAGAACATTTACAATTTCCCCAGTCAATACCACCATCAGTGCATTATTATCTTAGGTATTGATAGAGAAGAGAATATGGATTTTGGGGCTCACATGTAATTGACGCATAAGTCACCCATTGATGTAATGAGGTGGAGACTTTCTCTACAGGAAAAATTTTGTGAATGCATTTTACGTAAGGATTACCATCTCCACTACTGCTATAAATCTCTCAAGCTATATCCAGGGCTCCTACAAAAGATCATTTCTTTCTTCTTTCATGTTTCTGTTTGTTGTTGTTGTTGTTTTATTGATTATGTTCTCTTCATCCTGCCACTGTTATTCCAATAGAGCATCCTTTCCCCTTTTGCCTCCAGTTTGGTTGCAGATTCAATATTTTTTGCCTCGGAGTCTCTTTTTGCCTCATTTGTCTCCTTTTGCCTCATTTCACAACAAAAGAAGAACTAGGCCAGAACTCCAGTTTTGCCTCTGTCTTCACACAAAAGGACAGCAGTGATAACAGAATAAACAGTGCCAGGAGGGAGCTGAAACCCAAGATAGGAAAATAGATGGCTACTGAAATGAATTCAAATCTCAGGAGCAGATGAGCTCCACCCAAGGGTACTAAAGGAGCTTGCGAGTGTAATCTCTGAGACTTGCTGCCCCTTTAACCTCAAAGCATCCTCACTTGTGTGTATCACTAACTCCCTTGACCTGAAGTGCAGCTTTTTACCCCAAACCCACATTCTCCTCTTATTCTTATTTCTTCAAATCCCTTGCTGAAGGCTTTGAAAGCAAGAAAGAACCCCCCACAAAAAAGTTAGGCAAGTAATCTTAAAAGGAAATACAGTGGTACCTCGGGTTAAGTACTTAATTCGTCCCGGAGGTCCGTTCTTAACCTGAAACTGTTCTTAACCTGAAGCACCACTTTAGCTAATGGGGCCTCCGGCTGCCGCTGTGCCGCTGGAGCACGATTTCTGTTCTTATCCTGAAGCAAAGTTCTTAACCTGAAGCATTATTCTGGGTTAGCGGAGTCTGTAACCTGAAGCGTATGTAACCTGAAGCATATGTAACCCAAGGTACCACTGTAATTCCTCTTAAGATTACTTTCCAAACACTTTAATGTAGAAAAGGATCAAAATATTCTGTCCATATAAATAATTGGTCGACAAACTTGTGTGTGTGTGTGTGTGTGTGTGTGCGCGCGCGCGCCAAACATCAATGTGTTCCAACATTCCTCAATTGCAGGGGGTTGGAATATATGACCCCTGGAGTCCCAAACGTGATGATTCTGTGAACCAAATAGCTATTCCACAGCAGTTCAAAAAAGTATCACACAATTTGTCACATGAATCAGGCCTCAAAGCCAATATAACTAAACGATGTTGTCAAACTACCACTCACTGCTCATAGCAATCAAGTTCCTGGAAATAAAAGTCATGGCCATGCTTATATTAAAAGATGAATATTACCAATTGAGTTCTTACCATGCTAGCAGTCAATAACATATCCTTTCAGGCGTCTTCCATAATTATTATTTTTTTGCAACCATCAGCTCCTGAAATAGTCAGCTTTTTCTGGTAGTGGGGAGTGGACCATGGCAGTGGGTAGCAATAAATATGTACAGGCTGCTGTGTGTCAATAATGGTCACAACTTTATGGATTACAGCTTAGAGTTTAGCTTGGACTAGGGCAAGGCTCCACTCAGTGAGCACCCCAACTGCGGATGGGAGTGACAGGAACCCCCCCCCCCATTGTGAAATTCAATACTGTGGGGCCATACTGAGGCCTAGGAGTGTGGCAGGTGCACTAGCCCCCCAATGGACTGGGGCCTTGAAGTCCCTTAGGGGAATCCCTCAGTGGGGAACAGTCACACCCCTTCCCCTGCTATGGATATATTCCAGTCATTAGTGTCATAAGAGCTAGACCAGGCTTTCTCAACCTCAGCCCTCCAGATGTTTTTGGCCTACAACTCCCATGATCCCTAGCTAGCAGGACCAGTGGTCAGGGATGATGGGAACTGTAGTCTCAAAACATCTGGAGGGCTGAGGTTGAGGAAGCCTGAGCTAGACAGTGGAGCATGTCTGACTTACTGCCAAACATAATGTAATCAGTTCTGCAGGACACTGCAGATACTATTACCAGTCTCGGAAATTGCTGGCCCTGAAGAAATATGTATACAGTGATACCTTGGGTTAAGAACATAATTCGTTCTGAAGGTCTGTTCTTAACCTGACACTGTTCTTAACCTGAAGCACCACTTTAGCTAATGGGGCCTCCGGCTGCCGCCGCGCCATCACCACACAATTTTTGTTCTCATCCTGAAGCAAAGTTCTTAATCCGAGGTACTATTTCTGGGTTAGCGGAGTCTGTAACCTGAAGCGTCTGTAACCTGAAGCGTCTGTAACCTGAGGTACCACTGTATTGGCGGGGCATAGCTAGCGGGCAGGGCGATCTGTGCTGGGGGCGCCGTGGCAATCCACCCAGGGGCGCTGCGGTGATCCACGCATGGAGTCTGCCTGGCAGAAGAAGAGTTTGGATTTGATATTCTGCTTTATCACTACCCTAAGGAGTCTCAAAGCGGCTAACATTCTCCTTTCCCTTCCTCCCCCACAACAAACACTCTGTGAGGTGAGTGAGGCTGAGAGACTTCAGAGAAGTGTGACTGGCCCAAGGTCACCCAGCAGCTGCATGTGGAGGAGCGGGGAATCGAACCCGGTTCACCAGATTACGAGTCCACCGTTCTTAACCACCACACCCACACTGCCATTTCGGGCAGCATGGGGTCCCGAGCTGCAGCGTCACTCCCAGGAGAGACACGTGGCTCACGTGCACTGCAGGCCAGACTGCACAGTAAGTGCCACCCCTCACCCGGGGCGGACCACACACCCCCACACCCCTTCCTACACCCCTGTTTAAAGGAAATTCTTGTATACCACATCACATAACTCACTTGAGAAACTACAAAAGGAGACATGGAATTCATAGTCTTTCTGGGTTTCATAACCGTTCATGAGATCAGTGGTCTACCACCACCATTTCACACTAAATCCTTCCATGTGATCACCAGACATGGAAACTCCCATAGGGTCCATTCTGCATACCTATGATGCTGAAGTCTTTCTGTTTTTCCCCAAGTCATTTTCAGGCATCAGGGGTCAGGTATCATAGTATGCTCTTTGGAGATGAAGCCATCTCAAGCATGCGCCTCTTGGTGTGCAGGCCACACCTGGCCTTGGTAAATCTAGGTGACAAAGAATGCGCTCGCAACTTTTTGCCATATGCATAAAATACGCTAGTGGTCAAAATTGTGGAAATCTTTTGGAAAAAGTGTGTTTCTGAGGTTTGATGGCTCATAACACCACTTTATTTGGAGAAATACCATAAAATTATATTGGAAAGATAATTTAATGAAGAATCTAATGCAACAAAATTTATTTAATTATTTGTATTTTATCAAAAGTTATAGCCAAATAACCAGAAAAAGGAAGCACAACTTGCTTAGGCTGATCTGCAGTAGCTGTCCTTCATTTGAATGTAGCCAATGAGCATGCGTGTTTAGAGAGCCAATCAGGTGTTATGAGCCATCAAACCTCAGAAATACACTTTCCCCAAAAGGTTTCCACAATTTTGGCCACTGGTGTGACTCACGATTGGCTATACAAACACTTGTGGTATCTGCGTTCTCTGACATATATTTTATAGGTCGATTGCATTGCAATAAACAGTACACGTCCTCTAGCAATTAGGCATGTATCCCTTTCTCCAGCCTTCAACAACATTTTTCATTTTTACCTTTGTATTATTTTTAAAGGCCTGGATTTCAGGCATCAACCTATGCTGTCACATTAGGAAGGGTAAATAAATAATACAACACTAGTGCACTAAGTTCTTTTGCGGCTTGAGTAGTTTAACCTTTTCAGCATGTGACAGCCAAGCACACTCTTACAAATCCGTGGGGAGCACATTGCAACTCCTGCACCAGGGAGCCCAGTTCTGTGTTTACAGAATAGTTTTGTGCCTAAAGTTTTAATAAACAATTTGAAATATAAGTACATTCCCTCTGTGCTTGGCTGGAAATATTCAAGAGACGAGAATGCCACATGTGCTCTGTGGGGCTGGTGCCCACTGGAACTGGCTGGGCATAAGAAGAAGAAGAGTTTGGATTTGATATCCCACTTTATCACTACCCGAAGGAGTTTCAAAGCGGTTCACAGTCTCCTTTCCCTTCCTCTCCCACAACAAACACACTGTGAGGTGAGTGAGGCTGAGAGACTTCAGAGAAGTGTGACTAGCCCAAGGTCACCCAACAGCTGCAGGTGGAGAAGCGGGTTCTGCGCATTTATGTTTCACAGGGTGCAAGAGAAGGGCTTTGCACCTTTATACAATATGCATGTGTGCTTGGGCCCAGGGTCCTTTGCCTCACCACCCCCACTACTGACTCCCTGTTGCTACTCAGCTTCAAAAAAAGAAAAAGAAAAAAAAAGGTCCCGGGATTCATTGAAAAAAATCTGGTAACCATAGGCTAACATTCTCCTTTCCACCCCCCCCCCCCCGCAGCAAACATTCTGTGAGATGAATGAGGCTGAGAGACTTCAGAGAAGTGTGACTGGCCCAAGGTCACCCAGCAGCTGCAGGTGGAGAAACGGGGAAGTGAACCCAGTTCACCAGATTATGAGACTACCACTCTTAACCACTACACCATACTGGTTTTCAGAAGGTAGTAAGTGAGACCAGCTGTAGTTGGGGCTAGAGCCAATGACAGATATGTGGGAATGTTAATGATAGTAAGAAAGGATCTCTTAGGTAAGTTTATTCCTGGTGTAATGTCGAACCAATGGTGGTGGTGGGAGTGAGGTAGAGGGATGCTTTGTGTTACTAACATGTACATATGTGTAAACCTTTCTTTCTTTCTGTTATTTTGTAGAGATAAAAGCTTCAATAAAAAATAATTTTAAAAAAAGTTTGTTCCTGGTGTCCCCTTTTGATCCCTCTTAAAAGAATAAAGACACAAGAGTCTTTCTGAGTAAAGTAACAAAAAGTTTGCTCACATTTCAGTTCATGGTTTGATCCCTGGAAGGCAGGCTTTACTTAGTAGTTACACAAACAAACCATGTGAGTCCAGCAGACAGCAAAATTACATTAAGAGAACAAAATGGTTGCAGGAGAACAGCAGGCAAGAGAGAGATCAAGACAGAAATCAAGCCGGCGACTGAGAAATCAAGGCTGAGAAAATGGCTGTGTGACTCGGCTCTTTTGTGTAGTGAGCCAGGGCTGCACCAATCTCCCAGGTCACACGCAGGGGAAGGATGCTCCAGACCAGTGGAACGGGAAGTTACACTGACTGGATGCCCCCCTGCTTGTGTCGCCAGGGAAATAAAGAACGTTGCATTTGACTGTACCAATGAATTACATCCCACAAGGTAGAGCCATGTGATTCTTGATTTCTCCTGATCCTCTTTTTTGCTGAGTTCTACAAGGACAAGTAGTTTTCCCAGTAGTGATGTATGGAAGTGAGAGCTGGACCATAAAGAAGGCTGATCACCGAAGAATTGATGCTTTTGAATTATGGGGCTGGAGGAGACTCTTGAGAGTCCCATGGACTGCAAGAAGATCAAACCTATCCATTCTTAAGGAAATCAGCCCTGAGTGCTCACTGGAAGGACAGATCCTGAAGCTGAGGCTCCAAGACTTTGGCCACCTCATGAGAAAGAAGACTCCCTGGAAAAGACCCTGATGTTCGGAAAGATGGAGGGCACAAGGAGAAGGGGAAGACAGAGGACGAGATGGTTGGATAGTGTTCTCGAAGCTACCAGCATGAGTTTGAACAAACTGCGGGAGGCAGGAGTGCCTGGTGTGCTCTGGTCCATGGGGTCACGAAGAGTCGGACACGACTAAATGACTAAACACCAAGGACAAGGCTGAGAAGGAAGCCAGGGTGTCACCCCCTGGCTTGGATGTAAATAAGAGGATGAGGAAGTGGGGGCTGGCTGAGGGCAGATGAAAGATGGTGGGGCAGTGCCCCATTCACTCTAATGGAGCAGCTTCCATTGATACGATTCAGATACACTGCTTGTGCAATACTTTGTAAGGTGACATTTTGTGGCCTCTTACCCTCATATTAAGACTAGTTTCATTTTTCTTCATAGACAATGCAATCTGTTCTTGACATTTGCTCTGCTTGATTTTAATAAGAAACAGGTGGTTGACTTCTCTTTTCTCAGGCATGGCTCGGCTGCATTACTGACAGCGCCAGAGGCAGTTCTTCCTTATTCCAACTTCTGCTTTCGTTGTTAGTGGGTTCCCCACCCCCCACTCCCAAAAAATCATTGTTCCTGCGAATTCCATTTCATCCACTGCTGGGGCACCTAATAATGTTTCCCCACTAATGGGTCACTCAGGGTCTACTTAGTTACAATGTTGTAGAAAACAGAGTGATCACTGCACTCTTTCTAAATGTTCAATACACCAAATGAGCATTAAATGATCATTTCTCCCTCATGCGGGTGACAAATCTCTTTGTGGTTGTTTGAGAAACCTGCAAATGCGTAGCAACAGGAGCAAATGTCAGATTCGTCTTTTGCGTATGGAGAAGCCGCAAAACATGTAAGCCTCATTATAGAAAAATAACTCAATTGCCAAACATTGCTTCTAAAGTATATGCAACTGTAAAATGAAAAGGTACCTTTTGTTTCAGAATGTTCTGCATCTTAAAAAAGAAAGAAAAGACTCTAAGCACAATCTACACATTCCTATGGCATCTTGAGGACTAAAATCCTCTAGAATTTGTTCACTAAGACCACCTACAGAGTGATATGTGCACCATATATACCTGTAATTCCCCCTATGTAAACTACTGGCCAGAATACTTCCCTCTCTAGTCTTTCAAAATTTGGTAGGCTTAGACCTCACAAAGTAATGTTAAAACAGAGGAGAGGAGGGAGGGAGGAAGAGTGAGTGAGTAATGTAACTCTAAGGTACTCTAGTGCTGTGTGCTTTAATCTGCAAACAGATATCTATTTTGCTAAGAATCTTTCCACCAACAGTGAGGAATACAATCGTCTGGCAATGTACAGACTTGTCTCATAATTTTGCACGCTACTAACAACTCTAGAGCATAGGAAAGTGGGGGGTGATTACAAGTCCATTTAAACTTGTGAGTCAGGACCCTGTTACTATGTGAGATGGGAATGGAAGAACTAGTGGTTTAAAAGAACTAAGCCATGCTATTTTAAATAGCCTGAGACTCTGCTATCAATCATTTGTCTAGGGGAGAGAGAGAGAGAGAGAGAGAGAGAGAGAGAGAGAGAATACAAAGAAAGCAGGGAGCATGGTTCATCACAGCTTGATGCAGCTGAGCCCTAGAAAGGACTTTATGAAATGTTCCTCTTTGCTCCTCTCCCCTTTTAAATTTACTATTGACTTCAGTTCGAACTTTTGGGGATCTTTAAAAACTGTCGTCACCTGCAGTGTATACATTTTTTCAGCACTATCAAAATTATCATCGTATTTGGAGGCGATTCATAATTGTTAGACTTCATATAGATTTATAGATTCATCTGCATTTACCCTATGCTGTCTTGAAGTAGTAACAGCATCTTCAGTAAAAGCCACCCCCAAATCTTCTTTTCATTTCATCTTTGGCAGTTCCGAATATCCAGAGAGAAAAAGCACCACCTTTGAATCGAGGCTTGGGAGACTGCCAGGCTTGGCAACCCTGAGGTTGGACGTTTTTTGATCTTGTATGTTGAAACAGCGAGTCAAACCTTTTGTGATATTCACAAGAAGTCTTCCAAAATTTTGTTTATTTTATTTTATTTTATTTTCTAAAATGCCAGTGTGAGGAACTCACAGGCAATTGGCTTTATGAGTCACTGAGAATGGGGTAAGTGGAACACGCAGAAGGCAAGGGGCTTATTTCCCATAAAGTCAATATCATTTTCTAAGAGTTAAATATCATTACTGTGGTGACAACACAAGCAAATACAACTGACATTAGATGTATAATGTCAGAAGTGTTTGCCTCTTCAGTCAGTAATCTATGCATAATTCGAATTGGAGAACCAGCTTCTGACTAACATGCCAGATTAGGAAAATAATACTGAATCTCAGCCCAAACTAAGCCCAGCTTGATATTTTCTTATTCTGCTATATCAGATTTTCCAGATACCCATCTAATTGGAATGAAGAAGCGTGTAACTTAATACATATATAAAATTTGTATCCGACTTACTAACTTAAGAATCTCTGTCCGGTAGAAGCAATCTTATCTTTCATTGTAGTTAAAATGAGGATTTTTTAAAAAATGGAATTCTCTTCTGCCAATTTCCTCCCTGGATTTATGTGAACTGAAACACAGCTAGCCTTAAAAAAAATAAATCACACTTATCTAAATTTTGCAATGTACTTCTCCAAGCAATGCTTACAAAAATGCATATATTGGGGGAAAGTGTGTGTAAAAATATTGGTGAAATAACATGCAAAAATGCATTCCGTTGATGAAAATTGCTTGCAAAAATGTGCGCATTAGTCATAACTTCATACAACCACGTGTATTTAAGGAGAAATTCACACTAAAAGTCAAGTCAATTTCCATGTGGATTTTTAAAAAAATGCAGCTTGCTGCAAAATGTGGAGAACTGCATTTAAGATCGGGAAAAAATGATAAACTGAAAGAATTGAAATTGACAGGTCCTTCCATCCCTAGTGAAGTCCTCGCCCCCCCACCTGGCTTTCAAATGGGGAAACAAAGATGGAGTCAGAATTTAGATCCCCAAGGACGTGCTCCAGGGAACTGGCTTCAGGAACCAGGCTCACTGGAAAACCTAGGCTGGATCTAGACACATCAAAAAGGTGTTTCAGGAGAACACGTTGTAAACTTTATTATGGGAAATCACATAGGCAAAAGACAGGACTCCACAATGCCACCTGGTGTCCCAGCATTGTAATGCATATAAAATGATTTTTCTTTACTAATGAAGTTGAGTCCCAGTTCTGTGTTACAAAGATGTCTGCATATAGTAATAATTTATTATTACAGTCGAAGACCAGTTCAAGAAGCACAACTGAGACTGCTTTCACAAGAGTGAAACAGACATTTAAAACAATATACAATAACAGTTTATAGATTAAAATTAAAATCGTTGCATGAATACAAAAAGACCTAAGGTTAAACTAACATATGGATTGCCCCTGGGACACCCAGGAGGCTGGCTACGGCAGTTTTCCTAGCGATCTATTTGTTCCAGGGGGTGTTCTCCACCTACAAATCTGAACGCAGAATCTGGCAACCATCCGGGTCATCTTGCGATTTTTGCCTAAGAGGAGAAAATTGAGTTTAGGCTTGTCCTCAGCAAGCCTCACCAGATGGGGGTGGGTGGTATCTCTACGTGCCTCATCGTAAAAAGGACATCTAAAAAATATTTCCCCTAATGGGCAGGCACTAATAATAATAATAATAATAATAATAATAATAATAACAATAATAAAAAATTTTATTTATATCCCGCTCTCCCCAGCCAGAGCCGGGGTCAGGGCAGCTAACAACAATAAAATAGTACAACATACTAAAATCATTCATTATAACATTAATTCAGATCAAATTGATGGCAACCATTGGGCTAGATATTCTGTGAAGATTGCCAAAGGAGGGAGTCAGTCTGTGCCCTGACCAAAGGCCTGGTGGAACAGCTCTGTCTTGCAGGCCCTGCGGAAAGATGTCAAGTCCCGCAGGGCCCTAGTCTCTTGTGACAGGGCGTTCCACCAGATTGGAGCCACAGCCGAAAAAGCCCTGGGTCTAGTTGAGGCCAGCCTAACCTCTCTGTGGCCTGGGACCTTCAAGATGTTTTTATTTGAAGAATAAGTCTTCAAATGTCTGCAAAAATGTCTGCATATGTTGACATGAAGGTTGGCAACATCAGCCCCACCGGGTGGGAATCCTTTGCAGACAACCGCAGTGCCAGGAAACAGGCGGTCAGGTGGTGCATCCATAGCACTGCCCAGAGGAGGAATGACAGCTGGGAGAAAAAACGCCATGGTGCATCTGCAGCAGCCCAACCAAACGCCTTCATCTGCCCCAGTTGCAGCAAAACATGTCTCTCCCATATCAATCTCTACAACCACAGCAGGAGCTTCAATCTCCCAGCAATTTGACTGTTAGAATTCCTGCTCCATGACTGCAGTCATGGGATTTTTGTCTATCCCATGACAGTGTATGTTTTGACTCCACAAAGTATGGGAAGTGACTGAGACAGGATGTTTGTGTTACTGTGTTCCGTGAAGTGGGACTATTGTCCTTTGTTCTTTCTTTTTACTGTCTGATGCTAGAGAGAGGGGGAGCCATGTTGCAGTGCTCCGTGTGTGTTTATATGTAAATAAAGTAGATTAGCCAAAATGCTGAGTTGCTGAGGGCTGTCACGCAAGCTGCGAAGACTCTGCGGATCCCTAAGTGTGCTGATGTCTGTTGGCATTGGTCTGTTGGCATTGGTCTGAAGAAAGCTTTTGAAGCTCCCAAACGATCGACCAGGAGGGAGAGAACATGCCAGTCGGGCATGTGTCTCTGCCAGGGTCCTACTCGAGTGTAGGACAAGCTCCTGACATTGACTTCATTCCCAAAGCACACTCCTCCATTGCCTCCCAAGACAAACGGATGCCAGCTGCTTATAGCCAACACCTTCACCGTCAAACCACAGAGGGGTTTGGGTGTCACTATCAACAGTGTCTCCCCTGCTAATTTTTTCATCCAGGTTCATCCTGACTTGGTAGTGGGCAGGGCCAGATTTAGGTCTGATGAGGCCCTAAGCTACTGAAGGTAATGGGGCCATTTCTATGTCCAGCTGTCCTTTGCCAACAAATTGTCGCTGTTTTTTATGTTGAATATATGCTATATGGTAATTTATGAACCTAACAGGTATCTAAAGCCATTTGCACATAACAAAATATGTATTTTGTCAATGTAATTGTTGAACTGAAATTAAGAAGAAGTATATTAATAGTGAAATAATTATTAAGCTCTAACTTAAAATGATTTTTTTATTCATAACAAACTTAATAATGCAAACACATTGGCATTTGGCAATAACAAAAGTTCCTTTAGAAACGCAATTTACAAAGACTCATAATCTAGTCTCTAGAAACTTACTATGACAAGAAATAATAATGGGTGTAAATATATGATGCAAACTACTAACAGCAGAATGTAGGCACCCTATATATAGAAATGAGCAAACCAGTGATATTTTAGGGAGCAGGCTAGCAGGCGGGGCCCATTACTTACATCATAGGAGCCTGCACAACACAAAACACTGTTGCTGTATGTAGGTTTCATTTTATTTGTTTTATTCTCTTATGTTTTGGAAATGTACATCCAGTTTTTTCCCCTTTATTTTTTTGGGGGGCCCCAAGCGAGTGGGGCCCTAAACTATAGCATGTTTAGTTTATACAGAAATCCGGCACTGGTAGTGGGTACTCATTCAACAGCCCTACAAAAGAGTGGTGGAGGAATAAGCAAGACAATATCCTTCTAAGTGTAGCAGAAAACAGGATCATTATTTTAGGAAAAGACGTGCATGGAGTTCTGTTTTTGCAGGTTGCAGAGAGTAAGAATCTAAGGACTGGTGGCAGAAGCTTCTCTGCCCTTAGTACTGACTGTGACTGAGTTGTTATCTACACAAGCATATTATTCCAATAAATACTTACTATTTAGTGGAAAGCATTGCATCTTGCCAGCTCAAGCTAGTAATTAAGACAGCTTTTTGTCCTCTTCACATAATTTTACATTCTTCCCTTGCTGTCAAATTATTCATTCTTTTAATTAAATTGCTTTGTTAAAATAGTGCGCAACCATAAAGTTACATTATAATATCCATCTTTGCCTGAGTACCAGGCAGGAAATTATTCTTATCTCAAGGGTATTGTCAGCATCGACCTCATAGGAGCTTGAGAAGTACAATAATTAAAATGGTAATGCACCCAGTAAATATAAGGATGCCACCGATTTTTGAAAAATAAACATATATCTAAGTAGGAGATGAGAAAAAGCATACATTCGATGTAATGGTAGATGCCGAAGACTATTTTAACCAGTTGTCTATGTTAACGAAGAGCTAGGCTAGAGTGAGGGGGACGCCGGTGGCGCTGTGGTCTAAACCACAGAGCCTAGGGCTTGCCGATCAGAAGGTTGGCGGTTCGAATCCCCACAACGGGGTGAGCTCCCGTTGCCTGGTTCCTGCTCCTGCCAACCTAGCAGTTTGAAAGCATGTCAAAGTGCAAGTAGATAAATAGGTACCACACCGGCAGGAAGGTAAACGGCGTTTCCGTGTGCTGCTCTGGTTTGCCAGAAGTGGCTTAGTCATGCTGGCCACATGACCCGGAAGTTGTCTGCGGACAAACGCCAGCTCCCTCAGCCTATAGAGCGAGATGAGCGCTGCAACCCCAAAGTCGTCTGTGACTGGACCTAACAGTCAGGGGTACCTTTACCTCTACCTTTAGGCTAGAATGATGTGTTAGAGGCCTCAACTGCACTGTACATTTAAAGCAGGCATCCCCAAACTTGGCCCTCCCGATGTTTTGGGACTACAATTCCCATCACCCCTGACCACTGGTCCTGTTAGCTAAGGATGATGGGAGTTGTAGTCCCAAAACATCTGGAGGGCTGAGTTTGGGGGTGCCTGATTTAAAGCATTACCATACCACTGTAAACAGTCATGGATTCCCTCAAAGAATCCTGGGAATTGTATCTTGTTAAGACTGCTGAGAGGTGTTAGGAGACCCCAGTTCCCTTCACAGAGCTACAATTTGCAGAGTGGTTTCAAAAGCAATCTCTCTTCCCAGAGAACTCTGAGAATTGTAGCTCTGTGGAGGGAACAGGGATCTCTTAACAACTCCTTAAGAAATAGAATGGGCCCTGAAGATATAAATCTGAGGTGTTGAAGACCAGGGTAAAGAGATTCCTCTTCAGCATTCGCTTGAAGATGTCAGTTGCACTCAGTGGGAAGATAATACAACAACAACTATGGTGCCGTCACAGAGAATGCCCTCTCTGAGCCACTACCACCGAACTTCTGAGGGAGGTGGAACTTCCAATAGGGTCTCCTCAGCTGATCTTGCACCCAGGAGGGCCTTTAGGGAAGCAAGCAGTTGTTCAGATGTTTGGGATCTGTGTCATTTAGCCTTAGCACGTTGAATTGGGCCCAGAAATCAATGCAGCTGTTTTAGAACAGGGGCTATATGAGATCTAAAGGCATCTCCAGGCGGTAATCTGGCGGCTGAATTTTGCACCAGTTGAAGTTTTGAGTCGTCTTCAAAGGCAGCTCTTCACAGAGGGTGTGCTGAATTGTGTACCTGTAATAGTAAGGATCATCACAAAATGATGAAAAAATGTCTCCAGTTTACTCCCTCAAAAGAAACTGATCTTGTAAAAAAGACACAGCCCGCTCCAGAACTTTCCAAAGTTTGAGGGAAGGTGGATCAGAACTGAAACTGTATCTTATTTTGCCTCTCTCTCTGTCTCCGTTCTTTTAGATTCTGTGTTGGTTTTGCATTTTGAACCACTTTTTACAATACTGGTAGCCCATAATTTATAGCTTCCATTTCCAAACTTTAAGTCCTGAGAAAACTCTGCTAATATACAAGGGAAATAAAATCAATTTTATGCTTATGGCAATCTCTTACAGAGCAGCACTGGCATTCATATTTCCTTTTGCCTCCTTTGCAAAATTGGGGGAAATGTCAAAATTTGTCACTTCCTATTCATTGCTGAAACTTTTCATCTCGCTTTAGAAATTAAAGACATTATTTTCAATCTTCCTTATCCTCCATGCACTTGGGAGTAAGACTTTCACGGCATTCATATTCTGATCCTTTTTTTATTATTATTAATGCCACTTTCTGGTTTAGAAATAAGATATAAATCACATTTTATCAACTAATAGCACTTACATCTGAAGTTAAGCTGCAACAGAAATTGTGTTCCATTTCTTTACAATACTGCAGCAAAGAAGTAAAATATAAAGGGCCATCCAATTTATTTTGAATTCATATGTGCAATACAAAGTTTCAAAGTTTAGTGAAGTTTTCTTTTCAGTGGTTCTGTATTGCACTTAGGTTCAAAGTACTATGGCCAAGAAATATGTACAAAACAATGCATCAATTATAAACACCAGGTTCAATAGAGAACCAGTGATCTTACAACCCTATTCTATGAATGCTTACTCAAAGTGTTTACTGTGTTCAGTGGTGTTTACCCCTAGGCAGAGAAGGCCCCAGACAGAGGTGTATTGTGTCCCCTAAGCATAAAAAGGTAAAGTTAAAGGACCCCTGATAGTTAAGTCCAGTCACAGATGACTCTGGGGTTGCTGCACTCATCTCGTTCTACAGGCCAAGGGAGCCAGCGTTTGTCCACAGACAGTTTTTCTGGGACATGTGGCCAGCATAACTAAGCCACTTCTGGCACAATGGAACACCAAAACCAGAGCAGCACACGGAAACACCGTTTACCTTCCCGTCGGAGCGGTACCTATTTATCTACCTGCACTTTGATGTGCTTTCGAACTGCTAGGTTGACAGGAGCTGGGGCCGAGCAATGGGAGCTCACCCTGTCGCGGGGATTCGAACTGCCGACTTTCTGATTGGCAAGCCCAAGAGGCTCAGTGGTTTAGACCACAGCTCTGTCCTGTTTTCAAATTCAATGTATGATTCAACTGCTAGTCTGCTCAAAACAGAGGGAGGCAGTATTTTGTCCTTCAGGTCAGGTCACATAGGAAACTGCCTTATAATATAGCCTTATAGCTATACACTTTAGCCACTGTTTGTTCCCTTCTCTGTGTTGGTCTGAGCTATCTGCTATTTTAGAGATGGCAGTGACTTAGCAGGCCTCCACAGTACTGCCTACAGCTGGCATGGCCCCAACTACAAAGCCTGAGGTGTTTGAACCAAATGATGCTTGTGATGATGCATTTGATTTATGTGTGGCAAATGTTGTAAAATCCCATGCACCAGACCATCCAAGTGTCCCTGTTTCCCAGGGACGTCCCTAATTTAGAGATGCCGTCCCGGTTTCTGATTTGATCCCAGAATGTCCCGCTTTTCCTTAGGACATCCCTATTTTCATTGGAGAAATGTTGAAGGGTATGGAGTTATCCAACCCCTGAGCCGTCTGAAGGCAATCCTGTATAGGGAAGTGGTTTATTAATGTTGAATGATTTGTAATGTTTTTATGTATGTCGGAAGCTGCCCGGAGTGACTGAGGCAAGCCAGTAAGATGTGTGGGGTATAAATAGTAAAATTATCATTATGGAATGGGACGTCCCTATTTTCACTGGAGAAATGTTGGAGGGTATGCATGCATTGACTTGACCTTTGTTTGAAAGCAAAGCATTAATGGTGCCAAAGAAGGATAGAACTTTTTTTATGTATGCAACAACAGCAGCAAGAATACTCATCGCAAAGTATTGGAAGACACAAGATCTACCCACTCTGGAAGAATGGCAGATGAAGGTGACTGACTACATGGAACTGGCGGAAATGACTGGCAGAATCCGAGACCAGAGAGAAGAGACGGTGAAAGAAGACTGGAAGAAATTTAAAGACTACAGAAATATTGTAAAATTAAGGAATCTTAGAAGGATGTTGGATAGAAACTAAGGGGTTTTTTTAGCTGTAATGCTGTAAGAGATATGAAAAAAGGTTTGCAACTGGGTAATTTCAATGGTAAGGATTTGCTGAATCAACAAATTGAACTGGAATACAAAAAAGGGAGGTATGAGGAGGTCCGGGGAAATAAGTATAAGGAAGATAGGTTATGGAAATTTAATGTCCTTTTAATTGTTTTATTTGGTATGTTTTTTGTTTTGTTTTTTTTACTTCTTTGGTTCTATTTTAAAAAAAACTTTATTCTTTTTCTTTCTGTATTCTGTATTTTTTGTATTTTTTTTTGAAACTTTAATAAATATCATTAAAAAAAAAATGAAAGCAAAGCATTAAGATGTAGAGTAATTCCAAGAAACTGCAATTCCAAGCAATCATTTCCAGAGAGGTTGGGACTAGAAGTCACTTCACTAGCAGTGCTTTAACAACAACAACAACAACAACAACAACAACAATTTATTATTTATACCCTGCCCATCTGGTTGAGTTTCCCCAGCCACTCTGGGCGGCTTCCAATCAAGTGAAAAAACAATGCAGCATTAAATATTAAAAACTTCCCTAAACAGGGCTGTCTTCAGATGTCTTTTAAAGAGAAGATAGCTGCTTATTTCCTTCACATCTGAAGGGAGGGCATGAATCAGAAGCAGTGTGATTCAGAAGCAGGCTTGGGGCAGAAGAGGACTGTTCACTCAGCAACTGCACATCTATATGGTGCTGTCTGTGGTACCCCTTACCTCCAGCTCCCAGCACCTTAAAGGCAACAGAAAATCCACCTCCCTTTTCTGCTGCCACACACCTTCTGCCAATGGTTTCATCTACTAAACTGTCTCACCACCACATCTGTCTAAGTTCTACTTTGTATAAATTGTGACAGTGGCATGTCAGCGCCACATTTCCTGAACAGATCTCAGGGATATAAAAGGTAAAAGGTAAAAGTAAAGGACCCCTGGACGGTTAAATCCAGTCAAAGGCGACTATGGGATTGTGGCGCTCATCTCGCTTTCAGGCCAAGGGAGCCGGCATTTGTCCACAGACAGCTTTCTGTGTCAGGTAGCCAGCAGGACTAAACTGCTTCTAGTGCAACGGAACACCATGGCGGAAACCAGAGCACACAGAAACACCATTTACCTTCCCACCACAGAGGTACCTATTTATTTACTCACACTGGCATGCTTTCAAACTGGTAGGTTGGCAGAAGCTGGGACCGAGCAACGGGAGCTCACTCCGTTGCAGGGATTCAAACCGCTGACCTTCTGATTGGCAAGCCCAAGAGGCTCAGTGGTTTAGACCACAGCTCCACTCGCATCAAATACAGATCCGCTGAAGTCAAATGAACAAACATTCACAGGCGTTTACTGGATGTAGACATACAGCCCTACTGAAGCCAATGGGACTAACTACCCATGTATGTTTTATAAATCATGGCAACATTCAACTGTATAATCTCAGCGAAGGATATCCACAGCTAAAAACATTCAGATCTGCTTTAGACACTAAAGTGCCAAGTCCTTGGTTAAAGTATATTTTGCTCCATTTTGGGGCACTTTTGGGAAAAGAAGACATTGCTATCAATTCAACAGCATTAATGAGACAGTTACCTCATTTTCTTTGACAAAATAACCCAGATTTCCTACAAAGTTTTCAATGAGTTCTGTTCCGAGGCAACTCATGACCCAGTAAAAGAGAAGAAGTCCTATCACCTTATTAGTCATTGAATTACTAAGAATGACTCAGATAAAGAATTCTTGAATAAGACATATACTAATGACAGTGGAATGCTCATTTCATTTTCTCTGAAGTGGTTTCTTCCATATCTTCATGCAGTCATATCTGTTCATTAATTAGTAGCACATTTTAATATGTGAAATTGGTTTGCTGGCACTTACAGTGACAAGAATAATCATTTCATTGTGATCCGGTTCTGTCCTGGATCACAGTCAAGTGCAAAGCAGGGAAATAGAATTATCTTAAATATATTGAATGTTTACGACCCAGTGAATCTGTTCATTACTGATGACTGTGTGTGTGTTTATAAAGAATGATCAACCTATCAAGAGTCATACGATGGATCAAATAACCAATTAAAGCAAACATTATTCCCCCAACTTTAATATTTGCATGGGATAATAGTATGCAGATGTGGGAGAAAAATTCCATTATCAGCCAACTGATTTTCATTAGTTTCATTTAATTATAAATCTTGACAAGCATTAATTGGCTGTAGTGGTAACTAGCAGAAATGGGCAGCTGTTCTGGTTGGATTTAAAATGTGAATATTTCTGCAACACTCAGAGAGATTTTGTGCTCCAAGCTATCTCTTTTCATTTTCATGATTGCAAAGCTGATCATCTTACAGCCTGCAGAAGAGGTTCTTGTTTAATTATACTTTCCCAAGACAGGATGTGCATTTGGAACTTTTCACCATGACATCAAACCTTTATTTGATATAAAGTAATAAAAAATGTTAATGTTAACGTTTGAAATTTATATGATTTGACAATTTATGCATATATATATAGTGAAATCTTAAAAATGTCTGCTCAAAAGTACAGCCATTGCACTCAGTACTGAAGTAATCATCTGCTCGGAAAACCGTCCACTCTATTTATAAACCGTGTTGTGCTAATGAGCATTCCTAAGTAAATAAGTAATTCCATAAGTAGTTGTTTGGCCCCAGCCAGCAACTACACTCAGTGTTCTGACTTTCTAATAGAAAAGCTAGAAAAGGCTTTAAAGTTTAATTCTCAAAATAACATAAAGTTCCTCCAACACCAGGCATTCAGCACAGAATTGCCTTGCTTTGGGTGGGATTCAGCTAACACAGTGATCAGCAAGGTTTACCTTCAACCTTGACTCTGTCAGCACCATGCTCTAACCAACTGAGCTATCCCGCTATGGGAGCTAGCCCTACTATTTTCTGTGCACATACTAGGGAAATGATTTTGGGGGTGACTTCGATGGTGTTTTCCATGAAGTTCCATTATATGTAACAGAACTTACACACCCTTCTCTTGAAACTGAAGCAGCTTGAAGCATACAGTGTCTGAAAAGCTCCCCTTTCGTGCTGATTGGGTGGTTCTGGGATGCTGGAGAGAGGAACTTTGCTGCAGAAATAGTAATGGATCTTCAAGCCCCTGTGAATTCAACCCCCACTATACGATGAGGGTTGTGCAAACTCCCATTAGCAATCCTGTTTTAGAGCTCTAATAAGTAGGTACTAGAGGGATCAGAATATATGGTTTCAACCCCAATTCGGTGTTTTGGAAAAGCAGCTTACCTCAGGTCATGAGGTGCTTCACAGGCTGCTGAGCTCATCTTGAGGCCCATTTGACTCTGCTATATCCCGCTTTACATCTGAGGAGACACACATAGGATTGCATGTCAAGACCCTGAGGCCACCCCTCGTGATGAATAAAGACACATGGACACAGCATATTAGGTTAAAAGGTTAATGGGCAAAATTTAGGCCATAACTTTATTGGTTACAGAATGTGAGTGGTATTGGCTTAGGCACTGGAACTGAATGGACTATATCTGACTCTGGCCTGCCATGCAACCACCAATAGGGGGAGCCCCGTCGATGTAAATCAACTCGAGCTCCCCCAGGGTTCCCAAAGGGGTCGTGGCATGGCCCTAACCCCTCCCCGGGCTTCGGACAAGATCCACACCCCCGGATTCCTTTAATGGAATACCCTTAATATTGGAGGGGCAGGTGATGACCACACCTCCCCTCCCCAACATAAGTTCAACCAATGCCTAACCACCAACATGGCTGGGACCCTCACGATGATGCAGGATGTTGTCCTGCCCGTGGGCCGAGCAGGTGGTCACGTAATCCATCTGCAACTCCTCCCCACTCAGAAGTGGAGCAGATTTGCACTATAATTAGATGATGCACAATCTTTATGCAATTATAGTTGTGAGTCTGGTAAAGTAAACGCAACATTCTTCCAATACCATAATACCTAAGAGTCTGGATACAGATGTTAAACTTGATGAGCAGAGAACATAGACTTGGCTGGCCTGAATAAGTATGGTTAGATAAAGGTCATTTACCGCTTGGATCTCTTGCAGAATCATTGGTGAATGAAAACAAGCTAAGTATCATAGAAGTCAGCATAAATAAAGAAAACATTAGGAAAGTACCATCAATAGTGCATAAAGAGATTTCAAAATGCTAGCTGTTACGATGAACAGCAAGAGAATTCTAAAAAGCGTGTTCTCCTTCATGGAAAGCACGTGTTGCGGTGGGGGCCGCCAGGACACTCCAAAGTTGGGGGGCAGGCTAATTGATCGTTGGCCACTGACGCGATTGGGGCTTCCCTTGTTGTTGGGAAGAAGTTAATGTTGCCATTTATTGATTGACAGCCAGAAATAGTAAAACTCCTTGCACGAGGCTAGGGCTTCCTCTTTTCGCCCGTGCATCGGATTGCCCGTCCCTCCCTCCCTAGAATAGGGTTGTTCGCTTTGACCTTGCTATGCCTGTCATGGGGTCGTCTGCTTTGGAGCGGGGGCCTGGTAGGAATTTTGTCCATCTGGCTGATTGGCTGGGGCCATTTGGTTTTTGCCTACTGCGTAGCAAATCGTCACAACTTGTAAGGTTCGCGGTTAGGCATTGGTTTTTGGTTTGGTTGGTTGAGGGGCATGGATTGTCTGTGCCTGCCCCTCTAATGCTGCTGCTGCAAGGGATTCCATTAAAGGAATTGGGAGCTAACTATTGCTTGTCCACTCTGTCAAGGGGGCTCGGGCCATAGCAATGAGCTCCTGGTTGCATTTGGGGTGAGGGCAGGTTCCCTGCTCTGCGTAACCCCCAAGTGTATTCCCCCATTCTGACTTTCGCATCGTGCGGAATGTCAGTCTGTCCCCCATGGTGGGGGCAGATAGTCACAACCAATGCCTACGCAACCACTCACAAATTTGTATTTTAATAAAGTTGTGGCCAAAATTATGCCAAAAATCTTAAACAAAAACTTCTGTGTGATGTGTGAGTTATTGGAGTGGACCTGGGGACCTCGACACGCAAACAAAATTGCATAAAACACATTGTATAAAAGGACAGAATAGGCAAAAAGTTGGGGAAAAACTAATGGAAAGCAACCCAGGGATGATTGCTAAGTAAATACAATGATAGCAGTGTAAGTTGTTTATGTGACAGTAAACAGAGAATACAGAATTGTATAAACAGTGAATTTTCATGTTGCATTACAAAAGCGTATATATAATTGCACTGGGGTAACATAAAAATACTATGATATATTCTTATTTATTCCTCCATGTTGTGGAGTTTCAGCATGCATGCATTTTCCTTGACGCAGAAAGTTTATCTAAATGGTTAACAGTAACTAGCATAGATTGGAATTATCTGAATGCTTCTTTAAAAAAATGATAATCAAAAACAATGACTTGTGTGCATTAACTAGAACTAAGCACCTCAAGTCACTTAATGAATTTATCAGTAAAACTGGGTATTGAAATGGTAGCAACACAATTCCTCAAAGTGTCTGTTATATTGATTTCCATTTATGCTCATATGCTACCTTCTACAGTGAATGAATGTCTTCCTTTCAAATAGATTAGAAGTAAGATGTAATCCAAAATTGAATTCTTTAATGATCAATGAGATTATTATTATTATTATTGTATTATTTCTTACTTCCCCTTCACCATAAGGTCCCAAAGCTTATGGATCAGGCCCACCTAGTCCAGCATCTTCATCATAGAATAATGATACCCTGAGGATCATTTAGTCCAACCACCTGTAATGCAGGAATATGCAGCTGTCCCATACGAGGATCAAACCTTCAACCCTGGCATTATCAGAACCATGTTCTAACCAACGGAGCTATCCAAATCCTCCATTTTTTCCCCTGTTCAGTTGGTTCTCCCTTAAAAACTAACAGCCAAACAGGAACCACCTTAAAGATTTTATTGTGCCTCTGTGTCTTGGCATATTGGAACATAAGAAACTGGTCCATCCTTGGTCCATCTAGCTCAGGATTGTCTACAATGACTCGTAGGATTTCAGAGTGTGTTTTCCCCCAACCCTACCTGGAGATGCTGGTGAATGAACTCAGGACATTCTACATACAAACCAAGATGTTCTACCTTCTGCATACAAAGCAAGATGTTCTATACTGACTGGATGAGGATTCTGGCAGCTACCCTCAGGGGAAGGTTGGAAAGAATTCTGGACTGGAGTTATTTTGTTCTTGCAGAGGTACCAGGATGTTGGGAGATGGAGTGAGGGGAATTCTGGATGGCTGCCCAGAGCTAATGGCATCTTTTTGTTTGGGATGTGGAGTATTATGGCTCCTGTGAGCAGAAATCGAAAATGGAATTGCTGGAATGTGGATAACAACAGGGAAAAATATAGAGACTTCCGGAGTCAGCGCCATCAGTAATGGCGCAATTCCTCTGACTAGGAGGAATTTGCTCTGTGGGAACCGGGTCTGGCCGTCACGGCGAAGGCGGAGACCCTTCAAAAATCACAGGCAGGTGAAGCCTGTGAACGTGGGATTCGGCGGGCACCTTTTGCGCCCCCCCTACTCGTGGGGAACCCCGATTTTGGGGCTCCGGAGCAAAGCGGGGTGAGTGGCGCGGTGCTGTGAATCAACTGCTTTTTCCATGGAGCGAAGCCGCACAGCCGTTGCCGGAGAGCGCTGACTTTTTCCTGTGGACAATTGGATTTTAAAAGTAACTACCTGTGAGTAGGATAAATTGGAAGATCTTAAAGGGGGAAAAAAGATTTAATTTGGCACTGAAGCGGGGAGGCTCAAACAGGAAGTCCGCCTTCCGGTTTTGTAAATAGATCAAAACAAAGAGACTGCAAGCTAAAGTCTCGGAAAATCGATAGGAAAAGACTAATTTCTCAACATTAAAAAGAAAGTGAATCCCCCCCCCCCCTTTGGAAGCAGGAGAAGAGGGGGGGAGTTTGACTATATATACCTGCAAGAGAGAGAGGGAAGGAAGCTAAAATCCCACCACTCAGAACCTGGGAACGGGCTGCCGATAGGACAATAAGACTGCTGTATTTTGAAATGCGTCTTGACTGTGAGTAGACCATCTGCTGACAGTTAGCTGAGTAAGAGAGATACATTGTTTTTAGCTGCCCACTTTTGATCTTAAAAAGGAGAAAAGTAACTGAAAATGGAAACTAACTTTCTCGTTTGAGTTGTGCTTTAAAAGGTGTTATTTTGGATTAATGCAAGAACAGATATCAACTGTTTCCCCCTAGAGGAAGTTTTTGAAACTGTTACAAGAGTTGGTTCAGGGGAATTTTCCACTGTTAAGATAAAGCTGTGTGACTGTGGGACTGACCTTGGGGTTTTTTTGCTTTAAAAAAAAAAGTGTTATGGCAGATGGGAAAGAAAAAGTAGATCCATCATTCCCAGACAAAACAACAAGGTCTGGGAAGCCTTGGCAACGAAGAGCGTCAACATCCGGCCCCTCTGCCTCATCTGTGGCTGTACCAACACAACCAAAAACAAGAGGAATGTCATCAGAAGAAGCCCTAGCGCTTGCATTAAGTAAGATAAATGAATCATTGGAACAACTTAACAAGAAAGTAGATACTACAAATGCAAAAGTGGATGCTACAAATGCAAAAGTGGATGCTACAAATGCAAAAGTGGATGCTGCAGTTACTAAAATTGATGCAAATACAGAAAGCATAAATAGTCTGGGACAAAAGGTGATTGCTAACACAGAAACTATTGAGAAACTGATACAGGAATCTAATTCGACACGACAGACTGCAGAGGAAGTTAAGGAAAAAGTTACTTCGGTGGAATTTAAGGTAACACAATTAGAAACAGAGAGAGTTCCAGACCTGCAGAGGCAACTTCATGACCATAAGCTGACGCTTTCTATGATTGAGCTGAAGGAGAAACAGGCAAATTTGAGGATCAGAGCTGTACCTGAACTGGAGAAGGACAGTTTGATAGACTTTCTCACGCAGGAACTTGCAGAATTTTGGGAGCTGGATTTGGAACAAGAGGAATTTAAAATTGTGAGGGCCTTTACATTGGGAAGAGGGGGGAAGAAAGAGAAGAACAAAATAAGAGACTGTTTGATTACCCTCAGATCCAAAGAAGAGAGAGATAGAATTTTGGGTTGTCATTACCAGAAGACATTGGTAATACAACAGTCAAGAGTGGAAATATTCAAAGATATCCCGAAATATCTTTTGGACCTTAGGTCCAATTACGGAGATTTGGCTGCCCTGCTGAGAAGGAATCAAATCATCTTTAGGTGGGAATTTCCCCAAGGCCTATCCTTCAGCTTTAAAAGGAGGAAAATAAAAATAAGATCAGTAGAAGATAAAGCAAAGTTTTTGAATAATTACGAGGAAGATCTGCAGAAGGAACTTGGAAAAGAGTCAAGAGCATCGGACAGAAGATCACCAGACAGAGGATTAGAGCAAAGAGCATTGGACAGAAGACCACCAAAAAGAGGAATAGTGGACATTGCAACACTACCTTTTGGACTGGATCGTCTAGCGGCACCGACATTACCAACAGAAGAAGAGCAGGCATTGGGTGCAGTTGGAGGGAAATCAGAGTAATTACATCATGGCACTGCAAGTATTAAGCTGGAATGTAAATGGACTGAACTCCCCGGAAAAAAGGCGGAGAGTCTTTCATTTATTGAAAAAAGAACAATTGGACTTGATTTGTTTGCAAGAAACACATGTGACAAGGCTACACAGGAAGATATTGAGTAACAAAAGATTGGGCCAAGAATTTATTTCATCAGACAAAGTCAAAAAAAGAGGAGTAGTCCTTTATGTAAAGGAGAGCCTATCACCGAAATTTATATTTAAAGATGACCAAGGAAGATTTGTTGCAATTGAAATTCAATCACAAGGAGAGAAATTTTTGATAGTAGGCATTTATGCACCAAATGAGGGAAAATCGGAATTCTATAAGAAGTTACATGAGACTCTGATGGACTATATGGATTACAATATGATTTTGATGGGGGACATGAATGGAGTGGTGTCTACAAATATGGACAAGGCATTGAGACAGGTAGTTACCAAGGATGGTAGACTACCAAAAACTTTTTTTGATATGACTGACAATATGGATTTAGTTGACATCTGGAGAATGAAGAACCCTTTGGGAAGAGAGGGAACTTTCTTCTCTGAGGCCAAAATGACATGGACAAGAATTGACCAAATTTGGGTAACTAGAGGGTTGGCTCCGAAGATTAGAAAAGTGGAAATTTGCCCTAAAACTTACTCCGACCATAATGCTGTGAAGATGGAAATGAAACTAACACCAACTGGGACTTCTGGAGGTGGAGCCAACGGTAATGGCTGCTTCTCTCTAATTTGGAGAGAACTAGCTCTACGGAATTTGGGTCCTGTCGCTACGGCGCAGCGGGGACCCCCAAATAAATCACAGGCGGGTGAAGCCTGTGAACGTGGGACTCAGCGGGCACCGTTTGCGCCCCCCCAATTGCTAAAGGAGCTCGGCAACGGGCTCCAGAGCGGAGCGGGGGTGGCGTGGTGCTGTGAGCAAATTGCTTCTTCCGTGGAGTGAAGCCGCGAAGCTGTTACCGGAGAGCTCTGCCTTTTTTCCTGGGATAATTGGCACTGAAAACAACTACCCGTGAGTAGGAGTAAATTGGATTTAAAGGGGGGGAAAAAGTTAATTTGGCACGAGCGGGGAAGGTACAAGCAGGAAGTCTACCTCCCCTGAATTGTAAATAGATCAAAGCAAAGAGACTTCAAAGCAGAAACTCGGAAAGTCAGTTAAATGTGCTAAATTCCAACATCTTGAAAGTGGTTCCCCCTCCGGATTGCAGGAGAGGAGGGGGAAAAAGACTGAGCTGAATTTCCCTGCAGTAAAGAAGGGGAGAGGAAGGAAGAATTTACAATTTAAGATTCGGAACGGACTGCCTTAAGATAGAGGTCTATAGTGAAAGTTTATTTCTGACAGCCAATTCTGCAAAAGTGATACAGTGTTTCCGAACCTCTTTTGGCTTAAAAGTAACTGTTTAAATGTATTGAGACTGTGGACTTTGAAAGTAAATTGGGGGATTTATAAAGACTATTTTTGTTTCTAAAAAGTTACAAGTTCTGGCTGTTACTGTGTCCCCCTAGAGGAGATTGGACATTGTTACAACAATAGTTACAAAGAGGAAAATTCCACTCTATGTCAAAACAATTGGTTGACTGTGGGAGCGACCTTGAATGTCTATGAGACTGTTATGGCAGAGGATAAGAAGGCGGAATCGCAGGAAAAAATTACTAGGTCTGGCAGACATTATCGGATAGATACTGCGTTGCCGCGAAGGGGCTCAACATCTGGAGCATCCGGAGCATTAGGGGCCTCACTCCCACAGTCTAAATCAAAAGTTATGAAGTCAGAAGAAGTTTTGGCACAGGCTCTGGCAAAAATTAATGAATCTTTGGAAAGCCTAAGTAAACAGGTAACTGAGACAAATAGACAAGTAGCAGAAACAAATAGGCAAGTAGTTGAGACAAATAGACAAGTTGTGGAAGCATCAAATAAAATTGATTTAAATACTGCAAGTATTAATACCTTGGGACAAAAGGTGAATGCCAACACAGAGACTATCGAAAAATTACTACAGGAATCTGCCTTGACTCGACAAACTGCACAGGAAGCAAAAGATATTGCAATTGCTACTCAGGAGAAAATTCCACCTGTATATAAGAAATTGGAGGACCATGATGTGACATTTTCCATGTTTGAATTAAAAGATAGACAGAGAAATCTGAGAATTAGGGCTGTTCCAGAGCGGGAGAAAGATAATTTGGCTGATTTTCTTACACAGGAATTTACAGATTTTTGGCAATTGGACCCGGGGAAGGAAGAATTTAAGATAGTGAATGCATTTAGGCTCGGAAGAAGACAAGGCAAGGGCAAGGTGAGAGACTGTTTGATTACCTTTCGAACAAAAGAAGAGAGAGATAAAATTCTGAATTTGCACTATCAAAAAACTTTGGAAATTGATGACTCAAGACTAGTGATTTTTAAGGACATCCCAAAGCATTTGCTGGACTTAAGGTCCAATTACGGAGACCTAGTGACCTTATTGAAAAGAAACAGAATTCTTTTCAGGTGGGAATTTCCGCAAGGCCTGTCCTTCAAATATAAAGGGAGAAAGATAAAAATAAAATCAACTGAGGAAAAAGACAGATTCTTGAAAGATCACGAGGAAGATCTACTGAAAGAAGGGGAATCTGAAGAAGAACCAAAAGGCATACTAGACATATCAAATTTATCTTTTGGACTGCACGGTCCAGAAAAAGTGATACTACCCACAGAACAAGAAGCGGCACTTGGGGCAGTTGGAGGTAAAGTGAAGTAGCCCCCACCATGGCTCTGCAACTATTAAGCTGGAATTGTAACGGTTTGAATTCTCCGCGAAAAAGAAAAAGTGTGTTTCATTTATTAAAAAAAGGAACAATTGGACTTTATTTGTTTACAAGAGACACATATAACAAGGGCACATAGGAAGTTATTGATTAATAAAAGATTAGGACAGGAGTTTGTCTCATCTGACAAAGTTAAAAAAAGAGGAGTTGTGATTTATGCAAAGGAGAGACTTTTACCGAAATTTATCTTTAAAGATGATCAAGGAAGATTTTTGGCAATTGAAATTCAACTACAAGGAGAGAAATTCTTAATCGTGGGAATTTATGCACCGAACGAGGGGAAATCTGAATTCTATAAAAAGTTGCATGAGACTTTATTGGATCATTTGGATTATAATTTGATTTTGATGGGGGACATGAATGGAGTAGTATCTACAAATATGGACAAGGCTCAAAGACAGGTAGTCACCAAGGATGGTAGATGTGATGGGATGATGAGCTGCTTGTGCGTAAAATCGTATCCCCTCAGAGTTTGTTCAAGTCCACAAACCTCTGTCTGTGACGGAGCCCCTCAGACATGGCTCCTCTAGTCACTCGCAGATTCCGACAGTGGTTGCTTTCGAAATCGCTTCCAGCATAAAAGCTCCTTAACGGAAACACGTCTTCTGGACTCTCTGCGTGACAGTTTCCGGCGAGGAGTGGGTGTCCTTACAGGAGGTCCTGAAACCTCCCCACTGTTTTCGCTGGAAGTGTCTCGGAGCCATCCCTCCTGCTCACTTTCCCTCAGCTCAGCTCTTCTCCCCCTACTGGTTCCCTCTTCAGCTGCTGAGTCTCTCCCAACCTGTGTGAGCCCTTCCACCTCCCTTCCTTCCGATGGCAGTTCCCTGACATCCACCTCCCCTCCAGGGCCCCCTTCACCCCCTCCCGCCCCCTCCTCTATGGGCGGTGAGGAGGCAAAACCCCGGAAGGAACTTCCTTCACCTTCCGATGTCTCGAACACTTCTCTCCACCTGTTGCGGTTCCTGGTCTCGAAGTACTCCTCCTCCTCAGAGTCCATCTCCCCTTCCCCTTCCGAATCCGTGAATCCTTCCAACTCCTCCTCCTCCTCGGTGGTCCCAAAGTATTCCCTCCGGAACCTCTCCACAGGCTGAGGTTTCCTTGGGAACCTTTGATGGAACGTTTCTATCAATACCTCGTCACTGATATCTTCTGCCATTACCCAAGTGTTTTCTGACTCCGGTTCTCCTTCCCACGCTACCAAATACTCCACCTGATCCCCCTTCCACCTGGCGTCGAGGATTTCTGCCACATGGCTGCTGCATTCCCTTTCTTCTATGATCGGTCCCCGAGTGGACATCCCTTCTCGTCCCCCCTCATACGGTGACAGTAACGACCTGTGAAATACTGGGTGCAGTTTCATGTGGTTGGGTAACCGGAGCCTGAAAGCCACTGGGTTGACTTGTTGAATGACCTCAAAGGGACCCAACCTCCTGGGTCTTAATTTCTTACAACCTCCTTTGAACGGCAACCCTTGGGTTGACAGCCACACCCGATCTCCCACCCTTATGGTTTCACCTTCCCTTCGGTTCTTGTCTGCCTGCCTCTTGTATTCTTCCTTCGCCCTTTCTAAGTTGAGTTGGAGCTGACGATGGATTGCTTCCATTTCTTCTACAAAATGCTCGGCTGCCGGGACGCTCCATCTCTCCCCTCCTCCCCCTGGGAATGCCCTGGGATGACACCCATAATTAGCCAAGAAGGGGCTCATCCCTGTGGACACATTCTCTGCATTGTTGTAGGCAAATTCCGCCAGCGCCAATTTCTCTACCCAGTCATTCTCTCTGTCATTGACATAACACCTCAGGTATTGCTGGAGGACACCGTTTGCTCTTTCCGCCTGCCCGTTGGTTTCAGGGTGCCGGGCAGTCGAAAAGCTGACCTCCACCTGCAGTAAGCTCATGAGCTTCCTCCAGAACCTGGAAGTAAATTGTTTTCCCCTGTCTGAGACCACCCTCAATGGCACTCCGTGCAACCTAAAAATGTGTTCTACAAATAACTTCGCTGTCTCTTCCGCCGTGACTGCATGCGAACAGGCTACAAAGTGGCACATCTTTGTTAGTAGGTCTACCACCACCATGATGGCTGTTTTCCCCTTGGACTTCGGCAGATCAGTCATAAAATCTATCGACACTGCCTCCCAAGGTCGTTCTGGGGTTGGTAAGGGTTCTAATAGCCCCGCCGGCGCCCGCCTCTCCCCTTTGGCTCGCTGGCATTGCTCGCACCCTCTTACATACTCCCGTACATCTTCCCTCACCTTAGGCCACCAAAATTCCCTGGTGACCAACCACATGGTTTTGTGTTGTCCAAAATGCCCCGCCGTGGGGCTGTCGTGCAACTGCTTGAGTACCCTCCCCCTTAAGTCTCCTTCAGGGATATACAGTGCCCCTTTGTAATACAAAGCTCCATTTCTTTCCTCGAAACCCCCTGGTTCCTCTCCCTCACCCCTAAGACCTCTGAGCTTATTCTGGGCGTATTCATCATTCTCTGTTTCCTCTACCAGTTCTCTTTGCCCCACCAATGCCGCCCCACACACCCAGCGGTCCTCTGGGATGACATGTCTCTCTTCGGGTGCCCCCTCCCCTTCCAAATACTCAGGTTTGCGTGAGAGAGCGTCCGCCCTAACATTTTCTGGACCTGGCACATAACAAATCTCAAAGTTAAATTTGGAGAACTCCTGGGCCCATCTCACTTGCCGTTGGTTGAGCACTCGTGCCGTCCTCCAATACTCTAGGTTCTTGTGGTCAGTGCACACTTGCACCTTATGTTGTGCGCCAATTAGCAGGTGCCTCCATCTCCGGAACGCCTCATGAATGGCGAGTAGTTCTCGGTCATACACCGTGTAGTTCCTCTCGGATTTGTTCAGCTTTCGCGAAAAAAAGGCACACGGTCTCCACTCTGACTCCTCCTCCCCTGGCTGCAGAAGCACCGCCCCAATCGCTCTGTCTGATGCGTCAGTTTCCACTCTCATCGGTTTTTGTAAATCCACATGCAGGAGTTGTTCTTCCGAGGCGAAGGCCCTTTTTAGTTCCTCAAATGCTCGCTCCGCCTCCTCAGTCTTCTTCTTACTGCTGAGACAGTCTGTAATGGGCGCCATCAGGTGGGCAAAGTTTCGGATGAACTTACGATAGAAGTTCCCAAATCCTAGGAACCTCTGCACATCCTTCCTTGTTTTGGGTGTTTTCCATTCCAGCACCGCCTGGACCTTGCCGGGATCCATGGCCAATCCCTTGTCTGACAGGCGATACCCCAGGAATTCCACCTCCTTGGTATGAAACTGACACTTCTCCAGTTTCACCCACAGCTGGTTGGCTTGCAGCCTGCTCAACACTTCTCTGACGTCTCTCACATGCTGCTCCTCATTCTCAGAATACACCAACACGTCGTCTAAGAAGGCCACACAATTCTTGTAAAGCAAAGGCCCCAGGACGTGGTTCATAAACGATTGAAAGCATGCGGAGCCTGCTTGTAGGCCGAAGGGCATAACGAGATATTCAAATGCCCCTAAAGGGGTGAACATGGTGGTTTTCCATTCATCCCCCTTCCTTATTCGTATCAGGTTGTACGCCCCCCTTAGGTCCAGCTTTGTGAAAATCTTTCCCTTCCGCACCCTTGTCAAAATGTCGTCAATCCTGGGCATAGGGAAGGCCACTGGTTCTGACACTGCGTTCAAGGCCCTGAAGTCACACACCAGCCTCGGCTTGTCCGTGTTTTTTTTATCCACAAAAAACACTGGGCTGCCCCCCACCGCCCTGGACTCTCTGATGAACCCTCTCTTCAGGTTCTTGTCAATGAACTCCCTTAGCTCCTGCATCTCTCTGTCTGACATGGCGTACAGCTTGCCTACAGGGAGCTGTGCCCCAGGGAGTAAATTGATTTGACAGTCAAAGGGTCTATGCGGGGGTAGTTGGTCAGCTTCCCTTTCGCTGAAGACGTCGCGGAGATCTGCGTATTGTCGTGGTACCTTCACGTTCTCCGTTACTTCAGTCCCTGCTAGGGTGGCTTGGGCCCCTGCCAAACCCTTTCCCTCTTTGCAGTGTTCTAAGCAATGTGCTGAACCAAAAGAAACCACTCTCTGATGCCAGCCCACCAGCGGATCATGTAACGCTAGCCAGCTCATCCCCAATATAATGGGAGCTCCTCCCAAGGTGGCCACATTAAACGCTATCAGTTCGGTGTGCCTTGCCACCTTCATTATCATTGGGACGGTCTGCAAGCTGACTTAGCCTCCCAACAGCTCCCTGCCATCGATCGTGGTCACCTGCAGGGGGTTGCTTAAAGGGATCGTCTGTATCTGGTGTTCAGCTGCAAACTCTTTGCTCATGAAATTGCAGGAGCTGCCTGAGTCCAACAGCGCCTTTATCTTTAGAGGGTGTCCGTTTGGCAGCTCTAGCGCCACTTCTATCACTAGGGCGGGTTTAGGAGGTTCTGGCGTGGGCACTTTCACTGCTCTTTGGCCTGGCTGCTGTGCCCCGACGGTGGCAGCCAGGCGTTGGCTTTTACTTGCTCCGGTATTTCTTCCTCTCTTCCCTCCACAGCTCCCACCATCCCTTGCCATTCCTTCCTCTGGGGGCAGACTCTGGCAAAGTGACCTGGCTGTTGGCAGAGATAGCATTTCCGGGCGCCTTTTCCCTCCTTCTTTCCCCCCTCACTGGGCTTTGAAACTGCGCGCGCGCGTGCTGTTCCGATTTCCATCGGCTCTGCCGGCGGGAAAGTTGGCTCTGGAATGTCTGGAATGCGGAACTCCTTCCAACGTTCCCCCTTCCCTTCCCGCCTCTCCAATGCTCTCGCCTCCTGGCGCGCTCCTATGGTCAGCGCAGATTTGGTCAGCTGGTCCATAGAATCCGCCCTGGGGCCCCGGGAAAGTTCGTCTTTCACAGCCGAAGAAAGCCCTTCTTCAAATAGCATTTGAATGGGTTCCGCCGATAAGTCCCACCCCAATCTGTGAACCAGCATGGTGAACTCAGTCCAGTACTCACGGACAGATCGGCTCCCCTGTTTGCAAGCCATTAACTGTCTGCGCAACACTCCCTGCTCAATATCGCTGGAAAACATCAGATCCATGGCGCGAAAGAACTTCATCGTGTCCTTTAGGACGTCACTATTCGCTGCCATCAGGGGTCTAACCCAGTCTCTCGCCCCCTTTTCAAGATGCCCAATCACGAAAGCCACTCGTGATTCCTCGTCAGGGAATTCATCAAACTGCAGATTGAGGGCATATTGCATCTCTGTCCGAAAGGCATGATAGTCTTTGGGCTCCCCCCCAAACTTCTGCACCAATCCTGGTACCTTTCTGGCGAGCTGGGTGGCTTTCCCCTTTTTGTCTGCATCCTGAGCCCTCCTCTCCTCAAGCCTCGCCGTCTGCAGCGCTAGCTGGACCTCCAACACCCGGTACCTTTCCTCCAGGCTTGGACTCGCCCCTGCTCCTGCTTCTCCGGTTCCGGCTGGGTTGCTCATGATGCCTTCTCCTGCACAAGCTGCTTTCAAAGACTGTCGGAATGCTGTGATGGGATGATGAGCTGCTTGTGCGTAAAATCGTATCCCCTCAGAGTTTGTTCAAGTCCACAAACCTCTGTCTGTGACGGAGCCCCTCAGACATGGCTCCTCTAGTCACTCGCAGATTCCGACAGTGGTTGCTTTCGAAATCGCTTCCAGCATAAAAGCTCCTTAACGGAAACACGTCTTCTGGACTCTCTGCGTGACAGTTTCCGGCGAGGAGTGGGTGTCCCTACAGGAGGTCCTGAAACCTCCCCACTGTTTTCGCTGGAAGTGTCTCGGAGCCATCCCTCCTGCTCACTTTCCCTCAGCTCAGCTCTTCTCCCCCTACTGGTTCCCTCTTCAGCTGCTGAGTCTCTCCCAACCTGTGTGAGCCCTTCCACCTCCCTTCCTTCCGATGGCAGTTCCCTGACAGTAGACTACCGAAAACATTTTTTGAGATGACAGACAATATGGACTTAGTGGACATCTGGAGGGTAAAGAACCCCCTGGGAAGAGAAGGAACCTTTTTTTCTGAAGCCAAGATGACATGGACTAGAATTGACCAAATATGGATAACTAGAGGAATGGCACCAAAGATAAAGAAGGTAGAAATCTGCCCAAAAACTTGTTCCGACCATAATGCTGTAAGGATGGAGATGAAACAAACAACAACCGGATCCTTTAGATGGAGGATGAATGACACCTTATTTAGAGATAAAGAAGTTTACAAAAAGGCCCAAAAGACTTTGAGAGATTATTTTGAAATAAATATGAATACCAATGTAGAAAAAAGAGTAATCTGGGACGCAAGCAAAGCTGTGATGAGAGGGTTTTTGATACAACAGAATGCAATAAAGAAGAGAAGTCAAAATGAAAAGAAAGATAAAATCTTGGAAAAAATAAAAGAAGGAGAGAAGAAATTGAGAGCAAAACCAAAGTCCCAGGAGATTTTGAGAGAAATAAAATTATATCAAGTACAATATATGGAAATGATGAATCAGGAAATAGAATGGAAAATCAAACAAATGAGACAAAAAACATTTGAATCAGCTAATAAATGTGGAAAACTGTTGGCCTGGCAAATGAAAAAAAGACAAAAATTAAATACTATTATAAATTTAGAAGTGGAAGGAAAGAGTATACATAACCCAAATGAGATTAGAAATTGCTTCCAGAAGTACTTTAAACAATTATACACACAAGGGCCACAGAAGGAAATGGACATAGACCAATTTTTGAAGACAAATGGCCTACAAAAAATCTCTCAAGAAAGTAAATTAATGCTGAACTATAAAATATCTGAACAGGAAGTAGAAGGTGCCATACAAAATATGCAATTGGGCAAATCTCCAGGACCGGATGGGCTGACTTCCAGATACTATAGATCTTTGAAAGAGTGGTTACTGCAACCTTTGAAGGAAGTCTGCAATGAAATATTGGAGGGGAAAAGGGCACCAGAATGTGGAAAGAGGCGTATATCACACTTATACCGAAAACAGAGACTGAAAAGACTCAGCTTAAGAACTATCGCCCTATATCGTTACTTAATGTGGATTACAAAATTTTTGCAGACATTTTGGCCAAGAGATTGAAAAAAATATTGATGAAAGAGATTCATAAAGACCAAGCGGGCTTTCTCCCGGGAAGACATCTGTCTGATAATTTGAGGAATATAATTGATATTTTGGAAAAATTAGAAGTGAATATAAACACCAAAGCAGTATTGATATTTGTTGACGCGGAGAAAGCTTTTGATAATATCTCTTGGAGTTTTATGAAGAAGAATCTACATGGGATGGGGGTAGGCCAAGGTTTTGAAAATGGTATAGGTGCAATATACTCTGAACAAAAGGCTAAATTAATTGTAAATAATGTGGTTACGGAAGAATTTAAGATAGAAAAAGGGACACGACAGGGTGCCCAATTTCCCCACTGCTTTTTATATCGGTCCTGGAGGTTTTGCTAAATATGATTAGAAAGGACCGGTTGGTTAAGGGCATACAGGTCGGAGCTAAACAGTACAAATTGAGAGCATTTGCAGATGACCTAGTATTGACGTTACAGGAGCCAGAATCTAGTACTAAAAGAGTTTTAGAATTAATTCAGGAATTTGGTCAGGTGGCAGGTTTTAAATTGAACAAGTTAAAAACTAAGGTTTTAGAGAAAAACTGAACACCGATTGAAAGAGAGAGGTTTCAGAATGAGACAGGATTGAATGTGGTAAAGAAAGTGAAATACTTGGGGATTAATATGACAGCCAAAAATGGGAACTTATTTAAAGATAATTACGAAAAATGTTGGACGGAAGTGAAAAAAGATTTAGAAATCTGGTCAAATTTGAAACTCTCGTTGCTGGGCCGTATTGCTGTGATAAAGATGAATGTATTGCCTAGAATGTTGTTTTTGTTTCAGACATTACAAATTGTAGATAAGATGGACTGTTTCAAGAAGTGGCAGAGAGATATTTCTAGATTTGTCTGGCAGGGCAAGAAGCCCAGAATAAAATTTAAGATATTAACTGACGCCAAGGAAAGAGGTGGATTTGCCCTGCCAGACCTTAAACTTTATTATGAATCAGCAGCTTTTTGCTGGCTGAAAGAATGGCTACTTCTTGAAAACACAGACATTTTGGATTTAGAAGGTTTTAACAATGTATTTGGATGGCATGCATATTTATGGTATGATAAGGTCAAAGCACACAAAGCATTTAAAAATCATATTGTTAGGAAAGCATTGTTTAATGTCTGGATAAGATACAAAGACTTATTGGAAAATAAAACCCCAAGGTGGCTGTCACCAATGGAAGAAAAGCTCTGAAAAGGCTCAATATGGAGGCCAAATGGCCGACATATTGGGAAATTTTGGAGCAAGAAGGAGATAAATTGAGACTGCAGAGTTTTGAAAAATTAAAAAATAAAGTGAGAGATTGGCTCCACTACTATCAGATAATGGAGGCATATAATTTGGATAAGAAAATAGGCTTCCAAGTGGAAAAGTCAAAATTAGAAACAGAATTGTTAGAACCCAAAACTAAAAATTTGTCAAGAATGTATAACTTGCTGTTGAAATGGAATACTCAGGATGAAACGGTGAAATCTGCTATGATTAAATGGGCACAAGATGTTGGACATAATATTATGTTCGCTGACTGGGAACAGTTATGGACCACAGGTATGAAGTTTACGGCATGTAATGCCTTAAGAGAGAATATTATGAAAATGATATACAGGTGGTACATGACAAGTCAAACTGGCAAAAATCTATCATTTGCCCGATAATAAATGTTGGAAATGTAAAGAAACTGAAGGTACATTCTTTCACCTTTGGTGGACGTGCCCAAAGATTAAGGCTTTCTGGGAAATGATATATAATGAACTGAAAAAGGTATTTAAATATACCTTTCTGAAGAAACCAGAGGCCTTTCTCTTGGGCATTGTCGGCCAACTGGTGCCAAAGAAGGACAGAACTTTTTTCATGTATGCTACAACAGCAGCAAGAATACTTATCGCAAAGTATTGGAAGACACAAGATCTACCCACTTTGGAAGAATGGCAGATGAAGGTGATTGACTACATGGAATTGGCGGAAATGACTGGCAGAATCCGAGACCAGGGAGAAGAGTCGGTGAAAGAAGACTGGAAAAAATTTAAGGACTATTTACAGAAATATTGTAAAATTAAAGAACTTTAGAAGGATGTTGGATAGAAATTAAGAGGTTTTTAGCTGTAATGCTTTAAGAGACATGGAAAAAAAAAAGGTTAACAATTGGGTAAAAGATTAATGGTAAGGATTTGCTGAACCAACAAACTGAATTGGAATACAAAGAAGGTAGGTATTAGGAGGTCTGGGGAAATAAGAGTAAGGAAGATAGGTTATGGAACATTATTGTGTTTTTAACTGTTTTATTTTCTATGTTTTTTCTTACTTTCTACTTTTTTTGCTGTAATTTATACTTTTTTCTTTGTCTTCGGTATTTTTGTGAAACTTTAATAAATATCATTTAAAAAAAAAAAAGAAACTAACACCAACTGGTTCCTTTAGATGGAGGATGAATGACACTTTGTTTAGGAACGAAGAAGTGACTAAGAAGGCCCAAAAAACCTTGAGAGATTATTTTGAGATTAATATGAATACCACTACCGAAAAAAGAGTAATCTGGGACGCAAGTAAAGCGGTTATGAGAGGATTTTTGATACAACAGAATGCAATTAAGAAGAGAGTTCAAAATGAGAAAAAAGACAAGATTTTGGAGAAAATAAAGGAAGGAGAGAAAAAATTGAGAGTGAAACCAAAGTCGCAGGAGATCTTGAAAGAGATAAAGTTATATCAAGTACAATATATGAAAATGATGAACCAGGAAATAGAATGGAAAATTAAACAGATGGGACAAAAGACATTTGAATCGGCAAATAAATGTGGGAAACTGCTGGCTTGGCAAATGAAAAAATGACAAAAATTTAATACCATTACAAATTTGGAAGTGGAAGGGAAAAATATACAGAATCCAGTGGAGATCAGAAAGTGTTTTCAGAGGTACTTTAAACAATTATATACACAGGAGACACAGAAAGAAATGGACATTGACCGATTTTTGAAAACAAAGGGACTACAAAAAATCTCTCAAGAAAATAAACTAATGTTGAACAACAAAATAACAGAGCAGGAGGTAGAAGGGGCCATCCAGAATATGCAGTTGGGCAAATCTCCAGGACCAGACGGTTTGACTTCAAGATATTATAGATCTCTGAAAGAATGGTTAGTACAGCCATTAAAAGAAGTTTGTAATGAAATATTGGAAGGGAAAAGGGCACCAGAGTTGTGGAAGGAAGCATACATCACACTTATACCGGAAACAGAGTCCGAGAAGACACAGCTTAAGAATTACCGCCCCATATCCTTGCTTAATGTGGATTATAAATTTTTTGCAGACATTTTGGCTAAAAGATTAAAAAAGGTACTAGTAGAAGAAATTCATAAAGATCAAGCAGGCTTTCTCCCGGACAGACACTTGTCTGACAATACGAGGAATATAATTAATATTTTAGAAAAATTACAAGTGAATATTAACACTAAAGCAGTTTTGATATTTGTGGACGCGGAGAAAGCCTTTGACAATATTTCCTGGAGTTTTATGAAGAAGAATTTACAGGGGATGGGGGTTGGCCAAGGTTTTGGAAATGGTATAGGTGCAATTTACTCAGAACAAAAGGCTAAATTAATTGTAAATAATGTAGTGACGGAAGAATTTAAGATAGAGAAAGGAACACGACAAGGTTGCCCAATCTCCCCATTGCTTTTTATATCCGTCTTGGAGGTTCTCTTAAACATGATTAGAAGGGACCAAATGGTTAAAGGTATACAAGTTGGAGCTAAACAGTACAAATTGAAAGCATTTGCCGATGATTTGGTACTGACATTACAGGAGCCAGAATCTAGTACCAAAAGAGTACTGGAATTGATTCAAGAATTTGGTCAGATTGCGGTTTTTAAGCTGAATAAGATGAAAACTAAGGTTTTAGAGAAAAATCTAACAGGGATTGAAAGAGAGAGGTTTTGGAAGGAGACAGGATTAACATTGGTTAAGAAAGTGAAATACCTAGGGGTCAATACGACTGCCAAAAATGTGAATTTATTTAAGGATAATTATGAAAAATGCTGGTTGGAAGTGAAAAAGGATTTAGAAATATAGTCAAATCTGAAGTTATCATTGCTAGGCCGAATTGCTGCGATAAAAATGAATGTATTGCCAAGGATGCTGTTTCTGTTCCAAACATTGCAAATTTTGGATAAAATGGATTGTTTCAAGAAGTGGCAGAGAGATATTTCTAGATTTGTCTGGCAGGGCAAGAAGCCTCGAATAAAATTTAAGATATTAACCGATGCTAAAGAAAGAGGTAGATTTGCCCTGCCAGACCTTAAACTTTATTATGAATCGGCCGCGTTTTGCTGGCTGAGAGAATGGCTGCTTCTTGAAAATACTGACGTGTTGGACCTAGAAGGTTTTAACAACGTATTTGGGTGGCATGCATATTTGTGGTATGATAAGGTTAAAGCACATAAAGCGTTTAAAAACCATATTGTCCGAAAAGCACTGTTTAATGTCTGGATAAGATATAAGGACTTGCTTGAAAATAAAACCCCAAGGTGGCTGTCACCAATGGAAGCGAAGGCTCAGAAAAAGCTCAATATGGAGGCCAATTGGCCGAAATATTGGGAAATTTTGGAACAAGAGGGAGACAGATTAAAATTGCAGAGTTTTGAAAAACTAAAAAATAGAGTGCGAGATTGGCTCCATTATTACCAAATAATGGAGGCATACAATTTGGATAAAAAAATTGGCTTCCAGGTGGAAAAATCAAAATTGGAAACAGAACTGTTAGATCCCAAAACTAAGAGCTTGTCAAGAATGTATAACTTGCTGTTGAAATGGAATACTCAGGATGAAACGGTGAAATCAACTATGATTAAATGGGCACAAGATGTAGGACATAATATTATGATGGCTGACTGGGAACAGTTATGGACCACAGGTATGAAGTTTATGGCATGTAATGCCCTAAGAGAGAATATAATGAAAATGATCTACAGGTGGTACATGACACCAGTCAAGCTTGCAAAAATATACCACTTGCCGGATAATAAATGTTGGAAATGTAAAGAGACTGAAGGCACATTTTTTCACCTTTGGTGGACGTGCCCAAGGATTAAGACATTCTGGGAGATGATTTATAATGAAATGAAAAAGGTATTTAAATATACCTTTCTGAAGAAACCAGAGGCCTTTCTCCTGGGCATGGTCGGCCAATTGGTGCCAAAATAGAACTTTTTTTATGTATGCCACAACAGCAGCAAGAATACTCATCGCGAAATATTGGAAGACACAAGATCTACCCACCCGGGAAGAATGGCAGATGAAGGTGATGGACTACATGGAACTGGCAGAAATGACTGGCAGAATCCGAGACCAGGGAGAAGAGTTGGTGGAAGAAGATTGGAAGAAATTTAAAGTTTATTTACAGAAACATTCAGAGCATGGGAAGTCACCCAAAGATATATAATTTGGCAGTTATATTTGGCTATTTTTGATTTTTCGAATCCCCGCAATGGGGTGAGCTCCCGTTACTCAGTCCCAGCTCCTGCCAACCTAGCAGTTCGAAAGCATGCCCCCCAAAAGTGCAAGTAGATAAATAGGTACCGCTCCGGCAGGAAGGTAAACAGTGTTTCTATGCAGTGCTCTAGTTTTGGTGTACCATTGCGCCAGAAGCAGCTTAGTCCTGCTGGTCACATGGCCCGGAAAAACTGCGGACGAACGCCGGCTCCCTCAGCCTGTAAAGCAAGATGAGCGCCACAACCCCAGAGTCGTCTGCAACTGGACTTAACTGTCAGGGGTCCTGTACCTTTTTATTTTTGATTGTATTGTAATTTGGAATGATTTAATATGGATTTTATTGGATTATTAAAATGGAAAACTTAATAAATATTATTTTTTTAAAAAAAGATGTTCTACCACTGAGCTATATGGCCCTTCCATTTTATGCAATCCACCTTGTGCCTAAGTACATACAAATTCTGACTAGCTTCCAGATAAACACCAGATGAAAAGAAGCACCAACCAAACTACATGGAAATAAAGGAACAAATGTTTAACTTATTTAATATTTTGTGAGGAGACTTAAAAACCTTTATCTGCAATACTATCCAGATTTTAGCCCTTTCACAGGTCCCATTGCAGAATCGGCAGGTCTTTTTATTAACAAAATGCACACACACTTAGAGCTCTTGTACATGAATAGATTACAAAGTGTTGTATAATTAACTTTTCGTTATGTTTTGAGCTAAACATGGAGCATTTCTCACTAATTTACAGCACAGTGTTCATTTAATCATATGTTAATTATAGTACGACTTGGAATCTGAGTGAATATTTGAGGTTAGCACATTAAGCATTAACTGTGAAATCGACAGGACGGATCATGAAAGGAAAGCATAGCAGGCAGCAGCTGAGAGTGCATTCAGATGTGGGGAATATTGTGTTAGTTTTGCTTCATATAATGGTGGTGCTTCTGTCCCATTTTCTAATGATCCTTTTCAGTACCTGCAACATTGTAGAATGGTGGATTTTTGACTGATTTTTGACACAATAGATTTCACTCACAGCAGTGGGCATGGTGTCATACAACATCCTATGTCATTGGACAACATTGCCTCAAATTACATGGAAATGAACACTAAACATGCCGTATATTCCATACCTTCCAACATGTTGAGTCCCCAAATTGGGACATGCATCTCCCTGTCCATGGTCCCATGTCAGTCACCAAGGCCGAAAGATGTGTCTTTTTCAGGGCAAGATCGGTATGAAATCATGCGATATCATGTTGCCCAAAATGGCCGCCGTGCTGGCATAGGACAAAAATGGGATATCATGGTTTTTTCCCAGGACATTTGCAGGGTATGTATTCCATTAGTTTGCCAGAGGTGGCTTTTACGACATGTGAAAGCTCAAATATAATGTGGATATGAGAAAGAAGTATGGGTTGGAGTGTGGGGGATCTAGTCGAGTTAGGAGCTATGAGAAGAGGAGTGTGAGAGGAATCACAGAGGCCTACAGTCAGTCACCTGCATGCAGCCACAACATCTAAAACTCTAGGCAAAAAAACACAACTCCATCACTCCAATCTGCTGGCTGCCTACATCTATCCTGACTGAGGTCCTGCCGCAGAGCTAGAAGCTCACTGCAACCAAATTGAGCCAAAAAGCTGAGGCCTAACCTTCAGGATTTCTCCTGAATTAGAACAAATTGTAAATTGACATTTCTGTAAACTGGATAAACTTCTACACACATGCATGCACACACACAATTCAATTTTTGAACAAAAAACACATTACAAATTCACAATTCTGGAATATTCTCGTTTTGGTTTCACAGATGAACTACAAGTTAGTTTGAAAAACATTTTATTAAAATGATAAATATTCATTTTGGGTTACAACCAATGTAGCACCAGCACAAAGGTATTCACATAAAGTGAATTTTTGATGTCTTGATTCCACCAGCAGGGCAATGGCAGTTTCCCTAGAAATAAATGCAACTTTATAGGACAGCCATTTTGGAATGCCTGACATGGTCCTCAGCTCATCAGGGTAGTGGACAATGTGAGTGAAGAGAAAAAACTTTCCTTTCCACTTTCTTCTTTGTGCATGCTTAAACCACACCTTCATAATTAAAGGTAGCAAAAGGGAGAATTTTGGCCATGGGATTCAGGAGAGCATAGAGAAATTGGTTCATTTTTGTTCAGTCCTGGGGAAGACTGAGTGGAGCTTGACCATTTTTGAATAGCTGAAAATGGAGTGTATCATCGATCACCTACAGAATAAAGGTTATTTTTCCACTGACAACTTTCCCCTTGCAAAATAAATATTTGAGGAGTGTTGCCCCTCCCCACCAAAAAAGGAAAATAAATCTGGTTTAGAAATAGTAAGATAAATCTTGCCATGCTATAGAATGATGTCCCAATTAGAGTTGGTTTCTGTTCCAGCTGATTCAACAATTTAATGAGCGCATGAAACCTCTATTAGCATTAATTGAAGTTCTGTGCATGTACTGAGGGCAGAATAAATCCCTGCAGATTTTAAAACTGTGGATGCATATAAACAGCATGGAGGAAATAAAGGCTTGCAGTGGAACGTAAAAGAATTCCTGCAAATTATATTAGCATGAATGGGAGATTGATTTAGGAGAGGAGTCTAAGGGCGGGGGAGTGTAAACAAAGAAGGGGGGTCCCGCTGACCTCAAACTGAGACAGAGAATATTTTTAATATAGGCTCGGTCTGAGCTTGACCACCTGTAAACATTAGAAAACAGCGTGTGCATAATTATAATGAAATATCCACAGAGACAATCAAGCTTACTGCATTGAATGCTGCTGACGGGAGTCAAATAATATTGTGTTTGGATTTAATTTTTCAAGTGCTCCAATTGTAGAGAGTAAACAAAGCATATTATATGCTGGAAGTTTATTCCTATAAAAGCATCTTTCTGATGACTTATGCAGCAAGTCTTGACATCATGCCTCCATCGTCTCCTCAACCTTCTTAAAGGTAAAGGTAAAGGTACCCCTGCCCGTACGGGCCAGTCTTGACAGACTCTAGGGTTGTGCGCTCATCTCACTCTAGAGGCCGGGAGCCAGCGCTGTCCGCAGACACTTCCGGGTCATGTAGCCAGCGTGACAAGCTGCATCTGGCGAGCCAGCGCAGCACACAGAACGCCGTTTACCTTCCCGCTAGTAAGCGGTCCCTATTTATCTACTTGCACCCGGGGGTGCTTTTGAACTGCTAGGTTGGCAGGCGCTGGGACCGAGCGACGGGAGCGCACCCCGCCACGGGGATTCGAACCGCCAACCTTTCGATCAGCAAGTCCTAGGCGCTGAGGCTTTTACCCACAGCGCCACCCGCGTCCCCAACCTTCTTAGTTGGATGGATATAACTTTTCAATATGGAAAGTAGTGTTTGATAACAGCATCACCATCACCCTTGCTAGCTCCAGACTTTTAGAGGGATGCTTTAGCAACACAGAAAGCTACTTTATATCGGCCTCATTCACAAACCATGGCTCAGCATGAATGCACAAAGGTAACCATAGGGGAAACCTTGGCTCCAGATCATGCTTAAGAAGGTTCTCACTCACTCACGATCCCAGGTTCAGACAACATGCTAAGATTGGGTTGCTGCTCTGCACTGAAATGAAGAGCTTGAGGAGGAGCAATAAGGAAGCAATTTAGTTCTGTATTATTTTTACTGACTCACAGCTGCTTCCCAGGGTTTAAAACAGTGGGCATTACCAGCCCTGCCTGTAAAGGTTGCGGGTTGACCCTGGGACGTTCTGCAGGCAAAGAAGATGCTATACCAGACAGAGGTCCTTTGGCTGGGTCGGGACGCTATGGGATGGGGGGGCAACTCCCATCTCTTGCGGGGGCGCAATTAGTGCCAGCGCTGTCTGTTTAGAGTTTGGGTGTAATCTTTGACACCTCCCTTTCCATGGAGGCACAGATTGCAGCTATAACAAAGGCGGCATTTATTCATCTCTGCCAAGCTAAGCAGTTAGCTCCTTACCTCTCTCGCCCTGACCTAGCCACTGTGATCCATGCGACGGTCACTTCCAGGCTTGATTATTGTAACTCACTCTACGTGGGGCTGCCCTTGAGACTGACCCAGAAACTCCAGCGGGTGCAGAATGCCGCGGTGAGACTTCTTATGGGGTCCTCGCCGCGGGATCACATTCACCCAGTGCTATTCCAGCTGCACTGGCTCCTGGTGGAGTACAGGATCAGGTTTAAGGTGCTGGTTTTAACCTTTAAAGCCCTATACGGCCTAGGATCCTTGTACCTACAGGACCACCTCTCCTGGTATGTCCCACAGAGGACCTTACAGTCTTCAAACAAAAACATCTTGGAGATCCCGGGCCACAGAGAGGTTAGGCTGGCCTCGACCAGAGCCAGGGCTTTTTCGGCCATGGCCATGGCCCCAATCTGGTGGAATGCTCTGTCACAAGAGACTAGAGGCCTGTTCCACCAGGCCTTTGGCCAAGGCACAATCTGACCTACTCTCTCCTTCTGTAATGCTCATAGAACTCTAGACCAATGGTTGCCATTAATTTGATTCTGAATTGATTTTAGAATGTATTTTAATTAATTGACTGTGTGATTTTATAACCCTTCCCTATGAAACGAAGAAGGTAGAGTCACACCCAATATGACGTCTGCCATTACTGCCATGGGAAACGCCACATTTCTTGAAATCCTGCCTTCTGTATAAGACTTAAACATACACAGACCCCTGCAGACAACTAGTGTCAAGCCTTGCTAGTTGTGCTCTTTTGTTTCACTGTAACCTGATATCCAAGGATGCAAGGGATTGGACATTGATAAGAGTTGAGGGACATTGCCTCCTTTGAACAGATGCGGCCACACAAAGCCACCAGGTGCCCATTAGGGCCAAGGAAACTTCATAAGGAAACATTTCGGCTTCTTTACCTATCAGTCTCATGTCTATACCCCCCCTTTTTTTTTACTTTGAATTCATTTACTTCAAGAATACAGACTGAAAATAATACTATATTTTCAATCAACATGACTGATGCATCTCAAGAATTTAAGGGGCAGTCATGTACAACACATCGTTCACAAGCCCCTGGTGGACCTCGGGGTTGTTTCTGGTTGATCGCAGGGCCTTTCTCTGAGCAGCGAGCGAGGGAGCCGGGGAGAGGTCTGTGCGATGGTGCTGGAAGAGGGGAGGCTGCCTTAGCATGGCTTTCCCTGATGGGGAAGAGGGCGGCTGCTGGAGACGGAGGAAGGCACAAGGAGGAGCTGTGTGGGAAGGCTCCCTTTGATAGGGGAGACAGGGGGGAGGGGGAGGGGGAGAGGGAGAGGGAGAGGGAGAGGGAGAGAGAGAGAGAGAAGCAGGGAAGGTGAATCACAGAGCAAGGAAGGAAGCAACTTGGAAAAAGAGTTAAGAGAGAGGGGGCAGGGAAACTGGCTCCTCAGATCTGTGCAAACTAATATAAAAATATAGTTTGACTTTTCTCACTTATTTAGTTACTTGTCCATCTAGTAACTATTTGGATCTGTCATAATGATATCCAAACATAACTACTGTATCTGTGAAATAAAGATCCATCTATCTATCTATCTATCTATCTATCTATCTATCTATCATCTATCTATCTATCTATCATCTTAAATGGCTTTGGAGGGTGGTAGATCACTGCCAGTTTTTGATTCTTGTTGGTAGATCGCAGCCAACTTTAGGTTGGACGTGCCTGTTCTACAAGAAAAGGACTGCTCAGGGGTGTGCAGAGGACAGAGAAATATAGGCGGACAAGAGGATCCAGCTCATTCTCTGGGAATCATTATGCTACAGGAATTATACAGTGGAATCTAATGAGCTTCTTACTTTAGAATTAATTTTGCAATTAGCATTAATAAGCACAGCATCGGAATCATCCCCCTTTCCCTCCATGGCACACAATAATAAATGCAATCAAAACACACTGGCAGATTGCTGTGAATCTGTCGATGGATTAGATTTTAAATAGAGGAGAATAAAACACTGAGCCAATTGCGAGATCCTATGAGCTCTTCTTTTCTAAAGAAAGTGAGCTGGATTTATATAATTCCATCAAGGGCGCCGGTATTTACAGAAACAGAAAGGTTGTGCTGGAATAAAGAATGTGCCATAGTGATGCAAGATGCTTATTCATAAAGCAGTTATACGGATGGCAAAGAGTCCAGGGAACTGCAGAGCTATTATTATGCAGCATCGCACGGACTGTAGGTGCCTTAATGGGATTGCTGAGGTTTGCAGTTTCCCTCTGCTCCCAGTATATACATGCTACATGCAAAGCTGCCCTTAAAATGTAGTCTCTTCGTTCACAAAATTGGTAGCTTAGCTACTTCCAGTTGGCCAGGTGTGTGGAACAGGTCTCGGTGTTTTGATTTCTGGGAATGGAGTTGAGAGATGACCTAACCTGGGGAGAAGACAGTAAAGACCTGATGAAGAGAGCACAGCAGAGGTTATATTTTCTGAGAATCCTCCACAAAAATAATCTCTCAAAGGACCTGTTGATGGCATTTTACCATTGTGTGTTAACTTATGTCTGTATGTGTGGTTTGGGAGCTGCAAGGTCAGGGGAAAAACAATGTGGTCCAGGGTTGTAAAGACTGCGGAGAGAATAATTGGGTGCACTCTTCCCACCTTGGATCAAATCTATGCTTCCATAAGAAAGCTGCAGAGATAGTGCAGGATAGTACGCACCCCAGAAATGATCTCTTTCAGCTTCTGCCTTCTGGAAGAAGGTACAGGGTTATAAAGACTAGGACTAGCCTCGTGAGAAACAGTTTTTATCCAAATGTGATTTTGGTTTTAAATGCAGTGTAAGGTAGTCTCTGTGGGAGTATATTGTATTTAATTATGGGGTATCAGAGTTCTTCGGGGGTTAACCAGGCTGGGATAGCTGGGATAGCAGGCTTGTTGGTTTTTCAATGTCTGATGTAGATTTTTTCAATTTTGTTGTTCTGTATGGGACAATGACAATAAAGATTATCATATCGTATCGTATCGTATCAAAGTGGGATGATTGCCTGCTGGACTTGCTTCAGCAATGCACAGTATATAGTTCCATGTATGGATTCCCTCATGGTGCCAATGCAAAATAAAAGAAGCTACAGATTCACATGAGCCTGGACAGAAAATACTGGTGATCTGAACCCACCCTTAGAAATATCAGTTCACATGCATTGGCAGGAAAGTGTTGCAAATATGAGAGATTTTCCTTGGGACTAACAGCAGAGGGAACAATTCTCATTGTGGTTTCAACCAAGCACCTGTAAATTGTTTTGAAAAAGAAAAGAAACCCTGACAAGTTTACTAATTTCAGATTTGGTGACATGCACATTGGCTATGAGAACAGTGCCAGATTTACGTATAAGCTAAACAAGCTATAGCTTAGGGTCCCACTCTCTTGGGGCCCCCCAAAAAAATTAAAGGAAAAAAACCTGGATGTTCATTTCCAAAATGTAAGATAAAAAACAAATAAAATGGCTTTAGATAACTATAGTGGTACCTCTGGTTAAGAACTTAACTCATTCCGGAGGTCCGTTCTTAACCTGAAACTGTTCTTAACCTGAGGTGCCACTTTAGCTAATGGGGCCTCCCACTGCCACCGCCGCATGATTTGTGTTCTCATCCTGAAGCAAAGTTCTTAACCCAAGGTACTATTTCTGGGTTAGCGGAGTCTGTAACCTGAAGCGTCTGTAAACTGAAGTGTCTGTAACCCGAGGTACCACTGTATTAGGTCCATAAATTACCATATAGCAAATATTCAACACACAAAAACAGTGACAATTTGTTGACAAAGGACAGCTGGACGTACAAAGGGTACCATTACCTTCAGTTGCTTAGGGCCTCATCAAACCTAAATCTGGCCCTGTATGAGATAGGCACACCAATTCTAGGGGGAGAAAAATTCTTCAGTCCCCTGGATATCTGTTTGAAAGGGGCTCAGCTTCCTCTATTTTGAGGGGGCCCATTGCATGTTGTGTGTGTGTGTGTGATGTCATGTGTGGTGCACAACGCACCTCACAGCTTCAGTGCCCAGCTCCGCCAGAGCACCTGGCCTCCTCCAGAGGACATGATGTTTCATTTGCCTTGTGCTCACGACATACATGACAAGCGCAACACACAACATGCAGTGCACAATGTCAAGCACACGTGATGTGCAATGCGCACACAATGTCTTTCACGCACACGGCGTATGACGGGGCCCCTCAACCTTGGGTGCAACCTGGCACCTCTGCTATGAGCATACACTCAGCTGATTCTAAGACTGTGGTTCCCAAACTTTTTCCCCCCGTGGACCATTTGAAAACTGCTGGGGGTCTTGATGGATTATATAAATATTTTCTTTCTGTCTGTTGTAAAGTACTGGGCTAGATGCTTTTGAATTTTAATTGTATTTTGCAGACACTCAGAAGTATGTTGCATGAAAGGGCACTTGTATGCTCTCTCTCTCTCTCTCTCTCTCTCTCTCTCTCTCTCTCTCTCTCCAGCAAACATGATTCTGAATGAAAGGTCCATAAAGGACACTTGTGAAAATAATACCAAGAGGGAAAACCTCTCGGGAGAAAGGCAGATCAAAGATTCACCAAAAAAAGTACAAACTTGGGAATGCAGAAAGGCAATGAAGAAGAGAGAGAATAGCTGTCTAGACTGAAGGTTCTGTGTCTGCCAGAAAAGCTGGCTAAAGCCTATTTGGAAATACAGTGGTACCTCAGGTTAAAAACTTAATTCGTTCTGGAGGTCTGTTCTTAACCTGAAACTGTTCTTAACCTGAGGTACCACTTTAACTAATGGGGCCTCCTGCCACCACATCGCCACCACACGATTTCTGTTCTCATCCTGAAGCAAAGTTCTTAACCCAAGGTACTATTTCTGGGTTAGCGGAATATGTAACCTGAAGCGTCTGTAACCTGAAGCGTCTGTAACCCGAGGTACCACTGTAGGTGGTCTCAAAAGCTGACAGATGCTTTTATTATCTGTAACAACATTGTTGTTCTCAGTGTGGTGTGATGAAGCAAATTATTAAAGGATTTGATTCTCACTCCCATTCAGTGTGCATCGTTGGTGCAATCATTATGCACCACATCTAGTAGGTTATCTGTTTCCTAGTAGAAGCTGGTCAAAGCCCTAAATAGAGCTGCTTCTCCCGATTCAGCTTTGTTCTTGAACACAAGTATAGAGTTCTGTGTGACTCAAAAGATTGTGTTAGCAGTGCTGTGAATATGTAGCGCAAGGCCCCTTTCCCTTTTTGTGTATCCATGCACAAATTACCAAGAGGTTTGGGATCTTTTGATAGAGTCATGATATACATCCGTTATGAATATGTGTTTAATTCCATACCCACAAGATGTTCTTGAACAAAAGAAATAAGTAAAGTGTGGTTTGCATATTCAGACCCTGAAACCTCCCCCCTAAATAAATTCACACATGATTCAAAATTTTGGTTTGGTTTTTGGCAGAATTTAGGCCACAACGTTATTGATTACAGAAAGTGACTGGTTGCATGGGTTCTGGTTCGACTAACTCCCTGCCATGCAGGTAGCGCTGACCCAGGGTTCCAGCACAGGTCAGTCAAGGGTGGACACCTGGATAGCGGAAAGCCGGGAGCAGGCTAACTCCGCCACCCAAATGTCCCCCTGGACTCAGGCACGGGCATAACCCCCTCTTAGGGGTTGACCAAACCATCGAGTCCCTGGATTCCTTTAACGGAATACCCTTCACATAGGGATGGCGAGAGCGTTCTCCCATCCCTATCACCTGAACCAGAGCCTATCCGCAACCTTACAAGTTGTGACGATTTGCTACACGGCAGGCAAAACCCAAATGACAACAGCCAATCAGCCAAGTGGGAAAACTCCTGCCATGCCCCTGTCCCAATGACAGTTGACACACAACGGCATAGCAAGGTCAAGCGCACAGCCCTAAAAGTAGGGAGAGGTGGACGGGTATTCCGAATGCATGCTCCGAAAGAGGAAGCTCTGGGTCACGTGCATGGGTATAAATAGGTCCCTCGAACTGTTTGGACTGCGTCCCATTGGCCAGATTGCATCCAGCTAGGAGGGACCTACCAATCAGGTGTTGTGGCTGACCAATCATACCCACCCACAACACAGGGTCTCGGTTTTGAGGTCTCACCGCAATACGTGCCCTCTTTAAGGGAGGACCCGATTTATCATATGAAAGTGACAGAATATATAAATGCTTTTTCAGACACCAAAATTACAATTTAAGCAGGTGGCAAATCCTTAATTATTCTCAAAAGCCTACAGAAAGTGAGCATGACAATTTTGCCACACTAATAGCAAGTCAAGAAATGGAGGACAATGGTATACCCAGGGCTTATTTTCAGGCAGAACTTGCTGGAACTCAGTTCCAGCACCTCTCAGGTGGGCACCATTGCTATTCGAAGAGAACGATGGAAGTGTTCATGGCAATTTCTGGCACCTTCTCCTAGAAAAATAGTACTGGGTATATATAAAGTGTGTGTTGGTTGCTTAAGAGTGTGGAGTAAGTTCCTTGTTGGAGCTTGAAGAGCTAACTAACCACTGAAAAGCTAGGGTTTGTTTACTAATTTTAGCCAATGCATTCTAATCGAGAAGGGGGTGGGTTTCAGATGAGCAATTCCTATAATTCCTATATTTCTTCCCAGAGTTTCCTGCCTATTTCCCATTTTGTCTATTCTGCTTAATTAAAAGTTGAAAGAATATCATCCTGGTGAGCAATGGCTTAACTGGTTATCCTTGTTTGCTTCCTGTCTTAAAGTTATCTTATCATTTTGTCTCTGTAGCAACCATTCTTTAGCAGGCGGTATAGATTTTACTGGTAACTAGATTAGGTAAAGTGACCCCTGGCCGTTAGGTCCAGTCATGGACGACTCTGGGGTTGCAGCACTCATCTCGCTTTACTGGTCAAGGGAGCTGGCGTACAGCTTCTGAGTCATATGGCCAGCATGACTAAGCTGCTTCTGGCAAACCAGAGCAGCGCACGGAAACACCGTTTACCTTCCCGCCGGAGTGGTACCTATCTATCTACTTGCACTGCATGCTTTCGAACTGCTAGGTTGGCAGGAGCAGGGACCGAGCAATGGGAGTTCACCCCGTCACGGGGATTCAAACCACCGATCTTCTGATCGACAAGCCCTAGGCTCTGTGGTTTAACCCACTGTAACTAGATTACAGGTGCTGATTTTTATACAAGGTATTGTCTCCACAATGCCTTGCAGGACTCATTTGATATAAGACTGGTACCAGGGTCAAGAAAGTTCTTAATGGGGCTCTCCTGTCATATTAAATTATGCCAACCTTTTTACGCATACTGTGATCTATAGTAATAAACCACAGAAAAGTTCAGATTGGCAAGCACCTATTCACAACCCTTGCTGCATATAATTTACATCTCAAGTCAGATCTTAAAATAGGCCAGTAAGGTCATTAGTAGTATATTATGCTGATTATTCTTCATGGCCTAATTAATAGGGATTGATGGGTGCTCAGCTCAAAGTTCATTTTTATCTAGTGTTACTACAAATTCATTTATTCAAATGGGAGACATCACAAACATTCGGCAGCCTGCAATTTGCATATGAAAACAGAGCCATCAGGTACCATTGGGACAACATATTACATATTGGTAACAGAGATTCTACTAATGAAGAATGAATTTAAGATTTTAATAGAAGGAAGTTTATTGCTAACTTTATTGTTCAAGCAAGCTAAACTCTGTGGATTCACCAGGAATTTGCTGCCAGTGGAGAGCCACCATGTCTGTTTTATGGAATGCATGCTTTTCATTGAGTCCACTGCATGTGGGGAAGGGAGATTTAACCCTTCTCTCCCCAACCAAGAGCCTGATTGAATTCCATGTGCCCCAGCAATCAGCTTTAGAATAAAATCTCCCAGTTAGAGCAAATTGGAGTTTTCTCCTGTCCTAAGGCTAATTGTTGCCTCGGGATAGGGGGATCTTCAGAATTTTGACTCTGCTCCACATTCACTGTGATCCTGACAAAAATTATTGGAGGGTTGAACATAGCAGTTGTTATTTTAATATCCAGGTGTAGTTGATAACCACACTGTCTATTTTTGCCTGAGGGGCTGGGCACAGGAGGAGAAATGGTGGAGACCGCCTCTGCTTCCTGACCCACCATCTCCCAGAACCTGGTGAGCCTTAAAAGTAGGAGAGCAAAGAGCTCGAAGACAGAGGGCACACGTAGAGGAGGTGATGATGACAACGAATGAGGAACAACGCCATTATCCAAGGGGCTGGGTTCTATAGCCTCTCTCTATAAAGTCTGAAATAAAAAAGGACTGTAAGAAACCTTTCCTTGCCTTTATACTTTCCTGGGCAACCAGCTGGGAGCCACCGACAGCATCATGACAGGTGCAGACTAAATCTGTATTTCCCCTTTACAACAGACCAATTTCTAATCAGGTGGGGAAAATAATACTCACCCACTGAGTTTTATTGAGAGAGCGTAGTGAATGGCAATTTAAATGTTGACCATGATGGCTGTCCCAAAGGCAGAAGGGTTTTGGCTGTGTGTATAAGAAAGCCCTGCTACCCAAACTCCTGTCTCTATTTATGTTTCTTCTCTAAAGCTTCACTTCCCCTCAAGCATTTGCTTGTTCGCTATATTTCTTCAGTGTACTAGATTCACTGTTGCAGAGTCCATCCGCCACTACCTTCATGATAATATCATCTGTATTTTCCATAAGACGTGGGTGAATGCACAGCAGTTCTAGGGAATAAAGGCTAGTGTGGAAACCATCTTAGTGGGGATTTCAACCCAGATCTTCCCAGTTACACCCCATCCTTTTATCCATTGTATCCCACTAACTCTTGCTATTTCAGGTGAGAAGAAGGAAAGAGTAGCTACTAATGATGTCATTTCAAGGAAGAAACTGGAACATTTAAATCGATTTAAAAATTCATTTAACCTTTGAAACTCTCTTAAACATAATATTGACTTTCTTCTGGTTAATTCCTTTGCCTAACCTCTTTAGCACTAATATGTCAGGTACATGGAGAAAAGGAGTGAAAAGGTCAACATGATTCTACCTTCTAATTTTATGTTTCAGTTAATATTTTATAACATGTTAAAAGCAAAGTAAATTGATTGAAAAGCTCTTACACATCTTAGAGGCACAATAAATCAGTTGCGTGCATTGGCACTATGTAGGGGAATGAATTCTAAGGCAAATTGGAATACTTCGAAGTGTGAGGTGAATGAGGTTCACCAGGTGACCTTCGGTCAATCACTTGCTCTCAGCCTAACCTAACTCACAGGATTATCTGAAGAGGGGGAGAACCATGTAAGTTACCTTGAGCTCCTTGAAGAAAAATTTGGGGGTATAAATGCAATAAGTAAGTAAATAATAAAGTCCTATGAGTTGGTTCAGGACCCCTGCAAAGTTTTCTGTTGCTCTATCATCTCTGTAATATGCTGAGCATATAGGTCTTTGTCTTTCTATACCTCTCAATTATTTTAAGAGGAAAAACCCTTGCTTCCCCCCTCCCAATAGAGATTATAGAGGGAAATGTCACAGGCAGAAACAATATTTTCTATAACAGCATCTGTAAATCTTCACTTGGTTTTCTTTAACCCTTTATTGATTGTTCAGTAGCACCTTGTAGACCAACTAAGTTTCTTGTGGTATAAGCTTTCGTGTGCATGTACACTTCCTCAGATGCTTTTTCGTGTATGCACACAAAAGCTTATACCGGAACAAACTTAGTTGGTCTAGAAGGTGCTACTGGACAATTTTTTAAATTTTATTTTTATTTCAACTATGTCAGACCAACACAGCTACCTACCTGAACCTTTATTGATTGATATCCTTTTCAAATTGGTCGATTTTAATGTGGAGAGTGCATCTTAAACATATATTCAGTTGTTAGTACTGCAAGGCCAAGAGCTTCTTCTTAAAAACAGGCCATTGACAACAATTTCCACAACGTTGCACCCAAACATTTGCAGAGTATCTTCAATCTCAAATCCAAACTTCTAGAATAGTTATTTTAGAGGAAGTGAACAGATGCCAATCAAACCAATTTCACCCTCAGCTCCACTTCTGACTGATTCCAGGAGCTCTCCAAATTAGATAACTGAACAATAAAAGGGGCAATTCTTTGCTCAGTATTGAGAAGATTTACAAGCACAGATGCGTTGTGGACTGGCAGAAGGGTCTCTGCGGTTCTATAAAAATGAAATCATAAACATCTTTCAGCTAAGAAATGAAATTAGAATGTCATAGTAGCAATAATTTTATTAAATCCAGACAATGAACTCAATTAGAAAACCTAGTTGAAAGAATAAACTGTGAAGAACTTTCACAATTAGTTGAGCAGCAAATATTTTTGCTTTTCTCTCTCTTGTTCATACTTTGCCAAGAAGAAGCTGCAGAAAATTTACAACCTAAGTTTTCTCACTGGCCTACACCCAAATGCCAAGGCTGGTGAACATTTTTATGATATAAACATGCAATTCACATATGTCTGTCTCTATAGCATCTATATCTATCTATCATCTACAGTGGACGCTCGGGTTGCAAACGTGATCCATGCGGGAGGCACGTTCGCAACCTGCAGTGTTCGCAACCCACAGCGCTGTGTCTGCGCATGCATGGGTCACGCTTCTGCGCATGCTCAAAGCACGATTTAGTGCTTCTGTGCATGCGCGAGTGCCAAAACCCGGAAGTAACTCGTTCTGGTACTTCCGGGTTTGGCACAGTGTGCAACCCGAAAACACACAACCTGAAGCGTCTGTAACCCGAGGTATGACTGTATCATCTATCTACCTATCTACCTATCTACCTACCTATCTATCTATCTATCCATCTATCTATCATCTACATAAGCACCACATAATGCTGCACAACAGAGAAAGCTGAAATGTCAACATTTTGAGTTCCAGGAAAGTGAAATAACAATAGTTTCTCATCCAGTACAGCAACAGAAAACATAATAGCACTAAGCACTATAGTGTACCATCAGGGCACTGCTGAGTTTTGAAACTTCACCATCTGTGTGATTGCGTCTACCACAGATTGGAGGAGGGCAAGACAAGCCACATACCGTATTTTTCGTTCTATAAGACGCTCCAGACCAGAAGACGCACCTAGTTTTTGGAGGAGGAAAACAAGAAAAAAAATATTCTGAATCTCAGAAGCCAGAACAGCAAGAGGGATCGCTACGCAGTGAAAGCAGCAATCCCTCTTGCTGTTCTGGCTTCTGGGATAGCTGCGCAGCCTGCATTTGCGCCATAAGACACACACACATTTCCACTTACTTTTTAGAAGGGAAAAAGTGAGTCTTATAGAGCAAAAAATACGGTATGTGACAGAATGGAGGATTGTGGAGTGCTTCCTTCAAACTTTAAGATTTCTGAAACTGGGGAGGAGGAAGATTACTAACAGCTAGGGAGCGGAAGAAACTCAATTCAGTTCACATTCAAACATGAACCTACAGTACTTTATGTACACACACGTTCCCTAAAAAAAATGGAATAATTTTTATTGAATAAAACAAAAGGCACATGATTACAAACAACTAGAAAAAATTTTTCAAGGACTATTAGAAGTGGCCCAAGTAACTAATGCTTTCCTAAACAGCATGCAGACATAAGCACAGCTCTCTTCCAAAGTTTGTGCTTCTCTGAATTTTGCAATGCAGTTCTCCAGTGAAGTAGTGTGTTTAAAAATGCATATTTAAAGCAAAGAGAGCATAAAATGCACATATTAATGAAAACAGCCTACACAAATGGATTATAACAGGGAATATTGCTTAGCAATATTAGGAGAAATTTGCACTAAATGCCTGTGAATCTTCATGATAATATTTTAAGGGGGGGGGGGAATCTCAAATCGAGATTGGAAAAATAAGAAACTGCAATTGACAGTTCCATCAATCCCTACTAACAGCACCCAGAAATGCATTGATGCTTGCCAAACAACTGATACTCCAAAGCTTTGAACAATATTGTTTAAAGCGAAAATACCTCCTGCATGTATATTATGATCCATTGCCTCTCTAAATAATGAAATTTTTGCATTGCTTTTCAAAACTGTTCAGACTTTGGTGAGCTTCTAGAGGAAGACCTCCAGACATGGAAAAACTGATCAAGAACCTGGCTACATATATATTTATATACTGTACAATGGGGCATGATAAATATATTTTTTAAAAAGCACAAATGCAAATGGTAGAGATAGTAGATCTGAAGTGTGTACTAGGAGTGTGTCTTGGCCCTGCTTACTTTCTGTATTATGAGGTGAATATGGTGATTCAGGTGAGGTTTCCAGGTGATTCAGGCAGGTGATTCAGGTGGATGACATTGTCTCCACACCAATGTTTCCTAGGGAGCCTTTCTTACACCACCAGTTCCTTCTTGCAGGAGAACTACTACAGTCATTCTGAATTTTGTGGGGCTTTTTCACCTTAGAAGGGGTGCCCCTTCCTGCAAATTTGTCTGGCAACAAATAAAATGGACTCCCCCCCCTTAAAAAAAAATCAAAATCATGCCCTGCATGAAAGCCCTGCTTTCATATATCTGCTTGAAATTTGACAGGCTTAATGGACGCTTGAGGGATTCCGGTGCCTGAAAATTTCATCTACTTCTATGAAAAGGAGAAATTTTAAAAAAACCTATAACTTTTTTATCATTCCACATGATAGTGAATGTGGGGTATCACTTCTTGTCATTGGATATAATTCAATCTCTGATAATGAGCCATAACGGAAAGACACACAGAGAAGCCCTGAAAACAGATTGAGCTGTTTCTCAAAGCTACAGATAGAAGCAGAATCTTGCGGCTGCTGCACAGCCCTAGTATGTCTGGCTTAAACTTTTATGAATAACACACAGGGCCACATATCCCTAGAAGGAAAATGTGCTGCACTGTTTAATAGTTTCAGAAACATTATAAATGAAACTCCTTAATCATCCACTGCCACTAGGTTTATACCTTGCCTATTAAGGCTGTACTCCAGAAATATTTTCTTCCTGAGAATCCCTAGAGTATACCGTAAATAGAATACTTCTTTGTGAACTGGCTTTGTCTTAGCTTCAACACCTTTAAATTGAACCAGTGGATCCCTTTAACCTTGGGAGGGGGGGGGGGTGAAGATATTTTGTCTTTGAGCTGTATACTCACGAGTCCTCTAGAAATGATGCTTACTTGGCTAGTACTGGGGGGAAATTTGGAGCACTGGGTGTGAGAGGTGGTCAGTGTTGAGTCATAGCATGGGTGGCAAATCAGGAGTGAGGGGTAGCTTGCCTTTATAAGGCAGCATCCCCTTTCCCTTGTCCTCTGCTATTCTGAGAGAGCACTTACTCATCCAAAAAACACAGCAGTGTGGGATAATAATAATATTATAATAATTTATTATTTATACCCCGCCCATCTGGCTGGGTTCCCCAGCCACTCTGGGGGGCTTCCAACTGAATATTAAAAACAATAGAGCATTCAGTTGTCTTTTAAAAGTAAAATAATTGTTTATTGCCTTGACATCTGCTGGGAGGGCGTTCCACAGGGCAGGCGCCACTACTGAAAAGGCCCTCTGCCTGGTTCCCTGTAACCTCACTTCTCCCAGCGAGGGAACCACCAGAAGGCCCTTGGCGCTGGACCTCAGTGTCCGGGCTGAACGATGGGGGTGGAGACGCTCCTTCAGGTATAATGGGCTGAGGCCATTTAGGGCTTTAAAGGTCAGCACCAACACTTTGAATGGTGCTCAGAAACGTACTGGGAGCCAAAGAAGATCTTTCAGGACTGGGATTCCACAGTCACTTGGGCAGAGGGTTTGAAAGGGTGCTTTCCACCATTGGCATCTGGGAACTCCTCTTTTTTCCCTTACTGAACATTTCAAAAATAGATATAGGACAGTGGTGGCAAACCTTTTGAGATCGAGTGCCCAAACTGCAACCCAAAACCCACTTATTTACCACAGAGTTGTTGAGCATTTTGGGGGAGCATTGACCAAAGTTGTTGACTTTTTGGGGGGGGGATTATATACCAAAGTTGTTGAGCTTGAAGCTGCATCGGAGACTCTGGGGGGCGGTTTCCGCTCACAACAGCATCGCCCACTCTAGGGAGCATTTGACTAGTGGTATGTGTGCCAACAGAGAGGGTTCTGAGTGCCACCACTGATATAGGGTAACAACTTTGTGTAACTGATTGGTGATTTTGCATCCTGAGTAAGGTAGTTGAGGGACAAAAAGGATTAGGTCAGCATTGCCATAGTTCAAAAAGTGAAAATCCAGACACAAAAGTTCTTGAGTTTGTTTTTTTTGGGGGGGGGGCAAAGTTGTTGAGCTTTTAAGGAAAATCCAACATGAGTTGCCATATGTCTGGATTTCTGGAAATTCTGCCTGGCCACTATTTCTGACAGACAAATCCTGGATATGTCTGGGAAATCCCGGATGTATGGCAGCCCAGATTAGGTACCACAGGACATGCTAGTCTTTTTGCTGACCCTGACCCATAGGATCGTATTTCACTTAGCTAGCTTTCTAGTTGCACTTTTTTCTATTAAAAATAAATGTATGAAATCCCAAATGATTGATTCCTAGCATGATTTACAATAATGAAGGTGGACTAAGAATGTCACTTAGTAGGAGACTGTTGACTCTGTTGTTAAAGCTCTTAGCTGAATTGTAAATTTTTACAATCTTTTTTTGGGAGTGGTATTTATTATTATAGTTCTACTTGTTGCTGTTGATGCTTTTCTTGTGTCACTCGTTTGTTTTACTTAGGTTTTGACTGATGTACCATTTTATGTATTATTGTCATATGCTTCGGTGACAGCTCTTGGTTAAGCAATAAGATTTGAGATTTCCCATCTTGGTCAGAAGTAACAAGGAGGGATATTAAGATAGATGCCCTAGTGAGTACTCTGAAGCATCTTGATGCTGAAAGGTTGCCTACCCAACCTCTCTCTCCATGCTGAATGGCTCAAGGCAATATGGGAAAACAACAGTCCCTGAACTCTGGTAGCTTCCTCCCATCTAAGTGTTAAACTAGGACAAGATTAAAAAAGGAAGGCTTATCTTAAGTTGACCAGGTGAAGAAACACACAGATCAAGTCATTGACTGATCTGGTGCCTGGAGCAAGGATGAAGTTTCCTGCCTAAGCTGGACAGAAGGTGGTCCTCTCAGCTCTCTCCTTTATAGGACATCTACTTGGGTTAATAAATGGTAGAAAGTTTCTACTAATTGCAGATCCTCATCCTCATACATATACTGCCCATCTGAAGATCACAAGGTGGTTTGCAATATAAAAACACAAAATGCATGCCATAATAACAAACAAAAACAATAACCCCCTTGCCCACAGTTTAAATGTCCCTAGATTGTTGAAGTAGCCGAAGTCCTGGGAAAAAAGGAATGTTTTTACCTGGTGCTAAAGATATTTAACTTATCTGCTGTTTTCACTCCAGGATGCTGGGGCAGTTCCTAGTTGATTCAGATTCTATGGATGAATTTAGAACTTGCTCAAAATGCCAGAAATACCTTCGCAGTCCATGGCTACAATTCAGCGCTCTGTCTCCAGGGCAATCACGGGCTTAAGGGTCCTTCTGCCTTCACTACAGGGCATACTCGCCAGTGCCAGGCTAATAGCTATGGCACTTTTGCACCACTTATTCCCTGATAATCGTTTGGCATTTGAACATTTTCATCTTAGTATGGCATGGCAATGAGCACGATGAATCAAAGAAGGAGAGGGAATCAGCTTGTATCACAGCTCATTGTGTCACTGAAGATCACCCAGCACTAGGCTTGAGTGACAGTATGATCATGTGGTGACTATTAACCCATAGATTGCCATATTAAAATGCCACGTGAACCTTTGCAGACTGATTTCAATCTATTTCTTACTTCCTCTTCAAGTTTGAACAACTTTGAGTATGGCAGATGTGAAGCTGGCATGTTGTTGACTTCTATCTCTTTGTCCCTATCAGCAGGGATATGTTAACTAGATTCAAACGATTTCATGTGAAATTACTGCTCCAGAATAGATACTTTGTGAATGTTAAATGATTTCCCCTATCTGCATATTGGCAGACTGTCCAAATAATTTTGGAACAGTCCAGTCTGTCAGAAAAAATGCCACAGATATGCAGCTTACCTTCTTGCTCAAAAAACAAACAGGAAAAGAAAGGAAAAAAGATTCAACGAGTTCAAATCATTACATTTCAATTCCTTTACAGATGGTGAACAAATGCAACCTGAATCAAGCTTCTTTTCCCACCTTGTAAGTTGGTCAAACTTTTCCCAGTGTTCATTACATTTTAATGATGTGTCATATTTTGAAGCATGTAAGGCAATAACATACGTCTAGAGATATTAATGCAACAAAAAGAAGAGAGCTTTCAGGAGCAATGCTGATATTTTCAGTCCCACGTACAAAACAGAGGAACATTTAGCATTACAGGTTTTGTCCAGTTTAATTTTACAGAACTTTTAAAAACTTGTCATGAAAAAAAAAATAGATTCTTACAGGGATAAGAAAAGTATAACATCACTAATGCCAGTCATCTCCCAAACCAACAGGCAAGAATGATAAAGCTTTCCATAATATGAGTTTGTCTATGAGTAGTAACCCCACTCAAACTGCAATCCTATAGCCACCTTTAAGGCCCATTGAACTCAATGGAAGTTACTTCTACATAGACATGTATAGGACTGTGTTGTCAGTTCTTTTTAAAACAAGTCAAACCTACCTGTAAACAAACAAGCAAAACCAAAACCAAATAAATTATTACTAATAGCTGTTTTATATCAGAAGAGAGCAGATATGTTTCTAATAAAGAAATAGCTATATTACAATTTTATATCCACTTACCTAGTAGTCAGCTCCCTTGAAATCAGTGGGACTGAGTAGATATGTCTAGGAATGTATTGTTAGTCTCCAATTCCCCCCCCACACACACACATTTATCAAATATAACACAGTTTTTCTTTCTTTTTAATATGATTTTTCTTAAATTTTCTCTTTTACACTTTCAAATAAACACTTTACATACTTAAGATATCAATGACTTCCCTTCTTCTCTTTCCATGCCTCATTTTACATATCTTATATCCCTGCATATTTTACAAAAGCTATACCAATCGGTTTTCTGTTACTGCATCCATCAAAACTTTTTTACACTGTTGAATTTATCTTAATGCTGCCAGCGTTTTCAGCTGTACACAATTATTTTCCATGTATCCAATGAACGTCTTCCTATCTTCTTTAAACGTATGTTCTTCTTGTTCTTCTTAAGGAACAAATAAACACTGAAGACTTTTTTCCCTCATAAAGTGAGAAGATTACCAATATTACAGGGCGATGTCCAACTTTAGTCATTCTCAGGGTAAAGGTAAAGGTACCCCTGACCGTTAGGTCCAGTCGTGGACGACTCTGGGGTTGCGGGTTCTTCTCGCTCTGTAGGCCGAGGGAGCCGGCGTCCGGGTCATGTGGCCAGCATGACTAAGCCGCTTCTGGCGAACCAGAGCAGCACACAGAAATGCCGTTTACCTTCCTGTCGGAGCGGTACCTATTTATCTACTTGCACTTTAACGTGTTTTCAAACTGCTAGGTTGGCAGGAGCTGGGACTGAGCAACGGGATCTCACCCTGTCACAGGGATTCAAACTGCTGACCTTCTGATCGGCAAGCCCTAGGCTCTGTGTTTTAGACCACAGCGCCATCCGCATTCCGTCATCCTCAGGGTAGGCCCATTCAAAACACTGAACTCAAATATGACTTGGTTGGATATCACCCATGGGCTAGAGCATGCTTATTTATACCATGTGCTCAGGGGTGGCTTCTGGGTGGGTGAAGGCAGGTTTCTGGGTCTGAACACACAAAGTTAAGGAAGCACCACCATACTGTATTATGTGACATTTTGCCAGCCAACAACAATGGCCAGGGCCAGGACAACCAGTCTTAGGAAACAGACTATGGGAAATTAATTTCATTTATTTCTTTTATATAACAAAATGCACATGCCACTTGACCATCAGAACCCCTAAGTGGTTTCCATGAAATATCCATTAAAATTACCAATAAAATGAAATGCTAGAAACAAGCTAACCCAAACTTTTTTTCCCCCAGAATGAAATCAGCAGTTTTAAAACATCATGAAATGAAATTACATTTTTAAATACATGGGGAAAGTTGCATGCCTGGGTAAGCTTGCTTAAACAAACAAAATCAACAAGTGGAATATATATAAGAAAAATTATGGCAGTTTAATTAGAAAAGGCCTATCCAAGCGAAGAAATGAGCCTACCTGCCATTTCTGTTTGTGGACCGTAAGCATTTGGCACAAACATAGCTATCATCTGTATATGTGTGTATTTAATCCCCACATAATTCGCTTAGTTTATTTGTTAGAGTCTCTAATACTCCCACTCTCACTGTCAAAACAATACTTGGCAGTACTTAGTGTCTAAATACATAAGCTTTTATGCAAAAATGACACATTAGTCCCTCCATGGAGGTCCAGGTTGCCAATGAAGATGCCTAGTGAGAGAAGTCTCAGAGATATGTGAGGTGGAGGACTTTTCTCATTCTAGTTTCAAGCACAGATGCACCTCCCAACGGAGACCATGTTCTATTACCTGTTGGCAGCACCGAGAAACTTTGATTTTGCTTTGCAATTAGATGATAGGAGTCGGCGTAATGGAGAGAGAGAGAATTTCTCCCCAGATTAGAGAACGTTTCCTTTTCAGAGCAGATGTTGGAATGCTGGAAAATTTGTAGTTCATCACATGGGAGTGCTGTATTCTCAGAGAAGCTGTTACTTCGGTAGTATTTCTCAAAGTCATTGCCAATTTATTTTCCTCAGTGTTCTATTAGCATCCAAAAATAAGTTTTGCCATGCTAGTCTCCTCAGAATCTGAACATAACCCAGCTAAAAAACATGCATCAGTCCAGCAACATAATGAAAGAAAATGCAATGACCACCACCAATTAATAAAAGAACAGCTTGTGCTATAGGATTTATATATATCTAGATAGCTCTGAGTATCTTAATCAGAGTAAATGCCTTGTTTGTTTAAGAAGATATAGGGTAGACTACCAGTTTTGGGGAGCCTTTCTCAACCTGTGGGTCCCCAGATGTTGTTGAACTACAACTCCCATCACCCCTAGCTAGCAAGGCCAGAGCTCAGGGATGATGGGAATTGTAGTCCAACAACATCTGGGGACCCACAGGTTGAGAGTGTCATGCAAAGGGGATGCAGGTGCTGGCCTGAATGCCAGGTTGCCACAGAGAAGCAGGAAAGGCCCCAGTTCATGTCATACAGCGGTACCTCGGGTTACAGATGCTTCAGATTACAGATGCTTCAGGTTACAGAGTCCGCTAACCCAGAAATAGTACCTCAGGTTAAGAACTTAGCTTCAGGATAAGAACAGAAATCGTGTGGCGGCAGCAGGAGGCCCCATTAGCTAAAGTGGTACCTCCGGTTAAGAACAGTTTCAGGTTAAGAACGGACCTCCGGAATGAATTAAGTTCTTAACCCGAGGTACCACTGTACTTGTGTACAAAAATGCACCTGAAAAACTGATACCATTCTTTGTCTGCCAGCCCAGCTTGCTAGTTCATGCACAGCATGAATATAGACTCACAACATGATGACAGAACCGCATGCCCACCTCGCTCACCGAAATGTGCCCACCAATTCTAGCTAGCAATCACACACAAGTGTTACCACAATTACTGACACCAGTCCTGAAAGACCTACATTGGCTCCCAGTACGTTTCTGAGCACAAAAGGTGCTGACCTTTAAAGCCCTAAACGGCCTTGGTCCAGTATACCTGAAGGAGTGTCTCCACCCCCATCGTTCTGCCTGGACACTGAGGTCCAGCGCCGAGGGCCTTCCGGCGGTTCCCTCGCTGCGAGAAGCCAAGTCACAGGGAACCAGGCAGAGGGCCTTCTCGGTAGTGGCACCCGCCCTGTGGAACACCCTCCCACAAGATGTCAAAGAGAAAAACAACTACCTGACTTTTAGAAGACATCTGAAGGCAACCCTGTTTAGGGAAGTTTTTAATGTTTGATGTTTTATTGTGCTTTTAATATTCTGTTGGTAGCTGCTCAGAATGGCTAGGGAAACCCAGCCAGATGGACAGGGTACAAATAAATTATTATTATTATTATTATTATTATTATTATTATTACTACTATTATTATTATTATTATTATTCAGGACATTATTTTTATACCAATCTGAACATAGCTTTTCTGTGTCCAGGAGAAAAAACCTTTTGGAACATGAAAAACGGGGAGGAATTTAGCTCAAGTGTCTTAAGGAATCTATTTTCCAATGTGACTATGACTGTACTTCACCAGAGGATAGATTGTTTTCTGTTCGGTAGAATGAGTAACTTTGAGTCAATCCTTGGATAATGGAGTGCTCTCACAAGGTATTTGAGAGAGCAACAGAAAGAAGATTCTCAAGTATAGTTTTATTGAGAAAGTAATAGAACGGCATTAAGAATTAACTGTGAAGACTGTCCCATATGAGAGGAGTAGAGCTGTATTAGGGCACCTGCCAACCATAGAGAGTGTGTGGGGTTTAGCTTTGGGGGGAGAATAGAGAAGCTGGAAACCAGAGGAAAGAGAAAGCGAGAAGCAGGCATCAGGGTGAATCTAACAAGGAGGCAAAAATGGGTCAGTTTTCTTGGTCACGACAAGTCTTTACCAAGCAGAGTCACTGGAAGTATGAGTGCATAAAAAAGCTGCAAGTCAAGCAGGCTGACTGGAATTACATGGAGTTTGGGGATTCAGAAATGCTAGGATGGTTGCCCAGCTAGGAGCTTTTAAAAGCTGATTGGGTTTGGAAATAAATCTGGGAAATAAATCAGGAAAGACAAACTAAGACAAATTCAGCCCCTGGGTTCTATGGCAATTGGAGCCTCTGAGTCCAAAGATTCACAAAAAGTAGGGCTATCCTGGAAAGTGGACGAAAAGAAAGTTAATTAAGAAAAGAGGGGGATCTAGGCTTTACATGGAGTTTAAAATACGCCTGAAATCTCAGGGCTCTCTAGAGCTGATTGACAAGGGATAACCGTGTTGCTTTGATTACAGCAGGAAAAGAGGAAAGCAGAACTTGAACTCTTTAAAGACATCACATTTGCTACTGGAATTAATCTAGCTCCACTTAAGAGGGAGAGGAAAGTTTGCAGTAATCTAACCAAGACGTTACCAAACAGAGACAACAGAAGCTAGGCTATCTCTGTCCAGATAGGGTAGCATCCAGGTCACCAACAGAAGCTGTTAGAAGGCACTCCATGCCACCGAGGTCACTTGTGTTTCCAGTACAGTAGTGGGTTCAGAGGTATCTGCAAATGGACCCTTGTGGGCTGTTATGGTGTGTTTTCTCCACCTAGCCCCTTTTTCACAGAAAAGGGGACTGCTAAAGTGGTGGCTTATTAAGTTAATGATCCCAACTAAGCCCTCTGGGCTGATTTCCTTCAGATTGGATAGGTTTGATCTTCTTGCAGTCCATGGGACTCTCAAGAGCCTCCTCCAGCACCAGAATTCAAAAGCATCAATTCTTCAGCGATCAGCCTTCTTTATGGTCCAGCTTTCACTTCCATACATCACTACTGGGAAAACCATAGCTTTAACTATACGGACCTTTGTTGGCAAGATCTGTTGAAGTTTTAATGCTGTAAACTTTCTAGCTTCTGCTTAGTCTTGCATAAATAAAATCATATATCATAAAGACACAACAAGCTTTTAGTGACCCTTATTCCAAGAAAACCAAAACCAAGGCATGCACTGAGACCCCCCAGGATATCGGTGTCCGCAACAATACATTAATTATCCAGCAGTATAGCATTTCCAGTTTTTGCCATCTAACATTTTCATGCTGGAATTTTGACTGCCAGTACTTAAGTAATATAGCCATTTGGGATACTTATCCTTGATATAATCTTATTCATGATCATAACAAGCCAATATTTTTAGCTGGTAATATATTTAGGTACAGACTCCTTCTTCTCTAATCTCACTGCATAAAGCATTAAATGTTCTCCAATTTGGATGGGGAAAGAAAATCTCCTAAAATGGGATCAAAGGAAACTATTGCAAAAAGAGAGCACGAAAGAATACCATGAAATCAATGCACTATAAATAAATAGGGCAATTAAAAAGAGATGTATTAGACAGCTTTGCTCTGGAAAAAAATAATCACAGTGGCTGAGATGTTAGCCTAGAGTAATAAAAACAATAACAAAAAGTCATAATTCTTGCTGTAAAAAGACATAATGGCATTCTGGTTGAGACTAATAAGGAGATTAAGCAAATATTTGTTTCCTATTACATCTCATTGTATGGCTGTCAGTATTCAAATAATAAGCAACAGGAAAATGTTTAGATGTCCTACATTATGTTTGGAATAATGTTAAGCTGTTAATAGGAACATAACTATATGAGACACAATAAATGAGATAACAATAATTCCATTGGTTAACACTACTCTCTCAGATGGATTCTTGGCTGAAAGTTGTACATCATCTGTCCCAAATTGCCTTCCAAGTTTTACAGAATCCAGTCCTTAACACAAAGGGAATGGAAAGGGCTGGCTGAAATCAGTGCATGATGGCGGTGACGATAATTATAATTACCACAGAAGTTATTACGTGAAATCCATAAAATGAAATGGTAATAGAAGGTTCATTTATTATTTAATATAATTTTAATGCAAATGCAATGGATGATTATATGTTTTGTACTGTGTTGCCTCAAAACTAAACATAAGTTGAAACTGTGTCGGATGAGATTTCTGTGAAAATTAAAAAGTATGATAGTTTGACTGCTAACAGAAGTCTTGGTTACAGTTACTAAGAAGGGCAGAAACTTTGGCAGTTAGCAGTACTGAACGTCACTGGACTTAAACGGATCTGGTTCATTAGAAGGGGCTAAAGAAGGGTTGGAGAATCTTAGGCCAAGTGACCAAATAGGACATTCCAAGCCTCTCTCTATCTGTCCCCCACAACTCTCCCCATTCCACACACCCTCCCCAGACGCACACCTGTCTCCTCAAGTCACATTCATTTTCTGCTCCTGCTTTCATACCTTCCTTGAGTGTTTTTGCCTGACTGGAACGGGCCCCTGAACTCTGTAAATGGCTTATTGCCTGTGTGAGTGTGTGTAGCAGCTAGCTGTACAAAAGAAAATAATCCATAAGGTCAGGATAGACACAGAGAGGGGGTTACAAGAAGAAGAAGATTGTAGAATAAAGGGAAATAGAAGAGGAGGCAGAAGGAGAGAATAGAGAATAGAGAAGAGAATAAAAATGCATTTGGAAATGGGGAATATTGCATTAGTTTTCCTAATTATATTGCTAGTGCTTCTATTCCATGTTCTAATGATCCTTTCATACTGTTACGTTATGTTGTGTTGTGTTGTGTTGTGTTGTGTTGTGTTGTGTTGTGTTGTGTTGTGATGTAATGTGATGTTATGGTACCAGTGCTATTTTTCTAGAAAAACAGGTGCTGGAACTCACCATGAACAGAATTCCCTTGTTCTCTTACAATGGCAGTGGCGCCCACCTGAGAGGTGCCAGAACTGAGTTCCGGCAAGTTCCGGATGAAAAAAACCCTGTATGGAACTATGGCTTTCGTAAGTTCGGAAAAAAGTCAGAAGCCCAAGGCAGTATAAGTTCCTCAACTACGTTTATTTAACATTTGTCAGTGACAACAGCTCACTCATAGGAAAGCAAGAACTGAACTGACTGGACAGCACAATAATAATGTCGAGCATGAACTGACCGTTGACAGTTGACAGAGCATGCGCTTACTTGCTATTAGAACGTTCGTCTACCAACGCTTCTACGATTGGTTAGAACGTGCCTTGTAACATAAATTGTGTTAAACCCAATACATAACATGGCCGATATATCAACACATCACCCTAAATTTCATTCGTACCAGTGGGAGCGGTTTGACACTGGACAACATCACTGCTCTCCCACCCTTTCAACAGAGTCCCCAGAATTCATTAAAAGGGAAAATGTGTTTCAAATCTGTTTTAAAGGTAGAAGGTATTGTGGTGATCACACAGGGTCCCCGGACGTTTCACCGTCTATTGATCCCTGTGCCACCACTTTATTTCTTGCTGCCACCACCCAGGCCCTACCTGGGACAATACTGAGTCTAGTCAGGGTTAAATTGGAACAAAAACTTTGGTTTATTTATTGCAGTTTAACAAGCCTGTGGTTTCATAAACGGTATCGGTCAATTACAATCATGGGCTGCCTACCCAGACCCATAACTTCCGCTACCTGCTCTCACTCACTAAACCACCTCTCAGATATTTACTTGTCTTCCTAGCCCCTAACTGTTCCTGACTCAGCTTATTTCACTACAGTAACTCAACCTCCCCACAGACTCTATCCCAATTCACTACCACTCCAACCAACCACCAAACTCCCAACAAACTCCTAACGAACTCCTCCCTTTGCCCCTCCCAGAGCTGGTTTTATAGTCCCTCTGACTCCACCCCCCTAGGTCCTGATTGGGCAACCTGCTTAACTGTTTCACCTCCTGCACTCTCATATGTTAACGTCACAGGTATACACAGCCTGGATCTAGTAGGCTTCAGCAGAAGGCGAGGAGAGGGAGAGCCAGCTAAGGATATTTATGTACAGGTAGCTTGCATGAGAGTCCAGTCCTGTAAGCGAGAGGAAGCCCCGGCAGATGTGGCGCCGTAGCCCCATCTGTTCTCGCTCTTCTTCTTTCTTACAGAATAAGCTGTTATCCATTTATTTTACTTGTTCAATTATTTAGTACAGTAGCTGTTTCAGATATGTCATCTTCATTCAAAGCAGTGTGAGCTATCTCGGGCAATTGGAGAGGCTGATTTATTTATCTTGTAAAAAAAGAGATGTCCTTCACTGAGAAAAGTAATTTTAAGATGAAGGCAGAAGGGGGTTCCTCACAACCTCCCAGTCTGCAGGAAAGGCAGGATATAAATAAATATACCACTACTAATAAATACCCTCTCACACAGTGGTATGAAGGGGAAGCACTATTGTGTTCTGGGCACCTTTGGCAAATTGGCATGCGTGCCAGCCATACTCAACCACCATCAGTGTGACGGGGGCTGCGCACACATACAGGTGTACGCAAGTGGGATGCATTGGGCTGTTTCACACTGCTGTCAGATGCATGGCTAAAAAGAGTGCATGGCTAGAAGAGTGACTAGTGGGGTGCCACAGGGTTCTGTCTTGGGCCCGGTCTTATTCAACATCTTTATCAACGACTTGGGTGATGGACTCAAGGGCATCCTGATCAAATTTGCAGATGACACCAAACTGGGAGGGGTGGCTAACACCCCAGAGGACAGGATCACACTTCAAAACGACCTTGACAGATTAGAGAACTGGGCCAAAACAAACAAGATGAATTTTAACAGGGAGAAATGTAAAGTATTGCACTTGGGCAAAAAAAATGAGAGGCACAAATACAAGATGGTTGACACCTGGCTTGAGAGCAGTACATGTGAAAAGGATCTAGGAGTCTTGGTTGACCACAAACTTGACATGAGCCAACAGTGTGACGCGGCAGCTAAAAAAGCCAATGCAATTCTGGGCTGCATCAATAGGAGTATAGCATCTAGATCAAGGGAAGTAATAGTGCCACTGTATTCTGCTCTGGTCAGACCTCACCTGGAGTACTGTGTCCAGTTCTGGGCACCACAGTTCAAGAAGGACACTGACAAACTGGAACGTGTCCAGAGGAGGGCAACCAAAATGGTCAAAGGCCTGGAAACGATGCCTTATGAGGAACAGCTAAGGGAGCTGGGCATGTTTAGCCTGGAGAAGAGGAGGTTAAGGGGTGATATGATAGCCATGTTCAAATATATAAAAGGATGTCACATAGAGGAGGGAGAAAGGTTGTTTTCTGCTGCTCCAGAGAAGCGGACACGGAGCAATGGATCCAAACTACAAGAAAGAAGATTCCACCTAAACATTGGGAAGAACTTCCTGACAGTAAGAGCTGTTCAACAGTGGAATTTGCTGCCAAGGAGTGTGGTGGAGTCTCCTTCTTTGGAGGTCTTTAAGCAGAGGCTTGACAACCATATGTCAGGAGTGCTCTGATGGTGTTTCCTGCTTGGCAGGGGGTTGGACTCGATGGCCCTTGTGGTCTCTTCCAACTCTATGATTCTATGATTCTATGATTCTATGGTCAGGAACAGTGTACCAGCAAACCATGTAATCCAACTGTATCACTTTATTAGGTTACTGTTATTTTATTAGGTCACTGTTAGGTGACGGGACATTTTTCAGTCTTATCATCTTACATTCCTGAATCCCTGAAATGGAAGTACAGTGGTACCTCGGGTTAAGTACTTAATTTGTTCCGGAGATCTGTTCTTAACCTGAAACTGTTCTTAACCTGAAGCACCATTTTAGCTAATGGGGCCTCCTGCTGTCACTGCGCCGCCAGAGCACGATTTCTGTTCTCATCCTGAAGCAAAGTTCTTAACCCGAGGTACTATTTCTGGGTTAGCGGAGTCTGTAACCTGAAGCGTATGTAACCTGAAGCCTACATAACCCAAGGTACCACTGTATGATGGATTTAAACCTCAAAAGGTGAATAAGCACTGGGTCGTATTTTTTAAAAAAACTACTGGCTCCTAGCTATTTTGATGCCAATAGTTTGTGGGGGTTTCGTTAACATTCTTACATTTTACGTGTTTTGTTTTATGAAAATAATACAACACGTACAGGGCTGAATTTAGGTTTGACGAGGCCCTAAGCTACTGAAGGTAATGGGGCCCTTTATATGTCCAGCTGTCCTTTGTCAACAGCAAATTGTCACTGTTTTTTGCATTGAATATATGCTATATGGTAATTTATGGACCTACACAACACAAGACACTGTTACTGTATGCAGGTTTTATTTTATTTGTTTTTTACCTTATATTTTGGAAATGTACATCCAGTTTTTTTCCTTTAATTATTTTTGCCCCCTCCAAGAGAGTGGGGCCCTAAACTATAGCTTGTTTAGCTTATACATAAATCCAGCACTGAACACGTACTTTACCAACAAAAGACAAATCATTAACAAAACTGTTTAATTTCCACGCTTTGCACTCCCTTTCTCTGTATTGTACACATTACGTATATTTCAGTGTATTTGTTTCAGATGGGCCCTATGCATTATTCTATCATCATCTTTGCCAACTATGCTTTTAGTCGTTGCATTATAATTTTTTTCAGTTTGTAATATATTGATTTACCCCGTTCATTTACAGTGAGCATCTGTACACAGCTGTTACTTCAACAGGCAGCAGCAGAGGTGATTATTACAAGATTACATGTTTTTTAGCTACTGGCGCTATTCCTGTTTGTATGAATAATGAGACAAACAGATTTTGTTTACTTTTTACATTTTATGTCTATTGTCTCTATGAAAATGGAATAGCCACATCATGCAGCTGAAACATTTCTTTATACCTATATTGTTGTGGATACTGGGAGACTCTTTTAGACTGATGTATTGCTAATAGTGCAGGGTAATAATAATAATAATAAGAATAATAATAATAATTTATATCCCGCCCTCCCCAGCCAAGGCCGGGCTCAGGGCAGCTAACAAGCAATAATAAAAACAAGTTGAATGAATACAACTTAAAAACAAGATTAAAATACAACATTAAAATATTGAAACATTAAAATATTAAAATGCAGCCTCATTGCAGGAGAAAGGAAAAAGGAAAAAGAAAGAGGTATCACCAGTCGAAGATAAGGATAGTAATTGTTCTACTGGTAGCTAGGAATTTCTTTCCCATATAATGCACATCAGGAGTTTAGTGAAAAGAAAGTTGGGGGGGGGGGGGTGGAATAAATCAAAACAGTTAAATTTGGAAATGTAGAGAGAATGAGAGAGAAAAAGTTTCTATGAAAAGGGTTTCTAGCTGGAGTTGGCTAAAACTGGGATCTTTGGGATCACAGATTTGGGAGGGAGGGTTGGAGGTGAGGGAAAATATAAATACATAAATCACCCATGTGGGGTAATTAATAAAAGAATTGGCTGAATCTCTAGATCCAAAGTTCTGGGCTAAGCACACTCTCCAGCAAGAGAAAGCCCCCAGCAGAGTTTAAAAACAGAGAATCATGCAGCACAGTAGAGCATGGGAATAATAGGCTGTCAGACCTTTTAAATATCCTGTTCCAGCCACTTGCGTGCTGAGGTCCCCAAGCCACCCCAATAAAACACAATTCAAACAGAATTTTTGTTTAAGGTTTTTGGCATAATTGTGTCACAACTTTATTAAAATCCAAAAAAATGTGAGTGGTTGCTTAGGCATTGGTTGTGACTATCTGATCCCACATGGGGACAGACTAACATTCACATGCCCATGAAAGTCAGAAAGGGAAAACATTTTGGGGAGAAAGATGGAGCTGGGAACCATGCCCTCACCTCTTCCCAAATGCTCCCAGGGGCTCTTGCGTGGCCCTAGCCCCTTGACAGGGGCTCAGACAAAAGCATGGTGAGCCCCTAGATTCCTTTAATGGAATCCCTTGCAGCAGCAGCAGCATTGGAGGGGCAGGCACAGCCAATCCATGCCCCTCCACCAACCAGTTCATAAAACTAATGCCTAACCACAACCTTACAAGTTGTGATGATTTGCTACGCAGTAGGCAAAAAACCAAAAGGCACCAGCCAATCAGCCAAATGGACAAAATTCCTACCAGGCCCCTACCCCAAAAGCAGATGACCCCATGACAGGCATAGCAGCGAAAAGAGGAAGCTCAACACTGTGCACAGGGAATATAAAACGTCTTGGCTGTCAGTCAAAAAATGGCAACATCCAATTCTCCCCAATGACAAGAGGAGCCCAATCGCAACTGTGGCCAACTACCTTTACCTGCCTAGCAACAGTGGAATGTCTTGTAAGAACCCACCGCAACACGTGCTCTCCATGAAGGAGAACACACTTTACAGCACTTCTCCTCTATGCCCGCTTCAGCAATGAACATTCCACACTATTTAGTAAGTTTAAATGGCTTTACTTACAAACTCCAAAGGTCAGATTCATATGTTATTCCATGCAGCAGCAGGAAGGAAACAGGCAGAAAGTATTGATTTTACAAAATACAGAAAAATATTACTGAACACACAGTCTGGGCTTGAAGCGATCAAAGCCAGATGTGTTGCCTGGTCACGTGGTAGAAGAGAATGAACAAAGGAAACTTCACTTGCTTCTTCACTGGAGGTGAGGGGCATGACCTGAGTCTTGGAATACAGTTCTGTGATCTTAACCCCTTCACGCATTAACCAGACCTAAGCTTGTTAGTTATATTTGACTGCAATTTCCCACAGGTTTGCTGTCTGCCAAAAGATTACCTATTTTCTTCCAGTCCGCACCATTTGTATACTTGTAAATAAAATGTTACAAAGGCACCAAAACCCAAATGTTCTAGTGGCATTATTGCTAAAATCAATCAGTCTAAATAAATAAATAAATTTTCATTTGGAGAAGCAAGAACCACTTAACGACATATGACAAGCATTTCCATTTCAACCTATCACATTTCTCTTTTCCTGCCGCCAAACCTCATTTTTGAAATGAGCTCCTCTTGAACACCATCTGCCAGTCATGATAAATTGTGCCAAGCTATATGAGATACAAGGATTGTCAGTGGCTGACAGTTATTTACAAAGGGGGGGAAGCTTTGAATTTAAAACGGAATTTAACAATTGTTGTAATTGTGGAGAAGGTATATATTACCACTGATAACTCAATCCAAGCATATAATATGAAGATGAAAGGAATGAGGGGACATATTTATTGATTCCACATTGGAATGCAGATTAACATCATGAATTCTAAATTAGTAATCAAATGTTTACATTTAAATATTGACAAAGTCAGAGAAAGCCAAGCCAGGACTGCTGAAATTCAAACAATAATCTTATCCATCAAGAAGGGAGAGGAACTCAAACACGATAAAAGCTCAAACCCCATTTCCTACCCAAACAAAGAATGCAATTAGAGTGGGAGAATAAATTCAGATGTCTAAATCCAGCACAGACCTAGGCATGTTTGACACCATTGATGTCAATCGGCTTAAGCATGCCTAAGTCTATGTCAGATTTAGGCCAGACCTTCATAACTATATTCCCGGAATTGTTTCATGACAGTTACCTGCAGAAAATGGCCGAAAGCCAAGAAACCGCAAGAAAGGTCTTAATGCTATGTAACTCACTGTGGTCTCATCACTTTGCCAATGTCAATGTTGTTTTCCATATATCATGTGAAAGGTTATTGCCCCAGTTTTTGTAATTGTGCATGAATGTAAAGGTGAAGTTCAATTGCTGAACATCCGCCTGAGGAAAAAGTTAGCTAATGGTCTGAGATGGAAGTAGAAGGCCATTAACCTTGGATCTCATTATCGTTCCCAGAAGGATATCAACAAAGTTATGCAAAGGTATTTCAAAAGTGCACCCAAGAATGGTGAAAAGCAAGTTCTAAATAAGAACAGCACATTCTATAATGTGTGTTCCACTGTGTTTGGAAACAGAGCATTGGAATCATGGATTAAATAAGAATATTGTTATGAGTTTGAGGCTGTCAGAAGCCTCTGATCCCTGGATCAAGCAAGCATTAAACTCATTTAACTATCATGTTAAATGATAAAGAAGACCATAAAGAAGGCTGATCGCCGAAGAATTGATGCTTTTGAATTATGGTGCTGGAGGAGACTCTTGAGAGTCCCATGGACTGCAAGAAGATCAAACGCATCCATTCTTAAGGAAATCAGCCCTGAGTGCTCACTGGAAGGACAGATCCTGAAGCTGACACTCCAATACTTTGGCCACGTCATGAGAAGAGAAGACTCCCTGGAAAAGACCCTGATGCTGGGAAAGATGGAGGGCACAAGGAGAAGGGGATGACAGAGGATGAGATGGTTGGACAGTGTTCTTAAAGCTACAAACATGAGTTTGACCAAACTGCGGGAGGCAGTGTAAGACAGGAGTGCCTAGCGTGCTCTGGTCCATGGCGTCACGAAGAGTCGGACACGATTAAACGACTAAACAACAACAAACAACTATCATGTGTTCAGTCAAAGGCAAATCTTTTTTAAAAATAATAATAATAATAATATTTATTGAAGTTTTCCAATCAAACCAAATTATATATTCCTAATTATACAAATTATCCAATAATCAAACAAATCCCAATGTTATGCCTAATTATAAATTATTATTATTTTTTAGCTGACTTCCCCTGCTTTGAGATCGGAGGGAATCCTAATCATCTCATAGTTCTACTGCATTTCAAAATATTACAATCATTCCCTTAATACATTCTGATGTTAATCCTTCATTATTTTCAACAGCCTCTGCGTTCGTTCTGCAAGTGAGTTTAAGTCCAAATAAAATGTTTCTGTGTGGATTTCATGTCTTTCCTCTTCTTCTTTATAGTCCAAATCTGTAGTCCAAGATTCCCCTCTGTAAATTCACATCCTCTCTTCACAAACTGGTGTTTCTACTGAATCAGTCCAGGAGCCTTCCACTGCAGGTAGCTGCCATATTGACACACAGTCCAGATAAAATCAAATCAGGGCGTCTGCCCAATGTTGTTCCTTAACCAGTTGCTGCAGGCAAAGGCAATTCTAGGGGAGCATGACTGGTTCGGTCACACTGGAGACTATGAAGACCAACACACACCCTAAGCCACACCCAACCTCTCTCACCACCAAGGAAATGCAACAAGTGAATAGTAAGAGAACCCATACAAGTAACACTGACACAACCCCTCACACACACTAAGGAGAATAATAGACGCATAAAGTAAAGGTAAAGGGACTCATGACCATTAGGTCCAGTCGTGACTGACTCTGGGGTTGCGGTGCTCTTCTCGCTTTATTGGCCGAGGGAGCTTCCGGGTCATGTGGCCAGCATGACTAAGCCGCTTCTGGCAAACCAGAGCAGCGCACAGAAACGCCGTTTACCTTCCCGCCGGAGTGGTACCTATTTATCTACTTGCACTTTGACGTGCTTCCGAACTGCTAGGTTGGCAGGAGCAGGGACCGAGCAACGGGAGCTCACCCCGTCACAGGGATTCGAACCGCCGACCTTCTGATCAGCAAGTCCTAGGCTCTGTGGTTTAACCCACAGCGTTACCCGCATCCCATAATAGAAGCATAACCACTGCTTTTTTTCTGTGGGGACGCAGGAGGACGCATACCCCTAAACATTTTGTGAATCTAAGTTTGGCCTCATTGAGGGGCAGTATTTCAATATGAGTAGGTAAATGACAGTACCCCTAAACATTTTTTAATAAAAAAAAGCACTGAGCATAACCACCCAACCCCATCCCACTCCCACTCTCCCTCTCCCCCTTTTTGTTCTTTTTTATTTCCTTATTCTTCCTAATTGTTTAAACCAATTCATAAACCAAGAACTTATACATTGACCACTAATCATGAAACATGTTGTAGATATTTTCCCACATTTATTATGCTATTTTTTTGTGATATAAAAATGACATGAGAAAACTTGGTCTACTTGTTTGTATAACATGATTCTTGTTTATAAAACCCAATACATACATACATACATACATACATACAGTGGTACCTCGGGTTAAGAACTTAATTCATTCCGGAGGTCCGTTCTTAACTTGAAACTGTTCTTAACCTGAGGTACCACTTTAGCTAATGGGGCCTCCTGCTGCCACCGTGCCACCATCACACGATTTCTGTTCTCATCCCGAATCAAAGTTCTTAACCCGAGGTACTATTTCTGGATTAGCGGAATCTGTAACCTGAAGCATCTGTATCCTGAAGTGTCTGTAACCCAAGGTACCACTGTAAGAAGTCCAACGGAAGGCAAGAGGCAGATGGCACCAGATTTTGGTATGGCACAGGGCACCACTGAAATTTGAGATGCCAAAGCCCACCACTGGTACAGGGTCATGCAAATCCCATCTACAGCACCAGCTTCCACTGTCCCTGGGACCTCAGTGCCCTTGACTGTTACAGTGGTTGACCATTCTAGGTTTCCAAAAACCAGCTTCTATGTTCCCCACATGCTTGTTTCTATGATCAAGGTGCTACATGGCTTAGAATAAAACAAAATGTCAGTAAGAGATAACACTGGGCAATCACATGCAAATGTGAGTACATTTAATTTGGTATGGAAACATCCCGGTAAAAGGATTCAGATCTGCTAAACTCTTAATTTCCCAAATTAAGTCTTCAGCTACTTATATTATTATGTAAAAATTGTGGTGAGGTTTAAATTTCCACTTATATTCACTCCTTATTATGCACTGACACAATGAAGTGCCTCTTGACACTGAACTCCTGATGAGATTTCGTTCCTCCTTTGCTGACTACCTCTTTCTACTTATTAGGAATCTGACATTGTTCCACTACTGAAATGACAAAAAGTGGAGTTGAAAAATGGCGCTGAGGGGGCCATTCTGTTAGAGCAATTATAGGTGTGAAGACTTCATAGATGTTCGTCAAATGCAGGCTTTTGTTTTGCAGGTCGAATTTCCAAATTCCACTGAAATGTGAAGCTTGAGGTGGAGAGCTGTGGATCTCACACCTTTTGCAAAGCTGAAATGTTGTTGATGTTTCTTTCAAGGTTGAAAACGTCTTCTTTGACTTGCATAGGGAACAAGACACCCTTCAAAACTAAGATAAAAGTAGTGGTCACAGTAGAGGCTACTTCCTTATTGACTCAACATGCATTCTCCTCCCCATCCCATGTGATGGGAATGCAATACAAAAAGCATGGCCATTCCTTACATTCCTTACTACAGGGAACCAGGCAGGGGGCCTTTTCGGTAGTGGCACCTGCCCTGTGGAACACCCTCCCATCAGATGTCAAAGAGATAAACAACTACCTGACATTTAGAAGACATCTGAAGGCAGCCCTGTTCAGGGGAGTTTTTAATGTGTGACATTTTAATGTATTTTTAATCTTTGTTGGAAGCCGCCCAGAGTGGCTGGGGAAGCCCAGCCAGATGGGTGGGGTACAAATAATAAATTATTATATTTTTATTATTGCGTACAACGAACTTGGGTGAATTGCCTCAGTGCCAGATTGGTTATTTAGCACTGAGACATTACAACTTGATCGCAAATTACCTGGGAATCACGTTGGAAGGGAAACAAAGCACCACTGGAAGACCCCCCCCCCCCAAAAAAAACACCAAAACACTGGAACAGCTGCTAAAGTAAAGTGCAGGCGGAAAAGACACTCCAGATTTCAGAATGTTGTAGGAGGTTTGGTGTACTTTTTCGAGCTGAACATTCAACACAGCCCAAATGTATAAAGAGCTTTAGAAGTAAATTGTTTAACACACCATGGAACACAATAGCAAACAGCACTGTTATCCAATGCATAGCTATTTTATTACCCTGCCATTTTCAGTCTATAAAGTAATTGTGTCTGTAATCTAAATAGAATTGTATTTCACTCCTTTTGCATAAAAGAATTTTGCTCTGATACAAAATGCACTAGAGAACTATATTCCTCCACTCAACAACCATCAACATTAATTTTACTTACAATACTTTAATCTCTCTCCTTAATCTCTAAAAACTACAAAGTGTATTTCATTATTTAGGTGCAATTAGAAAGCAAAAGCAATTTATTCAACTATTTAATTCCTCTCAGCAATGTTTAAGGATCTAAAAACAAATCAATCAATGTTGATGCTATCGGGTTTTTTATTTTTAAAAAAACCCTTAAAAGCAACACATTAACTGGTTTCATTCCTATTTGCAATGAAAACAAATTAATTAGCACATTCTTCCTTGCAAGAGATCAAAAGCAATTTCAGCAATAATTTCACTCTGATTTGTAATAAAAAATTAATTTGCCAAAGCTTTATTCTGAAATTCTGAAGCCATTCACTCATTAGCTTTATTTGAATTCACAGACAAGAACTCAAAGCAATTAAGAGACATGAACCACTGTAGGTACTCATATTCTAAAAGAATAATGTATACATTGCACTACATCTATAGTTTTATGCACCAGTCATGAACTTAAACGGAATCCAAAAACCTAGTCCCAAAGGTAATATTAACTTGTGTATTACTATTCACAATTTTGAGATAATCAGCAAGTTGGGAGTTTGCTGTGGAACCCTATTGCTTTCTGCAACCCTTTCAAGCAAAACAGACACCCAATTCCTGTGAATCGTGATCATTATTACAGTCACACATAGCAAACTGTATCAGATGTGGGGAACTTCAGGTCCAGGTGTCAAATATGGCTTTCCAGAATTCTATGTCTGTTCCTCAGAACTATCACCAGACCACACTCCGTCTTCCTAGGCCTCATCCCTCCATGACCCTGCTTGCCACTATGGAAACATTTTCTTGTCTGGAATATGTTCTTGAACCCTGATAATTCTGTAGCCTTATTGGAGTTCACCGATTGGGTCTGCGTTGCTCCGGGGCAGGAGGAAGGAAGTCAAATGACACCGAGGTTGGTTCAAAGAAAGAGTTTATTCTGCTCTCCAGATAGCAGAAGGCACTTGTGTGATCAAGTCCACAGCAAGTCCAAAGAAATGACAAGTTTCATGCAGTATATATATCCTCCAGGCACCCTCTCCCTCCTTCCCATATAAATCCAACCACGTCAGCCTATGTATGCAGGTTGACATCACATATGTTCTTGCTCTGGTATTCTTAACCATAAAAGGGAATTCCTTCCTGTACTTCTGACCATAAAAGGATCTTCCTCTTCCTACTCTTATCTTGGAGGAAGAGGTCATCATCTCCGAGAACACGCTTTGGTGTTGTTCCGGACTTAGGTCTGTGCGTCTTTCATGGTCAGCACATAAGATAAGGTACAGATGTGTCTTCTCTGTTCTACTGGTGCAGTCAGGGTCATCCCTGCCGTCACAAACTGATAAAGGAGAGGGCTCTGAGCACGGCTGGGTTTCTGTTTATACATTGACTCAGAGCTTCAGTTAATGGATTTTAGCTAAGGAAAAATAGGGATTTTGGTGCAGTTTCAAACTGCCTGCACAGTCAGTTTTGGGTTTGGGAAACCCATTCCTTCAGTTCCTCATGCTTTCCTGGCTGGAGGACAGAGAGCAGTGTGTGAATGTCTGAAGGCAATAAGAACTGATTCAAATATTCAGAAAGAGTACATTGTGTCTTCCCCAGTGTGACTGTGAAACCTGTAGCATGTATAAGAATATAGGAAGTTGCCAAATGTAATGAAAATGATATATAGATGGTACATGACCCCAGTCAAATTGGCCAAAATATACCATTCGTCTGACAATAAATGTTGGAAATGTAAGGAAAATGAAGGAACTTTTTTTCACCTCTGGTGGACTTGCCCGAGAGTGAAGGCCTTTTGGGAGATGATATATAATGAGTTAAAAAAGGTGTTTAGGTACACCTTTACTAAGAAACCAGAGGCCTTCCTCTTGGGCATTGTCGGCCAGAGTGTGTTAAAGAAGGACAGAACATTTTTCATGTATGCAACAACGGCAGCAAGGATACTGATTGCTAAGAACTGGAAAACTCAAAATCTACCTACGCTGGAAGAATGGCAGATGCAGCTGATGGACTATATGCAATTAGCTGAGATGACCGGCAGAATTCGAGACTTGGGAGAAGAGAGGATGGAAGAAGACTGGAAGAAATTCAAGACCTATTTGCAAAAGTATTGTAATTTGGCTGAATGTTGATTGGGATGCCAGAGTAGAAGTAATTGTCTACCACTAAATTAGACTTAAGTTTAAACTATACGCTAATGATCAAATCCAAGATTATGAACAAAATGATAATTTGTTTGGAAATAATTCTTTAACGATGTAAGTGTGTGCGGGAGGCGTGGGGGAGTCCAAAGTAACGATGAAAAGATGTCAAATAATCAATGTTATTTGTTTAAATATGTTTATGTATTGAAAAACCTGAATAAATATATATTAAAAAAAAAAAAAGAATATAGGAAGTTGCCTTATACTGAATCACATCATTGGTCCATCTAGATCAGGTGCGTCCAGCTCTATAGAGACTGTGATCTACTCCCAGTATAATAAAACTGGCAGTGGTCTACTCATTGTCATTGCCCATAGTTGCTGAGCTTTTTTGGGAGGGGGGGGAATAACTCAGTTGTTGAGCTTTTGGAGGAAAGAGCTGAATTAGATCCCTCGCCCAACAGTCACCCATTTCTTCTTCCCCCACTCTGCCGCAGACAAAGGGAATAAAACCTTTAACAGCACCAACAGCAATGATGAGACATAGAGCCAGGAGCAGGGCACGTCACAATCACTCAGGAACAGCCAGGTGATCTCTTTTTTAACTCCTGCAATCGACCTGGAGAACCCTAGAGATGAACCTGTAGATCGCGATCGACCTGTTGGACATGTCAGGAGTTCAGCCTACACTCGAGTAGGACCCTGTCAGAGACATATGCCCGACTGGCATGTTCCCTCCCTCCTGGTCGATCGTTCAGGGGCTTCAAAAGCTTTCTTCTGCCTGAACAGCACAGAGACCGATGCCAACCAACACCGGCACACTTAAGGATCCGCAGAATTTGCGCAGTTGCGTAATAGACCTCAGCAACTCAGCATTTTGGCTAATCTACTTTTATTTACATATAAGCACAAACGGAGCAACATGGCTCCCTCTCTCTCTAGCATCAGACAGCAAAGAGAAAAAGAACAAAGGACAATAGTCCCACTTCACGGAACACAGTAACACAAACATCCTGTCTCCGTCACTTCCCACTTTGTGAAGTCAAAACATATACCATCATGTGAAAGACAACACTCCCATGACTGCAATCATGGAGCAGGAATTCTAACAGGACATGCCTGCTCTAAAGCATTGGTATTGCCTACTCTGACTGACAGTCAGTCTCCAGAGTTTCAGGAGGATTCTTTATCTAGCCCTACCTTTAGAGACCAGGGGTTGAACCTGGTATTTCTGCATGCAAGGCACATGTTCTACCACTGAGCTGCAGAACATCCCTGTATGTTGCTACATGCACTTTTATGCCCAGAAAACAACAACATCGCTTTCTCCTCTGAACCCTCAAAAAAAAACAAAAAACCCCACACCACTTCCTGTTTTAAATGAAGACAACACAAGGCCTCAAAGCAATTAAATACAACCAGAAGAGCAGCAAAACAAAAGCATGAACGTTTTCAAGGAAGACACCAAGTAAAACCTGTTTCAGGATCAAGTCCCACAATGTGGGTTGAGGGTGCCACCTCTGAGGAGGCCCTTGGAAGGCAAGAATAGAATTGCTTCTGAGGGAGATCTTAGCAAATGGGCAGACTCATGAAGGAAGTAAAAAAGAAATAGCTTCATTTCTAATCTTTGGTGCTGAAATGGCTAACCTTATTTTGACGTGCAAATTAATGGCGCCTATTGTAATGAAACTCACCCGAGGTCAGTTTGGTGCTGTAGGCAGAATGCTGGAAGGAAGAGCCCTTCTCAGTTAGATGTCTTCTTGGGTGAATAACTCTTTGCCTCACGCCCCCTTATCTGTCACACAGAATTGTTGTGAGGACAGATGAGAATTTTAAGCATTCAGTATACTGTAGGATGCTACTGAAATATGTCCGAAGCATATGTCACCATACATATGTGGACACCAACCGATCCCAGCTGAATTTTGTAAATCATCAGGCCTATGCCAGCAGATGCTGACAATCAGATTCATGAGTTTCTCTCTTACGTTTTCAGACATTTGCTGCATTTTGGGTCCCCATTGTAACTGATACATTTGAAGTTGCTTACCTATTAAATGCCCTTGCTTCTCACACAAATTGCCATTTCCTAGTGATGAAGTCAAATTGTCTAGTAAGGCTGAGAATTTGGGATGATCAATGCTTTAATTTCTGGGCATCCTTTTGGGGTGATTATTTTATATAGCCATTAAGATCAGGGACTGAGAACTGAAGTGTAGTTGCAAAGTTTCTGTGTGGAAGGAGGCAGATGAAAATTTCATGAGGCAGCCTTACAACAGCTGTGAGCAACAGCAGGCCCTCCGTCTCCCTGCTGGCTTGTTCTTTACTTTCACTAAGGAGGCTATCTGGAGTGCTAGAACAAAAAAAAAGAATCCAAACCAAACACAACACTTTATAGAGGAGGAAAAAGATAACCGTCTCCCCCTGCCCCCATGCAACCTTTTCATTCATGCAATTGAAGAAGAAGAAGAAGAAGAAGAAGAAGAAGAAGAAGAAGAAGACACTTTTATATGAGAAACAGAAAGGAGGAGGAACCTGATGACCATGGGCCAATCTGAAAAATACAAATATTTAGGTTACAAAACCATAAAAATAAAGAAAAAGTAAGTTTGCAAAACAATCATTACTATGTGATTAGGGTAGATCAATGTGTCAGTGTCCACTTATTCCCAGTGTAAATATGACATTTTGGCAAAAGTCGGAAATTGCAAGATAACTTTACTGAATATATGTGTGCTTATCTGAAATATATATATATGTATGTATGTATGTATGTATTTGCAATATTTTGCTTCTATTTTGTAATAATTATGTTAAACTAATAAAAAAAAGGAAATTGCAAGATAACTATAGCATGTACACGAAAATCGATTTCAGATTTGAAATCAGCATTGAAAGAACATATAAGAACAGTTGAAAAATCTCATGCAACAGAAAATGGAAAAAAAAAATTGTTCCCCAGTGATATCAGTGCTGCTGGTATAATCAAGTAATGCTAAACTGGAAGGCGAAAAGGAGCCAGAGAGCACAGCTGTCACTGTAGGTGTGAATATGGCAACCTGAAGATTCAGTTTGGGCATTGCTTTGTTGCTTCAGAACACTGCCCATTTTGATCCAAAGTGTCCGGTTCGGCTCAGGATCCAAGGCTGAGTCTACCTTTCAGGCTGGGGGATGAACCTTTATTTTAGTTCTCCCCCTGTACAACTGGGAAATCAAAAACAGCCATACTGTAGCTTTTTTCCTCCCTTTTGTCAGTAGTGGATGAAATCTGCCAACATATTTGCCCCTCTGGAGTGATTAATCCTGCCCAGTTACAGGCAATTGGGCAGGGCACCTTTCAAAACCATGTCTCCTGCTTCCCCAAAGGCCAAACCTCAAAATCTGGTCAAAGCTCTTTTTTTGAGAAAGTTTTCTAGAGCCCTACACATGCAAACCTCTGCCAATGGGAAGCCCAAGTTCAAAGTCCTGTCTACTTGTGGTGGTTTTTGGAGGTCGAAATTAAGCCGGGATTCTTTTTCTGGTTTCTTTTCCAATTAATGCATTTTAGTGCTTGTATTCTGTTTTGCTCTCTTCTGTTCCACTGTATTCTGTGGGCAGCTTTAAGGCTTCTATATTTTTGACCATTTGTGCCATGCCTGTAAGGTGAACTGCATAATGCTATACATTCTATTTTTAAATAATGATTTTAAATAATGTTGTAGATGCACCATTAGACTGCACCCAAGCCCAGTCAATTTATGCATCTGGACCTTTTTCTTTTTCATTCATATAGTTAGGACTTCAAGCACTCCTCAGCACCTAATATTATTGCCTATAATCGGCCCATGAAGAGTAGCTTCAGGCAGTTCAGATTGTTGGAATTCTGCCTGGGTCAGAGGAATGTGCCACAGCGTAGGCACCGGCAGATATTCCTGTCGACCTCGCCGCGTCTCCACTCTGCTGATAAGCAGGCGAGGTCCGGCGATTCTTCTCAGATGTATGAGAGGAACACACCGTTCTTCCTCTCTCCCCTTTGGTGTCCCCAGGGAGGGGAAAGAAGCAGACAGAAAACTATTTACATCATTTATTTCTGCCTCTTACATCAGTACAGAGAATCATGTCTGCACTCAACAACAGCAAGAAGAAACTCCTCCCAAGTACATCCAGTACGGGTCATATGACACACACACACTGAGCTAACATCCGGTGCTCAGTACAGAATGGACTGCCCCTTTGTTCCCATGGCAACAGTCACAAACATCCTGTCTGGCTTTCCAGCCACAAGCAGCTGGCTGAGCTGCTAGAGCCTTTGCTTGCTGCAGCATTGGTGCTTTATGGTAACATACTCCCCCTAAAGTATCAATGTGTGCTGCGAGCAAAGCGTCATCCAGAGAAGAAAACAAACAGTTGTTATATTTATAACATTCCCCTGTTGTTTCAGTTCCACCCTTGGAACTACCCGCCACTGGTTTAACCAATGTACCTCTCTGGTTGTGTGACTTCGCATTACCTTGGTTAACAACTCTCTGTTGTGCCTTTGTCTCTGACTCAGACACAGCTTCAATCTGTCCTTGGTCGTTTACAATAGCAACATATGCAAGGTTAGCAAACTCCTTTGAATACCTCTTGGGTGGTACACCCTTCGTTGCTCTCTCAGACCTACGTATGAGGTTCTGATCCTCTGTGCTCACTGGTTCAACCTTTGGACTCTGTCGAGAACCAGTAGCAATCAGTGGTTCTTCCTTCACCTGTGAAGGTCTATCCATTGTGTGAGATTTCCTCTCAATGACTGTGACAACTGAGCTGTCTGAGCTATCGCTGTCATCATCAGTACTACTGAACTCAATAAGATCAAACTCATCATCATCATTATCATCAGAATCCTCTGTGGGAAATGTTTGTACTACAACCCGCTCTTGCTCTGGAGCACTCTCTAGGAACTTTGTGAGAATCACCTGACCAGATTCAGACAAAATTACTCTGTAGAGACCTTTTTCATAACCCACAAAAATGCCTCTGGCATTCTTTACACCACCTGGAGCTTCTGTTCTCACATGAGACCCGAAAACCTTAAAATAGGCAACAGAAGGTTTTCTATTGAACAGCTTCTCAAAAGGAGAACATCCCAACTCTGTTGAGACTTTTCTCAGCCACACATGAAGATAGGACGCTAGCGATTCGGCCCAATATTCATGTGGCAAATGTGAACTCAGCAATTGTGCATTCATTCCCTTTTGCAATTCTTTGTTCACTTTTACACAGACCCCCCTGTTCCACGCTTCTTGCGAAACTGCCACTTTGTGGTCTATCCCTTTTCCATCCAGGAACTTCTGAAACTTCTGTAACAGAAAAATTTGCTTCTCATCTGTGAAAAGACAATCAATGTTAGCATCATGCATACTTTTAACCTTGTCACAAAATTCCTGAAACTTTTCTAAAGTTTCTTGCGGTTTCTCCATCATATAAACCCAAGAATAATTAGTGAAACAATCCACACACAAAAGGTAAAATCGTGCACCGCCTCTAGATGGTTCTAGAGGACCAATCACATCAGCATACACCCGCTGAAATGCTCTGTCGACCTTCTTGGTCTTGGTCACCTTCCTGGTGCTCATACTGGTCACACCTGCAAGAGAGATTTCGTTAGAAACAGAAGAATTACATTTCATGTAATCACTTTGATCAAAAGTCAACAAATACAGTCCATCTTTCTCTTTGGCAGTAAGAAACAGTTCTCCATCTTTGTAGATCTTGCAGCTTTTAGCATCATAGGACAGTTTCAGTCCTTTCTTTGCAATCTGCGACACGCTCAGCAGATTAAATCTCAGTTCTGGAACCAGGTAAACATCATTTATAGTCAAGTTCAGACTCTCAAGATACACAGTCCCAATTCCAGTCGCTTCCAACTCCTGACCGTTGGCCTGTTTCACAGTGAAGCTTTGCTTCTTCAACGTCGAAAACAGTCCTCTGTGCGGGCACAAATGTTTTGTACAGCCCGTGTCGATTATGAATGCGTTCCCAACATCTGGCGTGGTTCCTTTCGCCATCATAGCCTTTGCAGGTTTCACCTGGCACTTGGTACGGCTTTTGCCTGACGCCTGAGGCTTCGTAGAGCTGCTCTTTGCTCTTCTTGACTGGCACGGCTTCTTACAGTTTCGCTGTAGATGCCCAGTCTGTCCACAATTGTAGCATCGGACAGCACTCAATGCTACACCATGCTCTCCAGTAGCATCAGCAGTGGGGGAATTAGAACTCTGTTCTTCCCTCCCCCTGTCCTTTTCTTCCAGTGCAGCAAGTCTGTCGTGTTCATTCAGGACCACAGCACAAACTCTCTCCGCGGTCAGCTGCGCGGCCGGTAGGGAACCAAGCTGACTGGCAACAACCTTGTAGGTGCGGCTAAGGCTGTTTATCATCATGAAGCAAAACACTTCCTCCTGAAGACGGAAATTGCGTTCCACCATCTGTTGACGCAGAAACTTCATTTCTGTCAGGTGCGCTTGAACATCTCCATCAGGCGCAAGTCTCAGATTGGTCAATTTCTCAAAATACAGCAACGCTGAAGAACCAGCATCTCTCTGATGTGTTGTACGCAGCGTGTCCCATACCTCTTTCGCATTTTCTAAATGCTGAACATGCACCAACTGATCATCTGAGACACACAGAATTATAGCAGTCCTGGCCCTTACATTCTGTGACTCCCAACCTCTGGTTGGTGCTGCAGGGATGGGGTTTTCAATTACATCAAAAAGCCTCTGATTCTGCAGCAGGGCCTTCATCTTTACAGACCAAGATGAATAATTGTCATTGGCTAAGGGAGGTGGGCAAGGCAAACCTCCCCCTTTCTTGGCATCCATCTTGAAGCCAAGCCTCCAGCTCACAATGTCAAACAAACTGTAAAATCCAACAGTTGTTTTTTTCTTTCTCACGCAGCAAAACTGCAAGTTGTTTGTGCTTTTTGCACCTGGCAGCTAAACTCAGGCTGCTATTGAAAAGTCCCTTCGAAGAGCTCGTAAACCTTGTAGCCAAAACATTCTCTGGTTTTGTTTCGCTTTCCCAGGCTTACACTCAGAGTCCAGCCCCTTTGCCAGTAACTTTCCAGGACCGTTACCTAGCAACAATGCATTTCAATAAGACATGTTATCTACCACAAAAATTTGTGGAATGCAGGCTTCAGCCTTCAAGCTGCAGGCCTCTTCTCCCGGAGCTCTTGTTTTCTTTGAAACGCAGCTCCGTGAACCAGGGAATTAATCTTCCTGCGTTCACACTTTTAGCCCGAAATGCAGCATACCTTGAGCTCCGTTGCTTGGAAAACACCTCTTCTTTCCACCAGCTGTCTGTGGAGCCTCTGGCTTTTCTTCCTCCTTGGAGCAGAGGAGGACAATCCACCAGCCTCTCATGCAGATGTTCGATGAATCGCAACCATCCTCTGCTACCACTGTTGGAATTCTGCCTGGGTCAGAGGAATGTGCCACAGCGTAGGCACCGGCAGATATTCCTGTCGACCTCGCCGCGTCTCCACTCTGCTGATAAGCAGGCGAGGTCCGGCGATTCTTCTCAGATGTATGAGAGGAACACACCGTTCTTCCTCTCTCCCCTTTGGTGTCCCCAGGGAGGGGAAAGAAGCAGACAGAAAACTATTTACATCATTTATTTCTGCCTCTTACATCAGTACAGAGAATCATGTCTGCACTCAACAACAGCAAGAAGAAACTCCTCCCAAGTACATCCAGTACGGGTCATATGACACACACACACTGAGCTAACATCCGGTGCTCAGTACAGAATGGACTGCCCCTTTGTTCCCATGGCAACAGTCACAAACATCCTGTCTGGCTTTCCAGCCACAAGCAGCTGGCTGAGCTGCTAGAGCCTTTGCTTGCTGCAGCATTGGTGCTTTATGGTAACACAGATATGGTGACATAATGTGTGGAGCGACGAAGCTTTGCAATCATGAGGAGGTTATAGGTTACCCATGGCAAATTGGCAATGCAAAGTATTAGCTGTAAGAAAGTAATAGCAGTTAAATTACAAGTGGAAGATTAGCCGATAGAGGGGCCATGCTTTCATATATTCTGTATTACCTGCCAGATAAAACCAGTCCAAGAATATTATATTTGGGGTAGAAAATATACAGCAGGTAAAGGCCATATGAAATGTCACCAAAATACATCAGAGGCTCCGATCATTGCAGAAATTCTATCTTTAATGTTTATCCTTTCCTGCTATTACTTGTGCTTAAAAAAAACACACAACTTTTTGTACCTTCTGTGAATCACATCCATTGGTTGCTGCAGAGAATGAAGGCAATGTTATGAATATAAGTAGAATGAAGCATTACATTGAGAATGAATGGTGAGTACTAAACCAACTTCACTGAAGTTTTGCATAAGTACCTGTGGTATTAGAAGGGGATATTTTGGGCAGTGGAATGCACTGATAAACTGTAATAGAGATGGGCAGCCTATGGCCTTCCAGATATTGTCTCTGACCATTGGTCCTGCTGGCTGGAGTTGCTGGAAGTCGGGCTGGCAACATCTGAAGGTCCACAGTTTTCTAATCTTTGCATTACAGCATCGTTGATAAGGAATATTGAAACATTAATATGGGTCTTAGTTTTGAACTAACAAATTTAACCTTTGTGAGAAATAGAATTCAAGAGAGTTAATGAGCACTCAGTCTTTACATTGTGGGTGCCCTTTGCGGGATCGCGCGTGGTGCTACAGTTCCCAGGGAGTTTACTGGCAAACAGGGGCTGGCTTGCCTCTCAGTGTTAATTTTTGGAGGTTCACGCCCAGCCTCAGTACTCAAGTTTCTTGCTGGGAGGTGGGGCCAGCCCCCTTTATAAATAGGGGGTGGAGCCGACAACAGCCAGGCAGTCAGCTCTGGAGATTCACCCTCCCTTTGTTTAATGTTTCTTGTTTGCAGGTTAACTTTTTCTTCCTGTTTAGCGGGTGCTGCTAAGGTCTTTGACTGGTTGCTGTTGAAAGGACCAGGAAGAATTTTTCCTGCGTTGTCTTCCCCGTAGCAATTCATCACAACTTTGGTGGTTATGGCCTTGGATGGAATCCTTTAGTCTTTTCTTCCCGATAATGGAGGGGGGCATGAAGTGGTGACTCACCCCACTGCGGTGACGATTCCAGGGTCCCCCTCTTAAAGGGGTTATATATATGGGTGTCACCAGCCATACACTGAAAGGTCTTCAGTGAACTACCCTGCGTGTGGGGATATGGGCTGGGTTGCCTGCTACACTTACGTCTCACAGAACACCTCCATATCCCATTTACCCTGATGAGCCCCAGTTCCCCCCGGCTGGGGGGCTGGGAGGGATATACACCCAAGGCCTAAGCCAAGGTCTTCCTACATTCGGAAGTTTAATAAAGTTGTGGCCTAATTTTAATTCCATAACACGTTACGATACGATACGATATCTTTATTGTCATTGTCCCTTGCGGAACAATGAAATTGAAAACTACATAAAAACTACATAAAACTACCACAAAACTACATAAAAACTACATAAAACTACTACAAAACTACATAAAACATTCAAAAACCCCTAAAAACTCTAAAACCCCATTTTAAAACACACTATACTACAGAAACTCGTTATGCTGAGTTTAGAACCTGAATTGCATTAGCGAAGAAACTGTTTTTCAGGCGGCTAGTCCTGGCCTTTATAACCCTATACCTTCTTCCAGAAGGCAGAAGCTGAAAGATATCATTTCCGGGGTGTGTACTGTCATGTGCTATCTCTGCCGCTTTCTTATGGCACCTGGAAGCATAGATTTGATCTAAGGTGGGAAGAGCGCACCCAATAATTCTCTCTGCAGTCTTTACAACCCTGGATAGCATTGTTTTTTCCCTGGCCGTGCAGCTCCCAAACCACACGCACAGACCATAAGTTAGTACGCTCTCTACAGTGCAATGGTAGAATGCCATCAACAGGTCCTTTGAGAGATTGTTTTTCCGGAGGATTCTCAGAAAATATAACCTCTGCTGTGCTCTCTTCACCAGGTCTTTGCTGTTCTCTCCCCAGGTTAGGTCGTCTCTCAACTCCATTCCCAGAAATTGAAAAACTGAGACCTGTTCCACACACTTCCCCTCAACGTTGTCAGAGTCTTTATTCCTTCCTTATGATCCCTGGGGGCTGGGGCTGTCGCTGCCTGGCCACGCAAAGGAAATTGCCTCTCTCTAAGACGGATGTGGAATAAATATTCCTAACAGAGACTACTTTTGAGCTTGTGTTGTAGGTTCCATCTCAAAGCATCTCTGTAGGTTAGACAAGGGATGGGCAATCTGTGACCCTTCAGATGTTGCTGAACTGCAACTTCTTCATCACTTAGTTGCTCAGGGCTGATAGGAATTGGAATCCAGTAAGTTCCCCATCCCTGAGTTAGACAGAACTCTTAAAAGGTAGAGCCCAATTTTCCCAAACACCAGATGAGGTTGTCATTGTACATCTGTGTCTCAAGAATACCACTTCCAGTAGTGTCACATGGTTCCGTGCTCCTGCAGGCAAGCAAACAAACAAATCCCTTGCCCAAAGCAACAAGTTTATTTTCTATCTGAAGGGACCTTTCTTCCACAGTGATATCATGTAAATATATAATACCATTTGTAGTATTCAGTGGTGTATGCTACCTCGTGTGTGTGTGTGTGTGTGTGTGTGTGCCTGGGCGAATTAGAGACTATGAACAAGTCTTTCTCGGTTTCGATCCTGACATTATCTTTCTTTAATTCACATTTCTTATTCTGTTCAGAAAAATCTCCTATGAAAGGAGACCAGCAGTGCTTCCCAGAAAATTATTTTGATGTCAATCTTGGCTCCAGATTCTTTCAACAATTGATGTGTGCTTTGGTGGCGGTAGGCAGAAGACAGAGCTGGCAGACGGTGTTCTGCATTATTATAGTAAACATTTTATGTTCTCACTGAGTGAAATTGAAATGAATGTTGGAAGTTTTGAAAGCTGTAAACTGTGTCACTATAAAAACAAGTTTGTAAGCCAACTGCCTTCACCCTAGTAAAGAAGTGTAACTTGTATTGTGTGTGTGGTGTGACCAGCAGTGAATCATAGAATCATAGAATCATAGAGTTGGAAGAGACCACAAGGGCCATCGAGTCCAACCCCCTGCCAAGCAGGAAACACCATCAGAGCACTCCTGACATATGGTTGTCAAGCCTCTGCCTAAAGACCTCCAAAGAAGGAGACTCCACCACACTCCTTGACAGCAAATTCCACTGTCGAACAGCTCTTACTGTCAGGAAGTTCTTCCTAATGTTTAGGTGGAATCTTCTTTCTTGTAGTTTGGATCCATTGCTCCGTGTCCGCTTCTCTGGAGCAGCAGAAAACAACCTTTCTCCCTCCTCTATGTGACATCCTTTTATATATTTGAACATGGCTATCATATCACCCCTTAACCTCCTCTTCTCCAGGCTAAACATGCCCAGCTCCCTTAGCCGTTCCTCATAAGGCATCGTTTCCAGGCCTTTGACCATTTTGGTTGCCCTCCTCTGGACACGTTCCAGTTTGTCAATGTCCTTCTTGAACCGTGGTGCCCAGAACTGGACACAGTACTCCAGGTGAGGTCTGACCAGAGCAGAATACAGTGGCACTATTACTTCCCTTGATCTAGATGCTATACTCCTATTGATGCAGCCCAGAATTGCATTGGCTTTTTTAGCTGCCGCGTCACACTGTTGGCTCATGTCAAGTTTGTGGTCAACCAAGACTCCTAGATCCTTTTCACATGTACTGCTCTCAAGCCAGGTGTCCCCCATCTTGTATTTGTGCCTCTCATTTTTTTTGCCCAGGTGCAATACTTTACATTTCTCCCTGTTAAAATTCATCTTGTTTGTTTTGGCCCAGTTCTCTAATCTGTCAAGGTCGTTTTGAAGTGTGATCCTATCCTCTGGGGTGTTAGCCACCCCTCCCAATTTGGTGTCATCTGCAAATTTGATCAGGATGCCCTTGAGTCCATCATCCAAGTTGTTGATAAAGATGTTGAATAAGACCGGGCCCAAGACAGAACCCTGTGGCACCCCACTAGTCACTCTTCTCCAGGATGAAGAGGAACCATTGATGAGCACCCTTTGGGTTCGGTCAGTCAGCCAGTTACAAATCCACTGAGTGGTAGCATAGTCAAGACCACATTTTACCAGCTTCTTTACAAGAATATCATGAGGCACCTTGTCAAATGCCTTGCTGAAATCAAGGTAGTGCTTCTCCCTCTCTTCAGTAGGGGCAACTTTGCCACACACACACACCCATTTAGGGAAGAAAAGACTAAAGGATTCCGCCCAAGGCCTTAAACCGCCAAAGTTGTGGTGAATTGCTACAGGGAAGACAAAACCTGCCAATGCAGGAAAATTTCTTCCCGGTTCTTCAACAGCAAACAGTCAAAAGACCGTAGCAGCGCCTGCTAAACAGGAAGAAGAAAGGTTAACCTGCAAACAATAAACATTTGTGTGTGAAGACCCCCAAACCCCCTCCAAAATAAATCACACAGGACACAGAATATCTGTTTAAGATTTTTGGCATTAATTTTGGCCACAACTTTATTAATTACAGCATGTGAGTGGTTGCTTAGGCATTGGTTCGGACTACCTGAACCTGCTATGATTTGCTACGAGGTAGGCGAAAAACCAAATGGCCGGTGCCAGTTTGCCAAGTGGAAAAAATTCCTACCAGGCCCCCTAACGACGACCAACCGAGGTCCATAGCAAGGTCAAAAGGGGAACCTTGAAGGGTGGGCGGGTGGGAAACCACAGCAGCTGAGCAGCCAAAGAGGGAGATCCCTGGCCGCGCTTGCCTTAAATGAGGCAAGCCACACCCCCTGAGCCAGCTGATTGGCTGGCCAGGAGATGACGCGGCCCAAGGATTCCCCAGATCGAGCAGGGGCTGGAAGCCAGCCTCCACGTGTGTGTTGGGGGCATGAAGCCCACAACACCACCTCCTCCCGAGGTTGGAAGTGGCTTTGTTTTATTGATTGTCGTTTTGAAATTATTTATTGTAATTGTTAAGAGTGGGTTTCTGATTAATATTTGTATGGTGGTATTATTATTCTATACTATTCTAATGATTGTTGAATTACTTTACTTGATGTAGATTGCTTATTTTAAAGCTGTTTTATTATCACATTTTTGTATTGCATTAGATACATGTTTATTAAAGTTATTCATAAAACATGCATGTCTCACTTGCCAATATTTATCATATTTCAACACAAGCACATGCATTGCCAATATCACCATACCACCCCACCCCATCACATCTTGGTTTGTCATAAATATCCACTTCGATTTGCATTTGCTGGGTGAATCTGAAGTTGGTGGAGTTTTATTTTCAATGACAAAAGCAGTTGCAAACAATTTCGCCCTTTCTCAACCTCCTTGCGGTCGGAAGCTTCCAAACGGCTTGCCCAATGGGAGAAGCTTCTGAGCCTGGAAGTTTGGAATAATACAGAACTGGCTGTATTCCACATCCTAATATTGTGTCATGTGTTTTGTTGCTTCTTTTTTTAACATTAATTGCACTTGTTGCTAATGCTTGACTAAAAACAGATTGCAAAACTTATTTTTGCATGCAAACTTAAAATTAAACATTCATGTGGGAGGTTAAGAAACATATTTCATTACTTTCATTACATTTAATTGCTGTGCATTACAATCAGATTAAGTTTACACTGGATTAGATCCATAGGTGTTCTTCCATAAATAGAATAGGTTCATGGAGAGCATCTCCAGGCAACAGAGGCTTCTACAAATAGGTGAAAAAGGTATTGTTCTTGACCGTTGCTCCTTCTCCATGAAACCCTTTGTTCCACTTCCCACATTATTCTGATGAAGCCCCCAATGTGTTCAGAGCACACGGCGGGGGGAGATTTTGGAGAAGGATCAAGAAAATCTATTTTCTGTTTTACAAAATACCCCAAAGTATTTTTCTTCTAGCTGTTCTGCTGGATTGAGAACTATAGGCTTTAGATGAAATTCACATATTAAACACACACCAAAAGTACACGCAGTACGGTTACAGCAGTTTTAGCAATCATTCCATCAATTTGAATGTTCAGAATTTTTTTTCCTAAAGCCATATATTAAAAAGAGATACATTAATATTTATTCAAAACAAGATTAAAAAGGCTTCCAAGCCAGAGGTTACAATACAAAGAAATGTGGAGGTGTGAATAACAGTGTGCAGAAATATTACAATATGAAACTCCCCTTTGACTCTGAAATCAGAATGCAATCAAATGATTTTGATTAAAATATTGTTCAAGAATATCAGTGTTACTATGGATACTTGGTTACTACGGTTACAACCAGCACTGGGGAAAGAAAAAAACAAAGCATGACACACATGCTAACTCTTCCACCCCATAAGAATGTTCAGCTTTATGATATAAAGAAAGTGGTTTTTCTTATTTGACTTAGGGCTTGTTGACAGGTCCAAGTAGTTGGTTGGGGGGGTAGAATTAGAGGGATTGCTAGTCATTGACTTTGGTGAGTTTGGCAGATATGTGCAGGAAAGGGAATGAAGTTGCATGGCACCAGTGGAATTGAGGCCTTCCTTCTTACCTGAAGAATGTGGGAATATGTGGCGTCTTCATCATTTATCCAACAGGCAAGGTAGACTCACCCAAGAATCTGTAACAATAGTAGCCTGTTAACACATGGAAAAGATTCCAACACCATTTTTCATTTGACAAGATCTGTTTTGTAAAAACAAAGGTGCCCTAGTTTATCACAGCTCATCTTGGCTAACTCTATCATTTCTGGTAATATGTAAAGGGACCCCTGACTGTAAGGTCCAGTCGTGAATGACTTCGGGGTTGCGGCACTCATCTTGCTTTACTGGCCAAGGGAGCTGGCATTTGTCCACAGACAGCTTTCCGGGTCATGTGACCAGCATGACTAAGCCACTTCTGGCGAACCAGAGCAGTGCACGGAAATGCCGTTTACATCCCTGCCAGAGCGGTACCTATTTATCTACTTGCACTTTGACGTGCTGTCGAACTGCTAGGTTGGCAGGAGCAGGGACCGAGCAATGGGAGCGCATCCCGTCACAGGGATTCAAACTGCCGACCTTCCGATCGGCAGGCCCAAGGCTCAGTGGTTTAGACGACAGCGCCACCCGCATCCCAAATCCCGAGTAGACTACTGTAATACTTTCTACCATGCCTCTACCTGCCCCAAATTGACACTACATATGATAGCAAGTGTAGGGTGAGTGGACATGGTTTTGGGGGAAAGGCTTCATGGGCCAAACAAGGAGACCTAGTGGGCAACATTTGGCACCTGAGGAGGTTTCCCAGCCTGGCATATTGGTTCAGGAAGTGTGGAATTGGTAGTTTTGCCTCAAAATGCAAGGGACCTAATTTTATCCCATCCCTGAAACCAACCTTTATAAGACTATGCCCTGTGACATGTGACTCGTTTCTACTACAATGTTTGCTCAGATTTCCCTTAGTTAAAAAAAAATAAAACAAATATGCCAAATACTTCAAGAACCCTGTAATGTCTTTGTTGAACTTTTGGTAGTTTAAAATGCTAGTTACAGCAAATGTAAGGTCAATTTATCAAAGTGAGTTAGACTTCATTAAATATTCTTAATCATCATTAAGCCCTAAATGACGTGTGAGATCAATGTGATTGCTAAGAAAACATGATGAATTACTTGAAGCTGCCATCTAGATATTTAAGTACTAGAATGGTGGTAGCCTGCATAATAGTTCATGGAGCTTTAAGGATTACTTATCAAGACTAACAGGTGTGATAAAGGCTTTTCTAAAAAGAATGTAGAAGGGAAACCACAGAAAAACAAATATGCACCTTCTTAAAATCCAAACTAATTAGTGCAAAATTAATTAATTTTAATGGAAAAGCTAGAAATGAATACGCTAATCAGAAAAGAAGAGCTTTCAGATAAAAAAGGCAAAGTTGATTGCTCTATTTTTTAAAAAAGTCAAGAGCTTATTGATACAACCACATTTGACTGTGATGGTGTTCAATTCTAAGTCCATAGTAGAGGAGTGCAGCGAACCTAGGCCACTTGATTCCCACCCACCCCCCGGGAAAAAATGGGCTGATTAACAGGCAAATAGCCATGAAGCTACAATGTTGCTATTTGACCTTTCTCTGATGTTGATATCTTTCTTTGTCTTGGTGCTTTCCCAATGAGATCACTGGTTCCCAAATGCAAATATCTGGCCAGTTAAGAGATCACTGGCAGACCAGTTGATACATTTGGAGTGATGAGGACAGAAATAAGTCCACTTTAGCTGCTGTGACAACTCAAGTAGTATCTTATGTTCAAGAAGTATGAATCTCAGGGGGTGCCTGGAGCACTGTCTAGTCTTGTTGTGTTGGATGAGTTTCCGTTAGAAGGCTTGAAGATTTGGACCAGGTGCTTGGATTGGTCAGGGCAACCACTTGCACTCTGGAGCCTTGCCCCTCTTGGCTGATAAAAAGTAGAGTTGGAACAGCTGACTGGATCAGGGATGTGATTAATGCTTCCTTGTGAGAGTGGGTGATCCCAGCCTGCTTTAATAAGCCAGTGGCAAAATCCCTTCTCAAGAAACCCAGCCAGATTTGGAAAATCTAAGTAATTACTGGCCAGATGCCAATCCTCTCTTCTTGGGCAATGTTGAGCAGGTGGTCATGGACCAGAGTCAGGTTCTCTTGGAGGAAACAGATTTTCTAGATCCATTTCAATCAGGGTTTAGGCCTGTTTTTGGCAGAGAAACTGCCTTGGTCACCTTGTATGATGACCTCTGTCAGAAGACAGACAGGGGAATTGTGTCCCTCTTGATTCTTCTTGACCTTTCAGTGGCTTTTGATACAATTACCCATGGTATTCCTCTGGAGCAGCTGTGTGAGTTGGGAGTGGGAGGTAAGGCTCCAAGGTGGTTCCAGTCCTATTTGGATATGGGTTCCTCAGGATTCAGTTTTATACCCAATGCTGTTTAACAGCTCCATGAAACAGCTGAGTAGAGTCATCCAGAGTTTTGGAGTACATTGTTAACAACAGAGAATTCATCCACTGTGTTGGTCTGTTCAAATAATGTGGTGAGCTAGCCAGTCACAGAAGTCAGAATTGTAAGATTACAATTGTGCAAGTGGTACTCATTAGTATAGGAAGTTGTATTGTTCTGGTAATTTTGTTAAGAAATGCAAGGCACACTGGAATTCAGATAGATTTTGTTCTTCAAGCAAGTCTCAGCTGGAAAAAAGAAATCTTTTATACTCCTTCTTGCCCTGGAGGAACCAATGGCCAGTCTGGGTGCATGGAGCCAAGCTAGATTTGGAAAGTTCTTCTCTGAAAGGCTGCAGTTATGGGACTCACCACATGGCAAAGTAGTCAGTAGTTTCTCACACTAAATGGCTTCAGCCCAGTATACCTGAAGGAGCATCTTCATCCCCATCATCCACCCAGGACACTGAGGTCCAGCTCCAAGGGCCTTCTGGTAGTTTTCTCACTGCAAGAAGTGAGGTTACATGGAACCAGGCACAGGGCCTTCTCGGGGGTGGCGCCTACCCTGTGGTATGCCCTACCATCAGATGTCAAGGAAATAAACAATGATCTGACTTTTAGAAGACAACTGAAGGCAACTCTGTTTAGGGAAGTTTTTAATGTTTGACGTTTTATCAGGTTTTTAATATTCTGTTGGGAGCCGCCCAGAGCAGGTGTGGAAACCCAGCCAGATGGTCATGGTATGAATTTATTATTAATTATGATTATTATTACTGTCTGAAGATAGTTGTCAAAATCAGATCAGCTGCTGCTATTGCTGCAGATACAAGTAAAAGGGAAAGAAAAGGAACAGAGAAGGTAAAAATCCAACAACTAAATTGTTAATACTCAATTAGTTTTCAGTATTAAAGGCCTAATTTGTTTTGTTACATTACAACCCTACTTTCAATTTTTGACTGTAGGGTAACTGCAAAACCACATCAGAAAATGTTTTACCTTGAATACATCCCTACCCCCACCCCCCGCATTGGACATGTCTGAAACAGATGAGGACTTGGATTTTTTTTCTTATAAAGTACGGTATGTCCTACCTGTTTATACATTTGCCTTTTAGGAAGCATCTGTTAGAGTTTCATCCCGAACACTGCTAGAGGTTCATAGTGCATAAGAAATTATGAAATAATATAATAGATGAGTCGTCAATCTGTTGGTGTTACTTGTCCAGCATTGCATCTTGAACTGCTGAACTTATTTAGAGCAAAGGTGATACTTTGTTCTTGTATGTATCTGTATCTGCCCAATCCTACAAGCTGTATATATCTATGTCCAGAACCGTTTCACTGAGCCTTATATTCTGCAACAATAAATACCAATTGTTGGAAGCTGTAGGAGGGGAGCGTTGCTCTTGTGCTTGTGAGTTTCCCAAAGGCATATGGTTGCCCACTGTAAGAACAAGTTGCTGGACTTAGATGGGCCATTAGCCTAATTCTGATGTTCTTAAGTATTCCACTTACGCTTTGATATTAATGATCTACTTTTTTGTTTGTCAGAAACTCTTGAGATGTTAAATGTGCCCTTAAGCATGAGCAAATGCTAAATATCTAGTTCTTACAAAGATATATCCTGCAATAGATGGTTTCACACCAAAGATGGCTCTGTTTTAAAAATAGCAATAATTCTACAAACAGATGGTAATATAAGCCCTAAGTGCATAAGTTTTTTAATTTTTTGTTTTAACTGTAACATTTAAAAAGGGAGGTGAAGGAGAAAAGAAACTTTCATCCAGGGTGAAAAGGAATGTCATACCTCATTCTTGTAACTCTGTAATGACATGTCACATAGAATTGCAAAGTTGGAAGGGGCCACAAGAATCATCTAGTCCAACCTCCTGCAACACAGGGATCTTTTGCCCAATGTGGGGCTTGAACCCACAGTCCTGAGATTAAGAGTCTCATGCTCAACTGACTGAGGTTTCCACTTGATAAAAAGAAAAGTACAGTTTAATCTGGGTATTTTTTAAAATTTTATGTATTTAGAAGTATCCCACTCATTAAAAAAACCAGAAGCATTTTTGTTAGGGATTGTAGGACAAGATCTGCCAAGAACAATAAAGAACTTATTTGTGTATGCTACAACTGCGGCAAGAGTCTTGTTAGCACAAGGATGGAAGAATGAGGAAATCCCAACGAAAGAACAGTGGCAAGAAAAATTGATGAGTTATGCAGAACTGGCCAAATTGACATATAAACTGTGTGAAAAGGACAACTGTGACTTCAAGGAAGAATGGGAACTTTTTACAAACTATCTAAAAAGACAACAAAATGAAGTGGACTCTTTGGCAGGTTTTGAATAAACATTCACAAATTTATTAGCTGAACGTATGATAGACAAAGCAAGGATATGTACAATTTTATAACATGCAGAAAACAAGATATGTAAAAAAAATCAGGGAGGGGAGCTGAGGGAAGTCCTTGGTGGGTGGATGGGAGAGGGAGGGTTGGGGGAGATAAAGGGGGGGGATAATGAAATTGATTACGAGGATTGACAAATTGTTATGTTGAAATTGGTTAATAAAAATATTTTTTAAAAAGAAGTATCCCACTCATTAACAAGCATCACCTGCACCAATCTGATCTTTCCAATATATATCACCCAGGAAATGACCCATATGCCACATAGACAGTATAACTGGCCTTCTACCACATTCTGTTAATTTTCTTGTTTGATATCAGATTGATCTAAGGAGCAGGTGCTCAAGCATGTTCCTCTTAAATCTGCTGCTAAAATATTAGCAAGAAGGTCTACTGTATTATGTTTAAACAGTTCCATTTGAAGCATTAACATCATGGTCCAGATTTTAGTACTGATGTATATGAACCGTTCTCTTTCATCTGTGTGGTCTGAGCTCACTTTGAAAACGTTGCACTCTGTTTTGATTATTCACTTATGCATTATGCGACCCTCCACTGAGATCTTGTAGCGAACTATTCAAGCTCTTAGGCATGCAGTTTCAACCACCAGCTGAATACAGTTTTGCAAGATAATTCATGGCATTTAATAGGGGTGTTCATCAGTGGCAAGATTTGTCTTGTGTTGGGTTGAAATAAACGACAGACGAGTGACAAGTGTCATATGGGAGGCATCTTCTGAGCACGTCTCGGGGAGTCCCTTTTATTGAATATTACAGCATTGCCACATATGTGCTTGTTGCTGATTGGTTAACACAAATACAATGCAAGGGCATTAATCATCAATAGATTAAAGGTTGGGAAAGGGAACACATGGTTAGACAGGTATGAAAAACATCCTTATTAAACTATTACTAGTGATTGATATTGCAGAACTTAAAGGAACATAACAATCGCATTCCGTAGATGTGGGCAACCATGCATTAAGAACAGGTCAGGGTACGATGTTTCATGAACTCAGTGTGAACTGAACATTCTTGGGTGGATGAGGAAGGAATGCTTCAGCCCAGAGCGGTTTGCCAAACTCATGTGCAGAAGCAGAACTTCCCATCAGTCTTGAAGCTATATCTTTATTTGCAGTATTAGGAAGCAACCCAATCTGTTTTGGTTCTGTTCTGTATCATTCTGTTTCAACTTGTTATTTAGATCTGAATCAGATGAGTTGAATGCAGAGCTCTGTCCCTCACCCACTCAATTGGTTATAATGGGGAAATGAAAAATAGTTGTAACTCTTTTTCCCTTTTCACAGAAGTTGATGGAATTTGCAGGCAAAGAAGTCCCTACACAGTGAATTAAGACTGTCAAGTGGCAAGTACATCTAGGAATTATCATGTGGTGTAGTGTTAGCCAGTGTGGTGTAGTGGTTAAGAGCAGTAGACTCGTAATCTGGTGAACCAGGCTCGATTCCCCGCTCCTCCACATGCAGCTGCTGGGTGACCTTGGGCTAGTCACACTTCTTTGAAGTCTCTCAGCCTCACTCACCTCACAGAGTGTTTGTTGTGGGGGAGGAAGGGAAAGGAGAATGTTAGCCGCTTTGAGACTCCTTCGGGTAGTAATAAAGCGGGATATCAAATCCAAACTCCTACCCCTACTCCTCATGTGAGGGACATTTAATGTTGACTTGTGGGTAGGAGACACCCAAGTCCACTAAGTGAGTTTAGGGAGTTCCAGATACAACTCAAGATTTAACGGTATTTTGGCATTTTGGACTTAAATTGCTCCTGTGGTGTTTGTGTTGCTGCATATTTTTTTGGCTTGTGTTCGACTCAGGCAGTCCAGTAATATGGAATACAAGCCAAAAAATTATGCAGAAACACAACCCCACAGGAGCAACTTTAGTACAAGATCCCAAAATACTGTTAAATGGCTATTAAAAGGTATACAACTTGCACCTAAAAGGCATCACAACCAAAATTTTGTACCACGCTAGGGAGTCTAGAGAACAGCCTCCAATGAAGATATAAAAGCCCGAACAGGAATAGAAAGAATGACTTATTTCAAGTAGCCTGGTCCAAGACATAGGACTTTTAAAGCCCTAATCATTTCAAGGCCAGACTCTGCAAACTGCTGCTTCAGCCAATTTTTGATACCTAGTGTGCTGCCACACAAAGAATGCAACCTTAAACGGATTAAAACTGGGTTTTGTGAAAAGGCAGGTACTAGGTGCTCTGTCATTACATTTTCTCAGGTTTGTACTGATAAAATTGATGAGAAAGCATCTATCGGCTATGAGCTTCAAGTTTTATTTAAAAAAAATACTCTGATCATTTGCTTTTCCTAGGCATTGGACCATAATGACACAGAAAAGTTTAGTGCAAATACACTGCATCATTTTGTAACATATAAATTACCTTCTGTCATAAATAGTATTAAAATATGTCCAGCAATACACATTGGACATGGTTGCCTAGGCATATCTCCAAAATTAGTTTCCTGGCCTGCAGCTGTGAAGACTGGCACAATCTTAACAGATTTAAAAAGACTGTGGCTCTGTGATTGACATAAAAAATAAAATTTCACCTCCTAATTATATGAACTTCAGATGGGAAAAGTGCATATTTCTGCACATCACATCCCTTATTATTCAAAGGTCTCTTATTTATATCACCAGGGCAATAGGCTTTTTAAAAAGTATATGTAATGAATTTCATTGGCAAGCTAATTACGAGCACTCCAGATGGCATCATTTACCAAAATTATATTGAAACTTCTTTCAAAACGTTAATAGTTCTAAGCTATAGAAAGAAAACTTCTCAACATGTTAGAATTCAGGTCTGGTGTCAGCTATTGAAATGGCAAGAACCACAACTAGCAGGAAGACTCACTGATGACCAGAAAAGTCCACTAAAGGTGGCAGGGCCAAAACGATCGTGAGATTGTAATATTCTTCTTCTTCTTCTGTCTTCCAAGGGAGATCGACCCAGAGATCCTTTAGATTAGCCTTTGACAACATGGTGCCCTTCCGACACAACTCCCAACAGCCATTGGATGGTAAGAGTTATAGTAAAAAGATAGAAGCTATGGCTGTTATGCCAGCTTCTGCCATTCTTGGACACAAATAGTCTGGCCATGGTGATTCATGCATTAGTGACCTCAAGACTCAATTATTGCAACATGCTGTATGTGGGCTACCTCTGGTTCTGGTCCAGAGACTTGCAAAAGACTTGACAACCATATGTCAGGAGTGCTCTGATGGTGTTTCCTGCTTGGCAGGGGGTTGGACTCGATGGCCCTTGTGGTCTCTTCCAACTCTATGATTCTATGATTCTATGATTCTATGAAAACACTGCTGCTAGACTATTGATGGGTACAGACTATTGCCAGCACATAGCTCCAGTGCTCAAAAGCTTGCAGGGGATAAGGTCTTTAGCAACTCAGGGTCCAGGATGACTCAGGGACCATGTGATCCCTTATATTCCTGCTCAGTCACTGAGGACTTTGGGGGAGTCACTGTTAGTCATCCTCCAGAGCTCAGAAGCATGACTTGTATCCACCTGGAGCCATGCGTTCAGTACTGTGGTCCCAGTTTTATGGAACTACCATACAGTTGTGATCAGACAGGGGTTTTTCCTGTTGAACCAAAATTCTAAGAGTGGTTTTAACAATCAATCCAGGGAACTCTGTGAACTGTAGCTCCATGGGGAGGAATAGGGGTCTCTTATAACTTTCAGCATCCTTACCATTCTACAGCTCCCAGAATTCTTTGGGGAAAGCCATGATTTTTAAAAGTGGTATAGTGATTTAAAAGTATGGTGTGAATGTGGCCAAAGACAGGGAGACAACCACAAGTCTCCTGTTTAAGATAAAAACAAAATGAAAACAGAACTATAGAAACCTTACATAGGCATTTCTGTGAACAATATCTGTTGGCCGTGAAAACTTTTTCCTGCATGAATTTGAATCAGTATTCTGATGAGTGTGTAGGCACTGGAGCAGACTTTGGCTGGAGCTACACTGATTTTAAAAAAAATGCTATAGAAAAAAATGCTATCAAAGCCCTCAATGAAAAAATCCAATTGGTGATGGTTTGCTGCTCTACAACGCTATCTGGTGTCACACGTTTATAACACAGTTATAATGATATAATTGACAAGTGTAGCTGAGTCCCTTGTCACAGGGCTTCCTTGGATGAGCTTCTGGCCAGTGCCTGATTGTATATGTTCCTTTTGTTTGGGGGCATGGTGATGTCATGAACACGCCTCTGGCTTGGCCTGCACTGATTGGTTCCCTCTGTGTCTGCATGGTATGTGAGCATTGCGACTGGCTCTTCCCTGATCGTGGGGCAGGTCATGTTTCTCTGAATACAGCGTGGGAATTTCTGCCATTATGTTTGTATATGTTTGTATTCTGCCCGTTATGTTTGTATATTTCCAGTGGTGTGCATTTATTGCAGTGGTTATTACTACAATTAATTTATGGATCACCCTCTAAACCTCTGTGCAAGGTGACTTCCACATAAGATAATTAAAAGCATTTAAAAACTGGAAATATATTTAAAGCAAGACTTTACAGCAGTGTCTATCTCTCCCCACCTGCCCCCACCCCCTGCCCTCACCATGTGTTTAATTTGAGAACAAAGCTCTCTGCACACACTCTTGAGATTTGTGCTAATTTTGGCCTTCTATGTCGTAAGTTAATTTATCCTTTTTCACACAAATATTTATTTCCAAATCACACAGGGGCTCGAAGTGAAGCCATGCATCCTGTTCAAAACATATGGCCAACCTTCTAGAGGATAAGCTACTACAGATGATCAGGCATGTGCCTTGCTCCTGAATTGATAGAGCGCAGAAGGAGAAGACTATAAGGACATTGCTCAGGGATAGCCTTCTAGTAATGACCTGGTCATGGTCTCTAATCCTTCTAGAACTCTGAGCCAGCAACATTTATGCAACTTTATGGACAGCTTTCTTGTACCTCCCAGGACACATGGTCTATTTTCCCCACCCTGTGTTTTGTTGATCTGCTATGTTTTCTTTTCCGTCTCCATCTGCATACCTGCGAGTTTAATAATATGGCCTACCAGATGGTAGTCACAATGGCTTAACAAATTCCATCTGGTATAGGCGCTTGTTGGTGTTAGTGGTTGTGTGCGCTGTCAAAGTATAATGTATGCATCTCTTTGGCAGAGGAAACTTGTGAACCCCACAGCCATTTCTGGAGTTTTGTCATATGTGCATTTCCCCCTCTAATGTGCATTCATAATTCTGCCCTCCCATTTCCTGGTCTGCTCAGTTTTCAAAACCCTAGCATTGTCCTTCTTGTTTGCAACCCCTTCATATTGACACTATGTCATTCATCTGTCAATCTCATTAAAATCTTGCATTATTCAATGGACAGCATATTGGACCTGGGAGATCTGGCTTCAATTCCCAACTCCATCACAGACAAATTGCATAGCTTGAGGGCGCTTCCAGATGGGAGTTTATTGTGGAATCAGCACTGCTCATGCATGCAGTTTTTTGCAGTGTCGACACGATGTCGTTGTCATCAGATTGCCAGCCTTTCCTTTCCTTACATTTAATCCAGATTTCCCTTTACTTCAGAAAATCCAGTAACTAGTAATAACCTCTTATACAATTGCAATTAGTGCTGACATGAAAACTCATTAGAGCATTTGAGTGAAGAAGCAGTTGATCACATGTGTGGTGTTTTGGTGAATGGTCTCTTCTACACCACTACTTCCATTTATTTTGTTATTTATTCATGGAAAGTGCTATGTCTTTATAAATCTCCATAGTTTGGGATTTCAAGAAACTATAGCAGACCTGCACAACCTCTGTCAGTCAGGTAACAAACAGTCCCCAGTGGCTAGAAAGGGAGTCAGGAAATCTGTTTACCATAGAAGGAAGGAAGAGTCAGAATTAACTGGATTAGTTAAGCTACAACTGTACTGGAATTTATTTATTTTTAATATATGCATCAACAAATACCAGCACAGGGGGCAATGCTTCTGATACCTTCCTACAAGGTGCTCAAGGAAACTGGAATTACAAACAGTGCTGAACTGCATTAGGATTGATAGATCTAGAAATATAGGTACCAAGATTCCAAAAGACCAGAGGAAACTGATTATGTATGCTACAATGGCCGTTTGGATGTTATTAGCCCAGAGATGGAAGGAAGAGACAGCCCCGACCAGAGAAGAATGGCAAACCAAGCTGATGGACTATGCCCAAATGGCAAAATTAACTGGAAAGCTCAGGAATCAAGAGGACAATATTTTTTAAAAAAAGAATGGAAATATTTATAATGTATATACAAAATCATTGTAAACAACTTAAAACATTAGCAGGATTTTAAATACACTTGGAGGGATGCGGGTGGCACTGTGGGTTAAACCACAGAGCCTAGGACTTGCTGATCAGAAGGTCGGCGGTTCGAATCCCCGCAATGGGGTGAGCTCCCGTTGCTCAGTCCCTGCTCCTGCCAACCTAGAAGTTCGAAAGCACGTCAAAGTGCAAGTAGATAAATAGGTACTGCTCCGGCGGGAAGGTAAACAGCGTTTCTGTGCGTTGCTCTGGTTCACCAGAAGCAGCTTAGTCATGGTGGCCACATGACCCAGAAGCTGTACACCGGCTCCCTCGGCCAATAAGGCGAGATGAGCGCCACAACCCCAGAGTCGGTCACAACTGGACCTAATGGCCAGGGGTCCCTTTACCTTTAAATACACTTGTAATGTAACAGAATGTATGGATAACTTAGGAAGATGAAAATTTGGAGAAGTATTAATATACAGTTGAAAATAGAATCAAAAGAACCTATGGATGGAATGGGGGGAAGTCAAGAGATTCAGAGTAATCTCGCTATTTGGATTCTGTACACTGGTTTGTGGTTTGGTTTTTTGTATGATTTTTTTGTCTCTTTTTCTTTTTCTTTTTCCTTTTTGAAAATCAAATAAAAAGATTTAAACACAGAAATGTAATCAATAAAAGAAAAATTGCCTCTGGGAGGGAAAAAGGATTGATAGATCTAATGTTACACAAAACTGACCTAATATACTCTCTCTCACTTAACTGACTCTTGTAGGTATACGTGTGGCTGGAAACATATTTTTGGAATATGTATATATACATATATTGAAAACGTACTGACATGTTCTTTAATTTCTTGCTTTTATCCTCTGAAAAACATTCAGATGGAGACCCAGTGTCCAATCCAATACACAATCCCACTGGAATTGTGTCCCACTGAACTCAATAGGACATAGTTACTTATGAGCAGACATATAGAAGATTGCACTGCTAGACTGTTCAAGCAGTTGTCCTGTGCTTTTGAAAATAGGTTAAAATGTTAATAGCAATTGCCATTGAAAATGGAAAAGCTTTTCTTTACCTGGCATGAAAAGGACATTAGAATCAGTGGGTGGGATCAACTAAACTAGTGCAACTTCCCCACCCTCTCCCTGTGGACTCTGTGTGCTCCCCCCCCCATCCAAAAAAAAAAATCTGATCCAGAGGGTTGTGGCAGAACCCAGAGCAGATTTAGGGGGTGTACAGGAGGACACAGGCAGAGGGGAGAGTGGGAATGTTCCATTGTACAGCTAAAAGATGTTACACAAGGGATGTGGGTGGTGCTGTAAACCACTGAGCCTCTTGGGCTTGCCAATCAGAAGGGCAATGGTTCAAATCCCTGCGACAGGGTGAGCTCCCGTTGCTCTGTCCCAGCTCCTGCCAACCTAGCAGTTTGAAAGCACACCGGTGCAAGTAGACAAATAGGTACCACTGTGGCAGGAAGGTAAACGGTGTTTCCCTGCGCTCTGGTTTCCGTCACATGACCCGGAAAGCTGTCTGTGGATAAATGCCAGCTCCCTCGGCCTGAAAGCGAGATGAGCGCCGCACCCCAGAGTCACCTTTGACTGGACTTAACCATCCTAGGGTCCTTTACCTTACCTTACCCAAATATATTTGTTTAGTTGGGTACTGTCCAATGCCATATGATTCTCCCCAGTGAGAATATTTCAAATATGGAGTATCACACTACCTGCCTCACCTCAAAAAGCAGCAGGACCCAGACAAGGACCCCTCAAGATAGTCTGAATGTACTGGCAGACTCACATCTGAGTAAGTGATCCTTCAGATCGCTGCACCATTGTAGAAAAGTTGCAATGCACGGGATATTTCTTTTTGTAATGTATGCTGCCATTTTTTTGTATTTTAATAATATATTTGATTTTGCATGTAGGAGAGTTTCCCATTTATATTGTGCAACACGAAGCAGAGAAATAATTTCAGCTTCAACATAAGGCTAAGTAAGTGAAGTGTTCAGTCAAAGTAGTATGAATTAAACGGGGAAAAAAATTATGCAAATAAACAAAAAAATGTGTCTGGTCCTTGACTGGGTACAAGACTAGTCAATTTCTCTTACCTGAGACTTGGCCCAGTTAATGCAGTTCTGCTTCATGTAGCATTGCTTGTAATAATCGATAACCATAACAAATGAGGGCAGCCTAAAAGCATTGCCATTGCAACATTTCCCAATTTTCTAGGACAATTATTTCATGTTATCCTTGCCTGTGAGTTAACTGGAAGGAGAGGTGCTTGATGTTAATGGTTGCTTATCCTTCCATGCCCCCCACCCCCCATGCTTCATTCAGATACAAACCACACAATGTCTGACTAAAGTTTAATTATGGCATGTGGGACTTAAATCAATATTTCATAGGCCATTTGGATTCTTTCTAAAACCACCTCTGCTTAATTATATAAAGAGGGAGGAAATTGATTGAACACCAGTTTAGCCCTCACTGTTGATATATTTAAAAAGTCGATAATGTATTTCAAAACACCCCACCATGAGCAATGCTGGCACCCTTTATGTAATGAACATATTTTGTTATATGCTAATACATTCTAATTGTGTACGTTCACTTTCTCCCAGACCCTTAAACAGAATTAACTTCCCTTTCCCATCACCTAGTACAATTGTCCTCTACCATCAACCCCCAAAACATTTTTCCCCCAGCGCACAACACAGTTGACAAATTCTCCTGAGGAAGTGTAGCAAGAAATGAAGATGTTTCAATTTATAGTTAAAAGCCATGATGAAGATAAAGAGAACAATTTCTCCTTTGTTCTGCTACTGTGAACCCTGAAAAGCTATAACTTTGATTTAACCGGGGTGTGAAAATTGTAAATGATAACACATTCCTTCATAATAACACAATACAGCTTGATTTTTGGATAACAACAGGGGCACAGTGTTCAATGGGATAACTACAATAGCACAAAATAGTTTGCAAGCTGATAAAATACTTCTAAACAGCTTAAATTTCAAAGAGTGCCCACTAAGTTTTTATCACATGGTACACTCTTGAATCTTAGCTGAACTTGCATTGCCTCTAAAATATCATCCAGAGGTGGACCATTTTATTATATGAACATTAATATCTGCATAGATATAGAACTATAAACTTCAAGCCAGGCCACTCTAAAAATAACCCAGAACACAAACAAGATATATAAAGGAAACAAAAATTTATTTTTTTCTAAGATGCATTCAGGTCAGTGTTTCTTAAAACTTTTCAGCATGCTCCTTTAAATTCACACCATCTTTCCTCTGGGTCCATCCACCATCTGTTCCACCACAGCCTATTGATGTCACTGTATTCATTTCGGCACCTGCTTCAAACATGTTTGTTTAGCCAAGGCTATTCAGAGATATAGAAGTTACATGTGTGTCAGGGAACTGCCATCGGAAGGAAGGGAGGTGGAAGGGCTCACACAGGTTGGGAGAGACTCAGCAGCTGAAGAGGGAACCAGTAGGGGGAGAAGAGCTGAGCTGAGGGAAAGTGAGCAGGAGGGATGGCTCCGAGACACTTCCAGCGAAAACAGTGGGGAGGTTTCAGGACCTCCTGTAGGGACACCCACTCCTCGCCGGAAACTGTCACGCAGAGAGTCCAGAAGACGTGTTTCCGTTAAGGAGCTTTTATGTTGGAAGCGATTCCGAAAGCAACCACTGTCGGAATCTGCAAGCGACTGACAGAGCCATGTTTAAGGGGCTCCGTTACAGACAGAGGTTTGCAAACTTGACCAAACTCTGAGGGACTTGGATTTTACGCACAAGCAGCTCATCGTCCCATCACAATGTGCTTTAACTCTTTTCAGTCACTGTTGATTTCAGTCACCTTTAAAATGTTTTTAATGCCTTGTTTTTACCAATAATTTTTATTTATTTATTTCATACAATGTATACAGTGCTTGATTGTAGTAAAGAAAAACCTCTTCTTCTTCTTTGGCGATCACTCGTAGCCAAGTAAGATTGTCTTCCATAAACACAGTTTTAACAATGAGTCTGTAAGTGATTGTGGAGGCCAATTCTGGACCCACACATCCTTCCACAGTGAAGACATTGGTTCCCGGATGGTAGTCGATCACGGTGTGGATTTGCCAAGCGTGCCTTCCTCTTAGCACATTTCTCCCTTGTGTCCTGAGTTCGAGCGTCTTCAAAGTCCATGACACCTTTAGTAAAGGCTGCTCTCCAACTGGAGCGCTCGCGGGCCAGTGTTTCCCAGTTGTCGGTGTTTATACTACATTTTTTTAGATTTGCCTTGAGACAGTCTTTAAACCTCTTTTGTTGACCACCAGCATTAAGCTTTCCATTTTCAAGTTAGGAATAGAGTACGGTAGTTGCTTTGGAAGACGATCATCAGGCATCCGCACAACATGACCAGTCCAACAAAGTTGATGTTGGAGAATCATTGCTTCAACACTGGTGATCTTTGCTTCTTCCAGTACACTGATATTAGTTCGCCTGTCTTCCCAAGTGATGTGTAAGATTTTTCGGAGACACCGTTGATGGAATCTTTGGAGAAGCTGACAATAAGGAGGGGAGGGGTTTGTCTTTTATTACTGCCTTTATTATTACACACGTCCTAACAGTCTTATCCATATGGATTTTCACCAAATTCTGCTCCAAGCCAGATATGTGAAAGGCCTTTAATAGCTGCATTCTGTCTTCTAGGATGAGAAGTAAGAAAAGTCATATCAAAGTTATGTTATTGATTTGCAGCCTGTTGCCTGAACCGGAGGAAATCCTAAAATCCTGCAAATTTATCCTGCTGCCCAGAGGCAGGGAAGATCCAGACTGTATAAGCAACATAAAAAGAGCAGAGAAGGATCAATAGCTTGACTAATGTGTTTGTCATTTGCGAACAGAGATAGCCTACACTATCAATGTAAATTATTTCTAGCTTGATTAGAATGAATTCAAGGAAAATGTGCCATCACTTGCTCACACTAATATCCGATATCTCAGCTAAGCTACCACAAGAAAGGTCAGTGCTGATGGAGACCCAGTCATGGATGAGGAGTGAGTCCATTACGCCTAGGTAATACTGTAACATTAAAAGTGAATTAAGGAGGGGAAAACAGGATAGAGAAATGCCCACATTATTTCCAAAGCATCCTACTGATAAATGGATCTGATATAAAATAAGGCAGACTTGATTGATTCACTAGCTTCTTTATCGACAATATACAACTCCCCCCCTTTCTGGTTTATGCTTTCCTCATCTCCTACTTCCTGTATTTGAAACATTTGTTCAGTACAAATTAATACAGTAGGAGTGACCCTTTTTTTTCCCTGCAGAGAAGAATTGTGCAAATGAAATAGTAATCAGTTTTTGAACCCCTTCCTAGGATTTTACGATTTGTTTGCTTTTTTTCCAGCTGTAGATACAATGACCTTTCTACGGAATAATGAACATAGGAGGAGAGATTTCAAAACACACACACACACAGAGAGAGAGAGAGAGAGAGAGAGAGAGAAGAGAGAGGAAGCAGGCATACATTAAGGTCTGTATTCACATGCTATAATTTAGCATTTAAACGTACTTACAAAGGAGACCAAATCAATGTCAATCTGCCATTTGTTGGACAATTGATCAGACCAGCCTTTGAGAATGGTGAAGACTGCATCCCAAAAGTGGGTTAATAGGCAGAATAAAGGTTCTGAAAGCACTGCTGCTTTGAAATTGGAAATGGTCAAACTGGATCTGGATGAGTGCATGGATCACAGAAGGAAAAGAGAAACACACAGTTTGTTCCCATATTGCTCCAGCCATGTGGAGCACGTCAAGCAAGCAAGAGACTAATCATTTTCTCTCACTTGGGAGATTTCAACAATTTGCACACATGCAAATTTCAGCTGCCGAGACTTTTCCTCTTGACACCCACTTCGGATTTCCTTCTTGAAGATGTGGGTTTTTAAAAACATTGTAAGACTGGGGGAACCAGTCATGAATGTGCTTTCTGGGGAAAGTACAGGTATATTGGACATTTCTTAACACACTAATGATGAATTCAATTTGTACATTATGAAACCATAGTGGTAAAAAAAAAAGTTAAGGAGAGGAATAAGAAGCCATCTATACACTCCCTCATTTTTCCATGATAAACTTAGTAACAACTGTCCAGAACTAAGAATCTTACAACTCTAAGCTGAAATCCGATACCCACTTACCTGGGAATAAATATAATTGAATTCAATGGAACTTGCTTCTTATTTACTTATACTAAGTAAGTATAGGCTTCTACTGGAAATCATTTTCTCTTCCCCTAAAGAAAATATTTTGATGCATGCAAAGCAGTGAGCAATGGTTTTTACACAGGACCTAACTACATGTTACACTTGAATGCATGCTAGCCAAGCCCACCAATGGGTGGGTTTTCCCTTTGAGTGGAAAGGCCAACTTTGAGCAAAGGAGGAACAGGACTAAAACATATGCACCCTTTCCATTAAACATACATTTCTGATCCAAATTGCCCCGGCTGTCCAACTCCCCTCCCCATGGGTTTCCAGGTTCATACTTACTCTCACAAATGTTATGTACTGAGCTTCGATCCTCAAACAATAGTCACGTAGGATCCTAGAAGGCAGCAACCTGAATGGTCTGCAGTAGCCGCCCAATCCGGCTCCAGGAGGAAGTGAATCAGCAACCTGATTGGCCTGCAGGAGCAGCCCAATCAGGCTCCAGGAGGAAGTGACTCAGCAACCTGATTGGCCTGCAGGAACAGTCCAGTCAGGCTCCAGGAGGGGAGCTGAATCAGCCAATAACACGGGACCCATTGTGTAAATAATGTATATATAGCCAGAGGTTTTTGAGGAAAGCACTCACTCACTGTTTATCATGAGCTGAAATAAAGAGCATGAAATCAACACTCAACTCCAAACATATTTCAGCAAATATGCCTGGAGCCCTTCAAGGGAAAAGCGGTCAGGAAGGGGCAATTTGGAGCAGGAAAATGGCCAGCAGAGTCAAAAGTTAAGCACCCTTTCTCCTCCTCTGAAGCTTCTTTGCTCAAAATCACCCCCTTTCAAAGCTCTTTTTCTATACACAAAGTGCCCACAAAGTTCACTACTTTGCACCTTAACTTGATTTCATTTTGCATAAGATCCACACCACAAGCCTATGCATGTTTACTGACAAGTAGGTCAATGGGCCAAATTCCCAGTTAAGTGTCCATAGGTTTGCAGCCCCACCACTATGTGGTTTAGGCCGCAATCTAAGATTTGGAAGCAAGACCCACGGAACTCTATGATACTTAGTAGGCATGTGTAGGAGCCCAATGTTCCACTTTCTGTATGGCAAATAGAGGGCAGATGCTTTGGTAATTAGACTGGGACATGTGGGCACAATGGTACATTAATTAATTAAATGTTCATTGCATATTTTGGCAAGACATCACCCTCACTCTGTTCCACTTGGTCCTGTTCTGCAGAACCGAAAAAGGTGTAGAAATCATAATAAATTCCTCAGCGGCTCTGATATAGCTCTTATGATGGTACATCTACAGCACTTGTGACTAGTGCAGAAAGTCTAAAAAATGAGAGTGAAGAAGACGCCAATGAGAAATCATTTCTTAAAACGAACCCGCTAAAAACCTATTCAAAAAGAACCATTTTGTTTCACATAATGCTCAGTTGACCTGCAACAGAATTACTTATACGATCAACTGTTTAAGTAAAGGTAAAAAGGTAAAGGAACCCTGGATGCTTAAGTCCAGTCAAAGGCAACTATGGGGTTGCGGCACTCATCTCACTTTTGGGTCAAGGGAGCCGGCGTTTGTCCACAGACAGCTTTCCGGGTCAGGTGGCCAGCAGGACTAAACCGCTTCTGGCACAACAGGACACTGTGATGGAAGCCAGAGCGCACTGAAACGCCATTTACTTTCCCACTGCAGTGGTACCTATTTATCTACTTGCACTGGCGTGCTTTCGAACTGCTAGGTTGGCAGGAGCTGGGACAGCTCACTCTGTCATGGGGATTTGAACCATTGACCTTCTGATCGGCAAGCCCAAGAGGCTCAGTGGTTTAGACCACAGCGCCACCTGTTGTGATACTGTTTAAATATCAACAGCTGCCCTGCTGACATTAGCATCACTATAGCTAGAAGACGGCAAGATGGCAGCGAATTCAGAATGCTCTGTTTGTGCATTTGCAGAGCCAAGACTGTGTTCCTGCCAGTATGCCCACACAGCCCCAGTTCAATAGCACCAGCCCAGAAAGCAGTAATAATAGCTTTGGGAAGGCAGCTCCCTTGTGCCAGATGTTTCTGGGCTCAAGGGAAGGAAAAGAGGCCTGTTCAATGCTTTTGGGAAGGATGTTCAGGACATTTTCATCCTTTGTTATAGGTTCATATGAGAGAGACTGGAAATAGAAGGCAATGCATTGAGTAACCCTTTGCCCTTGGAAGCCTTAAAGCAGGCATGGCCAAACTTGGCCCTCCAGCCTATTGGGACTACAGTTCCCATCATCCCTGACCACTGGTCCTGTTAGCTAGGGATGATGAGAGTTGTAGTCCCAAAACAGCTGGAGGGCCAAGTTTGGCCATGCCTGCCTTATAGGAAGCTGTTGCAGCAACATCATGGGAGGCGTGTTTCTAGGACTAAGGTGAAACTATGAAGCTCCTTGTTATTTTTGCTATTGGGTGCTGAATGACATTTAAGTAATCTTGTTATATTTACAGCATTGAAATGTGGGGGGGGGGTTGTATGTTACTATATTTTTGTTTTGCTACGTTATTGTGAAATTGTTTTTGTAGCATTGGAAATACATCCCTGTTTCTTTATTGTAAGCTGCTTTGGGGATTATTATTTTATGGGAAAGTAGCATGTAAAGAAAATGAATGGATGGGTGGATATTGCAGGGGTGCCCTTGACTGTTGGACATTTCCTGAAGCATCTGGATCTGTCAAATCCTGGAAGAACATAGAGCAGAAGAAACAAAAGGGCTTAAAAAACTAAAATTATTCATTTCTAGGGAGGATTTTAAAAATAACAGAGCATGCAGAGCTTTGCTAAGCAATAGCTAGAGGGTGCATAACTATAACAGGCTACATGCATTTAAAATGTGTAAACAAGAAGAGGGAATAATTACTTAATATGGCTCAAAGCATGATCATAAATGATAGTAGCACAGAGGTATGCAAAAACAAATGCAGCCTGAAAACCAGAGATTTGTTTTTCAGATACTAACAAGAATTTCTCAAGGTCTCGCTCTCCCCTATCTCCAAATAATATATGATCCTTGTGTTATTCTTCCCTTAGGACTCACTTATCCAGACCAGATAGGCAGCAAAACTAAAGATCAATGTGGAAATGAGAATAGCCAGTTCATTAGATGGTATTCAACAGTCGCACAAGCAGAAGATTGCTTGCACAATGGGACTTTCCCACTGCCTCTTCCCCACGGCAGCCCCTGTCCCCCCTCCCATAACGCCTCTCCTGGAGGTCAAGGGACCCTTGGAAAAGGCTTAGACATGGCAGTCGGTAGCTCCAGTGGGAAGAGGAAATCTGAAGGAACCTGATGAATAGCATTTCCATCAGTGATACCCCTGGAGGTCCTCAACTGAAGATTAGGGCTAAAAGGCCAAGGGAAATTGGCTAGGATGTAAGCAAGTTCCACAGTGCTTACTGCTTATGTGACACAGAAGCTAATATCAGGTGACTACAATTTCCATGGTGGGACGCGGGTGGTGCAGTGGGTTAAACCACAGAGCCTAGGACTTGCCGATCAGAAGGTCGGCGGTTCGAATCCCCGTGACGGGGTGAGCTCCTGTTGCTCAGTCCCAGCTCCTGCCAACCTAGCAGTTCGAAAGCACGTCAAAGTGCAAGTAGACAAATAGGTACCGCTCCGGCGGGAAGGTAAATGGCGTTTCCGTGCACTGCTCTGGTTTGCCAGAAGCGGCTTAATCATGCTGGCCACATGACCCGGAAGCTGTATGCCGGCTCCCTCGGCCAATAAAGCAAGATGAGCGCCGCAACCCCAGAATCGGTCACGACTGGGCCTAATGGTCAGGGGTCCCTTTACCTTTACCTTACAATTTCCATATTCTGGGAGTATGGGTAGAGCATGAGTATATTTGCAAGTACGCTGTATCCATCTTCAAAAGGGAAGACCCAGGTAACTACTGATCAGTGAGCTTGACAATGATACCAGGATGAGCACTTAGAAAAGGAAGCTGTGATTACTAAGACCCAGCATGGGTTTCTCAAAAAACAAGTTATGCCAGATGAATCTCATTGCTTTTCTTTTTCATAAAGTTGCAAGCTTGGTGGATCAGGGGACTGCTGTGGATGTAGCTTATCTTGATTTCATTAAGGCTTGTGACAAAGTCCCTCATGATAGTCTTGCAGAGAAGCTGGTAAAATGTGAGCTGGACAAGATAAATATTCGGTTGATTTGTAGCTGGTTGACTGACCCAACCCAAAGAGTGCTCACTAGCAGTTCTTCATTATCCTGGGAAAAAAAGTGACAACGCGTGTTCTCCTTCATGGAGAGCACGTGTTGCGGTGGGGGCCGCCAGGACACTCCAAAGTTGGGGGTGGGCTAATTGTTCATTGGCCACTGATGCGATTGGGGCTTCCCTTGTTGTTGGGAAGAAGTTACTGTTGCCATTTGTTGATTGACAGCCAGAAATGCTAAAACTCCTTGCACAAGGCTAGGGCTTCCTCTTTTCACCCGTGCATCGGATTGCCCGTCCCCCCCTCCCTAGAATAGGGTTGTTCGCTTTGACCTTGCTATGCCTGTCATGGGGTCGTCTGCTCTTGGGGCAGGGGCCTGGTAGGAATTTTGTCCATCTGGCTGATTGGCTGGGGCCATTTGGTTTTTGCCTACTGCGTAGCAAATCGTCACAACTTGTAAGGTTGCGGTTAGGCATTGGTTTATGGTTTGGTTTGTTGAGGGGCATGGATTGGCTGTGCCTGCCCCTCTAACGCTGCTGCTGCAAGGGATTCCGTTAATGGAATCACGGGCTAACTATTGCTTGTCCACTCTGTCAACGGGGCTCGGGCCATAGCAATGAGCTCCTGATTGCATTTGGGGAGGGCTGAGGGCAGATTCCCTGCTCCAACGCTACCCCCAAGTATATTCCCCTATTCTGACTTTCGCATCGTGCGGAATGTCAGTCTGTCCCCCATGGTGGGGGCAGATAGTCACAACCAATGCCTAAGCAACCACTCACATTTTTGTATTTTAATAAAGTTGTGGCCAAAATTATGCCAAAAACCTTAAACAAAAAATTCTGTGTGATGTGTGAGTTATTGGGGTGGCCCTGGGGACCTCGACACGCAAATGCTCAGGCAGTTTTTATGGCACACATTTTCCTTGTTGTACTGTATATTGAACTGTGTTTAAATTTTAAATTGGCCAAAATTCCACAGGCTTTCAATTTGGGGAGCAGCTAAATTTTAGCCTGGGCTATAGATGCCTTATATTCCTGCTCATATTATGCATCCATTTACATGACCCATTATTATGGCACATTGAATTGGTTGACCCCACTGTTCTGAAATCCTTTTCAATAAAAGTAATGGCCAGCTGAAACACCATTTGATGTGCACTCGCCTTCTCTCTGTTTCCCTCCCTCAAAATATACCGAGACATATAAGCTACCTTTTCTTTGTGATCAAAATAGGAAAGTTTAGAAGGTTCAGCAGTGAAGGCATTTCCATACCTTGTTGTTCCCCCTTATGTGTTCTGCTCTTGTCTTTATTATCTTGCTTCTTTCCCACTGTCACAAGTATTCCCAGGTCAACATCCTCAGGCACTGCTTCCTCAGTGACATTCAGCAATCTAGACACACATGAAACGATACCACTTGGCCTGAAGGTATTAAAGATAACATTAAAGGCCAAAACATGATAGAGAAAGGATGAAAGAGAAAAACATTTTTCTGAACCTGCAAAGATAACTTGTCTGTTTAGTTTCCTTTTAAAGTGGGGGAAGTCAATACTTCCATTTCTAATATACGTTTTTTTTTCAAATTCATCATAGATTTGTGTGTGAGAGAGACTGAGACACTTCACATTTATTTGGAAGTAAGTTCAATTTAAATCACCTGCACTGAGCATCATTTTCTGATTATATTCTTCTCATATACCCAGATTCATATTTTATGTGTGTGTGTGTATTCCACCATTTGATGTTTTTTAAAAAATCAAGGCAGACACAAAAGCATTATTAAAATGCAATAAAGGAATTAAATATTTATTCAGTAACAGCTGAGTAAAATTTTTTTACTATGAAATCTTTAAAACAATAGCTTCACTCTTCATTAAAACCTTAGACAAATAAAATGCTGTTAACTTTACAAGTGCCAAATACCTTTGGAGAAGGTTTTAGGAACATAGGAAGTTGCCTTGTACCAAGTCAGATCATTGGTCCATCAATATAATGCATTTCGTATGTTATTTCACGAAGAACTTCATCTTTATGCCCAATTTCCCTTTATTTATGTTTTTGGCTGTTGTAAACATTGGTTGGTTGAAGAACTGCATCACAAAATTTGGATAAATTGGGTCCTCCCTTAAAGAGGGCATGTATTTTGATGAGACCTGGAAAGCCGGCACCCTATGTTGTGGGTGGGTACGATTGGTCAGCCACAACACCCGATTGGTAGGTTCCTTGAAGCTGGGTGCAATCTGGCCAATGGGACACAGTCCAAACGGTTCAAGAGACCTATTTATGCACATAGAATCATAGAATCATAGAATCATAGAGTTGGAAGAGACCACAAGGGCCATCGAGTCCAACCCCCTGCCAAGCAGGAAACACCATCAGAGCACTCCTGACATATGGTTGTCAAGCCTCTGCTTAAAGACCTCCAAAGAAGGAGACTCCACCACACTCCTTGGCAGCAAATTCCACTGTCAAACAGCTCTTACTGTCAGGAAGTTCTTCATGGAACTTTGAAGTGTCAGGCATAGCCCTATTGGCTTTAGCCCAAACGTAGCAGAGTTTTCCTGCACAGCGAGGAAGCTAGTTGCGGCGGTAATGACTAGTCAGCTAGACTCAGAATAACTATTTACAGGATTTATTAAAAGGAAAAATAAAACCAGCAGAGTTTCTGCATACAAATAAAAGCAAAATAAATCCTTTCTTTCTCTCTCTCTCTCATAACCATACACAGCACTTCTACTCCTAACACACCTCACATCAAACTGTGCTAGCCATCCCTAGATAACAGAGTTGAGTGCTGGTCGTTAACCAATCAGAGTAAGTAGTTTCTAGGTCAAGCAGACCTGGGCTTTCTGCCAAGAGTAAATTGACACTGCCTTGAGTTAATTGTCTGAAGCCAGAATCTGCAAGTTTCCCATGAGAATCAATTAACAGAAACTGAACACCCCCTCACAGATTCTGCTGAACAATTAACATTAAATACACCTATGTAGGAGATTATTTTTCCAGCAAACCTAAACCTTTGCACATTCGCTTGTTCTTTACCTTTGCCAATGGTTTAGTTAACACATCTGCTACATTTTCTTCACTTGATACATAAGTACAGGTGATTATATTGTCTTGTACACAGCAACGTACATTTTGGTATTTTACAGAGATATGTTTGGAACGTGATTTGAAACCCTCTGTTTTACTTAAGGTTATACAAGCTTGATTATCAATGTAAACTTGTACTGGTTCTCCACAATTTACATTTAAATCTGCTAACAAATGCTTGAAATAAATCACCTCGTTGCACAATTCACTCAATGCGGCGTACTCCGATTCCGTTGATGACACACTTACAACGTCTTGCTTGCGTGACCGCCAGCTGATTAAAGCTCCACCGACCATTATGACTAGTCCTGTGACAGATTTTCTATCTGGCAAATTTCCCCAGTCACTATCACAGTAGCAACTCAACATTTCGTCCTCGGAAGAATTTAATTGTAACATATAGCCAATTGTCTGTTTGAGGTATCTCAGAACTTGTTTTACCCCTTTCCAGGCATTTAGTGTGGGTTTTGAGACCAATCTACTTAATATGCCTACTGCGTAGCTAATATCAGGTCTGGACCACTGTGCTAGATACAATAAACTTCCAATTACAGAGTGATATACATCAGGATGTTCAAATTCAGGACTCTCATCCATATGAAGTGTTTTTATGAAACCTGGATCCATAGGCACCGCTGCCCCTTTGCAATCCTGCATCCTGTATGTAGTCAGTAGTTGTTTAACTTTGTTCTGCTGACTAATTAGGCAGCTGCCATCTTGGGCCCAGCACACTTCCAACCCTAGATATGTCCTAACCGGGCCTAAGTCCTTCACTTTGAACTTACTGGACAATTGCTTGGCAAACCTTTTAGTTTGTTTATCTGTTTTACAGGCATACAATACATCATCTACATAAATCAGACAAAACTCTTGATCACTGCCTGTACCACGTACATAAACACAATTGTCAGCTGTACTCTGCTTGAAACCAAATGACACTAAGGCCTCATGGAAACATTTGTTCCAAGATCTTGCAGCCTGTTTGAGACCATATAGAGCTTTGTTTAATTTTAACACTCTATTGGAACCTGTCTCATAACCAGGCGGTTCGGCTAGATACAGGTCTTCTGATATTGATGCATGTAAATATGCAGTCTGGATATCAAAATGGTTTAACAGGAGTTTTCTCTTTGCTCCAAGCGTTAAAATCAGCCTTACACTGTCCCCCTTAGCAGTAGGGGAAAAAATTTCGTCATAATCTTTTCCAGGCCTCTGAGAATATCCTTGAGCCACTAAACGAGCTTTGTATTTGTACTTTCCTGTCACCAGAGGTTTAAGTTTGTACACCCACCTGCAGCCTACAATCTTTGCCCCCTCAGGCGCTGCTACTGGTGTAAAAACCTTGTGCTCATTCAGAGAGGACATCTCTTCCTCCATTGCCTGTTTCCAGAGCTCTGCCTCCTCTTTTGGTAACTTTAACACCTCCTGAAAACTCTTGGGCTCTGCAATTACACTAAACACATTTGCAGTATCTGGAGAAAAACGCACCGGAGGCACTCCTTTGTTTTGTCTTTTAGATCTTCTGGGAGAAAATTTTTCTTCTGACCCACTTTCCTCCTCAGAACTACGACCTCTCTTTTGTTGCTTAGCAACTGGTCTCTGGCTAACTCCACTTTCTTGAGAGCTCTTATCTGAACTTTCCTCCCCCTCAGACTCTGATTCTCTGTGTCTACCTTCAGAGTCATGGAGCTCCTGGGAAGGTTCAAACCAAACCTCAGTATTGGCATGTAGTCTCTCCCAGCCACTATGTTCACAAAAACTGGCATTCCTGGAGATCACAATGCCATTTGTCCCTTCAGCAAAGCGGAAACCTTTTCCCAGCTCCTGGTAACCCACAAACACTAACTGTTTGGTCTTAGGATCTCCCTTTTTCCTCACTTGTTTTGGAATTAATACCCAGGCCTTTGATCCAAACACATGCAAATGGTCAATTTTGGGTTTTTTCTGAAACAATTTAAAGTACGGAGTTGTACCTATTGTTTGATGAAAGAGCCTATTTTGGAGATAACACGCGGTGAGCATGCTCTCCCCCCAATAAGACATGGGCAAATCAGCATCTTCAAGCATGGCAAACATCATATTTTGTAAAGATCTGTTTTTTCGCTCTGCAACGCCATTCTCCTCTGGGGAAAAAACGTTCGTTTTCCTATGCCCAATGCCACGCTTTTGTAACCAATCTCTAAAGGCATTTGACATAAATTCGCCACCTCTGTCCGTCTGAATCCTTCTGAGTTTAATGGACAGAAATCTTTCCACAGATGCCACCCAGCCTTTAAACTTAGTGAACACGTCACCCTTATTCTTCATGGGAAAAACCCAAGAGTAACGCGTGGCGTCATCCACAATTGTTAGTGAAAAGCGCGCTCCACCCCTGCTTACAGCAAATGGACCAATTACGTCCATGTGAACCAGCTGTAGCGGTGACTCACTAACTCTGTCACTTCTGGGGTAAGAGACTCTGTGGGTTTTAACCTTTTTACAAACATTACAATCAAGGTACTTGTTACAACTCTTTAAATTACCCCCATCAGCCAATTCAGACATTTTTAGTACACTTTTCCAGCAAGCATGCCCCATTTTCCTATGCAATAAGTGCACACAGTTGTCATGTATAGCTTTGTTATTCACTGCAGGCTGAGATTTACTGACTACTGCTGCAACTTGAGATCCTGCTTTAAGCCAAAACAAGCCTCCCTCTGACTTAGCAGTGCCTAAAATCTCACCAGCCTTCTTAATAATGCAACTGTCTCCTTCAAAATACACTTTAAACCCAGCTTTTAGCAAACAATCTACAGACATCAGATTGCTCCTTAATGACGGCACACAAAGTACATTTTGCAGGCATTCACGAAGACAAGGAACAAAAACTGCACCCCCCGAAATCACTTCGGAAGTACTTCCGTCTGCTAGAGCCACCTGGCTGCGCTGTGCTGAGTTCTTGGAAACAAACAATTCATCTGAATTTACGATGTGCCGAGACGCTCCAGAATCGACCACCCAGACAGCTTGTTTCTCATCAGCAATCTTGACCTCGGCGGTCACCAGCTGAGCCGACTGTTTTTGTTTGAAGAATTTCTTTTTACGCTGCTGCTGCTGCTGCTGCTGATCTCGTCTCTGCTCCTGCACTGGCAACTGAGACTTGACCAACTCCGGACATTGTCGTTTTAGATGCGCTGAAGACCCACATCGGAAACAACGCCTAACAGCAAACGCTGACTCCTCACCAGTACGCTGCTTTTGCTTCACCTCTGGCACGGCATGAGAACTCCTTCCAAACCGTCCACCTGTAGAAGCCTCTGCAGCCAACGACCTTTCTTGCCTCTTCTGCCATTCTTCAATCAAACGCCCAGTAACGTAACTGACTGATAAATCACGCTCCTGTATGCCTTCTAGAGAAAAAACTAAATTATCCCAGCTTTCCGGGAGAGAACTCAAAATAATAGCCACCTTCTCCTGCTGGTCTAACGCACAGTCTCTTTCCTGTAGCGCAGCGAACTTTAACTGTAAACTGTGTAGGTGTTCCTGCATTGTAACCCCAGGCTGTAACATTGCCTTGTACAATGCCTTGCGAATGAACAGCTTGGAAACCGCTGTCTCACGCACATGGAGTTCTTTAAGTGCTTGCCACACACCTCTAGCTGTCTTGATTCCCCTCACATACGGCAACTGGGAATCTTCCAGCCCCAAGACAATTGTGGCCCTTGCTCTTTGGTCTTTATCGAGGTCTTCATCATCAGGCTTCGCAGGAAACTTACTCACCACTTGCCAGAGATGATCCCTCTGCAGCACTGCCTGCATGCGTTCCGACCACAGCAAGTAATTGGAGTCATTCAGACGCTCAAAAACCATCTGAACTGGTTGTGAGGCCATCTTGAGAGCGATGTCCCTGGAACCCGGAACCAGCTACTCACGACCACCGAGAGAGAAAACAGGAACCACAGCACCCAGCACTCACACGCTGCAGCTGTTGTCCTTGTGTCCACTGCGTCACCAGCTCACCACAGTCAGGAACCAGCCAGTGTCCATCTGCTGCACCAACAGGAACAACGACTTCTGGAACTACTGGAACCAACACTGTTGATGCTGACACCACCGCAACTCAGGCTGGCAGCACAATGCCCATAACCTCATGGAACTTTGAAGTGTCAGGCATAGCCCTATTGGCTTTAGCCCAAACGTAGCAGAGTTTTCCTGCACAGCGAGGAAGCTAGTTGCGGCGGTAATGACTAGTCAGCTAGACTCAGAATAACTATTTACAGGATTTATTAAAAGGAAAAATAAAACCAGCAGAGTTTCTGCATACAAATAAAAGCAAAATAAATCCTTTCTTTCTCTCTCTCTCTCATAACCATACACAGCACTTCTACTCCTAACACACCTCACATCAAACTGTGCTAGCCATCCCTAGATAACAGAGTTGAGTGCTGGTCGTTAACCAATCAGAGTAAGTAGTTTCTAGGTCAAGCAGACCTGGGCTTTCTGCCAAGAGTAAATTGACACTGCCTTGAGTTAATTGTCTGAAGCCAGAATCTGCAAGTTTCCCATGAGAATCAATTAACAGAAACTGAACAGTTCTTCCTAATGTTTAGGTGGAATCTTCTTTCTTGTAGTTTGGATCCATTGCTCTGTGTCCGCTTCTCTGGAGCAGCAGAAAACAACTTTTCTCCCTCCTCTATGTGACATCCTTTTATATATTTGAACATGGCTATCATATCACCTCTTAACCTCCTCTTCTCCAGGCTAAACATGCCCAGCTCCCTTAGCCGTTCCTCATAAGGCATCGTTTCCAGGCCTTTGACCATTTTGGTTGCCCTCCTCTGGACACGTTCCAGTTTGTCAGTGTCCTTCTTGAACTGTGGTGCCCAGAACTGGACACAGTACTCCAGGTGAGGTCTGACCAGAGCAGAATACAGTGGCACTATTACTTCCCTTGATCTAGATGCTATACTCCTATTGATGCAGCCCAGAATTGCATTGGCTTTTTTAGCTGCCGCGTCACACTGTTGGCTCATGTCAAGTTTGTGGTCAACCAAGACTCCTAGATCCTTTTCACATGTACTGCTCTCAAGCCAGGTGTCCCCCATCTTGTATTTGTGCCTCTCATTTTTTTTGCCCAAGTGCAATACTTTACATTTCTCCCTGTTAAAGTTCATCTTGTTTGTTTTGGCCCAGTTCTCTAATCTGTCAAGGTCGTTTTGAAGTGTGATCCTGTCCTCTGGGGTGTTAGCCACCCCTCCCAATTTGGTGTCATCTGCAAATTTGATCAGGATGCCCTTGAGTCCATCATCCAAGTCATTGATAAAGATGTTGAATAAGACCGGGCCCAAGACAGAACCCTGTGGCACCCCACTAGTCACTCTTCTCCAGGATGAAGAGGAACCATTGATGAGCACCCTTTGGGTTCGGTCAGTCAGCCAGTTACAAATCCACTGAGTGGTAGCATAGTCAAGACCGCATTTTACCAGCTTCTTTACAAGAATATCATGGGGCACCTTGTCAAATGCCTTGCTGAAATCAAGGTAGGCTACATCCACTGCGTTCCCTTCATCTACCAGGCTTGTAATTCTGTCAAAAAACGAGATCAGGTTAGTCTGACATGACTTATTTTTCAGAAATCCATGCTGACTATTGGTGATCACAGCATTCCTTTCTAGGTGCTCACAGACTGTTTGCTTAATGATCTGCTCCAGAATCTTCCCTGGTATTGATGTCAGACTGACTGGGTGGTAATTATTTGGGCCCTCTATTTTCCCCTTTTTGAAAATAGGGACAACATTTGCCCTCCTCCAGTCTGCCGGGACTTCGCCTGTTCTCCAGGAATTCTCAAAGATGACTGCCAGTGGTTCTGAGATCACATCTGCCAGTTCTTTTAATACTCTTGGATGCAGTTCATCTGGCCCTGGAGACTTGAATACATCTAAACTAGCCAAGTATTCTTGTACTATCTCCTTAGTTATTCTGGGCTGTGTTTCCTTTGCTGAATCATTTGCTCCAAATTCTTCAGGTTGGGCATTGTTTTCTTTATCGGAGAAGACTGAGGCAAAGAAGGCATTGAGGAGTTCAGCCCTTTCTGTGTCCCCTGTTTCCATTTCACCATCTTCTCCTCTGAGTGACCCCACTGTTTCTTTGTTCTTCCTTTTGCTACGAACATACCCATAAAAACCTTTTTTGTTGCTTTTAACCTCTCTAGCAAGCCTGAGTTCATTCTGTGCTTTAGCTTTTCTGACTTTGTGTCTACACGTGCTGGCTATTTGTTTGAATTCTTCTTTGGTGGTTTCCCCCCTTTTCCATTTTTTGTACACATCCTTTTTTAATCTTAACTCAGTTAAAAGTTCTTTAGATAGCCACCCTGGCTTCTTTAGGCACCTTCCATGTTTCCGTCTCATTGGTATTCCCTGACGTTGTGCTTTTACTATCTCCCTCTTAACAAACTCCCAGCCATCATGAACTCCCTTTCCTTTTAGTATTACTGTCCATGGGATCTCACCCAGCACTTCCCTAAGTTTTATGAAGTCGGCTTTCTTAAAGTCAAGAAATTGAGTCCTAGTATGCTTGGCTCCTCATTTCCGCTGTATAGTAAACTTCAGAAGAGCATGATCACTCGCGCCTAATGATCCTTCCACTTCTACCCCACTAACCAGGTCATCAACATTCGTTAGGACCAGATCTAAAATGGCTGTTCCTCTTGTTGCTTCTCCCACTTTCTGGACAATGAAGTTGTCTGCAAGGCCAGTGAGGAATCTGTTTGACCTTATGCTCTTGGCTGAGTTTGACATCCAACAAATATCCAGGTAATTGAAGTCCCCCATTACTACTATCTCCCTTCCTTTTGCATGCTTGGCCATCTGTTCCAGGAAGGCATCATCTATGTCCTCCGTTTGGCTTGGGGATCTATAGTAAACTCCCACAATGAGGTCACTGTTATTCTTCTCTCCCTTAATTTTGACCCAAATGCTCTCACTTTGGCTTTGAGGTTCTAAATCTTGGATCTCTTCACAGGTATACACATCCCTGACATATAATGCCACTCCTCCTCCTTTCTTGTCTGGTCTGTTTCTCTGAAATAGATTGTATCCCTCCATTATTACATTCCAATCGTGGGACTTATCCCACCAGGTTTCAGTGATGCCTATTATGTCATATTTAGTTTGCTGTACCAAGAGCTCAAGCTCATCTTGTTTATTTCCCATGCTTTGCGCATTAGTGTACAGACATTGAAGTCCATTAATCATTCCCTCGTGTCTCTTATTTATGACCCAGAGCTTTCTCTTTCGGCACATGCATTCGGAACACCCGCCCACCTCTCCCTATTTTTAGGGCTGTGCGCTTGACCTTGATATGCCGACGTGTGTCGTCTGTCATTGGGACAGGGGGCATGGCAGGAATTTCCCCCACTTAGCTGATTGGCTGTTGCCATTTGGGTTTCGCCTGCTGTGTAGCAAATCGTCACAACTTGTAAGGTTGCGGATAGGCTCTGGTTCAGGTGATAGGGATGGGAGAATGCTCTCGCCATCCCTATGTGAAGGGTATTCCGTTAAAGGAATCCAGGGACTCAACTTGGTTTGGTCAACCCCTGAGAGGTGGTTGTGGCCATGCCTGAGTCCAGGGGGACATTTGGGTGGCGGAGTTAGCCCGTTCCCAGCTTTCCGCTTATCCAGGTGTTCACCCTTGGCTGACCTATGTTGGAACCCTGGGTCAGCGCTACCTGCATGGCAGGGAGCTAGTCGAACCAGAGCCTATGCAACCAGTCACTTTCTGTAAGCAATAAAGTTGTGGCCTAAATTCTGCCAAAACCAAATTTTGAGTCGTGTGAATTTATTTAGAGGGGAGGTTTTTGGGTCTGAAAACACAAGTGTAAAGGGTGGCTGTGTTTCGATTCACAATGCGAATCAGAAAGTGAAAGTGTAACATGATCGATTTGCCTTTAAATGCAAACTGAATAGAATTTCTCTCCCATCCCTGCTCAAATTTAAATGCTAAACTAGAAACGTGACTAATGGTATCCCCAATGGAAACATCAGATTGTGTTTCACAAGCAAGGATTATTACAACAGATGTGTGGCTTACTAGGATCACGGGTATCAACAATGAAATCCCCATACAGATTTTCCATTGGGCCATTTTGAAAAAGAAAACATTTTAGACATTTTGGACAGAGGAACTCTATGCTTTTTGCTCAATGTCATAACAACTACACATGTGCGTGTTGAAATCTTACTTTAAAGGATGCCCTGGCATACTCTGAAGATTTCTTTGGGTTTCCCACCTATAATAACAAGCTTTAATTAATTTTATCTCAAGATCTATAAACCCAGGTTAACTCTATTTTATACCTCATAAAGGAATATATTTTCCTGACACGTCGAGTTGTTGGCCACAGTTAAGTTAATTCAAAAGTAAACTCCCGCTGTCTGCCTCGGTACTTCACACTTCAACTTCAGTAATTGCTCCCCAAGCATAATTGCTTACATGCTAATTTTAGATAGCAGAAAAGACAAACTCTACATTGTTTAAACATCTCATCATTTTCAGGGATTGTTGCTCTAATTGCATTATTAATTGGGAATAGATGATAAATTGGTCAATAACAAGGATCAGATTGCAGTTGCATATTCATTTGGAATATTGATGGTCATGTACAGTGTTGTTGTTTCAAAACAATGCTTAAGGTAAAGTATCCCTACATTCCATGCTATTCCCCCCTCCCCATTCAGACACTGAAAACTATATCAAGTCTTGCTACACTTATATGGAAAAGAAGGGTGCTGTTGACAATGCTGTTGAGCAAAATACAGGGGAATTCCTGCTTATGTGGGGGTTCTGTTCTCTGCCACTTTAACAACAACAACAGCAGCAGCAACAACATTTATTTATACCCTGTCCTCCCTGGCCAAAACCGGGCTCAGTGTGGCTAAAATCAAATGTATAACACATTAATATAAAACCAGGCAATCAATTAAAATACATCCTAAAATCAGCAAACAGCACACAGTCTGTTCTATCCTGTTCTGTACCTGCTCCATTCTGTCCCCGCCCCCTTTCAGCACCCAAAATGGCGTGCGTCAGCGGTTGTGCACATGGTGATTGTGCACAATTGGGGAGCTGCCTGTATGTTAAATGTTTCTAACAAGGAGCAATCTGTTCCATTAAATGATGTAATCACCAATCCATTGAAGCACTTTATAAACTCAAAAGCATGACTTTCTGGTAATTATAGGGGGAAACAAACATGCTACTGGTGAGAGCCAGTGTGGTGTAGTGGTTAAGAGCGGTAGTCTCGTAATCTGGGGAGCCGGGTTCGCTTCCCCGCTCCTCCACAGGCAGCTGCTGGGTGACCTTGGGCCAGTCACACTTCTCTGAAGTCTCTCAGCCCCACTCACCTCACAGAGTGTTTGTTGTGGGGGAGGAAGGGAAAGGAGAATGTTAGCCGCTTTGAGACTCCTGAAGGGGAGTGAAAAGCGGGATATCAAATCCAAACTCTTTTTCTTCTACTCATCAGGATGTACCATGTTTCATCGCGTGATCCCAGAATCTTGAACTAGGTTTGAAATCTTCGGAGTCTGCTGATGGGTTTCTTCAATGATTTGAGGGGCTAGGTCCTTAAATTATGGTGATATTTTCCATAAAGCAAAGGGTTTTCAAAACTCAAAGCTTTAGGGCGCTACCAAATTCTCTATCACAGCTACGGCTCTGTAATTCTTCAGTCATCTAATCATGTGTACTGGAATAGTTATAGGACTTAGTGGATCAAGAACGGGAGCTTCAGGTTGGACCTTTGTGTACATTCATTCCCTACTTTTCTCACTCCCATCGCATTAACTAACACCAGCTAGAAATTCAGCAGAACCAGGCACAATTCTTGTTTTGTCACTTCCTCCCCATCTTAAGTTTAATATTCTCCATTGTCTCCAATGTTTCAAAGAATGAATCACAGTCAACATTCTCTCTATATAAAGAAAATGTACTTTCCTGACAGGTTTTCAGATGTTAATTCCTTCATAGTCACCACATCAGCTAGCAAACACATTCAGAATATTAAAACTGAGGCCCCCTTGTCTCGATATGTCTGTTGATTCAAAGGAAGACTCTCTGATGTCTCTGAGATCTATCTACAATAATGCAGTAATGAAATGTGAGTTACTTTCGGATGACGCTTGTGAGATTAATGTGTCACTTCAATCTAGAATCACACAGAACTAAGAGATTTAGCATTAAGGTTTCACTTTGTTGGAAATCTCTCTAGAAGCCAGAGATTACACAACAGAAGAGAAACCTTAACCATATATTTTAAAGTGACACAAATCACACATAGAAAACAAATTAATCAGATTTCATAAATCATGCCCAGATACCTGCTCTCTCTCTCCCTATACTTTAAGGTTGCAATCCTATTAAATGGAGAAAGCTCCATTTAATAACAGTGAGGCTTGCTTCAGAGTAAGCATGCATAGGTTCAAGCTGCAATTTGGGGACACCAAGAAAGCGAGGACACCATATTAGAAATAAATGGGTCACAGCTTCTTTATATATTTCCATTTAGTAGCCAATTAATAGTAGTAATGATGATTGTTATTTCATTCCTTACCATGCTGTTTCAGCAATACTGAACAGGCTGTGCCCAGGCAATTTTTGCTACCAGCTGGTCTTTGAGCTCTGTCTTTTTTCCCATGGATTATCCTGACTTGTGACTTCCTTACAAAGCAAAAACCTCTTCCAAGCTGACATTTAAATAAAGATGTATTTTCACTGAGACAGTCATTTTCTCAGTCAGATTATGATGATCTCGTTTCAGTACTGGAACCCGACTGAAAAATGACCAAACAATAATTTTTTCCAGATTTAAAATATATATATATATTTTCTAATAAATTATTCAAATTATTTTTCACTTCTTTCCCAGACCAAGAAGGCTTGTTATGTCAGCTACTCCTCTGTGCATTTCATTAGCACTTGGAATTGATGTGATTTCTACATGCTTTGCGCTTTCCCTGAATAACTAATTAGACATTACATATTTTGAATCAATCAAGAACATGCTTAGCTTACCAATACACAACCGTTTTGCAATTCAAGGTTGTCTCAGATTTATTTTGCAGTTATTGCGGCATTTACTGAAAATGATCAATTGTTTACATATTTCTCAATTAGAAAAATGTGGGCATAACATTTGAGGGCAGGTTTGGGTGAAATGCTGCAGGAAATATTGCAGTCTGGTCTGCTTTATTTAGCCGCTATAAGCTACCATGCAGTTAAAATGTCAGTAGTGGCATAGAGCAGGGGTCAGCAAACTTTTTCAGCAGGGGGCTGGTACACTGTCCCTCAGACCTTGTGGGGGACCGGACTATATTTTGAAAAATAAATAAATGAATGAATTCCTATGGCCCACAAATAACCCAGAGATGCATTTTAAATAAAAGGACACATTCTACTCTTGTTAAAACACGCTGATTCCCGGACCATCTGCGGGCCAGATTTAGAAGGCAATTGGGCCGGATCCGGCCCCTGGGCCTTAGTTTGTCTACCCATGGCATAGAGTCTAATGCTAGCAAAATAGAAGGATGAACCAACCCTTTGCACTGGTATTAGAGTCTGTCTGTCTCCAATTCCAAGAAGTTACAACTGATGTTACTGTGTCAGGTTCTTATTTAAGAAAGGATGAGGAAAGAATGGGCAGAGAGATGGATTGCGTAGAAAAGAAACCTACGAGCAGTCTGTGAAATGTTACAACTGTGGAACAATTCTTATATTTGCATTAATGCAAGAGGTTACACAAGCTCTCAAGCAGGAAAACAACAACACTTTTGAATTAAGTTTCACTTACTTGGCCCTGTACCATAAGGTGAGTGGAAGACATCATTCTGTGAGCAAAAGGGCACTTGGATCCAACCCCATGTAGATCTGGATCCTAGGGGCCTGTATAGCCTAGTGTGGCGATCACACAGGGTCCCCGGACGTTTGACTGTCTATTGATCCCTGTGCCACCACTGTGATTGCTTCCCTGCTGCCACCAACCCATTTCTCTCGGGTACACACAGAGTCCAGACAGTTGTTAACATTAAATCAAATAAGCAAGTTTATTTTATAAGCATTAACAAGTTTATGGTTTCAGATAATTTTTCTTGTCAGTTTCTTAATCTTAGTTTCTTTACCGGCCTATACCTTCCTCATAATTTCTATCTGATTATCCCAACTGTCTATCTGACTCCTCCTAACAGTTTCTCTCACTCTCTCACATCAAAACTAGACCAACCCACAGACTTATCCTCCCTCTTCCTTCTCCAACTCCCAACTGACTTCCCAACAACTCCAACTCTAACTCTGACTCCTTCCCTTGGGTTCCCACTGGCCAATCACTTCACACTCATTTAACCCTTTCCTTATGACCCACCTAGGAGGGCAAACGCCACACCTAGCACAGGGCCGTCTTAAGCATTTCTGGCGCCGTGGTGCAATGATCCCTCTGGCGCTCCCCCCTTCCCCAGAGTTGTCGACCTTTTTGGTGCCCAGGCGGAGGCTGGACACAGCGCCTCCCAGCTCAGCTGGATGCTTCGTGCCACGGTGGCCACGGCAGGCAGCACACCAAGCGAGCAGGCCTGCTTCGAGCAAGCAAGGGCATGTGCACCGCTCCCACTGAGCGTTGGCTCAGTTTTTTCCCTTTTAGCCTTCTGGCGCCCTGCAGAATTTGGCACCTGCAGGCTAAAATGGGGAAAAAACGAGCCGATGCTCAGCGGGAGCAGCGCACACACCCTCACTCACTCAGCATGCTCATTCGGAGTTCCCCGGACTCTTGCCTGGCACCCTCCAGAACTTGGCACCCTGGCGCCCCACGCCACTAGCCTCTATGGGTAAGATGGGCCTAGCCTATCAAGCCCGGCTCCCATTTTCAGATCAAAGTTGCTCTGACTCATTTGCTATCATCCTGCAATTGTGAAGCTGCTGTTACGATGACGGTTTTAAGTTGGTTCAGACAGACAGAATGAACCATTTGAAATAAACTTGTCTGCAAAAGCTCAGAACATCATGCCCCATAAGCCAAACCCAAAGCCTTGGCAGTCAAAACTCCTACTCTGAATTGTTTTCAGACTAAATAACTACTCTTCCAGCCTTTCTCAACCTGTGGGTCCCCAGATGTTGTTGAACTACAACTCCCATCACCCCTAGCTAGCAAGGCCAGAGCTCAGGAATGATGGGAGTTGTAGTCCAACAACATCTGGGGACCCATAGGTTGAGAACCGTTGTAACTGCTATTTTCCAACAGTCTGTTTTCATCATTTTCTCGACCTGTGGCAGCAGCGGAGAAGACCTGTAGCGTGCATGAATGTAGCGACCTAGAAAACATTGTTGGGTGATGGAGAATGCCACCATGGAACTCTTGGTCATATCTTAGCCCAAAGCAGAAGAGATGGATTCTCCAACATGAATTTGTGTCAACTGTGTGGTGAATTTATTTGGCAAATCAAGTAAATTTTGTGGATTGTACCACAATGCAGTTTAACCCTGAGTGGATATAGGCATTTGCCAAGGGTTTTTTGTTTGCACTATGGTGTGAATGTAACGGTACATCGGTGTAGTGGAGAATTTCTCTGCTTTCTCAGAAGAGACGGGTAGCAAGAGGAATGTAAGCTGGACAGTATCCTGCCCCCCTCACCTGTCACTCACACCTAGAGATGGAGGAGGAATTTGGTTCATTTAAAGGCAACCCTACCGTATTCATGAATTCCAAAAGAATATGAGATGAGAAACACAAACAAAATGCAAGCATCCCTGAATTTTACAGTCAAGGTAGTATGTACAAAAATGTTAAGTTAAAGTTGATCGCCGAAGAATTGATGCTTTTGAATTATGGTCTGGAGGAGACTCTTGAGAGTCCCATGGACTGCAAGAAGATCAAACAGATCCATTCTTAAGGAAATCAGACCTGAGTGCTCACTGGAAGGACAGATCCTGAAGCTTAGGCTCCAATACTTTGGCCACCTCATGAGAAGAGAAGACTCCCTGGAAAAGACCCTGATGTTGGGAAAGATGGAGGGCACAAGGAGAAGAGGACAACAGAGGGCGAGATGGTTGGACAGTGTTCTCGAAGCTACCAGCATGAGTTTGACCAAACTGCGGGAGGCAGTGGAAGACAGGAGTGCCTGGCGTGCTCTGGTCCATGGGGTCACGAAGAGTCGGACACAACTAAACGACTAAACAACAACAACAAAAAAGTTAGTGTGCACAAAAATGCATATATTAGTGAATCTAATGTACTAAAGTTCATGACCTGAGGGGAAATTGTTGTGAAAGTGTGTATTATGAACTTGTGTATGCTAGAAGGAATTTGCACTGAATGCTGATGAATTTTCACAAAGACTTTTTTTAAAAAATCGCAAACTGGTGTAGAAATGTGGAGAATATAACATTGGAAAATGAGAAACTGAGTTAAAAATGAAGTTGACGGATCTTTCCAACCCTACTCTTACTTCACTCTACTGGCTATCCTACTTGTCAATCACACATCTTACCGTATTTTTCGGACTATAGGACGCACCGGCCCATAGGACGCACCTAGTTTTCAGGGGGGGAAATCAAGGAAAAAAATATGATTTCCCCCCCGCAGCTTTGGGAGCAGCGGACAGGCTGCACGCAGCCTGTCCGCTACTCCAAGACCTTCTCCCTGCTTTTGCGGGAGGTGGCGGAATTCCCCAACCTCCCGCAAAAGCCCACAGGAGCCCCGCGCGACTCCTGCGGGCTTTTCGACCAGGAGGGAGAAGGGACTGAAACGGCCAGTCAGTCCCTTCTCCCTCCTCGGGGAAAAGCCCCCAAGAGCGGCGCGCTCTTTAAAGGGTGCGCGGCTCCTGCAGGCTTTTCTAGGAGGTGGGGGAATTCCCCCACCTCCTAGAAAAGCCGCGGAGCCCCTTTAAAGAGCGCGCGGCTTTTGCCTGCTTTTGCGGGAGGTGGGGGAATTCCCCCATCTCCCCCAAAAGCCCGCAGGAGGGAGAAGGGACTGACTCGGCCAGTCAGTCCCTTCTCCCTCCTTGGGGAAAAGCCCCCAAGAGCCGCTCGCTCTTTAAAGGGTGCGTGGCTCCTGCGGGCTTTTCTAGGAGGTGGGGGAATTCCCCCACCTCCTAGAAAAGCCGCGGAGCCCCTTTAAAGCGCGCGCGGCTTTTGCCTGCTTTTGCGGGAGGTGGGGGAATTCCCCCATCTCCCGCAAAAGCCCGCAGGAGGGTTGGAGAGTAGCGGGAGGGCGTCGCGCGCCTTCCCGCTGCCCCCCATCCTCTGGGGCTGGCGATGGGGGAAGCGCTGCTTTCCCCACCGCCAGCCTCGAAGCCGGGTTGGAGGGTAGCGGCAAGGCGTCGCGCGCCTTCTCGCTGCCCCCCATCCTCTGGGGCTGGCGATGGGGGAAGCGCTGCTTTCCCCACCGCCAGCCTCGAAGCCGGGTTGGAGGGTAGCGGCAAGGCGTCGCGCGCCTTCCCGCTGCCCCCCATCCTCTGGGGCTGGCGATGGGGGAAGCGCTGCTTTCCCCACCGCCAGCCTCGAAGCCGGGTTGGAGGGTAGCGGCAAGGCGTCGTGCGCCTTCCCGCTGCCCCCCATCCTCTGGGGCTGGCGATGGGGGAAGCGCTGCTTTCCCCACCGCCAGCCTCGAAGCCGGGTTGGAGGGTAGCGGCAAGGCGTCGCGCGCCTTCTCGCTGCCCCCCATCCTCTGGGGCTGGCGATGGGGGAAGCGCTGCTTTCCCCCACCGCCAGCCTCAAAGAGCAGACTCTCCTGGCTTCAGCGGAAGCAACGCGAAGCCTCCGGAGCGCAGGCTGCGGAGGCTTCGCATTGCTATCGCTGAAGCCGAGGAGTCTGCATTCGCTCCATAGGACGCACACACATTTCCCCTTCATTTTTGGAGGGGAAAAAGTGCGTCCTATGGTCCGAAAAATACGGTATATCTTCACTGACTTGCTTACTTTTCACTTTCTTTCCTGCCCTTTCATTCTGCTTTCTTTGCAACAGGATGCCACAGTTTTTATTTCCTTTTCCTTTTCCAAATGTCCTTAAAATTATACTAAAGGCTTAAAACAAAATAAGCATTTACTAACTAATGAAACAAGAAAACTTGTTTTTTTAAAGCAGCATGATCAGAAGCTGCTACCTTTCCTCCCAAACAAACATATCCAATATTTATATGCTCAATGAGGGTGACAAATTGAATTAAACAGTCAGATTGCAAGTATGTGCTCACCGATGAAAATCAAAGTATAGTACTTTAATTAGCTTTAGTATCAGCCATTCCAACACACTGGTGCATACTGGAAAGTCAAATGAACATGCCTTTCCAAGAATGAGCTTTGCTTCAGTAGCCAATGAATAAAGTCTACATGGTTTTATGGTTACCAGCTCAGAGTATGTAAGAAGCAAGGAACAAATATCTGTAGAAAGATATGAGCCATGGTTGTATGAGATCAGAAATTAAAATGGCCAGATAATGGAACATACTGTATTTTATTAGTTCCAGATCACAATACTTGTACATTTTACATCAGTTCCTGATTTTTTTTAAAAGTGTCCTGTTTAGGGATGAGGAAGAAATTTAGCTTGGTTTGCATCTTTATGTGAGCATACCCAAATCATACTTCCTGAAAACAGCTATCTTTAAAACTTGCACCTCTCTGAATTTTGGTTCTCCAACCAAAAAATGTGTGCACAAAGTCATATATTAGGAGCTAGCATTTGTTGAAATAAAAGCAATTACTGGAGGGAAAACACTTTTAAATGCCCAGAGTTGGCACTGTTCAATCTTTTCAAGAGAGAAAATACTAACTTACAGTTCAAACAGTTATCTTTTATTAGCGGCCAAGCTCGTAATAATGAGATACTGGCAGAATCTGGAGGGTGCTTCTTTGACAAATTGGTACAATCAAATATAGCAACTGGCACTTGTAGAAAAACTGACTAACAAATAAAATTGGTCCCAGAACTGAAGCATAAAGACTCTTTAGTAAACTGATTGGTATAGCTTTATTGGTGCATGGCTAAAAATGAAAACGAGGGACTCCACAATATAAAACTTATTGGTTAACATAAACTATATATTGCCTTCTATAAAAAAGGGTTGTCTGGAATAGGAACTCATTATGTTATTTGGATAGTATTTTGGATGTGTTGTTCAAAGTTCATCTTCAGGCTTAGGGTGGGATAAGCTGTTTTATGTGTGCACGATGTTATAATGTTGTGACGTAATGTAAAAAATTAAAAATCACATAATAGGGGAAAGTGTGCATAAAATGTACATATTCATCAAAATAACATAGGGAAGTGTGTTATATTAATGAAAACTATGTGCAAAGTGCGTTTATTAGGAGTAGTGTGCACTAAAACGCTGACAAAATTTTGAAGGTCTAATAAAGTTGTTCACAAACACCTTGGAGGTTTTGAAAACTGCTTAGAGGTTTTGACGATTAGGCAGTATATCAGTGCCATTAAATAAATAAATAAAGTGGAAAGGTGGCCAACTGACTTTTAAGATTAGAAAAATTAGAAACACAGAATTATTTTTTTTAAAATGAACACATTTGCCCATCCATAATCATGATCCATTACAATGGAACATCTATGGGTATCTTTGTGAAGTTTCCACGCAGATCTATATCTACAATGCCAACAGCACCACTGGAAAGACTCCTATATGTAAATACACTGGTATTAATGGGCTCCTCTTCATTTCTGTTCTCATGGCAAGAATTTCTGTTCTACCACATATTTACTAACTGAGAAACCCATCTCCCACTGAACATTTGTGTACAAGCTTTGCATCATCAAAGAGTCTTAAAGAGTCTTAAAAATGTAAGCCGGCTGACATGCAAACTAGGAGCTCCATTTTGGCCTCTGTCCAAGTGCCGTTTGTTGCAAGTTTCTTCTCACACCAAGTGCATAAGGATTTGAGAATAACTACCATAAATAGAAAAATGTCCTTTTTTTAAGGAAAAGTATATAAATATTAAAGGGACCTTGAAGTCTTGCCCCCATGCAGGCTTTTTTGTTCCTTGCCAGTTGCACAACAGTCAGAAAAGTGCTTGGCCCAAATGTGTTCAGAGGAGTTTCATCAATTACTTTTCTGCTTCAGATTGTCAAGACTTGTGATAAGTTCCAAAAATTTGTCAACTTCTTCCCATGACAAAAAGCATGTCAGGAAAGCCCAGCAGAATCCACCCGAATCATCAAAGCTATTATCTCGCAATCAAACTGTCACCAAAGCAGTCATAAAGGAGTCAAGTGGGTTTTCAGCCACGAACATCGCCATCTCTCAAAGAGAAACTTAAACATGAAAAGCAACTTAGAATGACATTACTTCAATTGCACTTGACTTTGCATGGTAGAGAAAGCTGGTGGTTTACACCAAGGTAGATCAGAGCCACTGAATTTTGAGTATTCTCAGTGTTTGCTTTTCTTCTTGTAAGCAATAAACGCTGTAAGATTTTAGTTTAGTCTCACATTTACCCAATACCTAGGCTTTGCAATTTATCATCAGTCCATTTAACAGGGCCCCTGCCTGGTATTTATTCGTTGCCACATTTGGGAAGTTGTTTCAGGCAACCAACACAAAAGCTCTACACAACACTCTTTTTGTAGAAAAAATAAGTTCCAGTACTCACCATAAAGTTGTTACAGTTAAGTGTCATGCTTTTTAACAATGAAAAGAGATACTGTCTCACAACAAATGTAACTGATTTGTAAGAAAGACTGTACAACCTGAAAAAAGAGATAAGGCATGTACAGTGGTACCTCTGGTTGCGAACGGGATCCATTCCGGAGGCCTGTTCGCAACCTGAAAAGAACTCACACGTCTGCACACATGCGGGTCGTGATTCGCCGCTTCTGCACATGTGCATGACGTCATTTTGCACATGCACAAGCAGCGAAACCCGGAAGTACAGTGGTACCTCAGGTTAAGTACTTAATTCGTTCCGGAGGTCCGTACTTAACCTGAAACTGTTCTTAACCTGAAGCACCACTTTAGCTAATGGGGCCTCCTGCTGCCGCCGCGCCGCCGGAGCACAATTTCTGTTCTCATCCTGAAGCAAAGTTCTTAACCTGAAGCACTATTTCTGGGTTAGCGGAGTCTGTAACCTACAGCATATGTAACCTGAGGTACCACTGTAATCCTCTCCAGTACTTCCAGGTCACCACAGGACGCAACCTACGCAACCTGAAGCAAATGTAACATGAGGTATGACTGTATTTTTGTACACCAAGAAAATCTTTAATTATATATAGAGAGAGAGAGGGGCACGGGGGGGGGGGGCAGAGCAACAACATTGGCTCTATGCATGTATTACACACATGCAGGGGATACTCGAATATAGAGCAGACTGAGGCCTTGCTTTTATCATTGTCCCAACATTGGTTCATTTTGAAAAGCAACAACTACACACTGAACATCATATAGGAAGGCTAATGAACAGGTAAAGGTAAAAGGTAAAGGAGCCTTGTACAGTTAGGTCCAGTCAAAGGTGACTATGGGGTTGCAGCGCTCATCTCGCTTTCAGGCCGAGGGAGCCAGCGTTTGTCCACAGACATCTTTCCAGGTCATGTGGCCAGCATGACTGAACCACTTCTGGCACAATGGGACACCATGACGGAAACCAGAGTGCACGGAAATGCCGTTTACCTTCCCGCCACAGCAGTACCTATTTATCTACTCACACTGCCGTGCTTTTGAACTGCTAGGTTGGCAGGAGCTGGGACAAAGCAACGGGAGCTCACCCCGTCGCAGGGATTCGAACTGCCAACCTTTCAATCAGCAAACCCAAGAGGCTCAGTGATTTCGACCACAGTGCCACCCGCGTCCACAAGTGCCTCCACAAATAGTGGCTCCATGCAATTGTAACACCCTCACAAAGAGCTGCGCCATATGTGTGGATCTTCATCTCATCACCAAGCCAGAAATGCGAGAACAATTCCATCTGAATTACCATTTTAAGCCTGCCTGAACAAAGCTGCTGTATTTGTTATTCTACAACAGAAACTCTGAGTGAGTAAATGTTATTTTTACCTTTTACAAGACTGTGTGGTTGTTGTTTTAATGGGCAGAAAAGGGGGAAATCTCAGGGAAATCCAGTCTGCATTAAAGCATGCTGGATTAAGGGATCTTCCTATGCTCCTATGCAGGGCCAGATTTAGGTCTGATGAGGCCCTAAGCTATTGAAGGTAATGGTGCCCTTTATATGTCCAGCTGTCCTTTGTCAACAACAAATTGTCACTGTTTTTGTTGTTGAATATATGGTAATTTATGGACCTAATAGGTATCTAAAGCCATTTGCACATAACAAAATATGTATTTTATCACATTGGTTTTATTTTGGAAATGTACATCCAGATTTTTTCCCTTTAATTTTTTTGGGGGGCCCAAAGAGAGTGGGGCCCTAACCTATAGTTTGTTTAGCTTATACGTAAATCCAGCACTGCTCCTATGTTCTGTTCAGCCTTTGGGACTCTCTCCATGCCAGAAAGTCACACCCATACTTTTGTCTGGCTGGGATGTGTCCTTGATAAGGCCACTTGCATGCCTGGAAGGAAGACGGCGAGAGAGATGTAAAGTGTGGGGAGAAACCTCTGACTTTTGCATAGCTGGAATGTAACTCTCTGTACAAAGACAAAAGCTCTTCCCACTTTTGCAAAAGGTGACTCATGGACTGAAATAAGTCCCCACCCCTGATTCAGCAGTGCACCATGTGAGTTTCAAATGAAGAAACATCTCACACAATGGACAATGATGTTGTTTTCCTTTCTGGTACTTATGGTCACTTGAGACAACTACCATTCAAAATCAAGTGAATAGCCAAGGACAGCCGACTCGATTTTACCAGCATTACACATGTCTGCAACAAGGATTAATCAGCCATCAGTGCAAAGGCAACTCAGGATTTGAATTTTTTTTTTTTCTTTTTTTAAGAGAGTCAAAATATGTTTTAAGAGAGTCAAAATATGTTTTCCACTTACATGAGAAGCAGAATTACCACATTGGGTTTTTGTGTGTGTTTTTTTAAGGTTCTTACATAAACTTTTTACTTTTCTGTTTGTGTGAAAACCTTGATGAACCAAAGTTGAATCAGACATGATGACTGGAGTTCATTCTTTCTGTGCAGATTCAAGTCAATCAAAATGTTAAAGAAATCTTTTTTTTTCTGAACTACTTAAAATAAATTATGCATCTACTGATGTACAGAATCATATATGTTTGAAGCAGATTTTGTCCCAGTTCAAAAGAATCATCATTCAAAAGATTTATGGAACAAAGAAGCTGGGAAAATACAAAGCTCTATCATAAAGTGATAGTGTTCTTACATTGTTAAAAAGTCTATTGCTTTAGGGCAAATCAGCCTGAGATGCCTTACTCTGAAGTATACTTCTGTTCTCTGTTTACTTACAAAATTACTGTTCTGCCTCAAACAGTTCTGACTTTGAGTAGTGTATCTTTTCCCTCACTAGGCAATGAATACTCCCAATTGGTTGCTGCTCAAGCCCCGTAAATGTTCAGAGTCTAACTCTTCCCCTTTTTTCTTCACAAAGGGATTGACAAGTTTTAGATTATGAAAGTGTTTTAGTGCAGAGCTGTTAGTTTGAAAATAAATACCAGTAAAGTGCTGGCAATAGTTTAGACCAGATGAAACCCTCCAAAAATCAGCAATTCGGGTCCTTCTCACTACAACATGCTATGAATTTCATGAGTAATCTTCAACTCCAAGTTTGAAAGCAGACAGACAACTGAGCATCCTCAAACGTGAAATAACAAGATGCAAATGCAAATTGGTTTTTGAGCATGGGTCACACCACTCAAATTAATGGGGGGAATTATTTCAAGCAACAATGAAACTAACTGCTGAGAATGAAATCATATTGGGTAATTGAATTTTCGAACTGAAAAACATAAGAATATCTCTACTAGATCTGGCCTATCTAGTCCAGCATCCTTTTTACTCAGTGGTCAACTCCTTGCCCATGGGAACCCTTCAAGTAGGACTTGAGTACAACAGCCAGGTGCTTGAGTGTCTCGGACCAAAACCCTATCGTGTTATTCATGTACAAGGAACCTATCTCCCACAGAAAACAACAACAGTGGTTGGGAAAGTGGTTTTCCATCATATTAACAGAATTAAAGTAAAGGGACCCCTGACCGTTAGGTCCAGTTGCAGACGACTCTGGGGTTCCGGCACTCAACTCGCTTTACCGGCCGAGGGAGCTGGCGTACAGCTTCCGGGTCATGTGGCCAGCATGACTAAGCCCCTTCTGGTGAACCAGAGCAGCACATGGAAACGCTGTTTACCTTCCCACCGGAGTGGTACCTATTTATCTACTTGCACTTTGACGTGCTTTCGAACTGCTAGGTGGGCAGGAGCAGGGACTGAGCAACGGGAGCTCACCCCGTCGCGGGGATTCGAACTGCCAACCTTCTGATCTGCAAGCCCTAGGCTCTGTGGTTTAATCCACAGTGCCACCCACGTCCTATAATTAACAGAATTAGTGATAGATAAATTGCAGCAGTGTTTGGCCATGGACACAGAATGGCCTGAGAGTCAATTAAAGGGAAGGAATTCTAGATAGTTCTTCACTGGCTGGGATTCATTTAAAGCAAAAACTTGTTCCCATGCCTCTTCCTCGGTTTCCAACTCCAGATTTGAAGACTCAGAAGCAAAAGGTGAAGTGCAGTAGCAACTGAGTTTTAGTCAAAAGAACCATGTCATTATCTTATGCTGCATGCTTTATTTGAAATGGCTGAGGGAAGCGGCCCATCCTGTAACTCCGGGGGTAGCCAGCAAGATGTACTGACCATGGTGGCTGAGGTGAAGGGAGTTGTAGTCCAGAACATCTGGAGGCTAACAGGCTGGTAGCCATTGCTATCAAGGGAATTATCTTCTTTACTTGTAATTACCTTTGTCATGAGAACATCTGATTCAAAAATCTCATCATGCAGATGGGCATTGCTCAGTTTAAATAGATTTTTGAAATAACTTACTGGTTCATTTCTAACAATTACAGCAGCTTTTCGTCTAGCACATTTCAAAGTTTATTGTGGGAAATCCTGATCTATCTCAAAAGTAAACAACGGAACCTTAAAATCCTTGGTCTAACACAGACCCAAAATGAGTAATGAAGTTTTAGCACTCACATTCACTGCCAAGGAAGATGAAAAGAACTTTGAACCTTGGCATATTTGCTTACTTACATGAATAATAGATTCCATGAAGTTTAAAGGCCATTCGGAAGCCTAACAGCTCTCACAGCTCATCTATCCATTTGTCACCATCTATTCATGCCTCTCCCAAACAGGAAAATGCAGTGCAACTATAAACATGTTTTCTGAATAATTAAACTACAGCAATAATTTGAATGTAGCCACAGGACAAAATGTCCTCATAGCTCTTCTGTTTCAGCTTTGCATTTCTTGCTAGAAAATGCACTGGCATGCGTTTCTTGCAAATGCTAGTTGTTTATAGAAGAATGTAGCCTGGTCTAGCTGATCTCAGCCTGGGGTGTGGGTGTGTGAGAGGGAAAGATGGCATGGGCTGTAGAATGGCAAAAAATTATACATGATTCAGTTCACCATTAAAGGCGAACCCACCATATTGTTTCCAAAACAATGTGGGAACTGAATCACAGCCAAAACAATATGAGAACTGAATGAAAGCCACTGGAGCAAGGTTGTACATGGCTCGCCGCCATCGTGGGGAAGTCTAGGGAGGCCCACCACTGCTGCGGGGAGGCCCAGTGAGACCTAGCCTCTCAAGATTGGGGAGGCTTAATCCTATCCCAACTAAGTTAGAGTTGGTGCCTATGCTCTGCACAGACTTAGTGAAAACAAATCAAGATGAATGCTGAATAAACAAGCCATCTGGAAAAGCCCCAAGTTGAAAGAAGGCAACTGATTGCACAGGTATTTGAACTAGTCCCAAAAGCTTCACTGAAAAGCACCGTTTGGAGATATATGAAAGCTTTATCTGTAATGGTTAGATCCTTAATGACCTATATACCCGGAAACTACAACTAATCCAGAATGCGGCAGCTAGACTGGTGACTGGGGGCGGCCGCTGAGACCACATAACACCAGTCTTGAAAGACCTACATTGGCTCCCAGTACGTTTCCGAGCACAATTCAAAGTGTTGGTGTTGACCTTTAAAGCTCTAAACAGCCTTGGCCCAGTATACCTGAAGGAGCGTCTCCACCCCCATTGTTCTGCGCGGACGCTGAGGTCCAGTGCCGAGGGCCTTCTGGCAGTTCTCTCATTGTGAGAAGCAAAGCTACAGGGAACCAGGCAGAGGGCCTTCTCAGTAGTGGCCTGTGGAATGCCCTCCCATCAGATAAACAACTACCTGACATTCAGAAGACGTCTGAAGGCAGCCCTGTTCAGGGAAGTTTTTATTGTGTGACATGTTAGTGTATTTTTGGTCTTTGTTGGAAGCCGCCCAGAGCGGCTGGGGAAACCTAGCCAGATGGGCAGGGTACAAATAATAAATTATTATTATTATTATTAACACAGACAATTCCCTTATGATGCTAAAGCCATCATGACTGAAGCTGAGAGCCCCAGGTTGCAGAATGTCCCATTTCCACTGTTTTTGATAACTAGTCATGAAATGTTTCTGTGGATCAAAGCTTCGTGCAGATCCTTCCATTCCCCCTTTTTGTCTGTGAATGAATCAAGGTTGCCATAGATTTCAAAGCAGTAGGCGAGCAGATGCATAATTAGTGTTTAATAAGTCATCATAGTTTCTGAATCTAGAGAGGCCTGATTTCTTCTGAAGTTCGCACCACACTTTCTAAGGTTCATCAGAGTCTCTCAGAAAGCTTTCTGAATACTTGAAGGTGTTAAGAAGTCCTGCCCAGTCTTCTGTTTCCAGGTGGCACTATCAGTTCCTCGCTTGGTTCAAGCAGCTCATATTACGAGTTCGTCAGGTGGATTTAGTTAACTGAAGAAGCACATATTTCTGTGAAGCACACCGGAGATGAAAGCCAGGCATCACCTATTGTGACTGCATTAAATTACTTACTGTTGAACTTGAGCAAACTGCAAGGTCTGTTGCAAGAGCATCTTTCCACTAATAAATTAAGAGCACAACTTTGGGAAGAGAAAAAGTAGAGTTACAATCAGATTGCCTTCAGTTATTAAATGTCTTTATTAATTAGGTAACGCATGGGCCTTTAAACTCTAATTACTTTCCTTATCTTTGATAAAGTAAAGTAGCTATCTCACTAATCTGCTATATTGCTTATCTACATTGAAAATACTTTTTAAAAATGTTCTTTGTAGGGGGAAATGTTCAACAAGCTAAACTGTTGCATCAAGGAAAACAGTGCAGTTATGAAACTTATACAGAAAATCTTACTGTAGAAGCTTCTGGTAGCCAACAAAATCTTAAAAATAGGGCTATAAAGGACTGCATATTGATCTTCTCATGGCCTTTTTATAGATGGTTCCTTGGTATCCAATTTTATAACAACAAAAGCTCGTTTTAAGAATCTGTTAGAGCTTCTGTCCGGCTCTATCACACTTTGTTGTTGTTTAGTCGTTTAGTCGTGTCCAACTGTTCATGACCCCATGGACCAGAGCACGCCAGGCACTTCTGTCTTCTACTGCCTCCTGCAGTTTGGTCAAATTCATGCTGGTAGCTTCGCGAACACCATCCAACCATCTCGTCCTCTGTCGTCCCCTTCTCCTTGTGCCCTCCATCTTTCCCAACATCAGGGTCTTTTCCAGGGAGTCTTCTCTTCTCATGAGGTGGCCAAAGTATTGGAGCCTCAGCTTCAGGATCTGTCCTTCTAGTGAGCACTCAGGGCTGATTTCCTTAAGAATGGATAGGTTTGATCTTCTTGCAGTCCATGGGACTCTCAAGAGTCTCCTCCAGACCATAATTCAGAAGCATCAATTCTTCGGCGATCAGCCTTCTTTATGGTCCAGCTCTCACTTCCATACATCACTACTGGGAAAACCATAGCTTTTACTATCACATTAGTTCTGCATTAGTCATGTATGTGTCTTTTATTTGACTTTCAGGGAAAGTGATGGGGAAGGAGTTTGCACTGACAATTTGTTAGTATGGGCCTATTATCTGAGGGCAAGCAGGAACCTGAAGTCATGAGGCAAATCAGTAGGTGTAAGTCACAGCCAAAGGACAAAGTAGGAACTAGAGGACAAAACCATTGAGCATGCCAGAAATCAGGACCCATTTTGGATCCGTGAAGAGGCAGAGCTCAGAATCTGGCTTCTCAAAAAAGGCTCAACACAGGAAGCTTGTTTGTGTAGGACCAATCCAAGGTGAGGGTACTTAATTGAGGAGCTGTCACCTGTAGCTCAGTGACTCACCACATGGTACAGCTTGTTAGGATATTTCCGTTCCACCTTAAAAGGGAGCAGGCTTTGAGAGTCACAGAGTCTGCGCATGTCCTGTTCACAGGATGTTTATGTTTGCTATTCCTTTCGATTTCAGTCGGTCAGAGACGCTGACTCAGAACGGTCATGTTTTCCTTTGTTCTGTTCAACGCTAAATAAAGTCTGTAAATTATGCTCTTCTGCGGTGCAAGCTTTCTGGCTGTGTTTCTGCTGATAAACAGTGTGCACGAGCCCTGGAATGTGGCAATCTATTTCTGAGGTTTCGTGTCGCTAACTGCTGGATCTGCCTGTCTACGGGAGATCGATGGACGTCCGGCAGCCGGCTTGGGGCCATGATGGACTATATCTCCCTGGCAGTTTCCCAACAACAAGGTTTCGGGCCCAGATTCACAGCACCTACAGGAGAGTAAAGCTGCAACAGACTGAGAGGTACGGGGGGAAAGCGAAAGAAAGGGAGGCTTTTCTTTTTCTGTTTACCTCGGAAGGAGCCTTTGGAACTCCGGCAGATTAATGGCTCTGGGAGCCAAGCCAGAGAGTTCGTGATTAATGAGCTGCCAAGATAAGGAGTCTTTGAAGGCATAAGAGACTCCCGGCTCAAAGGAAAAGCTGAAATGGAGTTTTTCCAAGCTTCAGAGGCCACTCACTGCCCTAAGTTACATGGGCAGAATTATGAAACCTGGGCAAAATGGTGTGAATCTTTGCTGCGTCAGTTTGGGGTGTGGCATACCGTTTCTGAGCCCCCCCCCCCGGTTCCTCTGACAGAGAAATGGAAAGGCCATAATTCGAAGGCCATTGACGTAATAGTCTTATCCGTCTCTCTTGAGGAAATTAAGACGCTTGCTGGCAACACCACTGCACGTGGGATGTGGAATGCTTTGAAAGCTGCTCACAAGCCAGTCATCCCAGCCCAGAGTTTGACTGCATCGGAGGTCCTAGCTGTTTCCCAGAATGCGAGTGAATGCAGGGATGCTGAAGGCACCGGTTGCAGGCTGCAGGGGGAGCTGACCGTCACGTCATCCCAGGCAGCATTCCAGCCTCCAGGGGGAGCCAAGGAGTCGGCAGCTGAGAGCTCTGTTTCTCGTGGGAACCAAGGTCATCGTCTTTGCAGAGGCCGGAAGGCCAGAGGTAAACAAAGACAGATGCCTGCAGATGGCCAGAAGCAGAGGGAGGGTGAAGAGCCCGCGCCAGGGAAAAACAAAGCGTTGTTTGCTGGCATAGCTTCACCAAAGGCTAAAGGCACGTCTGCTGACCAGAAGCAGGGGGGCAAGCTGCAAAAGCCCACGCCAGTGGAAAACAAGGCTATGTTTGCTGGCACAGCTTCACCAAAGGCTAAAGGCACGTCTGGTGGCCAGGAGCAGCAGGGGGGCAAGCTGCAAAAGCCCACGCCGGTGGAAAACAAGGGTTTGCTTGCTGTAAAGACTGCTCCAACAGCCAAAGGCAGATTTATTGTCGATTCAGGTGCGAGCCGCCACGTCACGAAGGATCGCCACCTGTTTATCTCCTTCAAGCCTCAGGAAGGTGAGATCCACCTGGCTGACGGAAGGACGTTGCAAATCGCAGGAGAAGGGACTGTGAAACTTGCAAGTCTGCACACAACCATCAGCGGTGTACTTTATGTTCCAGGCGCTGCAAGCAATTTGCTTAGTGTTCCACAGCTTACTGGGCGTGGTTTTCAGATTTCCTTCAAGAGGAGCGTCTGTGTCATCAGTAAAGGCAAAGAGGACTATTTGCATGCAAAGTTTATGGATGGTTTGTTCCATATAACTTATGATGACACTGCTGTTGTATCTAATGCTGATTCTTGTTGTGTTGCACAAACTAACAAAGTTCTTCATGCAGGTTGCATTCACGATGCGCATCGAAGGTTTGGTCACCTCTCTTGGAAGGCACTGGCCAAGATGCCAGAGGTGGTTGAGGGTTTGAACATCAAACCCTGTAAATTTCACATGAAATGTGTATCTTGTGCAGAGAACAAGGTGAAGGTTGCTCCAAAAGGCAAGGAATCTAGCAGGCAGGCTTCCAAGCCCTACCAGCTAGTGCATGCGGACCTGGTTGGTCCACTTACGCCCTCTTTAGGGGGAGCAAGGTACTTCATGGTTCTAATTGATTCTTTTTCCAGGTACATTCATGTGTTTTTGCTCGAACAGAAATTGCAAGCGTTTCCGAAGTTTAAGGCATTCTGTGCTTGGTTGGAGAATGCCCACGGCAAACGTATCGGTTGTTTGTTTACCGATCGAGGCGGGGAGTTCACTTCTCAGCAGTTTGAAGCTTTCCTGACTGAGAAGGGAATCCAGCATGACATGTCAACGCCCAGATCGCCATGGATGAATGGGCTTGCGGAGCGAACAAATCAGACATTGCTGCAAGGAATGAAAACCTTGTTGCATGATGCCAATCTCCCTGATAAGTTTTGGGGGGAGGCTTTGGGGAATTTTGTTTACAGTTTTAATCGCAGGTTGTCATCACCCATTGGCTGTACCCCCTATGAGAAGATGTTTGGCAAGAAGCCCAACATCAAGCACATGAAAATTTTTGGTTCTGACGTGGGTACGCACCCCACAAACCAACAAGCTTGGTAAGCGTGGGGCACATGGTTTGTTCATGGGGTACGAAAAAGGTGCATACAGGGTATGGATGACTAACTCTAAGTCCATTAAGTTCACAAGGAGTGTTGAGTACAATCCTAAGTGGGGGGAAAATGTGGGAATTTTCCAGAGTTACCCAGAGGAAGATGAAGATGATGTCAAGCAAGCAGCTAAAGCTGAGGATGATGATGATGATGATGATGATGATGATGATCAGAGTTCGGATTCCAGTTCAGTGGGCGGTGCTGCTGCTGGTGTCAGTGACAGTGATGACACAGCAGACTACGAGAGCGCAAAGGCCTCAGTCAGACCATCTGATGCGTCTGACAATGAACTGGAAGAACCACTGTTCACCATTGGTCATTTTTCTCCTAAGAAAGAGGAGATGAGTCCAGAAGACTTGCGTCTAGTACGTAGGTCTGAAAGGGCGACCAAAGGCAGACCTCCAAAGAGATTTGCTGATGAGTTTGCTAAGACAGCAACTGCTGTTCTTAGTAGCTCAGAGAAGGTGTGGGAACCTTCAAGCTTCAAAGAGGTTCAGGAGTTAACCTCTAAAGATGCTGAGCCTTGGCTTAATGCCATGAAGGCTGAAGTTGATTCCTTGAACAGGAACCAAACTTGGGAACTGGTACCGGTAGTCCCAGGAATGAGACTGGTTGGCAGCAAATGGGTCTTCAAGGCCAAGACAGACCAGAATGGCAAGGTTGTCAGACACAAAGCCAGATTGGTTGCCAGAGGTTTTTCACAGGTACCAGGACAGGATTACCACGAGACCTACTCACCCACAGTCAAATATGAGAGCATTCGGCTGATGCTCAAGATTGCTGCGGAGGAGAAACTGCATGTTTCCCATCATGACATTAATACAGCTTTTTTGTACGGGATTTTGAACGAGGAGCTGTTTATGCTTCCACCTGATGGGATGGAGATACAGAAGGGAATGGTCTGTAAACTGCGGAAATCCTTATATGGTCTCAAGCAGAGTGCCAGGTGTTGGAACACAAAACTCACTGAGACATTGCTTTCTCTAGGTTTTCACCAGGGCAAAGCTGATCCATGTGTGTTTGTCAAGGAGGAGGGGCAAAACAAACTGTATTGTTTATGTTTTGTTGATGATCTTCTGATGTTTTGGAAGAATCAGGCTTTCTACCAAAGCACCCTAGCTCAGCTGAAGGAGCACTTTGACATGAAGGATCTTGGTGAGGTATTCAACTACCTTTCTCTGCAGGTGGAGAAGGACCAAGCAGGTAATTTTCTGGTACACCAAACACAGAAAATTGCTGATGTATTAACCAGGTTGAATTTGGTTGATGCAAACCCAGCAGACACACCGATGGTGACAGGTTACCAGGTAGACAGTACTGCTGAAGCGTTTTCTGACACAACGCTATACAGATGCGTTCTAGGCAATCTGAATTTCATTGCCAGATGTTCAAGACCTGACATAGCTGTAAGCTGTAATTTGCTTAGCAGACATGCCAACAATCCTACGGTTCAGGATTGGAAAGCTCTGAAGCGCATAGCCCGCTATTTGAAAGGGACTATGCACTACAGGCTGAGGTTCACCAGTCAAAAGACTGGGGGTCTTGAAATCTTTGCAGATGCAAGTTTTGGAAGTGACACCACAGATGGTACAAGCACTTCTGGAGTATGCTACATGTACAACCACTGCCTGTTTGACTGGTTGTGCAAGAAGCAGACGACAGTGAGCCTAAGTTCCTGTGAAGCAGAACTCAATGCTCTGTCATTTTCACTCATGGATTGTGAATGGTTGATGCAACTGTTTAAGGACATCAGAGTTTCTGTGAAATGTCCTGTACAAGTGTATCAAGACAATAGATCGTGTTTGGCTTTGCTGAACTCCGAGAGTTGCAAGCAAAGAACCAAGTACTTGCAGATTAAGCTACATCGTGCAAGGGAGTGTATTCAGAAAGGACTGATTCAGGTGTCCTACATGCCAGGAAATGAAATTCCTGCTGATCTGTTGTCTAAAGTTGTTAACAAAGAACAACTTAAGGTTTATGTACAAAGGTTGCAATTGGGTTGAACCACAGGTACTACAGGTTACACGGAAAGGGGGAGGATGTTAGGATATTTCCGTTCCACCTTAAAAGGGAGCAGGCTTTGAGAGTCACAGAGTCTGCGCATGTCCTGTTCACAGGATGTTTATGTTTGCTATTCCTTTCGATTTCAGTCGGTCAGAGACGCTGACTCAGAACGGTCATGTTTTCCTTTGTTCTGTTCAACGCTAAATAAAGTCTGTAAATTATGCTCTTCTGCGGTGCAAGCTTTCTGGCTGTGTTTCTGCTGATAAACAGTGTGCACGAGCCCTGGAATGTGGCAATCTATTTCTGAGGTTTCGTGTCGCTAACTGCTGGATCTGCCTGTCTACGGGAGATCGATGGACGTCCGGCAGCCGGCTTGGGGCCATGATGGACTATATCTCCCTGGCAGTTTCCCAACACAGCTATCCGCAGATCTGAGCAGATCCTGGGACAGCTGTGAGCCATAGCATCTAAAGGCTATGCTGAACACTGCTGGTTTCATAGAAAGTATATGCACTAGTGAAACTCTGGGCCTGGATATTTTTTTTAAGTAGTTGGGAGGGAATGAGAATTCATTGGCAAGGAAGGGAGGGAGTTGTATCTTCCTATCTGACAAATGTGAGGTGCTGTTTAACTGAAATTCCTTAGATAGCTTGCAGTTTAGTACTGAAGGAGCAAAAGATGGACAGCAAATTTTGGTGCAGGAGCATTTATTAAGAGCAGCTTACTGACAAAACTGCCACAATTTTTTCCTTCTTTTAAATGTTCCTGGGAGCAACATTATGTGACCACATTGCATCGCCACATCTTTGGAAGATTCCATTTTATTTTCCCACAAACCGCAGATAGAGTGACACAATATCACCACATGGCATCAATCCCAGGGGCTTTGAGTGAGAGATGTTAATATTATTAAGTGGGCATCTACCCACATAGTTGCAAAACCTTCCTGTTAGCCATGCCTTGCTGCAGACTCCTATGAGAAGAGCACAACAGTTGCCTTATTAACAGGGGATGAGCAGTCCTAGCTCTGAGACCAGCTTACTGAACTGGTAGAGGGCTGGAACGCACCCAATATAAATCCCCCTGAATAGCAGGAGCAATGGTTGCAGTTCCTTTTAACCCTTTGCATGCCATATACCACAAGGGAGATTGGCAGCCACTGGGAGAAAGTGCAGTGGCATCCCTTCATTTGCTTAGATCCTCCCATTTTGCAGCTCATGAACGACTGACGAAATGGGGTGCAATTGTAGCTTGGTCCTAGTTTGCCCAAGTTGGTTGAGCATGAGACTTTCATGAAGTGCGCAGAGGACAATTTACAAACACACATAAAGGGCCCAGTTGGCCTGCCGTCAGCCTCGGTGTGATAAAAGCGGAGCATATTAGATCTTGTCACCATCAGCTTTATCTAAAATAAAAACTATTAAAGACTTACCAAAATGTGCAAAAATTTGGATGGCCAACATTTATGAATGACCTTGCTTTTCAGGGGGGAAAAGTTTTTTTGCTGGAAAAAAATAATTTCCCACCCAGGCAGAATTGCTACATTTATCCACCCTGTACTAAGTCAGGCCTATCAAAAGCAAATTGTCTTTTCAGCTGACACTTAATTCTGAATGATGCATCATGATTCAGGGCACATGCTGAATAATGGAATGGTAAATAATAATAATGGTAGTGCCAAGATGTTTCATGCAAGATCTCAGGGATTTGCACCCTAAAATAATGTAACTCTTTGGCTCTGGTGCTTGCACAATCTTCTGCAGAATGACTTTGTCCTCTCTCTCTCCCCCCCGCTTCCTTTTCCTCTATTTTCTTCATGACTAACTTCTGAAATCATGATATGGCATTAGCCTAGAGGGTAGAGCAAGCCTGCAAAGGTTGAATACAAATCAAATCGAATACTGTACTTGCATGCATATCTCTGGTTTATGATTATCGGCACAATACATAAAATAAATATTTTGTGGCACTCACCTGGGAGAAATCAGATATTGCCCTGTTTAAATCCAGTTTGAAAGGAAATGAATTTTAAATACTTTAGAACACTTTTAAACAAACTATTGCAAAATGCATGAAAGTCTTATGTATTAAGTTATGGTTCTGCCATTCATATTATTGCCGTCAAGGGGCAGCGAGACTTCCCATTAACTTCCTATATTCAGAGCTTTATGCCTCTGCAGTAAAAATGCACATTGAACTGAAAAATGAAACAAGCAGATCTGTCTTGACAACGTTTCATTTCAAAAAATAAATTCAAAACTGTCCATCAAAAAGCTAATGTTAACTCTGAAAGAAGAACCAAGCCAACAAGAAGAACTAGGCATTCATAAATCTCCCAAACACAACTTTGCATAAATCAGTTCCTCTTTGGGGAAGACTAAATTTTGCATGCTGACAGCTGCATGGAAATTAAGTTCCATGAACTTCAAACTAATCTCTTAAATCTGCTTACATCAGTGCTGAAATTCTCCCCTTACCCATACAATAGACATATTGTTTGGGCTGGATTTTAATGACCAGGTTGGCATGCGTGGAAGACTTCTCAGTTAATTTTACTAGAGGTATTTTATTGTGCTTCTTGCATTGTTATTTCTACCCTTAGGAGAGTAAAGACCACACATCAAAATCAATGAGAATGCTTACAGAAGTAAATATGTATGAACAACTGCGCTTTCTTAAGCAAGTTCCCAGATATCTTGTAGGCTGCCTGTTACAATATTTAGAAAAGGATGAGCACATACCACCAGATAGCAAGGCAAATTTAACATATTCATCCTTATCTGTAGGTTTCACACATCAACCGCATATTCTCAGCCTAAATGTAAAGAGTTGCCATCATTCTTTGCCCAACATGAAGTTGACTCCAAGAACTCATGGCACACTCTCATCACTCAAGCTGAGCAGTCAGATAGAAAATAAAATATACTGTAACTTCTGCTTGATTGTTGTGCGTGCCAAACTTCTGTTCCTATTTCCTACTTTAAGAATTTTGCAGGCCTTATCTGTACTCTTTATACTGTAGCCTTATTAGACTTTACCGATTGGTGGGCTCTTCGTTGCTCCCGGACAGGAGGAGGGAAGTCAAATGACACCGAGGGTTGGTTCAGAGAAAGAGTTCTTTATTTCTGCTCTCCGGAACAGCAGAAAGGCACTTGTGTGGTCAGTCTACAGCAAGTCCAAAGAAATGAGAAATTTCATGCAGTATATATATCCTCCAGGCACCCTCTCCCCCCTCCCCAGGAATCCAGCCACGTCAGCTTGTGCACGTAGGTTGACATCACAGATGTTTCTGCTCCGGCATTCATAACCATAAAAGGGTATTCCTTCCTATACTTCTGACCATAAAAGGATCTTCCTGTTCCTACTCTTATCTTGGAGCAAGAGGTCACCATCTCCAAGAACACCCTCTGGTGCTGTTCCCAGACTAGGTCTGTGCGTCTTTGTGGTCAGGATATAAGATAAGGCACAGATGTGTCTTCCCTGTTCTACTGGTACAGTCAAGGCCATCCTTGCCGTCACAAACTGATAAAGGAGAGGGCTCTGAGCACTTGTTTATACAGCTGGGTTTTGGCTCAAGAGCTCAAGTTAAAGCATTTTAGATAAGGAAAAATAGGGATTTTGGTGCAGTTTCAAACTGCCTGCACAGTCAGTTTTGGGTTTGGGAAACCCATTCCTTCAGTACTGATCCACTTTAAGACTTTTACATAAGAGTTTCCTCCCTGATCTTCGCATATCCTTAAAACTTTGCGCTTCTGATTTTTCGATGCAGGCACTAAATTCAGTAGGCCATAGATGTACTCATTGTACAAACAGACCCTAGCATCTGTTTGGGTTTCTTTCTTTGAAATCCACAATGAGTATATCTATGACCTACTTAATTTTTAAAGTAGGAAATAAGAACAGAAGTTTGGCATGCACCAGGATGAACCAACAATCAAGCAGGAGTCACAGTATATTTTCTATTTGACTGCTCAACATGAAGTTGACAGCTGACTCAGATGCTCTTTTTATCCTGTGATAATGGTGATAGTTGTCATATAATGGAGACATAACCCACACACAGCAGTTTAATACAATAAATAAAGAACACTTGTGCAGAATATGAGTTTGTTATAATTTTATTTATTACAGATGCAAGTAGGCTTTGGCATGGACACTGGGTATGTATCCTGAATCAGTGAGCCCAGGTAAAAAGGTAAAGGACACCTGACAGTTAAGTCCAGTCGCAAACGACTCTGGGGTTGCGGCGCTCAGCTTGCTTTACAGGCCGAGGGAGCCAACAATTGTCCATAGACAGTTTTTTCCAGGTCATGTGGCCAGCATGACTAAGCTGCTTCTGGCAAACTAGAGCAGTGCATGGAAACGCCGTTTACCTTCCCGCCAGAGTGGTACCTATTTATCTACTTGCACTTTGACGTGCTTTCGAAATGCTAGGTTGGCAGGAGCAGGGACCGAGCAATGGAAGCAAACCCCGTTGCAGGGATTCGAACCACCGACCTTCCGATCGGCAAGCCCAAGAGGCTCAGTGGTTTAGACCACAGCACCACCAGCAAGCCCAGGTACTGGGCTATTATTCCTTCAGGGTCAATTCTGGGTTAAAGATCACCCTATGACACACATCAGCTGTTGCTGTTAATATTCTTCTTTCGCCCCCAGGCCACTACTTGATACTAGTCAACATCATATTTTTTTCCCATAATGTTGCTATTATTTCATTTCAAACATTCTGCCGCTTGGAAAGTGCTATGGGGCAGAGCCTAGATTGACTGGGGATTTAGCCTACATATGCATGGACACATTCTCACAGACACATAATGGTATGGCTTCTAACCAGCAGTCATGGAATCAGTGCCTTGCACTACCACTCATGGTAATAAGCACAAGCTCTAGTCACCTGTTACAGTCATGTTGGGCACTCACACACTGATCTGATGGAGGAGCACAGTTGCAACCCTGACATTGTACATCTGGCCAAGCCCTGCCACAATTTCCATGTGATGAACATGAGCGTCTGCAATAGAACCCTTATGAATCAACCACTGTTAATGAATAGCAGTTCCTCTGTAGAGACCTTGGCTCAAGTCATTGAGATTGGGGCTAAGGCTAACCTAAGTATCCAAAGCTGGGGATGAACTTCTGCTTCAATAGGTGAGTGTCCTACACATATATAATGCATGAAAAGGGCTACATTCTCCAGTTCATATGCAGTGACCACCTTTTATAAAGGCTGAATGCTGCAAGGCACATTTCTAGTAGGTTGTGCAAATGCAGAAATATTCAGCACTATGCGTCTTCCTCCAAATGGAAGTAGTTTAGTTAGTTATTTAAAATGCCTATCTGCTGCTCTCTGTTGCACACAACTCCTGGGGCAGCTCATAAGAGCATTAAAAAAAACAGTTTAATGAAATGCAATCTTAATACAGTGGTACCTCGGGTTACATACGCTTCAGGTTACAGACTCCACTAACCCAGAAATATTACCTCAGGTTAAGAACTTTGCTTCAGGATGGGAACAAAAATTGTGCAGCAGCGGCAGCAGGAGGCCCCATTAGCTAAAGTGGTGCTTCAGGTTAAGAACAGTTTCAGGTTAAGAACAGACCTCCAGAGCGAATTAAGTTCTTAACCCGAGGTACCATTGTATCACCAAAAGTACAAGAAAGCAATAAAAACATCAGTTTAAACCCAGCTTCAGAGACATGCTAGAAAACCTGGAAAAAGATTTGCCTGACCTCCTATTTTGCACCACCCTCTGCCGGAGAGGGCTTTCCCATTCTAAGCAGTATGCAACAAGCACAAAACATAAAAACTGTAGAACAATATAACAAAACCAGAGGTAAGAATACCATGTCAAAACACCAATGGTTACAGGGTCCATTCTTATGGATTATTAGGGAGAGCCTGTGCAAAATGAGATATATTTACAAGACACAGAGAGCGAAGAAATGATCATTTTTCATGTATGGCAGAGGAAAAAGAATTCCAAAGTACTGGGGTAAGGGTGGGAAACGCTGTTTTCAGAAATGTGCAAGTATACCAAAGATGTTTGCTAGTGTAATAATAAACAAGTGAAGGAGAAAGTTGGTTCTCTCTTTACATTTCTGACTTTATCAACAGTCTTTCCATGGATAATTCAGAGGTCACAGCAATGCTAAAAGCTGGTCAGGCCATTCAAACCCTCTTTTCTCATGAGGTGATTGAAAAAGTGAACATAGAGGGTGCTTAGGAAAGAAGAGGAACTGCTAGTAAGTCATTATGTTGAGAGAAAGAGCAATGTTCCAGCTTCCAATAATCAAAATTGGATTTTCAATATGGTGTAGTAGTAGTTGTAGTGAAAATAAATGGCAGTTCAAGCTTACATGGCAAGATAGCTGATTGCTTCATTGTGGTCCAAATAGGCCTCAAGATGAACTATTTTAAAAATCTAATCAACAGGTTGACAGTAAAGCCTACGTTAGAGTATGGGCTACAGCTGAAGTACTTAACTCTCCCTCTCCCCTTTGTATAAAAGCCAGACTTAAGAAAAATATTGCAGCGAGTCACAAATGATAGACGCCTTGTAAAGTTAATGATGTTATAACAATTAAGCGCTATTTATCTAGACTCGAACATGGCTAAAAATCATTAGGGCACATTTGCACTGCATTAACAACATAAAAACTATACAGAATTCCAAGAGTTCAAACATTAATTGGAAACAAAGTATAGCCTTGGGGTATTGGAACAAGGCTTTAATTTCATTAGAAGCTATTAAAGCAGATGTTGAACTTTATTTTATATAAAAAAGTTACTTGTAGACATCTGAGATGAGAGGATGTTTATTCAGGAAACACTTTTGGGGAGAACAATATGCTTCATGTACATTTTGAAAAGGAATGTGTTAAGTTTCACAAACCAACTCTTGCTTTCCACCCATGTAATAATAATAATAATAATAATAATAATAATAATAATACCACCCCACCCAACTGGCTGGGTTTCCCCAACCACTCTGAGCAGCTCCCAACAGAATTAAAAGCACAATAAAACATCAAACGTTAAAAACTTCCCTGTACAGGGCTGCCTTCAGATGTCTTCTAAAAGTCAAATAGTAGTTTATTTCCTTGACATCTGATGGGAGGGCGTTCCACAGGACAGGTGCCACTACCAAGAAGGCCCTCTGCCTGGTTCCCTGTAACCTCACTCCTCACAGGGAGGGAACCGCCAGAAGGCCCTCGGCGCTGGACCTCAGTGTCTGGGCAGAACGATGGGCGTGGAGACGCTCCTTCAGGTATACTGGGCCGAGGCCGTTTAGGGCTTTAAAGGTCAGCACAAACACTTTGAATTGTGCTTGGAAATGTACATTATGTTTCATGTCCCTCTTGGCCTAAAATGTGTTCTGAATATCACAAAATCCAAAATGGACAGAGAACCACCTGTAGGACAAAATCCAAAATGGACAGAGAACCACCTGTAGGACAAAGAACCATGCAACTAGTTGCAGGCACTGACTTATCCCTCCCCAACTTTGTGCCACCACACACACACACACCACAATGTTTTGGATGACAGCTTCCATTATCTGTGACTTGATGGGAGACTAATGGCTTAACACAGTGCTGCGCTTCTCAAAATCACCACCTGAGCTTTATTCCTAGTTCAGTACTATAAACGCTACACCACACTGGCTCTTCTCAATTATGAAACCAACACTGTAGGGTGACTAACTTCCAGATTTTGTTGGACTACAAATCCCATTACCCTCGACCCTTGGTCACACTGGCAGAGGTTGTTGGGAGTTGGAGTCTAGCAACATCTGAAGGGCTGAAGGTTAACTATCCCTGCAGCTGAGCCAAAGTGAAGAAGGTCACAAGGCATACTCACAATTCTTCCACTTTCCAAAAGGGCCCCTGGCATGAATGCTGAGCTCAAAAAGCAACATAATTTGAATAATGGGAGCACATCACTTTCTGGGATTTATTCATTGCCATGGGGCCAGATATGTGAAACACGGCTGAGTTAAAACCATCTGTTTTGTGTTGTAGCAGCCATTGCAGCAGCTGAAGCTACCCTCCAGACAACACTGGCATTGTTGCAGCTTACCCGCGGTGCGGCGGGGCAGCAATGAAGCTGGGGCCTCATGAATGCACCAGTGAGAATGTGGCGCTGGGTTACCCAGAGCATCAGCTCAATCCTAACCTTGTCACCTTGGAGATCCATGTAAGCTGCAATGGTGCCAGTCAGGGCCGGATTTACATTTGATGAGGCCCCAAGCTACTGAAGGTATCTGTCCAGCTGTCCTTTGTCAACAACAAATTGTCACTGTTTTTGTGTTGAATATATGGTAATTTATGGACCTAATAGGTATCGAAAGCCATTTATTTGCACATGTTTCCATGCAACCAGTCCATGCAGAATGTAGGCACCCTATATATAAAGGTAAAAGGACCCCTGACCATTAGGTCCAGTCGTGGCTGACTCTGGGGTTGCGGCACTCATCTCGCTTTACTGGCCGAGGGAGCCGGCGTACAGCTTCCGGGTCATGTGGCCAGCATGACTAAGCCGCTTCTGGCGAACCAGAGCAGCGCACGGAAACACCATTTACCTTCCCGCCGGAGCGGTACCTATTTATCTACTTGCACTTTGACGTGCTTTCAAACTGCTAGGTTGGCAGGAGCTGGGACCAAGGAACGGGAGCTCACCCTGTCGTGGGGATTTGAACCACTGACCTTCTGATTGGCAAGCCCTGGGCTATCTGGTTTAATCCACAACGCCACCCGCGTCCACATGCAGAATGTAGGCACCCTATATATAGAAAGGAGAAAACCAGTGATATTTTAGGGAGCAGGCGAGCAGGCAGAGCCCATTACTTACATCATAGGAGCCTACACAACACAAAACACTTTTGCTGTATGTAGGTTTTATTCTATTTGTTTTTTACCTTATATTTTGGAAATGTACATCCAGGGGTTTTTCCCTTTAATTTTCTGGGGGCCCCCCAAGAGAGTGGGACCCTAAGCTATAGCTTGTTTCGCTAATACATAAATCTGGCACTGTTACCAGTGTTGTGAGGGACATCCGTCCCCCCTGACACATCAGCCTCTACTGGTTTCATGTTTGCTGTAGCACAGAGAGGGACATTTAGAAGGCAGCATGGTCAGTGGAACAAGGGCAAAGTAAAGGTTGCTTATAGAAGCTTCCCTCTGGTCCATTTGTGAATCTACCTTTTAAAGCATAGTCGGCTGCATTTTTTGCTGACGCTTTGCACCATTTTTTGCATGGTTTGCAAAGAAAAAAAAAACTTAATAAGGAGTAGTAAATAGTAACAATGCCAAATTCAATAAGCTAAAGGGGACTGTGTGCCTCAGTCAGATGACACCTTCCCAAGCTTGTGAGTTATCCAAATCAATTTTTTTAGATGAACATTGAGCTTCTATTTTTGGTGCACAATTTCCAAAGTCTTGTGTTTTGATTTGAAGGCTGGCGTCGGAGATTTACGTTTGGTATGCAGAAACTTTCTGGAAATGTCCGCCTTTGTTATTTTTTTAATTACTTGGCTTATGATTGCGAGGGAAATCATTACAAGAAGTGAGAAGGAGCTTTCCAATGCTTCATTATAATGAACAAAAAGAAAAACAGAAGACAGAAAAGAAGAAAAGAAAAGAAAAGACCCTCTTGATAAAAGCCTACATTGTTGTCTTATTGGATCATTACTGCGGTATATGTTCAGCTGATGAACAGTGCTTTTCCAATGAGAAAATGATTAGACTGATACGTGAGTCTGCAATGATTTACCAAACTTGGAGAGGGCTGTGTGGCAGAGGATCTTAATTTTCTCATTTGAACTTTCTAAAACAACAACAGCAATAGATTAACAAATCTGTCTGCAAGTGGCTGACGTCTTTGCCTTCGTGTTCAAAATTATATTTCAACTTTCCACAAAAGGTACTGAATTTCTTGCGGTGCAGGTACAAAGGAAACTGCAAATAATAAACTGTTAGCCGCAAGTTGCCATTAATTGGTCTGCTTGGGCACCAAGGGCCCCACACGGGAGCTGTGCAGCCCTGCTGAGAGGAGGCAATTTGCAGCAGTAGAGCTGCAGGCATCGCCTGGGCAGCAGCCATGCTGCTAGACCAACATGCCCTCATTCGATTGGTAGGAAATTGGCTGGAAGCCAGGCAATTCAAGTGTCTGCACCTTGGGGGACTGTTGGTTGGGTTTTTCTTTTCAATTAGCACACCCGCCCAGTCTTTGTTTGTTGTATCTATTTGCTCCGAGCATATCTGGTCACTGTACTGGAGCTGAGAAGGAAGTTTTGCAAGCCTGTCTAGATTGGCAGGTGTCAGACGCATCTGTCATGTGCATTTTGCCATGATTTCGCAGGAAGGTTGAGTTAGAGATGAAGGCCGATGGAAAGGATAAGGCCAGGGGTCGGCAAACTTTTCCAGCAGGGGGCCGGTCCACTGTCCCTCAGACCTTGTGGGGGTCCGGACTATATTTTGAAGAAAAAGAAGAACAAATTCCTATGCCCCACAAATAACCCAGAGATGCATTTTCAATAAAAGGACACATTCTGCTCATGTAAAAACACGCTGTTTCCCAGACCATCCACGGGCCAGATTGAGAAGGCAATTGGGCCGCATACGGCCCCCGGGCCTTTGTTCGCCTACCCATGGATAACGTTGTCAATGACTACTATACATGACGTCTATGTCCCACTTCCATAGTCAGAGCCAGCAAGGAGAGTTCTGTCCAGGCTTGTGGGCTTCCTAGAGGCATATCTGGTTGCCCACTGTGACAATAGGATGTTGGACTAGATGGGCCTTTGCCCTGATACAGAAGGAATTCTCTTATGTTCTTATGAAAGTAAAAGGACTCTGGGGTTGCAGCACTCATTTCGCTTTACTGGCTGAGGGAGCCAGCGTACAGCTTCCGGGTCATGTGGCCAGCATGACAAAGTCACTTCTGGCGAACCAGAGCAGCACACAGAAACACTGTTTACCTTCCCACCAGAGCAGTACCTATTTATCTACTTGCACTTGGCGTGCTTTCGAACTGCTAGGTGGGCAGGAGCAGGGACCGAGCAACGGGACCTCACCCCGTTGCAGGGATTTGAACCACCGACCTTCTGATCAGCAAGCCCAAGAGGCTCAGTGGTTTAGACCACAGCGCCACCCGCGTCCCAGTCTTATGAAAGTAGCATCCCTCAAAATGACAAACTGGAGCTGAAACTGAAAACTTTATCGTATACCCTTTATTTGTGCATTGCTTTGAGGGTTCGCACAAGTGGGGAAAGGGTTCCAAAATACCGTTCTTAAAATTGAGACCGCCTGGCACCCACAGTGGCACCCACTGGAAGCTCCTCTCTTGGTAGAAGAAACGGGTTTCTTCTGTGTGCAGTTTTTGCTGAAAACTTTAAGATAATTGCTAAAGACTGCTGACCTTCCTATATTTTATTTTATTGGTTGTTTTATGCAGCTGTGGATCAGGCAACTGAACTGTGTTTTTTTAAAGCTTCGTATTAAGTTGGGACGGTTTATTCCTCTATTATATGTTGCCTACCGCACTTTTATAGCAGGAAAAGCAACAAATACCTTTTATAATTTCCAGGGGGATATTCTGCTGCAACAAGGGACAACAAACTCTTATTTCTTTTATGAATAAATAGAAAAGAATCTTACGAATGTGGAATACACCTTTTAATACATCGCAGCACAATATTAAGCTTCTTAAGGGCACTTTCAAATGCAAGATGATACAGGAGACACTCTAGAAATATTTTAATCCAGACGGCATTATGAACTCAGCCTCGTACTTCTCAATTTAAAATATAATAATTCAAAATGCTTGTTATTAAATTGTATGCAAAGACTTCTTCAAAAGTAGCCGGTAAATATGTTATGTGTATATTTTGCCATTTGGGAAAATTGCTACATCTGAATAAATGCACTCTTTCTTTCTGTCTGGCATTGTACGTCTGGTCATCGGGTTTTTTTCCTGACTTCCTTTTCATGGCTGGTAATTAACTAAGGCAGAAAATCAAAAGAATGGAAAGAATTAAGAACAGATCAGAATTACATTCAGTGATACAGTTTTGCTATGATAAATAGTCCCAGATGATATTTGATTGACAACATTAATCCTGCACATCTGGGAGACCATTCACTGTAGCATTCTGAATTTAATTTTCACTTAATGCTGACAAGATGGGATAATTCTATAATTCTTCAAATGGAACCATTATTTGCACAGTCTTGCATAATATCCTGATTATGATTTACAATTATTGTATAAGCACAAAAATCCATTAAGCCAGCTTGCAAATCTCACCAAAGTCGAATGAACAAAATATATGCTTTTAACATATTGTTTTCTTTGTCTGGGGTTAGCTGCTGTTTTCGAAAAGAAAAAAGAAAAAGAAAAAAGCAAACTGTTTAAAAAGCCCTGTCAACAACTCAAACATATTATGCATAATATACACACATAATTGTAAGTAAGAAGCTAGCAGCTGTGTGGCAAGCTTTAAGTAGAAATTTGTTTTTTGAGAGAATGATTTTTATATCAAATTTATGGATGTGTTGTCTCTTCTTCCTGGGCAGCATCAAATTACATTGCTCTTCTCTTAAGATTTTATTCTCAAGGCGATTTCTAAAATGGCATCTATAACGAAAGCTGAGTCAAGTGCCAACAATAAGAGGCAAAAACCTGAGCATGATGGATAATTTAAAGGACAAAAAGCACTGTGGAAGGCTTGATTCTGTGTGTGTGTGTGTGTGTGTGTGTGTGTGTGTGTGTGTGTGTATCTGTCTGTCTTCGTCTCTCTCTAAATGAGTTTGAAATTAAACATACTGACAGATGGAAGGTGGTTGTATTCCAAAATCTAAAGGTCAAGACAGACAGTGGAGATCTACAAATACTGTAGTTGTCTGGCCAGTTAGAACTTTTGCAAATAGCAGTCGTGGGGGGAATAGGGATCCAAATCAGAGCTAAAGTTAGTGAAAGTGTCCTTTAACATTTCCAGGAACCTTGCAGTGTATGGCAGAGTGCTCAGATGAGGACAGAATTCAGACTACTTCCTCAGGAGGACTATTTCATTTATTGAGAGCCGTCCAAGCTAGATAGCAGAGCCCAGCTAGCATCATCTGACCCAGAGAATAAGTCCTCTATTTTCCAACTCATGAAGAATCCAAAGGCTGAGAAGAAAAAAGTCAAGGGCTCCTTAACAAGCTAGCCAGCTTCTCCAAGGAGATAGAGCCTACCACACTTTAGGCCTGGTCAAACTACATAAGGTTTTACTTGCAGACATAATGGGGGCTGTTCAACAAAATTTTACCCAGAGTAGTCCCACTGAAATTTTAAGTTAGGCCCATTAATTTCTCTGAGTAAGTTTCCGTGTGCTGCTTTGGTTCACCAGAAGCAGCTTAGTCATGCTGGCCACATGACCCGGAAGCTGCCTGCAGACAAACGCCGGCTCCCTCGGCCTATAGAGCAAGATGAGTGCTGCAACCCCAGAGTCGTCCGCAACTGGACCTACCTTTAAATTTCGAATACCACCCAGTGTCTTAGTGCTTTAGCGGGGCCTTTTGGAGCTGCCCAAGGTCCTGTATACTCTACATAACTGAGATTTGTGACTGGGCATGGCTTGCTTCACTTGCAAACCTAAAGTACTCACAGGAATGGATGCTGTACCCCATTTCTGTGATGAAAATCCTCATAAGAACATAATGGCCTATCTAGGTCAGGATCCTGTTCTCAACAGTGGCCAACCTGTGGGGAAACCTGCAAGCAGGATCTGAGTGCAACGTCATACATTGGTGAAAAGACAGTGTTCTCCACCCTACCTGAGAGTAGCACCTCATCACCACTTCCTGTTCCATAGCATCTCATAGGTAACCTGGTCCCAAGTTATTAAGGGCTTTATATGCTGATAGGCCCGGTAGTAAATTTACAACCATTGAAGTTCCTCCCAGCTTTCGGTATGCTTTTTTTTGAAAGGTTTTAATCCCAGCCAAACTAACAACTTTCCCTTCCCTCACAGAACCTGAGTAAGTGAGTAACTGACAGCTGTATTATTCCCTGAGCAACTGACTGCTCTGAGTCATTGAACCAACTCAGCCAATCATTGTTGATTGGTATATGCCAATACATGGAATTTCTATGCAGGAAAGGAAATGCAAAATGTTACCAGTTGAAACAGAGAGATACTTCACTAAAGAAACTGAATTTTGGTAGTTCATTCATTTATAGGACAAGTGCCAGAATTTAAAGTGACTTGGTTTTTTAAAGTTGAGAAGTCTATCTCAGACTTTCAATGCACAATGAATTTGTTGCTCCAGCTCCACCCATTTGACAAGAAAGCTTCACATAATGAGCAGCTTGTAAACAAGAAAAGCATGCTGAGTGTTCAATGATACAAATTAGAATTGATTGGCTACAGGGGGTACATTGATTTCTCGCATTTAGAATAAACTACAGACCTTTTCTCTCCTTTTACTCAATGAAATTCTTACTTAACAAATGAAATCATTAGGTACAACACAGAGTATCTATCCATTATCTTGAAATGTGATTCAGTTATTGCATCACCTACTTATAGAATATATCTGATGGATGTGGAGGTCTACGGAAAGCTCTACTTCCCCTGAACTAAACTTTTCATGACATTAAAGAAATAAGAAATGTTTGAACCTTGCTTATGTCTTCAGGACGTGTGTGTGTGTGTGTGTGTGTGTGTGTACTCTCATCCCTCAATATTTATTTTGAAGAGAGATATCCTCATTTATTTTATATAATTCAAAGTAAAGGTAAAGGTAAACGGACCCCTGACCATTAGGTCCAGTCGTGGCCGACTCTGGGGTTGCGGTGCTCATCTCACTTTATTGGCCGAGGGAGCCGGTGTACAGCTTCCGGGCCATGTGGCCAGCATGACTAAGCCGCTTCTGGCGAACCACAGCAGTGCACAGAAACGCCGTTTACCTTC